>NC_089843.1:163027016-163627016 GCF_035609145.1 Eleutherodactylus coqui | reverse complement strand
ACCACTTCTAGCTTGGATGCAAGATGTGATATGGGCGGGCATGGAGGCTCTAGTACCCTGTTGTACCACCTCTAGCTTTGATACCAGATGTGATACAGGATGGCATTGAGGCTCCAGAACCCTGTTGGTCCACCTCTAGCTTTGATACCAGATGTAATATGGGTGGGCATGGAGGCATACAGTTTATGTATAGTATCCTGCGACATATCGGTCCACATTTGCTGTAACTGAGCCTCTACATCATGCAAACTTGTAGGCTGTCAAGATTCGCATCCCAGATGTTGTGCCAATATTGTGGAGACATTCATGTAACACCCTTGTGTTTGTGGCCGAGCATTATCCTGATGGAAAAGGCCTCTTGAATGCCGCCATGAGAGGAGCACATGTGGCTGCAGGATGTCCTTAACATATTGCTGAGCTGACTGACTGTTGTATGCGATAACACCCCCTGACCATCACACCCTGAGTACACTGGGGGCAATGTACTGCTCTACAGCAATGGCAGGATTGAGGCACTCTCCCCTAGGTCTCCAGACATGAATACAACCATCGTCAGTAGCCAAATAAAAGCTGGCTTTGTCACTGAAGACAACTCTGTTCCACTCCATAGTAGTCCTGTTTCATTGTTGATAACACCACTACAAACAGAGGTGATGGTGGGTAGGTGTCAAAGGCAGTACACATAACAGGTGCTGTGAGACTAAATGTCCTTTAGCTAAGTCCCTGGAAATGGTTCTGACAGACACAGGGGTGTAACGATGGTACCACCTGTCTCTGGATGGTGGACAATGAAAGAGTTGGAGCTACTTGTGCTTATCGAATGATCAGACAATCCTTTCTACTGGTGGACTATCATGCGTGTTCTGAGCTCGGTCACCTTGTGTACCCTCATGCATCCACTAGTCCCAACACCTCCTAACAGTCTAGTCAGAACGGCCCGGGTGGTGGGCCGGTTCATTAATACGACCAGCCAGCTTCTCACATTCCAATAATGCGCCCCTCTCAGAATCTGTTAACTGGGTGAAATTTCTTAAATCGCATTTTAGAGGCATCTAGTGGTCAACAAGTTCTACACAGGCGGAAAAAGAGGTCACTACACGCAAGTAGCCTCTGAGAGCTTTTTTTTTTATGGGCCAAGAGTGGATCCACTTTTAGGGCCTCAAGTGAAAAGACCGTTCATCTAATCATGCCACATCTCTGCATATCTGACTGACATGTAACTGCATGCCAAGTTTTGTGGCAAAATAACAACTTTTTCTAGGGGCTGGATTTTTTTGACGAGTTTATTTGCCTAGCATTTAAATATAAGTTTCATACACATTCATGGCTATTGTAAGTGAAAATAATATATAGTAGTAAAAGTAGAGCAGGTAACTTTAGTATAGAATTAAACCATATGTTAATCTAATGGTAAAGACATTTATATTAGATGTATTATGTACGAAACATAATGCATACATGAGAACTGTCAGTTTTCCTTTCTTGTCTACTGCAATTATGAAAATTTCCTGGAGCTTAAAAAACATTATATATAACTACATTACTGTGATATAAAATGGGAAGATGGAACAGTACCTTTACATCGCCATCTATTGGAGGGTAACATTCCTGCAAGTCACTGTCAGACTTTTTAACAAGCCCTGAAACAATGACCTCGAATTATGAGCAAAAGCCAGAACTTTCTCCAGGAGCAAGAGATAACCATGCACAGAGAGCTGTTTTAAGGGGATTGACTCTCATCAGTGTACAGCAGGTTTTTGGTTTAGCTAGTGAAAAGCCTATACACGTGGGTCACGAAGGATATCGTTTTTTCTTAGGGAGAGCACCTAGAAGGTGTGAGGGACTTATAGGGCTATTCATGCTTCTCTGGGAAATATGCAAATGAGAAGATGGAACAATGCCCCTACAGCAACAGCTATTGGAAGGCAGCATTCCTGCAAATCGATGTCAGACCTTTAACAAGCCTTGTAACAATGACTGGGAATTGTGAGAAAAAGCCAGACTATTCTCCATAAGGAGAAGATAACATTGCACAGACAACTGTTTTGGGGTGGGTGTCCCTCATCAGTGTGCAGCAGGTTTCTAGCTTTGGCTCACAACTCCCAGTCATTGTAACACGGCTTGTTAAAACCTATTTGTACCAATATTAGTAAACATCAGCTCTTTCAACAGAGAGCTGGCAGAGACTATGTAAGGCTGCTTGTGCACTGTGCATGCCTGCATATCACACACACACAGGGACATGCACAGTGTGACTTTTTATTTCATTCAATGTATTACATATGGACAGCTTTTCATACGCAGCCTATACAAATGTATAGGGCTCAACCTGCATGGGTACTAAGAGAAATAGTGCATGCTGCAATTTATTTCTTGTATGTATCAACACACAGTGTTTACATGCACATGTGCATGGCTCAATGAAAGTCCATTGACTTTCATTGACCCCATTCACCGCGTATCACTTATCTGTGCACATGAGCCCTTAGAGGTTATTCTTATACATAAGTGTCATCTATTCTCAGCCTCTATTCTCTGTTTCCACCTAGGGAGACCCTAGGTTCCTATCGTGGGGTTGTCCTTTTTGGGACAATTGCCTCACTTTTACTTAAAGGGGTTGTCCCGCGCCGAAACGGGTTTTTTTTTTTTTCAACCCCCCCCCCCCCGTTTGGCGCGAGACAACCCCGATGCAGGGACCTAAAGAAAGCTTACCGGAGCGCTTACCTTAATCCCCGCGCTCCGGTGACTTCTATACTTACCGGTGAAGATGGCCGCCGGAATCCTCTTCCTCCGTGGACCGCAGCTCTTCTGTGCGGTCCATTGCCGATTCCAGCCTCCTGATTGGCTGGAATCGGCACGTGACGGGGCGGAGCTACACGGAGCCGGCATTCTGCACGAGCGGCTCCATTGAAGAGAGCAGAAGACCAGGACTGCGCAAGCGCGGCTAATTTGGCCATCGGAGGGCGAAAATTAGTCGGCTCCATGGGAACGAGGACGCTAGCAACGGAGCAGGTAAGTAAAAAACTTTTTATAACTTCTGTATGGCTCATAATTAATGCACAATGTATATTACAAAGTGCATTATTATGGCCATACAGAAGTGTATAGACCCACTTGCTGCCGCGGGACAACCCCTTTAAGGTTCCCTTGCTTCTGAGGTTTAGGGTGAGATTTCACCTTTCTCTTATTTTGATTCCCGTTTGGTCCATTTTGTGTTCTGCACATCTGATCTGGACTGTATATTCATTCCTCCAAGCATAAATTACTACAATCTGGTAGTTCGCTGTTCACATGTCCTGCACAAATGTAACAATATTCTACATTGATGATACATTCTACAATGATACATTGCAACAAATCCAGCAGCTTTGTGCATAGAATGTGGTCAGTATTAGGTGTCAATATCTTAACCCTTTAATATAGAAGAGCTTGTACTATCAGCACCAAATATTAACCCACACTGGGTCAGGTCAGAAGATGCAGTAGCCAGGAAAGGAGTTCAAACAAAAAAAAAAACTCCAAAGAAGGATCCATATAAATAAAAATAGGACTGCCAGCAAGCAGGGATGCAGTAAAAAAGTAGTTTATTGCCCCATCACCAACAGAAGCAGAAACGTTTCAGCCATGGGGCCTTCATCAAGCATTTACTGCATGCCTGCATTCTGTCAGTCCTATTTTTGTTTATGTTAACCCCTTAGTGATGAAGCCTGTTTGCACCTTAATGACCAACTATTTTTTCAGTTTTTGTTTATCGTCGTATTTCAGGAGCCATAACTTTTTAGTTTTTCAGTTAATATAGCCATATACGGGCTTGTTTTCTGTGGGAAAGGTTTTTTCCCCTAATGCCAGCATTTTTTAAGCGCGATAGGCAAAATTAGCTATTTTTCCGATGCTTTTTTTTTTCGTGGCATGCAATGTGTGGGTTAAATAATGTCTTGACTGTTTTTTCTAGAAATGCAGCAATATCTAATTTTTGATTTTTTTTGCACATAATAAAGGTGGGTTTTGATGTTTTTATTTTTCTTTAACTATTTTTTTTTACACTTTTTTTTAACTTTTTCAGCATCTTTTATCATTTTTCTAATACACCAGTGTGCTTCAGTATAGTAGTGTATTAGAAAGCCTATGAGGTCAGCCAGAAATTGAGCCACATAGTGTACCATAGCTGGCAGACTTGGAGGCTATATCCAAGCCAAATCCATGAGACATATGCTGTGAAACATTATACTATTCATACAACATAGTAAATTCCTTAAACAGACAAAGCCTAAACTATGCTAAAATAGCAGTTTTATGTCTTCTCCTTGTTAAACACACAAATTCTCCCTACATTTTGGTCCTCCGAGCCGAAAAAACTCATTGCAGAGGGAAAGAACAGTCTGACTGTGAATAGCTGAATTTGAAGTACTCTTCGATCATTAAAAGGCCTCCTTCTTGCTTAGACGTCATTAGAGGTCAGTCGGGCATCCTGTCTGAAACAGTGACATTTTTTTTCCGAACTAGCCTGAGAATTTAAAAGCCTTCCAGATAACGTGTAGTAAGTATAACAATGGTTAACCTTTTCTTCTCTCTCCCCCTTCTTCTGTATATTTTAGTGTTAGTAGATTTTACAATGTGTATTGTAAATAAGAAGGGAATAGAGATTAATTGGTTATCAGGGATAACAGCAGTAATTTACAGGAGAAGATTTTACAATGTGTATTGTAATGGAATATAGACAAATTGGTTGTCAGGGGCAATAGCAGTAGTCTATAGGAGGCCATAGCCATTTTGAGAAGGCTACAGAAAGAATAACTCTGTGCACCATGTAAAAGAAGAGGTTAAATGATGTCAAGGGGGAACATGGGTGTCCAGGAACTTTACTTATTATCTTCCTACTACTTCTTTTTCTTTGATATTCTGTTATAGAGTAAGTAAGAATATACAAAAAGGGGAGCCGCTTACTAACATATTGTAACATTTGTATTGCTGTCTTATACTGCATGAATCAAGTGTGTGAGTGATTGAGATAAGCTGATCTGATACATGGGCACTGACCTCTTGGACACATTAAGGAAAACTTCAGTGTGTGAATTGTTTTCAGACAAGACCCTTGATTGTGTTCGATGTTCACAGGCCCTATTCAGAAAGGCAAGAAGGAGTCTTCGTGTATATAGTGAAGCACTGATTCTGGTCAGGACCTTTTGCGGTTCCGCTGTATGTTTCAGTGGCCAATGGTTTATTTTATGTTGTTTGTCTTTTAAATCAACGTCAAGAACATAAATTACTAACAATGGGAAATATTAACTGTAAGGCATTCTCCTGTGCATGTCTCTGTTGTTGTTATCAATGACAGGAAGTCCTTGAAGGAGTTAAGAAGTACATGCACAAGTTAAATTCTGACTATGTCAAATATTGTGACAAGTGGGAAAATAAATATGGATTTAAAGATAAATTAGAAGCCCCTAGTTGTAAAGAATTATGTGATAAAATACAGACAAAATCAGCTAAAGATCAACTGAACTACGGATTATCCGCTGTCAAAGCCTGATTAAAAGAAGCCCCAAACCATCAAGCCATATAATAAATAGATCCCTGACAGTTTGATGAACGATTTAGAAGGTTAATGAGGAGTTACAAATTGAATGGAGAAGAAATAAAGAGAGCAGCTAGAAGAAGTCTAGGGCCAGATTGGAGTTCTGTAGAAGGAAATTGGAGGGGGGGGGGGGACTTTGAATACATTAGAAATCGTTTGATACCTCACCAGGATGGTGTGATTTGTATTTCTCCATGCTTCTACATTACATCTGAAATTATCTTCTCCTTGGTAAACACACAAATTCTCCTTACACTCCACAACTTCTCTTAACCCCTTAACGCAGAGGCATAACTTGAAGGTCCTGGCCACCAATGCAAATCTGTAACAGGGCCCCCAACTATAATGCTCTATTCATAGCACTGCGTTCCCTATATGGAGAAGAGAGGTCTTATAGGCCCCCTAAGGCTTCTGGGTCTGGGTGCAACCACATCCCCTGCACCCCCTATAGTTACAACAGTGGTTGCTAGGGGTTTAAAAATGGACTTAAGGTAAATGAGTCATGCACGGTATTGCTACAGCATGTGTCCACATTACCATTTAGCATGTGTCCATGTAAGGTTTTTAATAAAGATTTTGTTTTGTTGTTCTTTGACATTGTTTCTTGACCCGTTCTTTATTAAAAATCTTATGTGGACACATGCTGTAGTAATACCGGCATGCAGTAAGTATAATTCAAAATCTACAGTAAAAAGGTGACAATTCCAGGAAGGTTTTTTTCAAATTTCAACGTGACTGTTAGGAGGTTAAATAGTTTTTGCTTGAAGGTAACTGAGTGTACATAACTAAAACAATATATTTATATAAAAGCTTTTACTAACTTACACAAAAATGTAAAGAGATGTTGGGAATGCAAGTACATATTACAGAAGCACAGATTAACCAATTTACCAGGGAAAGCCACTGCTGCCTGCAAGGCATTTAACTTGTAGTATGTTATGTTAGTAATAATGTAGTATTATCTGGCCCTCATGTAACAGATGGATGGCTTGAGTCTTCCAAAATGGGAGCTGGTCTTATAGAGCAGCTCTCCATTATGGGTTATAATGGAGCTCTTGAGCAGTTGGCCCCCACAGTATTTACTGTCCATTATAATATTATACACTCCTATAATGGCACATGGTCAGGGGATAGAAATATGACAATGCCTGTCAAATATGACAAGGCTTGATTTATATAATCTAAAATATTATCAAGTAAATGAGTGTTTGACTGACTATAATGCTAAAATCAATGCACAGAGATATCACTTTATGGTTGGTCATCACACCAACCATGAGGTGCCATAAAAAGAGAGAAACGCTTAACGTGTCCAAAAAGTTGTGGCAATGTGCCATGCCACATTCTGATACATTTTGGTGCAATTTTTTCTATATTTCGAAACTCCTAAAAGCATGCAGCCTATAGCTAGAAAGCCAACCATGTTTATTCCAAAGGGAAGGAAATAAGTTGCTACCAGACCCGAGTGACAGCTGTGCATCTCCAGAAAGTACAAGCCACTATTGATAAATCTACCATGTAGTTTCAGTGAGGTGTATGTCTGTTAAATCCATCAGCCAACATCTATATGCTTTAGGGTTGTAAAAGCTGTCCTGCAAATGTTAGCAATATACAAATACCAGTAAGCTAAGAGCAAGTTCATGAATTTTTAAAGTGCACTTTTGAGCAGCATAAACTACATTATATTGCTAGAGGTGGGGGAATTGGGAATCTGGGGAGGTATGTTTTATACATACCTGGTCCTCCATTTCTGCGCTGTATCCCCACAAACTTGGCATATGCACACAGAGGGACTCTTTTCAGATGGCTCTGTGCACAACCTCTCCCATAGATATGAATGGGAGAGCACATGCATAGAGCCTTCTGAAAAGAGTCTTACTATGTGTGCACACCAAGTTTGCGTGGACACAGTGCAGGAACGGGGGACAAGGTAAGTATGAAACGTACCTCCTCAGACTCCCAGTTCCCTCACTGTTGAGCAGCACAATGTAGTTTATTCTGCTCAGAAGTGCTGACATTGTTTTACATTTTGACATTTGCAGCTCATCGTGCTTACAGAACAACTGTGAACCATATTTGTATGTTGATTTTGTAGAATGCCGGGCAGGGATATTGAGTTGAAAGTTAGTACCTGGTTTGAGTACTTATGAGCTGCCAAGATAGTCATTATCTTCCACTACATGAGGAACATTCGCTTTGAAGAGTCTACACCTGGACTAGTAATTGCATTTCACAGGACCGCCTGGAGTCATAACTGAATATAGAGCCTTAGGCAGTATAACTGTCTTACGGACACCTTGCTGTTTCGGTTATACCGCTCTGCAGCCATATTAGTTCTGAAGGAAGAAAAACAATAAATGGTTTATGTTTTAATATACTATTATATATTTTGACCTTTTTATTAAGTTTAGGAAAAAAGTATCCCTATGAATGTAATTTACCAGGAAACATGTAGTTGACCTGAAAATGTAAATTATGTCCGTACTTAAAATGGATACAAACAGGAACTGAAAGATTTATACAGAAAGAATAGCAATAAACCTGCTGTTGCATTATTGGCCATGAAAAGCGCCCACATTGCTGTAACTTGCTATGGTTTTTCATTTATGTGCAAGCTATTTCACATTCATTTGAAATATCTGCTATTGTGCTGTGCATGGCAATATGAATAACACTTTTCAAAAATGTAGCTAAATACCTTTTCCTTTTTATATAAAACAGCAGTGCCGTACAATTTATCTCCTGGCACAAATATGTGGGAGAATAATGATCATTTCAAAGAACCTCCAGCACATTTTTAGGCATAAATTACAGAAAAACTCGTGTGGGAGCAAATTGACAGCTTTTTTTAAATATTTGAAGTTTAGTCTTTATTGTGGTATTAAATATATTAATATTAAATTAATATCATTGCTTTTTATTGTGTGTTACAAGGTATACTAGAGAAATCTACTTTTTAAGCATGTATTAAAAATGAGTACAAATGCAATAGAGTTTAATTTAGATTTAAGATGTTATGCGAACTTTGTATTTCACAGTTTGTTTACCACTTTAATTGCTTAATAGAGATGAGCGAACGTACTCGTCCGAGCTTGATACTCGTTCGAGTATTAGCGTGTTCGAGATGCTCGTTACTAGAGGCGAGCACCACGCGATGTTCGAGTTACTTTCACTTTCATCTCTGAGACGTTAGCGCGCTTTTCTGGCCAATAGAAAGACAGGGAAGGCATTACAACTTCCCCCTGCGACGTTCAAGCCCTATACCACCCCCCTGCAGTGAGTGGCTGGCGAGATCAGGTGTCACCCGAGTATATAAATCGGCCCCTCCCGTGGCTCGCCACAGATGCATTCTGACAGAGATCAGGGAAAGTGCTGCTGATGCCGGAGCTGCTATAGGGAGAGCGGTAGGAGTGATTTTAGGCTTCAAGAACCCCAACGGTCCTTCTTAGGGCCACATCTGACCGTGTGCAGTACTGTTCAGGCTGCTTTTTGCAGTGTTGCACTTTTTTTTTTTTGTATATCGGCCGTGCAGAGCATTGCGTCCAGAGCATTGCGTCCTGCAGTAATTTTATATAGTCCACGGCCAGTAGTGGTGGTGAGGCAGGGACAGTGAAAGACATATCCAGTCTATATACGCAGTGGGCTTTTCCAAAAAAATTTGGGGAAAAAAATCTATTTGGGCTGCCTGTGACCGTCCTGACTGTACTGCGTCTCTGCTGGGGGTAGTTGTCCTAATTCAAACGCAGCCAGCTAAGTGTTACAGCAGGCTTGCGCAAAATTCTTTCCTGCCTCTGCGTTGCCTCTTACATCACCGCTGTCATCCTGTCCAGAGTGAAACAGTCTGCAGTAATTTTACATAGTCCACGGCCAGTAGTGGTGGTGAGGCAGGGACAGTGAAAGACATATCCAGTCTATATATGCAGTGGGCTTTTCCAAAAAAATTTGGGAAAAAAAATCTATTTGGGCTGCCTGTGACCGTCCTGACTGTACTGCCTCTCTGCTGGGGGTAGTTGTCCTAATTCATACGCAGCCAGCTAAGTGTTACAGCAGGCTTGTGCAAAATTCTTTCCTGCCTCTGCGTTGCCTCTTACATCACCACTGTCATCCTGTCCAGAGTGAAACAGTCTGCAGTAATTTTACATAGTCCACGGCCAGTAGTGGTGGTGAGGCAGGGACAGTGAAAGACATATCCAGTCTATATAAGCAGTGGGCTTTTCCTAAAAAATCTGGGGAAAAAAATCTATTTGGGCTGCCTGTGACGGTCCTGACTGTACTGCGTCTCTGCTGGGGGTAGTTGTCCTAATTCATACGCAGCCAGCTAAGTGTTACAGCAGGCTTGCGCAAAATTCTTTCCTGCCTCTGCGTTGCCTCTTACATCACCGCTGTCATCCTGTCCAGAGTGAATCAGTCTGCGGTAATTTTACATAGTCCACGGCCAGTAGTGGGCTTTTCCAAAAAAATTTGGGGAAAAAAATCTATTTCGGCTGCCTGTGACCGTCCTGACTGTACTGCGTCTCTGCTGGGGGTAGTTGTCCTAATTCGTACGCAGCCAGCTAAGTGTTACAGCAGGCTTGCGCAAAATTCTTTCCTGCCTCTGCTGTGCGTTCCATAAGCGAAGTCAGCCTCCAACCACAGGCCAATAAGCGGCACATTTAATTACAGCGTTCTGTTTCTGCACTACTGGTAATACAGCATGCTGAGGGGTAGGGGTAGGCCTAGAGGACGTGGACGCGGGCGAGGACGCGGAGGCCCAAGTCAGGGTGTGGGCACAGGCCGAGCTCCTGATCCAGGTGTATCGCAGCCGACTGCTGCGGGATTAGTAGAGAGGCACGTTGCTGGCGTCCCCACATTCATCTCACAATTAATGGGTCCACGCGGTAGACCTTTATTAGAAAATGAGCAGTGTGAGCAGGTCCTGTCGTGGATGGCAGAAAGTGCATCCAGCAATCTATCGACCACCCAGAATTCTGCGCCGTCCACTGCTGCAACTCTGAATCCTCTGGCTGCTGCTCCTCCTTCCTCCCAGCCTCCTCACTCCATTACAATGACACATTCTGAGGAGCAGGCAGACTCCCAGGAACTGTTCCCGGGCCCCTTCCCAGAATGGCCAGCAATGGTTCCTCTCCCACCGGAGGCGTTTGTCGTGACCGATGCCCAACCTTTGGAAAGTTCCCGGGGTCCAGGGGATGAGGCTGGGCACTTCCGGCAACTGTCTCAAGAGCTTTCAGTGGGTGAGGAGGACGATGACGATGAGGCACAGTTGTCTATCACTCAGGTAGTAGTAATTGGAGTAAGTCCGAGGGAGGAGCGCACAGAGGATTCGGAGGAAGAGCAGCAGGACGATGAGGTGACTGACCCCACCTGGTTTGCTACGCCTACTGAGGACAGGTCTTCAGAGGGGGGAGGCAAGTGCAGCAGCAGGGCAGGTTGGAAGATGCAGTGCGGTGGCCAGGGGTAGAGGCAGGGCCAGACCGAATAATCCACCAACTGTTTCCCAAAGCGCCCCCTCGCGCCATGCCACCCTGCAGAGGCCGAGGTGCTCAAAGGTCTGGCAGTTTTTCACTGAGAGTGCAGACGACCGACGAACTGTGGTGTGCAAGGTTTGCCGCGCCAAGATCAGCCGGGGAGCCACCACGACCAGCCTCACCACCACCAGCATGCGCAGACATATGATGGCCAAGCACCCCACAAGGTGGGACGAAGGCCGTTCACCGCCTGCGGTTTGCACCACTGCCTCTCCCCCTGTGCCCCAACCTGCCACTGAGATCCAACCCCCCTCTCAGGACACAGGCACTACCGTCTCCTGGCCTGCACCCACACCCTCACCTCCGCTGTCCTCGGCCCCATCCACCAATGTCTCTCAGCGCACCGTCCAGCCGTCGCTAGCGCTAGTGTTGGAGCGCAAGCGCAAGTACGCCGCCACGCACCCGCACGCTCAAGCGTTAAACGTGCACATAGCCAAATTTATCAGCCTGGAGATGCTGCCGTATAGGGTTGTGGAAACGGAGGCTTTCAAAGGTATGATGGCGGCCGCGGCCCCGCGCTACTCAGTTCCCAGTCGCCACTACTTTTCCCGATGTGCCGTCCCAGCCCTGCACGACCACGTCTCCCGCAACATTGTACGCGCCCTCACCAACGCGGTTACTGCCAAGATCCACTTAACAACGGACACGTGGACAAGCACAGGTGGGCAGGGCCACTATATCTCCCTGACGGCACATTGGGTGAATTTAGTGGAGGCTGGGACAGAGTCAGAGCCTGGGACCGCTCACGTCCTACCCACCCCCAGAATTGCGGGCCCCAGCTCGGTGGTGGTATCAGCGGCGGTGTATGCTTCCTCCACTAAACCACCCTCCTCCTCCTCCTCCTACGCAACCTCTGTCTCGCAATCAAGATGTGTCAGCAGCAGCACGTCGCCAGCAGTCGGTGTCGCGCGTCGTGGCAGCACAGCGGTGGGCAAGCGTCAGCAGGCCGTGCTGAAACTACTCAGCTTAGGAGAGAAGAGGCACACGGCCCACGAACTGCTGCAGGGTCTGACAGAGCAGACCGACCGCTGGCTTGCGCCGCTGAGCCTCCAACCGGGCATGGTCGTGTGTGACAACGGCCGTAACCTGGTGGCGGCTCTGCAGCTCGCAGCCTCACGCACGTGCCATGCCTGGCCCACGTCTTTAATTTGGTGGTTCAACGGTTTCTGAAAGGCTACCCACACTTGTCAAACCTCCTCGGCAAGGTGCGCCAGGTCAGCGCACATTTCCGCAAGTCCAAGACGGACGCTGCCACCCTGCGCACCCTGCAATATCGGTTTCATCTGCCAGTGCACCGACTGCTGTGCGACGTGCCCACACAGTGGAACTCTACGCTCCACATGTTGGCCAGGCTCTATGAGTAGCGTAGAGCTATAGTGGAATACCAAGTCCAACATGGGCGGCGCAGTGGGAGTCAGCCTCCTCAATTCTTTACAGAAGAGTAGGTCTAGTTGGCAGACATCTGCCAGGTCCTTGGAAACTTTGAGGAGTCTACCCAGATGGTGAGCGGCGATGCTGCAATCATTAGCGTCACCATTCCTCTGCTATGCCTCTTGAGAAGTTACCTGCAAAGCATAAAGGCAGACGCTTTGCGCTCGGAAACAGAGGCGGGGGAAGACAGTATTTCGCTGGATAGTCAGAGCACCCTCCTGTCTATATCTCAGCGCGTTGAGGAGGAGGAGGAGGGGGAAGAGACAGCTTGGCCCACTGCTGAGGGTACCCATGCTGCTTGCCTGTCATCCTTTCAGCGTGTATGGCCTGAGGAGGAGGAGGAGGAGGAGGATCCTGAAAGTGATCTTCCTAGTGAGGACAGCCATGTGTTGCATACAGGTACCCAGGCACACATGGCTGACTTCATGTTAGGATGCCTTTCTCGTGACCCTCGCGTTACACGCATTCTGGCCACTACGGATTACTGGGTGTACACACTGCTCGACCCACGGTATAAGGAGAACCTTTCCACTCTCATACCCAAAGAGGAAAGGGGTTCGAGAGTGATGCTATACCACAGGACCCTGGCGGACAAACTGATGGTAAAATTCCCATCCGACAGCGCTAGTGGCCGAAGGCGCAGTTCCGAGGGCCAGGTAGCAGGGGAGGCGCGGAGATCAGGCAGCATGTACAGCACAGCTAGGGGAACACTCTCTAAGGCCTTTGACAGCTTTCTGGCTCCCCAGCAAGACTGTGTCACCGCTCCCCAGTCAAGGCTGAGTCGGCGGGAGCACTGTAAAAGGATGGTGAGGGAGTACGTAGCCGATTGCACGACCGTCCTCCGTGACGCCTCTGCCCCCTACAACTACTGGGTGTCGAAGCTGGACACGTGGCCTGAACTCGCGCTGCATGCCCTGGAGGTGCTTGCTTGTCCTGCGGCTAGCGTCTTGTCAGAGAGGGTGTTTAGTGCGGCTGGGGGAATCATCACAGATAAGCATACCCGCCTGTCAACTGACAGTGCCGACAGGCTTACACTCATCAAGATGAACAAAGCCTGGATTTCCCCAGACTTCTCTTCTCCACCAGCAGACAGCAGCGATACCTAAACAATACGTAGGCTGCACCCGCGGATGGAAGCATTGTTCTCTATCACCATCAAAAACGTGGACCTTTTAGCTTCATCAATCTGTGTATAATATTCATCCTCCTCCTCCTGCTCCTCCTCCTGAAACCTGACATAATCACGCCGAACGGGCAATTTTTCTTAGGCCCACAAGGCTCAGTCATATAGTTTTTGTAAACAATTTTTATACGTTTCAATGCTCATTAAAGCGTTGAAACTTGCACCTGAACCAATTTTTATTTTAACTGGGCTGCCTCCAGGCCTAGTTACAAATTAAGCCACATTAACCAAAGCGATTAATGGGTTTCACCTGCCCTCTTGGTTGGGCATGGGCAATTTTTCTGAGGTACGTTAGTACTGTTGGTACACCAATTTTTTGGGGCCCTCGCCTACAGTGTAATCCAATTAATTTTTTGCCACCTGCATTAAAGCTGACGTTACCTCAGCTGTGCTGGGCACTGCAATGGGATATATTTATGTGCCGTCGGTGGGTTCCTGGCACCCACCCATGCTGTCGGTCCACATGGAGTTGTAACTGCATGTGTCCACTTCTAAAGAACCCCAGTCTGACTGGGGCATGCAGTGTGGGCCGAAGCCCACCTGCATTAAACATGACATCACCTCAGCTGTAATGGGCAATGCAATGGGATATATTTATGTACCGCCGGTGGCTTCCTGGCACCCACCCATGCTGTCGGTCCACACGGAGTTGTAACTGCATGTGTCCACTTCTAAAGAACCCCAGTCTGACTGGAGCATGCAGTGTGGGCCGAAGCCCACCGGGATTAAACATGACATTACCTCCGCTGTGCTGGGCACTGCAATGGGATATATTTATGTACCGTCGGTGGGTTCCAGGGAGCCACCCATGCTGTCTGTCCAAACGGAGTTGTAACTGCATGTGTCCACTTCTAAAGAACCCCAGTCTGACTGGGGCATGCAGTGTGGGCCGAAGCCCACCTGCATTATACATGACATTACCTCAGCTGTGATGGGCACTGCAATGGGATATATTTATGTACCGCCGGTGGGTTCCAGGGAGCCACCCATGCTGTGGGTCCACAGGGACTTCACAATAGGGAGTTGTACCTGCCTGTGTCTATGAATTAAAAACCCTGGTCAGGTTGGGGCATGCAGTGTGGGCCGAAGCCCACCTGCATTTAATCTGACGTTAGCTCTGCTGTCCAGGGCACTGCAACGGGATACATTTATGTACAGCCGGTGGGTTCCAGGGAGCCACCTATGCTGTGGGTGCACACGGAATTCCCATTGCGGAGTTGTACCTGCCTGTGACTATTTATAAAAAACCGCGGTCTGACTGGGGCATGCAGACACCTTGACAGAATGAATAGTGTGTGGCACATAGGTTCCCCATTGCTATGCCCACGTGTGCAGCTCCTGATGGCGGTGGCACAGGATTATATTTCTCATTGCTTCTGTACAGCATTGTGGGCTATCGCCCCGCCCCTTTTAAAGAGGGTCGCTGCCTAGCCGTGCCAACCCTCTGCAGTGTGTGTCTGCGGTTCCTCCTCATGGCAGACGCACTTATAAATAGACATGAGGGTGGTGTGGCATGAGGGCAGCTGAAGGCTGCGCAGGGACACTTTGGTGTGCGCTGTGGACACTGGGTCGTGCGGGGGGTGGGCAGCATGTAACCCAGGAGAAGTGGCAGCGGAGTGTCATGCAGGCAGTGATTGTGCTTTGTTGGAGGTAGTGTTGTGCTTAGCTAAGGTATGCATTGCTAATGAGGGCTTTTCAGAAGTAAAAATTGTTGGGAGGGGGGGGGGCTTTCTTGCCGCTATTGTGGCTTAATAGTGGGACCTGGGAACTTGAGATGCAGCCCAGCATGTAGCCCCTCGCCTGCCCTATCCGTTGCTGTGTCGTTCCCATCACTTTCTTGAATTGCCCAGATTTTCACAAATGGAAACCTTAGCGAGCATCGGCGATATACAAAAATGCTCGGGTCGCCCATTGACTTCAATGGGGTTCGTTACTCGAAACGAACCCTCGAGCATCGCGAAAATTTCGTCCCGAGTAACAAGCACCCGAGCATTTTGGTGCTCGCTCATCTCTATTGCTTAACAATTGCTTTTGTTCTCTTAAAATAAGAGAACAAAAGTTATTAAATGACTTAAAAGGGTTGTCTCGCGCCGAAACGTTTTTTTTTTTTTTTCAATAGGCCCCCCGTTCGGCGCGAGACAAACCCAATGGATGGGTTAAAAAAAAAAAAAAGATATATTACTTACCCGAATCCCCGCTCTGCTACGACTTCTTTCTTCCTTCTCCAAGATTGCCGCCGGGATCTTCACCCACGATGCACCGCGGGTCTTCTCCCATGGTGCACCGTGGGCTCTGTGCGGTCTATTGCCGATTCCAGCCTCCTGATTGGCTGGAATCGGCACACGTGACGGGGCGGAGCTACGATGACAACGCGGGACCAGCTCTCCGGCACGAGCGGCCCCATTCACAAGGCAGAAGACCGGACTGCGCAAGCGCGTCTAAAAACGCCAGAAGACAGTGAATTTAGCCGGATCCATGGCGACGGGGACACTAGCAACGGAGCAGGTAAGTGAATAACTTCTGTATGGCTCATATTTAATGCACGATGTACATTACAAAGTGCATTAATATGGCCATACAGAAGTGCTGAACCCCACTTGCTTTCGCGAGACAACCCCTTTAAGATAAAAAAAAACTTGTTGCAGAAAGTTATCATACAGAAATTAAACTTTGCTACATCCATATGTTTTAAGTTAAGAATATATAAGTATGCAGGTTTATGCATATCTCTCAACTTTTGAGCTTTGTAGAGAGGGACAATTCCTATAGTGTGCTGTATGAGCTGTAGCAAGTTTTCAACCTTAAGCTATGTTGCATTTGAGTTAAGCCATACCTTTTGTGTCTCCTAACAGTAAAAGTGTCAAGAAGTGACCTCCTCACAGTAATAGGGCTTTATATAGTGACCCCTCACAGAACTGACATCTCTGGTTCCTCTTGTTCTCCGAACCTTTCATCCACTTTCCTGACCAACCTAAACAGGAGGGGACACAGCTAAAATTGATTGTGTCTTTGCCCTCCATCATCACACCATGCCCACCCTGATACAGTTTGCAGTGATGTCTGGGTAGCTGAGGTATGGGATGTGCTGGGGCAAGAGCTACCTTTGCATCTTGTTCCAGCGGTTCTGGGACTTTGAGTGTTCATGTCACTGAAAAAAATGTGATGATGTCAGCATATCCTTGCTCCAATTTTATTCTGCATCCTGTACTATACTTAAAATATGCAGTGCTTCAGTTTACAGATGTATCCTTCATTAGCTGTCCTCTTGGTTGGATATGTTCATGAGATAACCAACTTTTCAAAACAAGACAATTTTGCAACATTCTATCTTGAGATCTCTATCCTATATGGGTATATTGTGGCAGCCCAGTAGTTGTAGATTTCAAGGTTTTTCTAGCACTTAATAATATTGTATTGAAATGGTTTCATGAAATATGAAAGTCTTTTTACATGCACTTATTATTGGTCTAGAAAGTACCTTCAAACACTTGTTTACTCAACATTTGGGCTGTTTAAAGTGTCCAGTAGTCAGTTGACTAAGGAGGGAGCACTCATTCATTGGCTAACTGTTCAATTTCAGCAAACATAGAAAATACTTGCTGATCAGCAGTACATCTTACTGTGTGAACAGGGAGACATGCAGTTGGGATATAGGGAGAAATGATTGTGCTAGTGATCGTTTGTCCCCATAAGGCAATTCCGGAACTCTGTAGAAGAAAATGAAACAAAAGCCAATCAACATGCATATTGAATTCTGCCAAGAACTTGGTGCAGCTAAATACATTCTAAGGCCTTAGTCACACGGGCGTTTTTTGCCGCTATTTGCGGATCGCATGACGGATGCGCATCTGCAAATCGCGTGACCGGGACCGAAAAATCGCCCGAAAAAACTGCTCCTAGCTGCGTTTCAATAGAAACGGGCCAAAGCTGTCCAGCGCATTGAATTCAATGGAGCCGGCAATACAGCCGGCTCCATTGAAAGCAATGCGCTGCGGGCGATCTCACGATGAATTGTCGGGAAGGGCTTAAATATATAAGCCCTTCCCTGCAATTCATCCAGAAATGTGTAAAAATAAAAAAAATATATATATACTCACCTTGTCCCGGCAGACGGAGTTCAGCGCGGCCGGCGGCAGTTCTCTGAACAGCTCTCTGTAGTATTCAGCAGCCGGGGATCTAAAATCCCCGCCTGCTGAATAAGCTGCCTCTGATTGGTCACAGCTTGACCAATCAGAGGCAGATCTCACTCACACCCATTCATGAATTCATGAATAGGTCTGAGTGAGAGCTGCCCCTGATTGGTCCCTGCGCTGAGCCAATCAGAGGCAGCTCTCACTCACACCCATTCATGAATGGGCGTGAGTGAGAGCTGCCTCTGATTGGTCAGGCTGTGACCAATCAGAGGCAGCTCATTCAGCAGGCGGGGATTTTAAATCCCCGGCTGCTGAATACTACAGAGAGCAGTTCATAGAACGGCCGCCTGCCGTGGCTGAACTCCGTCCGCTGGGACCGGGTGAGTATATATATATTTTTTATTTTTACACATTTCTGGATGAATTGCAGGGAAGGGCTTATATATTTAAGCCCTTCCCGAAAATTCATCCCGCGATCGCCGGCAGCCCATTGCTTTCAATGGAGCCGGCTGTATTGCCGGCTCCATTGAATTCACTGGGCAAACATTATTCTTCTCTGCCACAGCTGTTACAGCTGTGGCAGAGGAGAATGATTTGTCTAGTATATGCTCTCAATGGGGTCGGCGCTGCTGCCGCCGGCCCCATTGAGCGCATATAGAGAAGAGAACAGGAATCACAGATGGCAGATAGGTGCGATCTGCAATTTCTGTTCTATAATTTATCGGACGAGCGCATAAAAAGCGCTCATGTGTCCGATACCATTGCAAAGCAATGGTCTTATAAAATCGCCGGACGCATGCGCATGCGTAAATCGCGCGAAAAAACGCCCGTCTGACTAAGGCCTTACAATCCTTAAAGGGAATCCGTCACCTACGTTTAGGCCTCATGTCCATGGGGAAAATCAGGCCCGCCGCAGATTCTCCATGCAGAATCCCGCAGCGGGTCCCTCCTTTCCTGCGGACATGAGGCTAAAAAAAAGATTAAACTTACCTGTCCGGACACTGCAGATCTTCCCTCCGTCGTAGCCAGATCTTCTTTCTTCAGCCCGGTGGATGTGCGTGGCACGCCGAAAGCCCAGCCATATGTAAAATTACAGCAGAGATTTAAGCCTCCTGCTTCTGCAATCAATCAGAAGCAGGATGGGTTGTCATCTGTTGCTCACAGCTGATAAACCAGAGGAGGACAAAGAAGTGGGTTTTAACCCTTTAAAAGGCCCTCCTTCTTTTATTTAGTACACAGTGCTCAATGAATGCTAGGTACTAACAAGTGAACGTGGGAGCCTTTCTTTCACTATGCGAATTGGCAGTCAGTAACCACCAGGTGGCCTCTGGCACAGCAGAGCTACAAGGTTAGAAGACCCTGATCGGCTCTGCCAGTGACTATTGTCACTACAGGGGATGTTTCTCCCTGTAACTGAGGCCCCTATGGATGTCTCAGCTACAGTGGAAAAATGTCAAATAAAAAAAACAAAAACATGTGAATGTCCCCCAGAGGTTTTATATTACATCATAGGAGACATAGATAGTAAAAAGAATAATTACATAAATAGTTAAATAAAAACTACAGAATAAAACAACAATATAGACATAAGGAAGAAAATAACCGACTCCATCCCAAACCGTCGCTATATGCGCCCTGTAATCAAAAACCATGAATATATCAAAACATCCAAAACAAAATGAGGAACCCGTTCCCATACTTTATTTTAGGGTAAATATACTAATTTAAATAAATAACTATAAGGCCTTAGTCAGACGGGCGTTTTTTTGCCCGATTTGCGTATGCGTTCGTCGATTATTTTAAAACCATTGCTTTGCAATGGTATCGGACACATGAGCGCTTTTTATGCGCTCGTCCGATAAATTGTAGAACAGAAATCGCAGATCGCACCTATCTGCGATCTGCGATTCCTGTTCTCTTCTCTATATGCGCTCAATGGGGCCGGCGGCAGCAGCGCCGACCCCATTGAGAACATATAGAAGACAAATCATTCTTCTCTGCCACAGCTGTAACAGCTGTGGCAGAGAAGAATGATGTTTGCCCATTGAATTCAATGGAGCGGGCAATACAGCCGGCTCCATTGAAAGCAATGGGCTGCCGGCGTGCGTGGGATGAATTGTCGGTAAGGGCTTAAATATATAAGCCCGTCCCTGCAATTCATCCAGAAAAGTGTTAAAATAAAAAATATATATATATACTCACCTGCTCCCGGCAGTCGGAGTTCCGCGCGGCCGGCCTGCAGTGGGTGTGAGTCCGGGGCAGGTCTGACTCACACCCCCTTCACACCCACTGCAGGCCGGCCGCGGGGAACTCCGACTGCCGGGAGCAGGTGAGTATGTATATATGTATATCGGTCACGCGATATGCGGATGCGCATCCGTCATGCGATCCGCAAATCGAGCGAAAAAACGCCCGTCTGACTAAGGCCTAAATGTTTTTTAAAATCTTTTTTTTTAGCTTTTTACCCCCAATAAAGCAAAAAACGGAAAAAAGTCAGTGAAAAATATAATTAAAAAAATAGCCCTATATGTCACAGAAAAAAAATGCAGCAAAAATAATTTTGGCAGCTAAAGAAAAAAAATAGGGCAGTAAAACTACAACATGGGTAAAATCCCTAAAAAGTGTCTGGTCCTTAAGGTACAAAACAGCCTGATCCTTAAGGAGTTAAAGTAGTAAGCAGATGGTATAAATATGCCCTAATGATATAGATAAAATGGAATTCTCAGTTAGCAGACCATGCTTAAATTAGTACATTAAATTGCAATCATTCATGGTGTTACTGCTTTATGGAAGAAATTTAAACTCTTGAAGATCATTACACTACCAGTTACTGACAGAAAATATATAAATGTCTTATTTGTGTACATTGTCGAACTTTTTTAGCAATATGAATACATTAATACAAGTAATTTTTAAAATATTTCTGCCATGTACAGAATGTCATCAAAATTTATATATACAATCTTCAAGAAATTTTGCTAATTGCCTTAATTAAAATATCCAAAAGTTTTGTGTCTTTAGCTCCTATGAGAAACTATGGGGAAAGTTTACCATGATCGCCATTTCCAACGTCGATCTTATTATAATCTTTCCTAATGTACGATGTATCTAATATATGAAGATGCTCATGCATGCACCTTCACAAAAATATATACCAGTACCAACCTGGCATACATTACTGGCATAAATTATACATAAATCTGTCATTTTAGGGTGACCATGTCTCTTCTAAAAACACACACAAATTAATTTCCATGTGTCCAGTTTTTTGCCAATCTACCAAATGTTTATTATTAAAAAAGTAGGATCAGGGATGGCAGGGAATGTGACTAGGATCAGATTTCAATGGATTTGTTAGTATTTAAGAAAGCAGACACATGAAGTTCACAAAAAAGCTTTTCAAACTGAGTATTCTTAATTGTTAACCAAAACTATTTGCCAAGTTTTCATTTTTGGATGCACTATGGCAATAATAAAAGAAATTGGTTGCAAAGATGGAAGCACTCTTTAAAGGTTGTCTATCACATACACAGAAAGAATAAATACATTCTGATGGTAAGACTGCTATTTGTTTTGGCATGAATTTATATTTATTGTATTATTTACATTTTGTTATATGCAAAGTAGAATGCATTTACCTGTGGAGCAATAATGTATCTCATTTCTCATTTACTACCTCAAACATGGATATATTTATAGAAGCTAAGTACCCTTTCCCACCCCATGACATTGCAGCGGACCAGACTGAAGAGGGGTCAGCGAAATGATGGTAGTCAGTGGCATCACTGCTTCTCTCCGATGGAAGAATGCAGCCTGGCTCGGCACTGCACAGTGCTAAATGGCAGTTTTCACTTAAGGTGCTACCCACGGAGTTGAGTAGGGTAAGGTGGTAATTCCCAATAGGGTGCTAACCATGAAGTCGGATAGGGGAAGATGGTAATTTGTCATGACTCCAGTCCGTATACAGGTAGGGACCCATTCTGAACAAAAATAATAATTTACAAAAAGTGGAGAACTAAACAAAAATTAGAGTAGTACCCTTTTCCCCTGGAGCCCATAGTGTGGTATCTCAATGCAGGTGTTAAGTTGGTAGGAAGGGACTCCAGGAGTTGAATTGTGTAGTAAATCATAAACAGAGAAAATGAGAATTCATATTGCCTTGCTTCATATATTAGATGACTTTGGTATAAAAAATTACATTTACAGACATTGACTACCTCTGAACTTTTCCCAGGGCATTGATACAAGAAATTACATCTGTACACTTAGCTTTTTCCTTCCAGCTTCTCTCCATGGCTTTGACTATTAATTGCTGAGTTAATTTCCTTTCTTTCTTTATTTTTTCCTCTTTTGACTTAGACCTCCTTCTTCCTTTTTTCTCCATTTTCCCTTAACTACACAGTTCTTGCTCATAAGTACTCACACTTAAGTTGTTACTCCTTCCCACCGCACTGGATGCTCTGGGATGACTTGGCAGGGGCTTTTTTCTTCTGCCTGGTCTTTATCTCAGGCTTCTCTGGACTAGACTGACTTAAGTTCCACCCACTCCTCCTTTTATATTGTCACACTACCCCCACCTGTAAAGAGATTCTATTCTACCAACCACAGGCCCTCTTTTCTTTCTGAGCCTAGCTAACCACTCCTCCGGCTGTAGCTAGATGACCTGAACTCACTAAGGACTGGAGAACATTGCTAGAAAACATCATGCAGTGAGATGTGGAATAACACTACAAAAGCATGAAACTCCACATTTTAAACACCCAATAATAAAGATGATTTAACTCTCTTCAGAAGTGTGTTACTACCCAAGTCTGGGATACCACAGTTTCCCCTTTCTTAAATAAAGCCATCCTCAGTGCTCTCTGTTCATGGAGGGGTTTAATTAGTAGGGCAGAAAAAGAAATCAGTGTGTATACCCCTATTTAAACAACTCCTACTTTCCCCAACAAAGGGGAATTTATGATAAAGGGGAAAGGGAGTTGAAAATGAGTTTCTAGGCTGGAAAGGGCACTATTTAAAACACCGCTCTCCTGCCTTGGCTGGGATACAATTCACTCTTGAATGATCTTCAGAATCTCACTTCTGGTCACAGCATACAGAGCGACAGTGTGTGAGAACTTAAGGCATGAACACTACCTTTTTAATTACTTTGCTGAGCCAAATGTAACCTGGGATGCATCAGCATAGCTATGGGGCCCTTACATGACACTTCTCCCCAAAGCCTTAGAAAATAGAGACTGCACACTGGAACTGGCACACAGATAGAAAGTGATGCCTGAAAGAGGTTGTTTATCTGGAAGGAGCAAATGAGATACTTCTCTCTTCCCTGACTAAGGAGACAGAATGTTTACAATTTGAACTTTTTAGTGAGAAATAATGGGCTTGTGGCCAAAAACATAATCCTCGTAGTCACAAAAACAGACACTGTAATGAAACCTGATGGATTTCCAGTTGAGATTTAGAGAACCCTACGTGTACGTAACTTCTCTGTGTGTAAACCACTCACAACTCTGGTTTTCCTTCTTCCTCCTGCAATTACACTTGAACATAATGTTACATAACACTTTTAAACATTTCCCCCTTCTTTCCACCAGCACATATCTGAAATGTTGCTAAACATTTTTAGCAGCATCTTTATAATGTCTTCACAACATGCCATCTTAGAATCCCATTAGTCCTTAATAACAATGGTATTTGAAATTAATGGAAAAATACAGTCATAATTTAGAGTTGTTTGCTTCTTTGCTTCTTCCCTGGATGCAGCACAGGGTACACAGTCTATAAATAAATAACCTGCATCTGGGCTAACAGCAATAATCATGGAAGAGTCGAAGTAACAATGGACAATGGCTCAGTGTATGGGAGTCCATAAAAACATGCAGTGTCAAATATGGACTTAATGACCTGGTGGATTGCAAATAAAGATTCAACTCTAGTGGGAGTCCTTTAAGAGTCTTTGAAACAATTTGCTTTACCTTTGAGGGAGTCCTTTTAAAAGTTCAAGAAACAAATAAACACAAGGAGTAAATGAAGGCTTGGAAGCATCACAGAAGTCTTTATTTAGGCTGCCACTGAAGGGACTCATCCTTATCTGTAGATTCGAAGTCAGTGGTAATCCCAGTGGGTGAGGCCACTGACTCGAAGGAACTTCCCACTCCCGATGAGAATGGGGAAGCATTCCATGAGGGATTTAGTTCCTCATCATGATCTCATAACAACCCGCACTTATAGTTTCCATTATGATGTAAGCATGTTTTTTCTGCAACATTATTTATGAAAAAGTTAGGTGACAATTAATTTTCTAAACTACAACCGCTCCTTGTTACAAATTGACACCTATGCTGCAAAATGTCTGTTAAGGTTTCATCCTGTAACAGCAATCCGATATTTTTCTTGATGACACCCACTAACTGTTTGTACTCATGGATATATGTAGTCGAAAATATGACCCTATCTGATTTATGAGTATTTCTATGACTGAGTTGTGTCTATTGTGATTGGGGCTCAGAAGATCCTTCCTATCTACTCCATGGGCTATATTCCTGGCTCTATTCCAAACCCAGCCAGGATAACCCAGTTTGGAGAACCTACCTATAACTGCTTTCTCTTGCTTAGCAAAAGTCGTGATATCTGAACACGCCAGTTTGTGCCTTATAAGTTTACCCACTTGTATGGATTTAGCCGTGTTGGGGGGGGGGGGAGTGACTGCTGGAAGCATGAAGTATACTATTTCTAGGTGTGTTCTTGCAGAAAGGTGTTGCTACTGTACACTGTGGATTCAAATCACACATCAACATCATATACAAAAAATTTAGAGTTTTTGTCAAAGGTACTGGTGAATCGTAAATTACTATTATTGTTGTTCAAAAATGAGATAAAATTGGGTATATTATCCACATCGCCATTCCACACAATCAAAATGTTGTCAATTAAATGACCATACCAGTGTATATGGCGGAGATATCGATTGTCATAGGTAAAGATGTTTTTCTCCTCCCACCAAGAGACAGTGAGAATTTGGCTCCCATAGGCACTCCCCATACTTGTAGATATTATTGCTGGTCAAACATGAAATAATTATGCTCCAATAAATATTGGACTACTGTAAGGATATATTCCTTCAATTCACATGTGTAATCACTATAGGTGTATAGCTGGAAGGCCAAAGCTGCTAAGGCAATAGTGTGTGGTATACTAGGATATAGAGCTTTCATATCACATGTTAACCATGAAAACGAATCTTCCCATTCAAAAGCCTGAAAAGTTTCTATAACCTGTTTGGTGTCTCTAATGTATCCTGCTGCTCTCTACACCAATGGTTGCAATAAGGCATTCACCCATCCATATATGTTCTCATTGAGAGACCCAATATCTTTGATAATAGTTCACAATGGCAGTCTGACAAGAGATTTATGAATTTTAGATAAGCCATGAAAATTAGGCATAACTGGCAAGTCTACACAGAGGTATTTGACTTGTTTGTCATTAAAAATGCTGAGATTAAGACCTTCATCTATGATGTTTCTGAGTTTAACCTGAAAGTCTCTCACAGGGGTTAACAGATAGTTTCCTATACGTATTCACATCTTCCAAAATTTTCAATGCAAGGACCCTATATAGATCTCTGTCTAGCACAACAATAGCGCCCCCGCCCCCCTTTTCGGCTTTCTTGATAATAATATCGCTATTTTCCTTCAAACCAATAAGTGCTGATCTTTCTTTATGAGACAAGCTGTGCTGAATTTTTTGCATTCTGGAAACATCATATAATTTAATGAGATCCCTCTCAACAGATGCCTGAAAATTATCAATAGCCTGTACTCTTGCGTGAGTGGGATAATAAGAAGCATTGCGTATGGGAAAATTGATAGTTTGAATACTGCCCAATTCACACTGATGACTCTCACGTTCTAATTGTAACAAATTCAATAAAGAAACCTGAATTTCAGACCTACAAAATCATTTCCATTAGCTGTTACACTATTATTAATCAATTTATCATCCTCCTTGTTACCTTGACAGAAAAAATGTCTACGCAGGATTAATAGACTAGCAAATTTGTTAACATCAAGCAGAGTAGAAAATAAATCAAAATGTTTAGATGGTACAAAACCCAAACCTCTATTGAGGATGTGCTGGGATTTATATCATATTTTTAAAGTCCTTTTTAAAGCACAAAAACACATTTTATTATATCTATAACAAAATCTATTTCTTTCTTTAGGCTCAGAGCACCAGAAACCTTGTCGTTTTACATTGACACGTAATGAAATTATTCAGTGAGGTTTTTGCTGCAATTTTTGGGATAAAGGAACACAGGTTGATTTTGTTTTTACTTTGGCATGGAGTTTCCTCTCTTTATTTTCTCCTCTTTTAACTTAGACCTCCTTCTTCTTCCCTTTTTCTCCCTTTTTCCTTAACTACACAGCTCTTGCTCCTGAGTACTCACACTTAAGCTGTTTCTCCTTCCCACTGCACCAGATGCTCTGTGATTAGTTGGCAGAGCACTCCCCCAGCTGTTGCTAGGTAACATTAACTCACTAGGGGCTGGAGAACATTGCCAGAAAACATCCTATATCACGTACAACGAGCGGGTACAGCAGCACACAGAAAAAGCTCCCAAAAGGGTGAGGGGGGTTAGCTGCAAGCCACAGTGAGAGCCCAAACCACAAGACTCCAATAGCAATTTGAATATAATTGAGTATAGTGGCAGCATGAGCAGAAAATCGATTTCTTGATAAAAAAAGATGCAATAAGCTTTATTAATCCATGGTCAAAATAAAAAGTCAGCAAGCTACATTTCGGCCATATTAGGCCTTTTTCAAGCTCACACTTAAAGGGGTTGTCCCGCGCCGAAACGTTTTTTTTTTTTTTTCAAACCCCCCCCCCCCCCCCCCGTTCGGCGCGAGACAACCCCGATGCAGGGGTTAAAAAAGAACACCGGACAGCGCTTACCTGAATCCCCGCGCTCCGGTGACTTCTTACTTACCTGCTGAAGATGGCCGCCGGCATCTTCTCCCTCGGTGGACCGCAGGGCTTCTGTGCGGTCCATTGCCGATTCCAGCCTCCTGATTGGCTGGAATCGGCACGTGACGGGGCGGAGCTACACGGAGCCCCATTGAGAAACGAAGAAGACCCGGACTGCGCAAGCGCGTCTAATTTGGCCATTAGATGGCGAAAATTAGACGGCAACCATGGAGACGAGGACGCCAGCAACGGAACAGGTAAGTGAATAACTTTTGATAACTTCTGTATGGCCCATAATTAATGCACAATGTACATTACAAAGTGCATTAATATGGCCATACAGAAGTGTATAGACCCACTTGCTTTCGCGGGACAACCCGTTTAAGCTGTTTCTCCTTCCCACTGCAATGGATGCTCTGTGATAACTTGGCAGAGCACTCCCCCAGCTGTTGCTAGGTAACCTGAACTCACTAGGGGCTGGAGAACATTGCCAGAAAACATCCTATAGTGAGACATGGAACAACACCACAAAAGCATGAAACTCTACATTTAAAACACCCAGCAATGAACATGAGTTAGCTCCCAGATAACTACAGAAGTGCGGTAGTACCCAAGTCTGGGGTACTACAATGTACATGTATGTAGGAAAAAGTGTAATCCACGCTTGCTTGCAGAGTAAAATTTGTAATCTTCCTTTATTTAGTCATATTTAAAATTGCCAGGTATACACATCTAACCAGACGCGTATCGGCTGCACAGAGCCTTCGTCGGTGGTATATGACTAAATAAATAAAGATTACAAATTTTACTCTGCAAGCAAGCATGGATTACACTTTTTCCTGCATGGAATTTTTTGTTGTTTAAAGCCCAGGACTCGGGGCAGGTAAACCTGCTTGAGCAAGCAGTGGATCGTGAAACATATATGAAGTGAGCAAGCTCACAGCACAGCACATCATATTCAAGTGTTTGTATATGTATGTAATTGGGGGGGGGGGGGGGGGTTATCAGAGTGAAATGTACATATTTGGCATGTAGAAGCCAGCACCATTTGCAGCAGGTGACAACTGTAACTGACAGCTGAAGTCCACTGCAATTGTCAGGCATGGAGTTAATGTTGATCCTGGCCATTAACCCCTTATAAACCATGATCAATGTTGAGGTCATTACCTGCCATCATCTAACCATGAGTACCCAGCGTAGAGGGTAATAAATTAATTACATTAAAGTGTTGCAGAATAAGTTGGCGCTAAACAAATAAGATTTATTTATCACACCCCCATGCTGGGTACTCATTTTACTGACCTTGGAAGGATGGAGGGCTGAGTCAATCTTGAGCTGACTACCTGAACCATGAGGGGATTTGAACTTGCAACCTTCAGGTCATGAGTGAGAGCTTAGGACTCTGCACCACATGAGGCTCTGGATAGGGTATAACTTCAGTTTTTTGGGACAAGTCCTTTAATTATGGTAATGCAAGTGTCCATAATAATGAACAAATTTAATAAGAGATCTAAACAAGAACTACTAAATGTAGAACCTGAATGCTTTAAACATGTAAAATGCACAAGACAAACAGTACATTTAGTGTATACAAGGATTGTCACTGAAATAAAATCAGGAAGAACAAAAATCTAAGAGAAGTGTCAGACTATAAATTGTGTCTACTTCAGAAGCTAATATAGTAGTTTTCTCAGTATGAATCCATTTAAGAGTAACTGCATGTAGCAAGTGTTCATTTCTGAAGGTCTGTCGGGTAACTGGAACACTGTGCACAGTGCAAGGTCTTCTTAGTTGCTGAAGATAAACAAGATTTACTACTTCAAAGGCCTTAGTCAGACGGGCGTTTTTTCGCGCAATTTGCGCATGCGATTCGCGCATATATAGAACCAATGGTTCGCTATGGTATCGGTCACATGTGCGCTTTTTATGCGGATATGCGAAAAATTATAGGATACGACGATTCGCAGACCGCGCCTATCTGCGTTCTGCGTTTTATGTGCGCACCAAAATCATTTTTTTCGCCAGCCAGTCTAAGTTTCATGCGCATTTTGATGCGCACGGCGATTTTTCTCTGGTCAGACGGGCGTTTTGCTGCGACGATTAATGCGGCTAGGTGCAGATTTTTCCCACGATTTTTCGCCTCCGGTCACGCGATTTGCGCATGCGACATGCGATGCGCAAATCGCGCGAAAAAACGCCCGTCTGACTAAGGCCTAACTGAGCAGAATGTACTGTCAGAAACATAAAGGTACCTTTCACATGGGAAAGAATTATGCCACAGCTGTGGAATTCCACACCTCAATTTGCAAGTTTAACTGTGGATTTTGATGCGGAATTGCAGGCAGGTTTTAAGCCATTTTCAATTCAGCATCAAAATCTGCAGGCAGCCTGCAGGTAGTCCTATTCTGGCCCTATGTGAAAGGTCCTTAACCTCTTAGGGCGAAGTCAGACAAATGTTTATTTGTGCGCGCGTATGTGCGCACAAAACTGTGCGTCTATTAGCACCATTGGTTTCTATGATGTGTTCACATGTCCTGGTTTTAGAGGCGTGAAAATACTTGCATCTGTAAAGACAGGACATGCGTGTACCACATAGATCCGTGCTTCTCAAGAATCCTGTGATTGGTCAAGGCACACAATAAATCAAGGCAGAGCTTGGCTATTCATTGAATTCAGCCAAACGCTGCCTGTGATTGACTAAGTGCTGTGACCAATCACAGGCAGCACTCAGCTGTCATTCAATAAATGAGCACTTAGACAATTAGATATAGCCCCTTTAGCAGGGGGTGATTTTAAATGCCCACCTGCTGAACAGATTCAGAGCAGTGCAGAGAGAAGACAAGCTGAACGCGCCTGAGCCCTGGCAGCTGCGGAGAGGTGAGTATATATTTTTTAAATTTTTAACACATTCTTGGGATGATTTTCAGGGAAGGGCTTATATTTAAAGCCCTTTCCAGAAAATCCCTGCAGAATTTGTTGGCAGCCAATTGCTTTCAATGGGACTGCAGAAGCGTGGGTCCCATTGAAAGCAATGGATAAACATTGCGATCCTCCTGCCACAGCTGTGACAGCTGTGGCAGGGGATTCTTTACTTCCCGCAGGGAGTCCCTTTACACGCACCACAGACCAATGGTGCATGCATGTCCTATCTTTTACAGGTACGCGTGTTTGCATGGCTGCAAAACACGGACATGTGAACACACCATAGGGAACCAATGGTTTTAATAGACGCATGGTTTTGTATGCTCCTATGTACACACGCGCACACACACGCTCATCTGAAAGCACCCTAAGTGTCGTGCAAAAGGAGCAGGTCTCTGATTTGGATCTCGCAATCGTCCACACATTGCTAATTGATCCCCAGGGCTCCAAGGCTTATATTGTGTTGTGGTTATTGTCTAAATTCCTTCGGTATGGAACTATGGTTAACGCATGTCTTATCTTTTACAGTTGTGCGTGTTTGCACGTCTGTAAAGCATGGACAGACCATAGGGAACCAATGGTTCTAATAGACAAGGGGTTTTGTACACACAACCATGCTCATCTGAATCCACCGTTAATCATGCAACATAAATCACATGATACATTATTTCAGCGGGTTAGTATGATTATAATGATACGAAAGTTCTTTTTTTTTTTTTAGTATTTCCCTTTTTCCGCAAAAGAACCTTTTTTGCAAATAATTTGTTTTTGTAAATCTCTGCATTCAAAGTCCAATAATTTTTTCATTTTTCCATGGACAGAACTCTGTGAGGGCTTGTAGTTTTTATGGGTACCATTTTGGGGTACATACGGCTTTTTTGATCACTTTAGAGCTCAGTCAGTTGGGCGTTTTTTGCTATGCATGTTACTTGCGTTTGCAGCCCGCATCTATTAGAACCAATGCTTTTCAATGGCAGCGGTAACATGCCCAAAGAGTGTTCTGTGACAAGGGGACTCCCTGCGGAGATGAAGAAATTCTCTGCCACAGCGGTCAAAGCTGTAGCAGAGGATGGCAATGTTCTCTGTATGTCAATGGGGCCGCCGCTGCTGCCGCCGGCCTCATTGACCACAAGGTGAAACCCCTGGATGTGATAGCATACCAGGGGTTTCACATCCAAGGAATCCCCTGCTGCAGCTGTCACAGCCGCAGCAGAAGATAGCGGGCAGCGCACTTTATGTGCGCATAAACGCTGCCAAGTGCGGTTTTTTTCAGCGTGACACCCGCTTTGGTCACACGAAGTTTTGCGCAGAAAACAAACGCCTGTCTGAATGAGTCCTTATTGCTTTTTTTGGAAACAAAAATATTTGTTGCAGATTTTCAGTATTTCACACAACAAAAACTGCATATAAAATTTGGCCCTTTTTTGCAAAGAACTGTGCAGCCAGACACTAACTGCAAGTCAACATGGAAATAATAAATACACAGGAAACAGTATTTTTTTGCAGTGTTTTTTTTGTTTTTATCTTCACTTGTCTCAAACATTTTGAATAAGTGGTCTTTTTTGTAACCGTAGGAAGCTATTGGTTTCACATTTTTTTAAGTGGCATTCTTACATAGGTCTCTCTATAAAATATGAAAAACAACAATTCATGGCCCAATATCGTGCTCCCCTGTGTGAAGTTAGCCTAATGGGAGACCCTGCGTCACATCGTGGGCACCTAGCACCTGGTGCGATGCTGCCGCCATCCCCATTGAAAACAATGGGGGATGCAACGCGAGAGGACGCACACAGATAGAACATGTGGGAAAACTTTACTCATGTGTATAACCCCATTCAAAAGAATGGGATTCATATTTGTGTGAGATTTGTGCGTCTCGCAAATGCACAAATCTTGCAAGATTTGCTTGCCCGTGTGAAGCCGGTCTAAGAGCGGTTTCATGCAAAATGTATTTTGGAAAAATGCCACTGCAGTTTTTGATGCAGTTCTTTGAGCCAAAGTTAGAAGTGGATCCAGCAGGAAGAAGTTTAAGTAGTTTTTTTATGTTTCGCATTCCTTTTGAAACCACTTTTGACTTTGGATAAAAATAACTGCATAAAAATCTGCCACAAAGTTAGCATGTTTTTCCAAAAACCGCTGCGCATGAAATCATCCTCACAGTATCACAGACATGGAGTCCAAATGAGTATAGGCTGAGCAGCAGATAGGTGCAAAAAATAGATTCCCATCTACTGGATGTCCTTTATTGTATCCACAGATGAACATATTCATCTGTGTATACAATAAAGGACATCCAGTGGATGTGAATTTATTTTTTGCACCAATCTGCTGCTCAGGCTATACTCATTTGGACTCCATGTTATGGGATACAGGGTCAGGATCTTGGACTGAGCGTGCATCCTTATCAAGCTTCCCCTATATGGTGTTGGTGAGTGCTACTGACAAATTTTCTTGCTGCTGGTAGTATCACAGACATGAATGTGGATTACATTTTTTCCACCTTCTCAGTAATATTGCTATTAATAATATTTTACCTTAAATGCGGGTCTCATTAGCAATTATGAATACTAGTTTATATTTGAAAATAAGGAATTTGTATAAAATAAATTGTTATTCTGGCTAGGAAAGCTGAAAAGGATTGCAGTCAGCAGCACAGAGGCACGTAAAATTGACCACTGAAATGTCTAGTGTTAAGGCCAGTTTCAGATGAGCGTTTTCTTTCACATCCGTAATACATATCAATAATACAGGCGTGTTACAGATGACATTACAACCGTATGTCATCAGTATTTGATCTGTATTTGCTTCCTTATACTTTATTTTCCACTGGGCAAATACTGATCCATATTTGCCCAATAGAAAATAATAGCAATACGGAGGCAAAAACGGAAAAAATAGGTCAAGCTTCAATTAAAAAAAACTGCCATGACAAATATGGCCATGTGAATAGATAAATAGATTTATATTAACGCTAGAGATGAGCGAACGCGTTCGTCCGAGCTTGATATTCGTGCGAATATTAGGGTGTTCGGGATGTTCGTTATTCGTAACGAACACCATGCGGTGTTCTGGTTACTTTCACTTCCTTCCCTGAGACGTTAGCGCGCTTTTCTGGCCAATTGAAAGACAGGGAAGGCATTACAACTTCCCCCTGCAACGTTTAAGCCCTATACCACCCCCCTGCTGTGAGTGGCTGGCGAGATCAGGTGTTCGCCTAATATAAAAGTCGGCCCCTCCCGCGGCTCGCCTCAGATGCGGTGTGAGTTAGATGAGGGACAGTGCTGTTTGTACCGGAGCTGCTGTAGGGAAAGAATTGGTAGTTAGTGTAGGCTTCAAGACCCCCCAAAGGTCCTTATTAGGGCCACTGATAGCTGTGTGTTGGCTGCTGTTAGCAGTGGCATTTTTTTTTTTCTCAAAATCGCGTCTGCAGACCGTTGCACCTGGCATTAGGGACAGAAGTGCTGCATAGGCAGGGAGAGTGTTAGGAGTGAGTGTAGCCTTCAAGAACCTCAACGGTCCTTTCTAGGGCCATATTTATCCGTGTGCAGTACTGTCCAGGCTGCTGTTGGCTGTGCTGCATTTTTTTTGGGCTTCTCAAAATCGCCTCTGCAGAGCATTCCACCCTCCATTGATACTGCAGGGAAAGAATTGTATAGGCAGGGCCACAACACAGTTATTATTCATTGAATATACGCAGTGCTGCCTGTTGGTGGGAAAAAACTGAAAACAAATCTATTTGTCCAGCCTCTGTCCGTCCTTACGGGCTGTGGACACGTGTGAGCTGCGTGAAAAACATTGCTAAATCATACGCACCCAGCTACGCTTTACTGCTGGGTTCGCCATTTGCTTTCCTTAATTGGGAAAAAAAATACCTGCTCTGCCAGAGTTATAATAACTCTGCTACCCTCACGTTCTGTGACACATAAGCAGGGACACAGCACAGTTATTAAACTTCTCATGTTCATTGAATATACGCAGTGCTGCCTGTTGGTGGGAAAAAACTGAAAACAAATCTATTTGTCCAGCCTCTGTCCGTCCTTACGCCTGTGGAGACGTGTGAGCTGCGTGAAAAACATTGCTAAATCATACGCACCCAGCTACGCTTTACTGCTGGCTTCGCCATTTGCTTTCCTTAATTGGGAAAAAAAATACCTGCTCTGCCAGAGTTATAATAACTCTGCTACCCTCACGTTCTGTGACACATAAGCAGGGACACAGCACAGTTATTAAACTTCTCATGTTCATTGAATATACGCAGTGCTGCCTGTTGGTGGGAAAAAACTGAAAACAAATCTATTTGTCCAGCCTCTGTCCGTCCTTACGCCTGTGGAGACGTGTGAGCTGCGTGAAAAACATTGCTAAATCATACGCACCCAGCTACGCTTTACTGCTGGCTTCGCCATTTGCTTTCCTTAATTGGGAAAAAAAATACCTGCTCTGCCAGAGTTATAATAACTCTGCTACCCTCAGGTTCTGTGACACATAAGCAGGGACACAGCACAGTTATTAAACTTCTCATGTTCATTGAATATACGCAGTGCTGCCTGTTGGTGGGAAAAAACTGAAAACAAATCTATTTGTCCAGCCTCTGTCCGTCCTTACGCCTGTGGAGACGTGTGAGCTGCGTGAAAAACATTGCTAAATCATACGCACCCAGCTACGCTTTACTGCTGGCTTCGCCATTTGCTTTCCTTAATTGGGAAAAAAATACCAGCTCTCCAAGAGTTATAATAACTCTGCTACCCTCACGTTCTGTGACACATAAGCAGGGACACAGCACAGTTATTAAACTTCTCATGTTCATTGAATATACGCAGTGCTGCCTGTTGGTGGGAAAAAACTGAAAACAAATCTATTTGTCCAGCCTCTGTCCGTCCTTACGGGCGGTGGAGACGTGTGAGCTGCGTGAAGAACAGTGCTAAATCATACGCACCCAGCTACGCTTTACTGCTGGCTTCGCCATTTGCTTTCCTTAATTGGGAAAAAAATACCAGCTCTCCAAGAGTTATAATAACTCTGCTACCCTCACGTTCTGTGACACATAAGCAGGGACACAGCACAGTTATTAAACTTAGATAATTCATTCACTAGAGGCAGTGGGGCCTTTCGTTTTCCAAAAAGGGCAAAAATTATATTTGGCCTGCAGTCTTGCGCCAATTTATTTCCTGCCTGTGAAATCAAATCACTGGTAATACAGCATGCTGAGGGGTAGGGGTAGGCCTAGAGGACGTGGACGCGGCCGAGGACGCGGAGGGCCAAGTCAGGGTGTGGGCACAGGCCAAGCTCCTGATCCAGGTGTGTCGCAGCCGACTACTGCGCGATTAGGAGAGAGGCACGTTTCTGGCGTCCCCACATTCATCGCCCAATTAATGGGTCCACGCGGGAGACGGTTATTAGAAAATGAGCAGTGTGAGCAGGTCCTGTCCTGGATGGCAGAAAGTGCTTCGAGCAACCTATCGTCTACCCGCAGTTCTGCGCCGTCCACTGCTGCCAATCCGAATCCTCTGTCTGCTGCTCCTCCTTCCTCCCAGCCTCCTCACTCCACTACAATAACACCTGCTCAGGAGCGGGAGCACTCCCAGGAACTGTTCTCGGGCCCCTGCTTAGATTGGGCAGCAGCGGTTCCTCTCCCACCAGAGGAGTTTATCGTCACTGATGCCCAACCATTCGAAAGTTCCCGGGGTCCGGGGGAAGAGGCTGGTGACTTCCGCCAACTGTCTCAACAACTTTCTGTGGGTCAGGAGGACGATGACGATCAGACACAGTTGTCTTGCAGTGAGGTAGTAGTAAGGGCAGTAAGTCCCAGGGAGCAGCGCACAGAGGATTCGGAGGAAGAGCAGCAGGACGATGAGGTGACTGACCCCACCTGGTGTGCAACGCTTACTCAGGAGGACAGGTCTTCAGAGGGGGAGTCAAGGGCATCAGCAGGGCAGGTTGCAAGAGGCAGTGCGGTGTCCAGGGCCAGGGGTAGAGGCAGGGCCAGACCGAATAATCCACCAAGTGTTTCCCAAAGCGCCCCCTCGCGCCATGCCACCCTGCGGAGGCCGAGGTGCTCTAAGGTCTGGCAGTTTTTCACAGAGACGCCTGACGACCGACGAACAGTGGTGTGCAACCTTTGTCGCGCAAAGCTCAGCCGGGGAGCCAACACCAACAGCCTCACCACCACCAGCATGCGCAGACATATGATGGCCAAGCACCCCGCAAGGTGGGACAAAGGCCGTTCACCGCCTCCGGTTTGCACCCCTGCCTCTCCCCCTGTGCCCCAACCTGCCACTGAGATGCAACCCCCCTCTCAGGACACAGGCACTACCGCCTCATGGCCTGCACCCACACCCTCATCTCCGCTGTCCTCGGCCCCATCCAGCAGTGTAGTTCAGCGCACCGTTCAGCCGTCGCTTGCGCAAGTGTTCGAGCGCAAGCGCAAGTACGCCGCCACGCACCCGCACGCTCAAACGTTAACCGTCCGCATCGCAAAATTCATCAGCCTTGAGATGCTGCCGTATAGGGTTGTGGAAACGGAGTCCTTCAAAAGTATCATGGAGGCGGCGGCCCCGCGCTACTCAGTTCCCAGTCGCCACTACTTTTCCCGATGTGCCGTCCCAGCCCTGCACGACCACGTCTCCCGCAACATTGTGCGCGCCCTCACCAACGCGGTTACTGCCACGGTCCACTTAACTACGGACACGTGGACAAGCACAGGCGGGCAGGGCCACTACATCTCCCTGACGGCACATTGGGTGAATTTAGTGGAGGCTGGGACAGAGTCAGAGCCTGGGACCGCTCACGTCCTACCCACCCCCAGAATTGCGGGCCCCAGCTCGGTGCTGGTATCTGCGGAGGTGTATGCTTCCTCCACTAAAGCACCCTCCTCCTCCTCCTCTGTCTCACAATCAAGATGTGTTAGCAGCAGCATGTCGCCAGCAGTCGGTGTCGCGCGGTGTGGCAGCACAGCGGTGGGCAAGCGTCAGCAGGCCGTGCTGAAACTACTCAGCTTAGGCGATAAGAGGCACACGGCCCACGAACTGCTGCAGGGTCTGACACAGCAGACCGACCGCTGGCTTGCGCCGCTGAGCCTCCAACCGGGCATGGTCGTGTGTGACAACGGGCGTAACCTGGTGGCGGCTCTGCAGCTTGGCAGCCTCACGCACGTGCCATGCCTGGCCCACGTCTTTAATTTGGTGGTTCAGCGCTTTCTGAAAAGCTACCCACGCTTGTCAGACCTGCTCGTAAAGGCGCGCCGGCTCTGCGCACATTTCCGCAAGTCCCACAAGGACGCTGCCACCCTGCGCACCCTGCAACATCACTTTAAGCTGCCAGTGCACCGACTGCTGTGCGACGTGCCCACATGGTGGAACTCTACGCTCCACATGTTGGCCAGGCTCTATGAACAACGTAGAGCTATAGTCGAATACCAACTCCAACATGGGCGGCGCAGTGGGAGTCAGCCTCCTCAATTCCTTTCAGAAGAGTGGGCCTGGTTGGCAGACATCTGCCATGTCCTTGGTAATTTTGAGGAGTCTACCCAGGTGGTGAGCGGCGATGCTACAATCATTAGCGTCACCATTCCTCTGCTATGCATCTTGAGAAATTCCCTGCAAACCATAAAGGCAGCTGCTTTGCGCTCGGAAACGGGGGCGGGGGAAGACAGTATGCCGCTGGATAGTCAGGGCACCCTCCTGTCTATTTCTCAGCGCGTACAGGAGGAGGAGGAGGAGCATGAGGAGGATGAGGAGGAGGGGGAAGAGACAGCTTGGGCCGCTGCTGACGGTACACCGGCTGATTGCCTGTCATCCTTTCAGCGTGTATGGCCTGAGGAGGAGGAGGAGGAGGAGGATCCTGAAAGTGATCTTCCTAGTGAAGACAGCCATGTGTTGCGTACAGGTACCCTGGCACACATGGCTGACTTCATGTTAGGATGCCTTTCTCGTGACCCTCGCGTTGCACGCATTCTGGCCACTACGGATTACTGGGTGTACACACTGCTCGATCCACGGTATAAGGAGAACCTGCCCACTCTGATTCCCGAAGAGGAAAGGGGTTCGAGAGTGTTGCTATACCACAGGACCCTTGCGGACAAGCTGATGGTAAAATTCCCAGCCGACAGCGCTAGTGGCAGAAGGCGCAGTTCCGAGGGCCATGTTGCAGGGGATGTGCGTAGATCGAGCAGCATGTACATCCCAGGCAGTGCAACAGTCTTTAAGGGCCTGGCCAGCTTTATGGCTCCCCACCAAGACTGTGTCACCGCTCCCCAGTCACGGCTGAGTCGGCGGGAGCACTGCAAAAGGATGGTGAGGGAGTACGTAGCGGATCGCACGACCATCCTTGGTGACGCCTCTGCCCCCTACAACTACTGGGTGTCGAAGCTGGACACGTGGCCTGAACTAGCCCTGTATGCCCTGGAGGTGCTTGCTTGTCCTGCGGCTAGCGTCTTGTCGGAAAGGGTGTTTAGTGCGGCTGGGGGAATCATCACAGATAAGCGTAGCCGCTTGTCAACCGACAGTGCCGACAGGCTAACACTCATCAAGATGAACAAAGGCTGGATTTCCCCAGACTTCTGTTCTCCACCAGTGGACAGCAGCGATACGTAAGCAATACGTAGGCTGCACCCGCGGATGGAAGCTACGTTCTCTCTCACCATCCAAAACGGGGACATTTCTGCTTCATCAATCTGTGTCTAATATTCCTCCTCCTCCTCCTCCTGCTCCTCCTCCTGAAACCTCACGTAATCACGCTGAACGGGCAATTTTTCTTAGGGCCACAAGGCTCACTCAAATAATTTTTCAGAACAATTTTTATAAGTTTCAATTAGCTTAAAAGCGTTGGAACTTTAACTTGAACCAATTTTTCGTTACACTGGGCTGCCTCCAGGCCTAGTTACCACTTAAGCCACATTAACCAAAGCGATTCACCTGCCATCTTGGTTGGGCATGGCCAATTTTTACTGAGGTACATTAGTACTGTTGGTACACCAATTTTTTGGGGCCCTCACCTACAGTGTAATCATAGTAATTTCTATGTTCTTCGCCTGCACTCATGGTACAGAAAGGTGTGTGGGGTTGGCCTACACTTTAGCTACATAAATGTCACTTGTGCCTTGGCTATACTAAGGCTACTGAAATGGAACTAAGACTGCGCTCCCGCTATACTGCTGCTTCAGAATTGTTACTGGGGCCTGTCTTGAGTGCTACTATTGCTTACATGGAACGAAGACTGCGCTCCCGCTATACTGCTGCTTCAGAATTGTTACTGGGGCCTGTCTTGAGTGCTACTATTGCTTACATGGAACGAAGACTGCGCTCCCACTATACTGCTGCTTCAGAATTGTTACTGGGGCCTGTCTTGAGTGCTACTATTGCTTACATGGAACGAAGACTGCGCTCCCGCTATACTGCTGCTTCAGAATTGTTACTGGGGCCTGTCTTGAGTGCTACTATTGCTTACATGGAACGAAGACTGCGCTCCCGCTATACTGCTGCTTCAGAATTGTTACTGGGGCCTGTCTTGAGTGCTACTATTGCTTACATGGAACGGACACGTGGAGAGGACACGTAGTGCCTCAAAAACATCCCCCTCCTCCTCCAACAGGGAAAACATTGTTGGCAAATGCCTTTGCATTGGTTCGTCTGGTGGCAGTCCAAGAATTTCACCTTTACCGACACTACAAGAGAGCCCCCCCCACCATCCCCCCGCCACGGCCCACTTAATCCTGGCCACATTCCGAAAACCAACAAAATACAACCGTGGTACTAGGTCCGCAGTCACCACCACATTACCACCAACGCGGTTACTGTTAAGGTGCATATAACCACGGACACGTGGAGAGGACACGTAGTGCCTCAAAAACATCCCCCTCCTCCTCCAACAGGGAAAACATTGTTGGCAAATGCCTTTGCATTGGTTCGTCTGGTGGCAGTCCAAGAATTTCACCTTTACCGACACTACAAGAGAGCCCCCCCACCATCCCCCCGCCACGGCCCACTTAATCCTGGCCACATTCCGAAAACCAACAAAATACAACCGTGGTACTAGGTCCGCAGTCACCACCACATTACCACCAACGCGGTTACTGTTAAGGTGCATATAACCACGGACACGTGGAGAGGACACGTAGTGCCTCAAAAACATCCCCCTCCTCCTCCAACAGGGAAAACATTGTTGGCAAATGCCTTTGCATTGGTTCGTCTGGTGGCAGTCCAAGAATTTCACCTTTACCGACACTACAAGAGAGCCCCCCCACCATCCCCCCGCCACGGCCCACTTAATCCTGGCCACATTCCGAAAACCAACAAAATACAACCGTGGTACTAGGTCCGCAGTCACCACCACATTACCACCAACGCGGTTACTGTTAAGGTGCATATAACCAGTCTGACTGGGGCATGCAGACACCTTGACAGAATGAATAGTGTGTGGCACATAGGTTCCCCATTGCTATGCCCACGTGTGCAGCTCCTGATGGCGGTGGCACAGGATTGTATTTCTCATTGCTTCTGTACAGCATTGTGGGCTATCGCCCCGCCCCTATTAAAGAGGGTCGCTACCTAGCCGTGCCAACCCTGTGCAGTGTGTGCCTGCGGTCCCTCGTCGTGGCAGACGCACTTCTAAATAGACATGAGGGTGGTGTGGCATGAGGGCAGCTGAAGGCTGCGCAGGGACAGTTTGGTGTGCGCTGTGGGAGGGAGGGGGTGCGGTTGGGCAGCATGTAACCCAGGAGAAGTGGCAGTGGAGTGTCATGCAGGCAGTGATTGTGCTTTGTTGGAGGTAGTGTGGTGCTTAGCAAAGGTATGCCATGCTAATGAGCGCTTTTCAGAAGTAAAAGTTGTTGGGAGGGGGGGGGGCCCACTCTTGCCGCTATTGTGGCTTAATAGTGGGACCTGTGAACTTAGGATGCAGCCCAACATGTAGCCCCTTGCCTGCCCTATCCGTCACTGTGTCATTCCCATCACTTTCCTGAATTGCCCAGATTTTCACACATGAAAACCTTAGCGAGCATCGGCGAAATACAAAAATGTTCTGGTCGCCCATTGACTTCAATGGGGTTCGTTGTTCGAAACGAACCCTCGAGCATCACGGAAGGTTCGTTACGAATAACGAACACCCGAACATTTTGGTGTTCGCTCATCTCTAATTAACGCCATATGATAGTCCACAAAACACAGACCAAATACGAGCTAAAATATGCTCATCTGAAAGTGGCCTCATTCTATGCTGAAATGGTACTACAAATTAAAAATACATTCTTTAATTGATCGATTGTCTCGTTTTTCTATTTTTCTCAACTTTTTTTCTAATTTTTATATCCTCTTTTTTCAGGTTTAACTAGCTTTTCGCTGCCAGATACTTTTTTTTTTTCTCGAGATTTATTAATGGGGACCTGGGTTTAGTAATTTCTGTACAGTAATACTTCACAAATGCATTATGACTGTATATATAAAGCATATGAAACATCTGCTATCAATTGCACATTGCATGCATTATTAAATATTCAAATTTGATAAATAAATGATTAAGTAAAGGCAACATTCGCTAAAACAATGTTAAAAATCCCACCAGAGAATTAATTTGAAGTATAATATGCCCTACAGCAAAGTAAATTAATGAAGTATAGCCTAATATATAAAATAACTGTACTAGAAAAAAAGCATATTAAGAAACAAAGGAGGAGCGGGAGCATTCCAGGTAAGAGCTATATAGAGCAACATAAGTGAGTGTGCATGTTGTATTGTAACTGCTGTTTTTTAAGTGTGTGACTTGAAAATAGTGACTTTTGATTCAGGTACTTTTTGAAATAACTTTTATTTATTAACTGCCTATCTATTTTAAGTTTTTCATATATTATTTTTATATAATCTGTCTGTATGATCCTCATTTAGAATGTGCTCCATGACTGACAATGCCATCCATTGTATATCTTGGGCCATGTATGCAGTGCTCGAACAGCTGTTTGAGGCCTTAGTCACACGGGCGTTTTTTCGCGCGATTTGCGGATCGCATGACGGATGCGCATCCGCAAATCGCGTGACCGGGGCCAAAAAATCGCCCAAAAAATCTGCTCCAAGCCACGTTTCATTAGAAACGGGCCGGAGCTGTCCAGCGCATTGAATTCAATGGAGCCGGCAATACAGCCGGCTCCATTGAAAGCAATGCACTGCGGGCGAGCACGGGATGAATTGTCGGGAAGGGCTTAAATATAGAAGCCCTTCCCTGCAATTCATCCAGAAATGTGTAAAAAAAAAATATATATATATACTCACCTTGTCCCAGCAGACGGAGTTCAGCGCGGCCGGCCTGCAGTGGGTGTGAAGGGGGTGTGAGTCAGACCTGCCCCTGATTGGCTCAGCGCTGAGCCAATCAGAGGCAGGTCTCACTCACACCCATTCATGAATTCATGAATTCATGAATGGGTGTGAGTGAGAGAGGCTGTCAGCTTAAAAAACTGTATAAAAATTCATGTTATTGTTGCATAGAGTTATGCATAATGAATCAGATGGCGAGATAAGCACATTGTATTGGTGGTTTGAGGATATAGGTCATTTGACAAAGTGAAAGGTGGACATTGAATAGCAGATCGTGCTGAAAAAAAAGAGGGGGAAAAATATAGAAGTGAATTAAGGTTTCTCAGTAAGTGTATGCTGAAGGTTACAAGGAAGTTGAATTGAAAGGTTGTTTACGTACGCTAATTTAAAGATGTCTGTACAAAATATGTGAATTGAAAATGTATGAGAGTGAAGGACCCATGTATGTGTTATATATGAGATGTGTACTGTTGGAGCACTTAACCTGAAGTGTGAGAGATAGGCTACAAGGGGAGTAGCTAGATGAAGTAAGGAAAAGGAAGGAAGAAGAGTATGTAATGGTATTGTCCCTCCTCAATACAGACCAGTCTAAAAAAAAGGAAAGTGTGTGTATATGTTCTTGATGCGTACAACACAAGTACATGGTGTATTCAAAATATGGGGTTTTATTTATTTGAATACTATTGATGTATGATGCTAAAATTAGGAAGTTATGTACTAATTATGTATTATGTACTTGACAAGCATGATTGTGCATTGCAAACATAATCAAATTAAGAACAAAAATTTACTTAAAAGGTATCACTATTCCAATGTGAGTAGATGTATAATGACCAAGACCTGCCCAGTTAACTTATTAGGGCAGACACAATGATACAAGCAGAAATTAAATATACCCCAAACAGTATTAGGCCTTTCATGAACCAGCAGTTAACCACCATTTGTGCAGTTCTTATGGCTATAGATTGAAAATTCTTTCTCCTATTTGCAACAAGTTTTTGCACAAGAACCAGTAGTGTTGTCTCTTACTGTCAGGGTCCCTCCTGCAGGCATGAAAATACTTCATTGCGCACAAATTAAAAATTCTTCAGCTTTCAGATTCACTAAGTATAAGACCTCCCTGTTAGCACCCTAACATCCAATCAAAATAGTTCTAAATACAGCTTCATTCCTTCCACTGAATTTGGAAAGGGGAAAGGTAGGGGCAGCAGGGGCAGACATTAAAATCCAAGCGCATTATTATTTAGAATTATTAAAAAAGTGAAACTAGGGGTTTTGAAATATTGCTTAAACATCTCTAAAGCAGAGATCGATTGGGGTCGCAAAATTGTCTCCTTCATGCATAAGATTCTCATATAGTTCCTAGTCAGTGCCACTGCATCTGTAAATCTCTATGCCCTATGTGGCTATACCTATTACTGTGGAGGAAATTAGATCATGGTCTGATAAACGTTTCAGCACACGAAAACACCAGAACAGAGTTGCCTATGTGATGGTTAAGACATAGCTTGGCTGGTCCTGAATCGCTCATGGACTGGGGCTCACATGCCATCTTATTTGCCCAGAAGAATGTTACTGCAAATTGTTACCCCTTCTGGACAAAATGCGCATGTGTAGAAGTTAGAAACAAAAGGGGAACTCTGTTTTTGTGGCACAACCCGTATAGGGATTGCAATGGGTTACCTAATAAACGAGTACAATGTGTGGGAGTTAAGCACACACTAGGTGAATCCCTACACTGTTTAAATTGCACAAAGAAAATAGGTTTTGAGGTCGAACAGCATAATTTGGTTGAATGTTTTGCTTTTTAGACTGCGGTTGTCTAAGATTCTAAATCACACCGCAGTAGCCATGCCACCTAGCATATATGTAGTCTGTGGTCATGAAGCATACAAATAGTTCCCTCTTAATCATACAGGCCTTTGTACTCTTGCTAGGCTTATGCCTGCCTATTTTGTATTACCACATGACGGTCTGTTATACATGAATATCCCTAAACACACACTTTACAAGAGAAAAGCAGATATATACCCCAGACCAAATGGTAAGCCTAACATGGTAAGTATGGGTCCTGCTAATTATGTGCTCAGTACTTACATTCTTGCCATGCTAATTGAGATATGGGATAAATTAGTTGAGGCCAATGACTATCTGGAAGATCAAATATTTGCAGTCTTAAGATTGGTCAATAAAACAAACACAATCCAAGTCAAATTGATTGTGGTAACAAATCAACATACCATTTTCCTAGATTACCTCACAGCAGACTAAGGAGGAATGTTTCAAATCATTGGACCCGCCTGCTGCCATTATATTGATCCCAATGGTAACATGCAGGTACAAGCAAGTGTACAAATGATCTCAGAAATTAGGAATAAATGGCTAAAGGAGCATGAGGCAAAAAATGACTCATGGTCGGGTGATACATTTTCAATTTTTAACCCAGAAACTGGTTTAAAAGGAAAAGTGGATGGATTATGGCATTTATGCAAGGCATTTTCCATGTCCTGCTAATATGTCTGATAATTTATATTATTATCCATTTGATCTTCTGCTGTGTTTCACTTATTTGCAAAAAACACCTACCACCTGTTACAAGAGACCATATAAATCTCTTGCATACAGCTGCTCCTACCAATAGAGAATATGCTAACCTTACATAAGCTATTTCTCTCCAATGTGTGTCGATTGTGATGTACTTCTACTACCCCAGACTTCCAAAGTATATTGGGTCATGACAGGAGGCTAGGCAAAGTTAAGGCAGCATGGACCTCCCCACCATCAAAGCACAACTCCATTGCAAAGGGACATGCAGCATCTATTGTAGATGTAGGGACAGATTGTATATCCGGGGTATTAAAGAGTTCACAAAAAGAGGGGAAATGTGAGAGCAGTAAATATGTTTCCATTTTGTATCCATTTTATATGATTCAGGGTGAATACCCACTTACGTTTTTCATGCCCATTTTTTTCACACAATATCACTGGGTTTTTTTCATGTAATTGTCAGTGGCACTTTCTAATGTTAAAAACGCATCGCAAGTTGGTGCTTTGCAATCTTTGTGAGATACATTTTTAACAATATATGATATATGTTGATATACGTTGTTTAGACTCAATTTTTCTCTCTTTTAACCATTTATGAACTGTGAAATACCCTTTTTAATCTGAGCAGAGAGCCAAATCTAGGAAATCATGCTTATTGTGCTGGATCAGCATTTTTGGTTGTGTAACAGGACACAACTATGGCCATGAGTTTGCTTTCAGCCTCGTGACAGAATATGCTGGTATAATTTCTGCCATAAGGATTAAGAAATGCATATGAAGGCATTTGCGCTAGTGTGGTATAAAGCTTGTATGTTCTCAAAGCTAAGACAGCAACTCTTTATGACAGGTTAGGGGACCCCCTACCTGTCGGTCCAAGACCTGGAGAACATTTCTCTGACTTGGTGCCGTTGAAAATGAGCTTCCAGGCTGTTGTTATACAAGTCAGATGTTGCTGCCTCCCAGTGATGTGATTTAAGTTACAATCTTCATCCATTGCATGGAGATAATGATGTGATGTAAGTTATAACCTTTATCCTTTGTATATGAATTATAAAAAATGACAATTATTCATCACTATGCTCAATTATGACTTAATTTAAGTTATAAGTCACTAAATCTTGTTTATTGTGTCAATGTTCTAAATGCTATTAAATGTAGCTCTGGCATGATGGCATCCCCCATAGTCATGTATAGACAACAGAGTAAAGAATTCTACAGTCATAAAATTTAAACAGATTAGAAAAATGCTATATGTTTCTCTACCTGCTTTATTAATAAGAAAAGGTTTTGTGATATATTCACTTTAAAAAGTACCATTGGAAAATACAAGTCATCCCCCCAAAAATAAGCCCGTGGACAGCTACATTGATGGAAAAAGAAAAAGTTATGATTTTTTTTTTAAGTGGGGAGGAAAAGTTAAAAATGAGGCAAAAAAATAAATAAATAAAATGTCAGTGTTGTTAAAGGGTCAAACACAGGCAACTTTATGCTCTGTTCACTCCAGTGACGTGACTTCCATTCATAACAGAGCCATAACAGCTATACAAGATCTGTTTTTGAATAAATTCCATTGTCAGATTATCTTGCTCTGTAATGGAGTATGCCAAATTTCTAGTGGGCAAGTCGCATTTTGTACAGCAAGAATATTGCTGCAGAGTACAATATTCCTGCTGTCAAAATATCATAACCACTGATTGAAAGTGAATAACACAAAATGGCCCAAGCCTAATGTATGTATGTAGTTTCAGGGTCTAGTAATGCCATTCACTTATAAAGTAAAATTAGGCAATTATTTACTGCTTAAAAATGCAATTTGTAGAAATCTGACGCCCCCAGGGGTGGAAGAGACTCACATTAAGCATCCTAAGCAACAGCACTGTAATACTGTCAGAATTGCATTTTATAATGTGCATTTGTGCAGCAGGTTCCCAAAGGCGCTAAGTTCATTGCTATACAGAAGTAAAAAGTTTCTGCTTTTCATTCTACATTCTTTTCAACTAGTGATAAATTATATGTGACCTTTTGTATTCTTCATCTTTAAAATGTTGGGTATTGTTCCTTTTCTCAACCTTTTCTGTCTAGGGGCCAGATGTGTTGTTCTAAAAGACATTGCAGCATCAATTTACATGGTTTTATAGTAACAATAAAGATGGTCTCTAAAATAAGCTTATAGAGGGCAAACTTGAGATGGATCCTCTTAATCATGCTTTAATTGGCAATTTCATTGCAGGACATAAGATTGCACAATTGTGGCACAAATTTACATCCGTTACAGAATCATAGATTTTTTTTCTTAGAAACAGGATATGGCTCACCAGATCTCTCAGTCAATAGTGTCAACCAGATATCAGATATTGTATCATTTCAACATTAAAAAAAAATCAAATTTTATTAAAATAATATACAAATTCTATAAAAGCCGCAGTTAGGGCTCCTTTACACAGCCGCCGAGACTTTCGACGTGGAATGCATCACGGGCGAAAATCGCATGAGCAATAGACAGCCATGATTAAGTCGCGGGTGTAACTGCTGCTTTAACACCCATTCGAATAGTGGGGTGCGGCATGTACACGCCGCAGCCTGGAAAACCGTTGGGCGGGGGGAGAGAGTTCATCTCTCCTAAATTCCCTCCCCTTCTCTCCTCCTGTTTGCCCCTTGCCGGCTGCTGGCAAGAGGAGGGGACGAGATGGGGGGAGCATAGCAGAGCTAGTGTGCTACTCTCCTGCCCTGTCCTGCCACCTCCCTTTGCTGGCAGCCAGCAAGAAGCGGAGAGGGGGAGAGAAGGGGGAGAGAGTTCAGCAGAGCTGCTGCTAAACTCCTTCCCATCTCCCTTTTCTGGCAGCTCACACAGGCTCCCATAGGAGTCTATGGGATCAGCCAGCATATTCCAGCAAAAGGTAGGTCCAGATCTATCTTTTCTGGTCAGCGTAAAAGGAGCCGGACAGAATGCGCACCATGTGTGCCATGTTTCCTACTGGCCAATGCATTAGATGATCACGATTTTCAGCTAACGTTTTATCGCAGCAAAATTGCAGTGAAAAAAGGTTCATGTGAATAAAGCCTTAGCCACAGTACTGAAATAACATTCACCACAGGGCCCTTGCATTGGATATAATTTATCAGATGCAATTTCTCAAGAGATTGGAAAATTTGCTTATTTATTAGACTGCACTATTTATGTCATATAAATTGTACTATCAATTCTGTCACTCAAATATTTGTGAATTTATTTTCCTTTTAATTAAATTACATTCCAGTAGCGGCATATAGGACAGTTCATATCATATGTCCATCCATATTAATGGCAGCCGTTTCAAATTTTCAAACAAGTTATATCATCAAGCTGCAAAACATCACCAGACTCCGGCACTCACCACCGTTCCTGTTGTCTATCGTCTGTTATGTATCTGCACCTGAATATTGGCAAGGCTTTGCAGATCATGCCTGTGGAATAGTAATAAAGCAAATCCTCTGGTAATTGTTGTACGAATGATTCACTATAATGGAGAAAATTTTACAGCAGGATGGCAATTTAAACAGATCACATATGCAGGGTAATACCAAAGTTGAGTAGCTGGACCTTGTTGTTCCACAGGTCACTGCAATAAAGTTTTTTTCATAGCAGGATGGTATAATGTTATACAACCACCCTCCAGTCAATCCAGCTTTCACCTTATAGATCAGTCCAATTTAGGAGTTAGGGCCCCATTCACATTTGCTCTAGGGCTCCATTAGGGCTTTCATTTTTCTGTTCTCTTTTTGGAACAGAGAGACTGAAATAAAATGGAAATAAACATAGCCGTTTTTATCCCCATTGATTTGAATGGCTTTTAAAAAGCTTTGAGTTTGCTTCTGTTACGTTTGGTTAGCGATTTTAAACTGAACAAATAACGCAATCTACTGCCCTACTTTGTAATTTAAATAAATACATTCCAAATGGAACAGAAGAAAACTAAAAGCTTTCTGTTTTTTGTTTAAACCCATTGAAATCAATGGAAAAAAACTGATCCATTTATTTCCATTAAACTTGTGTTTCTAATCTAAAAATGGAGCAGAGAAATAGAAAGCACTAACAGAGTCCTAATGCAGATGTGAATGGGGCCTTGGGGCTTATTCCCATAGACATCATTTTAACGCAGAAAAGGTGCATCAAAAAATCGCATCTAAAAGGACCTATGGTTTTCTATGGGTTTTTTCAGATGGACAATTTTTTGACACACCGAAAAAAATCACCCGTCAAAAGATAAGACATAGGTGCGATTTTTTTTTTTATGCTGAGATTTCTCTCCGTTAAAAGATAGGACAAGTCCTTATCTTTGGATGGCACGACTCTGGCTACATAGTCTCCAATGGAAGACTATGCAAGCTGGCCGGCAAAGGGAGGAGGAGGGAATTTAGCAGCGCAGAGCGCTGGTAAACAGTAACATCTGCACCCAGCTGATAAACTCTCAGAAAAAGGGAGGTGGAGGGAGTTTAACAGTGGGGAGCAATAGAACAATGAAGGGTATCCCTGCGGAGATGAAGGGAGTCCCTACAGGGATACCATTGAGCGATAATTGTTGCTTCTAAACGGGCAGCCATTGTGCACTGTTCGTGCACTATTCGTTCATCGCTGATTTCTAGCAAGCAAGCTAGAAATCACCTATGACTGTTATCAGCACCACATGCTGATTTTCTCAGCAGGTAGCGCTGATAGCATTCTTTCAGCTGGTATCCTGCTGGCAGTTCTCAGCGGGACATCAGCTGAAAGCTCTGAGAACAATGCAGCTGTTTGCATATACAAAACAGCTGCTTTGTTCTCAGAGGTATTATAGCAGTATCCCGCTCCGCCTGCATTAACTCTTAAGTAGCTAATTAGCTTCTTTGAGTTATGCAAAGATAACTATTCAAACTGTCATTTGAGAGATTATTGAACGATTACGGTGCCCAATGATGATTTTGTTTTGGGCGTATTCTTATGTAATTACATCTGCTGAATTAAAAAATCACCATAAAAATGATCAGTTAGCTTTTGCTTTGGAGATTCAGAGGCATGTCATTTTTTAGAGTTTACATTTTTATTTTGTAAGTTGTTTTTTTTTGGGGGGGGGAGTAGTCACACCTCTCAACTGACATAACACACCGTTTTCCATATGTTTGTAGGTTATAAACATAATAAATATTGTTATGACTGAGTTTCATATTGCTTCTGCTTTTCTTTTTTTCAGAATTTCTGGTTTTGGAGTGCTTTTGAAGTGTAAAATTTGCTATATACAAATGCCAAGAAAATGTGTAAATTTAGTGAATAATTTTTGTTACATTCGTAGTCAAATAACATTTTCGTCACAGAAACGCAATCTGATGCCTCTTGTGAAGTCCTCTTGTGGGGACCAGGATAAGTCATGGGCTCCACATATAGGCTGCAACTCTTGTTCAGTTAAACTACGAGAATGGCTGCAAAAAAAAGATCTATGGCTTTTGCTGTGCCTATGGTCTGGCAGGAGCCTACAAACCATACAGATATCTACTATTTCTGCTTGACTCCGACTATAAAGGCAGGATGGTCAATGAAGAAAACAGGAACAGTTCAATACCCGAAACTTCCATCTGCTATTTGACCTATTCCACATTCAGATAGTTTACCAGTTTCTACTCTACCCCAACATAATGAGCTTGAAGTAGAAAATAAAGAAAGTGTGGGAAAAGACCGTTGCTTTTTATTTATGTGGGACAATAGGGATAGGAAATCACATTACATTCAAGTGGAATGACCTGCAAGAAGTCTTGACTCTACCAAAAAAATAAAAAGGCTGCCAAGCCTCTTGTGGACCCAAAAGATGTTCTTCTTCCACCCCTCCATATAAAGCTGAGTTTCATTAAAAATTTTGTCAAAGGTATGAACAGGGAAGGACAGGCATTTAAGTACTTAAGAGACACATTTCCTAGATCGAGTGATGCAAAAGTTAAGGAAGGTATTTTTGTTGGGCCACAAATTCGACAACCTATGAAGGATCCTGCGTTTGACCATGTTTTGGAGGGGGAAAAAAAGAAAGCTTGGCGAGCCTCAAAGAGAGTTATTTATGGATTCTTAGACAACAAAAGAGATAATAACTACACTCAGTTAGTGACAGTACTTCTGGAAAAATACAATCAACTCAGATGCAACATGTCCCTTAAAATCCATTTCCTCCACTCCAACCTAAACTTTTTCCGTCCTATTTGTGGAGCTGTCAGTGATAAACACGGACAAGATTACCCCAGGATATTTCTGTAATGGAACAAAGATATCAGGGCCGTTGGAATGAAGCAATGCTTGCGGATTAGTGCTGGTCTGTGTGTAGGGATGCTCTGGAACTCACTTACAAGAAGCAAGCCAAAAGAAAACGATCTCATGAAGTCACCACATGATTCTCTGCGGATTTGCTGTGTTTTTGTCATTGCGGATCTGATGGCGGACAAATTGCTGCATTTGCAGTGAACGCCAAAGTTAATGTGCTTTGGCAAAAATTTGTTCTCACAGTGCAGAATTTTTACGCACTGTTGCAGTCCGGAAATGTTTTGGCTTGGTTTTTGAATACACAGCATGTCAATTCTTTGGACGTTTCCACGGTTAAACTGCAGAAAAAACGCACATAATAATATGCTACAACAAACGCAAGAACAAATTATGCTTGTCCGCTGTTTTGCTGCTGAAAAATCAAGATGAATCCACCTTGTGTGAACCCAGCCTTACTCTTGTGGTTTATAAGCAAGTAATTCAGGAATGGCCAGCATATAGTTTGGAAATTGGCAAAAACTTGTTGGGATGATCATGCTATAATCCTTAAAAGATCAGGAGTGTTACATTCATTTGACAATGCTTTTAAGCTAGTTTTTATGTTGGTGTTAAGAATAGATCACACAGACAAGTGTCCACCTCAGTAATTTAATAAAAGTCCATGTGGATGATGGCAACTTAAAATATCGATTCATAATGAGCTATGATGCTGGAAGTAATTAGAGTGTTCAAAAATTAACAAGAAGGTGTAATGATGTTGTCAACTGGAATTCAGCCATCAGCCTGATGGAGAGAGTAATCCTTTGGTCCTGCTCCTTTTTCTTCTGCCTTCCAGAGCTCTGTCGCCCTGTATAATTAAATCCATTGTGCAATCTGATATGTGCGCCAGTAGACAGGCCTCAAGCACCAAGGGTACCACAGGTGTCTGTCTATATGGGGTATATAGTCTCAGGTCTCACCACAGTCTCTGATGTCACTGCTTGACTCTAACTCCAGCCTGCATCTGAGAGTACTAACGGGTCCCTGTTGCAGGTCAGTGCATGGTATCTGCCTACTGTAGTGCCCAGAGTTAACGGGGCCCCTCCATGATGTTATGTTTTTGTCCTGTGCAATGGTATTGTCAGTGTTTTCTATGTTGTATGTATTTGATGTGTATTGCAACTCTGCAGCACTGAATGGGTTAACATCTGGGTTATTTCTGAGAAATGTATCATGCTGTATGTCATGTGAACCTATGATATAAATGTGTTTGCAAGGTGGATGCAAGAGGGTTGTTATTGTTGATGGAGTCAGCAAGAGGAGTTAGCAAAAGTCAATCTGCTTCTAGTCAGTGAGTGAGCTGCACAGACACCCATCGGTCTGTGTGAAGAATGGAGGAAGCTGAGTGATTCCCTATTGCTTGGCCTAGGACTGTGCTGGCTGGGATGTGTTAGTGCTACCACTAAGCACTTAGTAAGGAAGGAATCGTTCTTTGCCGAAGGAAGGCACAGCAAGCATGAGTGTATACTGGTAGAGATTTGGGGAGAGAAATAGAGAGTCACCTGAAGCGGGATCACACAGATAACTGCAACTGTGGATCGTCCGGATTGCCCCAAGTATCCTCCCTGTCACACCACCTTCTCTTGTTGTATCTGTGACAAAATCTACTCTTGAACCATTATCAAGTTACAGTAAATGGACATTTCCAACCATTCCCGGTTTGTCCTGAAAGTTATCCCTGTGCTTGGAATAAGTTATTTACTACAACAAGTTTTACCGCAGAGGATGGAAGATTCAAGGTAACCGTTAGTTGCTCTTTTACTGTGACCTGTCCCAGCAGTAACTTGGACAGGTCCTAAGCTACCATCAGGGGAGGAGATGGTGGAGCCACCCATGACAGAAATCCCTTATCTACCTCGCAATCTTCTCGGCTGTGGGCCCGCTGCTCAGACGCTCCACTACCAGCAGGTGGAACACTGTACACGGTGGGCTCTTCCTACCAAGAGTCTTCTGGCTGGCCGTGTACTGGGAATTCACAGTTTTAGAAGCCTAGGCCACACCAAACCTGACTAACATGTAGCCACTCTTAGAATCCAGGAGCTCTGTAAAGATTAGCCAGAAGGCCTGCAGGAGTCTCCTCCCTTTTGTTCTCCCAACCCTCCACAGTATAGTCACACTGGAGAGTCAGGGCTACCAGACTACAACTAGGGTGCAGGCAGCCACTGCAGGATACGGAGGTAATCCACTGGACCTCTGCAAGGGATCTCAAGGATCCGATCCCATGGGGAATCCACCAAATCCCGGGTGAGTTTTCTTCCCGAACATGCAGCAGCTTGGCACCACTGCTAGCCATGCCCCTAATTACACATTTTCTAAACCTACTTTTATAATTTGCGTAAAGAGCTTTTAAGTGTTAACTCCTGTAAAAATCATACCTAAGTATCAAACGCTATTGCACATATGGTGTTAAACTGTGTTACCCAAGTGCTACATAATGGTGAAAGGGGGTGAAAGGATAAAAACACAATTTGCTGTGCAGGCAAATAACAACCTATGTGTCATAATAGTGCACAAAGAAGAACACACATTTTAGAGTTGTCTTCAATACAAGTTTCCAATCATGATATTCAGTTCCTTTTCTCCTATACTTACATTTAATACTAGTTATTAGAATTATATAGCAGACACTATTATTTTTTTCAAGGACAACTTATAAATGCCCCTGTTTTAAGTACTCCTGTCTTATGATAGAATAGTCTTATCTATCTAATCTATCACAAATAATAGTAGCCTAGAAACCGTATGATCAGCTTCAGTTGACATTTCTATAAATCAAACTGTATTTAGCATTGACCAGGGGCATACATAGATCTAAAGGGGTCTCATAGCAAAACTCTGAACACTGGCACCCTCCCAATAAATGATATACACAAAAATATATACTAGAGACAACTTTTACAGATACAGCAGCTGAACTTAATATATAGCAGTATACCTTGAAATAATGCAGTCTCCAATAATGGTCAGATATATTAGTTTTACACAGCGATAGTGATTATAGTGCAGTTACCTCCAGCCCAGACTGCCATGAAGACATCTTTCAACCATGGCTTGTCTCTGCACACTCTCCCCATTTTGCAACTACCTTCAGTGCCCCTCTTGTTGCATCGCTCGATGCAGTGCAAAGCTAGACTTTACCCCTGTCTCCTGCACTTCGTATGGATAGGTGGTGAATTCAGACTAAACACTGCATGCAGCTGCATGATATCTGGCAGTAGCATGAGTTCAGAGTGCCTGACAAGTCACCTGGTGGGACATTTGACCTTGTGCGCTACTGTGCCAGAGGCCTCTTAACTAATTGTCATTAGTTGGACACCACTGGCATGGACATTCTTTTTTCTGCACATTTTAAGCGCTAAAGTAACTCCAGCTTGATGATTTTGGAACTGGGTAGTCATTAGTCATCAGTATAGTCTTGTGAAAAAGGCAGCTGAGTACAACTATTCGTTTATTTAGCAGTAGTGAGCCACAAGAGAATCCATACAGTATGAGAAGTCCTGAATAACAACTTTAACAATATGAATCAGATATGGAAAAAAGCAAGTAGGATATTCATCAAATTCCAGATTCACAATGAATGAGTTCAGAATTGAAATTAGACTTTCCTTCCCCAATGCTCAAATAAACTGCACAGTTACTGTCTTTAATCACCCTAGCTATAGCAAAATTGCTTATTGGCAACCTACCCATCTTGGTTATGCATAGAGATGAGCGAGCACCCAAATGCTCGAGTCTGCGTTATTCGAGTCGAGCTTTTCGTAAAATTCGAGAGCTCTACTTGAGTAACGAACCCCATTGACTACAATGGGAGACTCGAGCTTTTTTGTATGTAGGACTCCGGGTGCCGACCTTTTTTTTTCTTTTCTAGGTTCGTGTTTCTCTTTCTCTCTCTCTCTCTCCACCTGCCTGCCAGACAAAAAAATTGCCAATGACACGCGCTGCGTCGCGGCGAGGAGGGGCCAAAACAGGCACATCACAGCGGGGAGGAGCCAAAAACTGGGGCGGGGTTGAACACAGCTTGATGCTCGTTTGAGTAATGAGCACCATTGAGTACGCTAATACTCGAACAAGCATCAAGCTCGGCAGAGTATGTTCGCTCAACTCTAGTTACGCACCTACATTTGCTGTATAAAATGCAACAATGGATTTTGAAGTTTAAACATAAAATGCAAACATTGTTGGGGTTCAAAAATGCAGTTCAGCAAATTATGATTTGAATACATTCCTTAAGACATAGTGGCAAGCTGTAACTATTTTCTATCTAGTTCATATTAATTTAAACATGTATGCGAAAATGTGCTTAAAAACAGCCACAAGTAAACTTATTGTAATTAATATATTACTACTTTATTAATGCAAACCATTCACAATAGAAAAACTGTCTGTAGTTAAATATGCTTTTTATAGTTCAAATTATTTTAAGTGACAAATTGATGCTTTTCTTTTCTCTTTGATCTTGCCTTGATTAGCCTGGAAATATACTGTTTGTTAATTCAATACACATATCCAGTAGGCTAAGTATTCCTTCATTTATCATGATGTAAGGTTTTTTTAGTGTAAGTTTTAAAATATCAAAGGATTCTCGTTGATAATGTGTTGCAAACACCTTCAGGGATCTCATCAAAATACAGTCAAATATATTTATTAAGAAATGGAATCTAAAACCAATGGTTAAATAACCAGACTACAGAGAAATTTCAAGGATAATGAATCCATAATTAGACATGGGGAGAATTTCAAATGCTGACTGTAATTAAATATATATTCCATGAAAGGCGTTCCAAAGGACATATGTCAAGGCATCAGTAACATCAGCATGTATATATGGGATTGAACAAATTAAAGGGGTTGTCCCGCGGCAGCAAGTGGGTCTATACACTTCTGTATGGCCATATTAATGCACTTTGTAATGTACATTGTGCATTAATTATGAGCCATACAGAAGTTATAAGAAGTTTTTCACTTACCTGCTCCGTTGCTAGCGTCCTCGTTTCCATGGAGGCAGTCTAATTTTCGGCATCTAATGGCCAAATTAGACGCGCTTGCGCAGTCCGATCTTCTTCTTTTCTGAATGGGGCCGCTCGTGCTGGATGCCGGCTCCTTGTAGCTCCGCCCCGTCACGTGCCGATTCCAGCCAATCAGGAGGCTGGAATCGGCAATGGACCGCACAGAAGCCCTGAGGTCCACCGAGGGAGAGGATCCCGGCGGCCATCTTCAGCAGGTAAGTAAGAAGTCACCGGAGCGCGGGGATTCAGGTAAGCGCTGTGCGGTGTTCTTTTTTAACCCCTGCATCGGGGTTGTCTCGCGCCGAACGGGGGGGGGGGGGGGGGTTGAAAAAAAAACAAAACCGTTTTGGCGCGGGACAACCCCTTTAATATAAAGGGAAACTCCAGTGGAGAATCTCACCTGAGGCCATGATGTCTAAGGCCAATGTTGTTTCTCTTGGTTTCAGCTTCCCAGTTTATATCCAGATAGTTAACCCCTTAGTGACAGCCCTATCGTAAAACTTCGTCCTGCTGTTGCAGGACGTGTATGGAGGGAGGTAGCGGCGCTATCTCCCTCCATACAGCGCGGGCATCAGCTGTTTATTACAGCTGACGCCCGCGGCAATAGCTGCGCTCGGCCGTTCGGCCGATCGCGGCTATTAACCTTTTAAATGCCGCTGTCAATTCTGACAGCGGCATTTAAATCCCCCGAACGCTGTTCGGGGGTCCCGCACGGCCCCCCTGCGGTGAGATCGGGGGAGCCGTGCAGGTGTCATGGCAGCCGGGGACCTAATGAATGGCCCCAGGGCTGCCTTAGCAGACTGCCTATCAAGCCATCCACACAGGGTGGCTTGAAAGACTGCCTGTAAAAAAGCAGTATGACGTAATGCTATAGCATTACGTCATACTGCAGGAGCGATCAAAGCATCGCAAAGTAATGTAAAAAAAATAATCAATAAAGTTTTTTTAATTGTTAAAAAAAAAAAAAAGTTCTAAAAGTTTAAAGCACCCCCCTTTTGCCATATCCATTATTAAAAAATCAAAATCATAAAATAAAAATATGTATTTGATATCGCCTCATCCGTAAAAGTCCGATCTATCAAAGTAGTGCATTATTTTTCCCGCACGGTGAACGTCGTCTGAAAAAAAAAATAAAGAACGCCAGAAATACACTTTTTTAGTTACCCTGTCTCCCAGAAAAAACGCAATAAAAAGCGATCAAAAAGTCGTATGTATTCCAAATTGATACTATCGGAAACTTCCGGACATCCTGCAAAAAATGAGCCCTTGCTCAACTACGTCAACGGAAAAATAAAAAGGTATTGCGTGCACAAAATGACCGCAGAAAATAATTGAAAAAAATTAAATATATTAAAAAAAAAATAAAAGTACTACAGCAAAAAAAATACTATACAAGTTTGGTATCGTAGCAATCGTACGGACCCATAGAATAAAAATATCAGGTCGTTTTTGTTGCAATTTTAGTGCCGTAGAAACAGGACGCACCGAAAGATAGTGGAATGTCGTTTTTTTTCCATTTCTCTCCGCTAAGTATTTTTAAAAAGTTTTTCAGTAAATTATGTGGTACAATAAATAGCGCCATTGAAAAATACAACTCATCCCACAAAAAACAAGCCCACATACAGCGACGTCGATGGATAAATTAAGGAGCTACGATTTTTTTAAAAGGGAGTAGGAAAAAACAAAAATGGAAAAAAGCAAAAAAGCTCCGTCACTAAGGGGTTAAAGTCTCCCATAATAATTACTTTCTTGTGTTTTGCCACTTCATCTATTTGCCTCAGTAATAGATTTTCAGTGGCATCTGTTATATTTGGTGGTCTATAGAAAACCCCTATAAGGATTTTATTATTATTTTTCCTCCATTTATCTCTACCCATAGACACTCCACATGTACATTTCTCTCAAATATAGCTTCATATAGTGTGGGCTTTAAACAGGATTTTACCTAAAGACAAACCCCTTTCCAGTTTTCCTTCTGAACAGACTGTAACCCTGAAAGCTAAGCAGACAGTCACAGCTTTCCGTTATTCCCACTATGTCATAGTTTTCTTCATCCGTTATTGCTTCCAGTTCGTCAACCTTATTGTTCAGACTTTTGACATTATCCATACAGTTTAGAGATTTTTAGTTATGGTTTATATTTAGTGTATCCCTACTAATTGTTCTGCCAGTTTCAACTTTACTAACCTCTCCCACCACTCCACTCCGTTCTCATTACTTAGTCCAAGATCTCTGTCTACACTATTTTTCCCTATATCTTTCTGGTTGTCCTTCTGACTACATGATAATATTTGAGCTTTGAAGATTTCCATGTGCTGAAATTAAATATCACATTCATGTATTCCAGCCAGGTCCAGTTTTCCCAGAAATCACTGTTATTGTTTTTGATAAGCAGACTGTTCATTATATGTCTGTTGAACACATGACATATCTATATGATTGACATATGAAATAAATGAGCTAGAGTCTGCAAACTGAATCAAAGAGACTTATAATTTTTTCCTTTCAAACATGATAAAATAAATAGAAAGCTGGAACTGATATATAATGTTGAACTTTTACATGATTCCAGCGTATGAATAAAGGAGGTATTATACATTAATCCTATGGCAGTCTAATTACTTCAATAGACAATTAATATCAAATTAATTCAATAGGTGGTTATTAGAGATGAGCGAACACCAAAATGCTCGGGTGCTCGTTACTCGAATCGAGCTTTTCATAATGCTCAAGAGCTCGTTTCGAGTAACAAACCCCATTGAAGTCAATGGGAGACTCAAGCATTTTTATGGTGACTGATGCTTTGCATAGGGGAGGTTGTGTGAATCACCTGAGAACATCATAAAATCATAGAAACAGCACAGAAAAAGATAGGGAACAGCAGGGGCAGCATGTATGGATGCATCTGAGGCTCCCAGGTTGCACTATTAAGCCAAATTGTGGGCAAGAGCCTGGCTTTCACCCCTCTAACAATTTAGTTGGGACAGACCATAATCAGCAAGGCACACACACTGGCACATCTTAGCTAGGTGCAACGAAGGCCAATCACAGCCTGCGGGTGAAATAACTACCTCTTTTCCTGTGTTACATGCTGGAATTGCTGTCCAATCCCTCCAGGACGCAGGCACAAACCTGCGTCCACAGTGTACTCAAACTTTTCCCAGCACAGCATTCAGCTGTCCTCATGCCACACGGTCGCTTGATAGCCACACCACCCTCATGTCTATTTATAAGTGTGTATTAAATGAGGAGGAACAGGAGACGCACACAGCAGAGGGTTGGCAGGGCCTGGCAGCGACCCCCTTTGAAATTGTGGGCAATATCCCACTATGCTGATGAGAATCGATGATAAATTAACGTGTGATCAGAAGTCTAATCCCATGACAATATTGTCTGGAGCCACAAACATGGCCCAAAAGGGGAATCAGATGCCAGTACTTCTACCCATCTCTCCAATTCAGCAACGCATTCTAAAACTAAAGATTGGTTTGAAGCAGGAGGTGTCGCAAAAGTTGCCACCACAGGTATACAGTGAAACTGTCAATGTCTCATGAAATCAGTTACGCTTCCTTTGATCACTACGAGGACATTGAGACACATGAATAAATTTGAGTGGCCAAAGCAGGACAATTCATTCTGTCTAGGTGTCAGATAGCTGGACACTGCATTGGGATACATTTGTGGACTCTGTAGGTATATGATGCTGGAGCCAGCACGTTGCTGAACGGTAGTGGTAAACCTTTTCAAAATTGGTGGCGAGAACCTGGAGGCGACCCTCCGAAAAAAATTGTTTTGAAAGAGGCTGGAGGCAGCCCTGGTAAAAAAAATGTTTTTAGAGAGCCTATGGGGCCCTCTGAAGAATTGGCTGTTCAGCATGCTGAAATGCTGGTTTAGGAGGAAAAGGAGGAGGAAGATCAGAGAAGGATAGACCAAGCTACTTCTATCAACGGGACACACACTTGGGCCTATTATGCAGTTGCTTTCAGCAAAAAACAAATAAAAGAATGAAAAAGGAGAGGACTTTTGTTAGTTCCTATATAGTCTGTGTACACTATTAGCAGTATACTGTATAGAACCAGTAACAGTATGCAGTATACAGCCGGGATGCTTGTGAATGCTTTGTGCCCACTACTGGTCCCAGACAGCCAAACTGATGAGGCACAAAAGTGGAGTTGTAGTCCTAAGAAGGACTGTTGGGTTCCAATAATTCCAATCCCATGCCACCTCCGTCACAAAATTTCATGAGCCACAAACGTGGGCATAAAGGGAACTCAGATGCCAGTACTTCTACACATCTGCACAATTCAACAACCCATTCTACAACCAATGGTTTTTGAACCCAGAGGCAGGTGAACCCCTGAAACATTTGTTTGCCAAGAGTAGAGGCAAACCCTTGAAACATTTGTGTACTAAGTCTATATAGGCGACCCCCTGAAACATTTGTTGACCAAGAGTATAGGCAAACCCCTGAAACATTTGTTGACCAATAGTGTAGGTGAACCCCTTAAAAATGTCTGTACCAAGAGTATAGGCGAACCCCATGAAAAGTTTGTGTTCCAAGAGTATAGGCGAACCCCTGACAAATTTGTTGCCTAAGAGTATAGGTGCACCCCAGAAACAATTGCTTAACCAAGAGTATAGGCGAACTCCTTAAAAATTTGTGTACCAAGAGTATAGGTGAACTCCTGAAACATTTGTGCTCTAAGAGTATAGGCGAACTCCTTAAAAATTTGCTGACCAAGAGTATAGGTGAACCACTAAAAAATTTGTGTACCAAGAGTATAGGCGAACCCCTTAAATATGTGTGTACCAAGAGTAAAGGTGAACCCCTGAAAAATTGGTTTACTAAGAGTATAGGCGAACCCCCGAAAAATTTGTTTACCCAGAGTGCAGATGAAACTCTAAAACATTTTTTTAACATAGATCTCATACTTGCTTAGCTTGCTAACAGAGCCAGGAGGCAGCCCTCCGAAAAAATTAGTTTTTACAGAGCCTTTTGGCCCTCTGAAGAATTGGCTGTTCCGCATGCTGACATGCTGGTTTAGGAGGAGGAGGAGGAAGATCAGAGAAGGATAGACCAAGCTACTTCTCCCCTTTTTTGGGGTGATAGAGGGTGCATGGTTCTCCTGTTCCAGCTTAAAAAATCTTTATGTTACGCTGCTTTCCACTGGTGGAGAAGAGAAGTTAGGGGAAATCCAGGCTTTGTTCATCTTAATGAGTTTAAGCCTGTCGGTGCTGTCAGTTGACAGGTGGGTACGCTTATCCATGATAATCCCCCCAGCAGCACTAAACACCCTCTCTGACAAGACGCTAGCGGCATGGCAGGCCAGCACCTCCAAGGCATACAGCGCTAGTTCGTGCCACGTGTCCAGCTTTGACACCCAATAGTTGTATGGAGCATAGTGATCACAGAGGACGTTGGTACGGTCGGCTATGTACTCCCTCACCATCTTTTTACAGTGTTCCCTCCTACTCAGCCTAGACTGGAGAGTGGTGACACAGTCTGGCTGGGGAGCCATAAAGCTGGCAAAGGCCTTGGAGAGTGTTCCCCTCGTCTCCCCTGCTAGTTGGCCCACTGAACTACATCCACTTTCGGGAATGAGAGTGAAAAGGTTCTCTTTATACCGTGGGTTGAGAAGAGTGAACACCCAGTAATCCGTGTTGGCCAGAATGAGTCTAACGTGAGGGTCACGGAAAAGGCAGCTTAACATGAAGTCAGCCATGTGTGCCAGAGTCCCAGTATGCAACACATCGCTTTCCTCAATAGGAGGATGACTTGCAGTCTCCTCCTCCTCTTCAGCCCATACATGCTGAACAGATGTGAAGGAAGTAGCATGGGTACCCTCTGCAATGTGGGCTGCAGTCTCTTTCCCCTCCTCCTCCTCCTCCTCCAATAAGCACTGAGAAACAGATTTGAGAGTGGTCTAGCTATCAAGCAACGTATTGTCATCCCCCATCACCTGTTCTATCTGCAAAGCGTCAGCCTTAATGCTTAGCAGCGATCTTCTCAGCAGGCAATGCAGCAGATAATGGCAGCATCGCCGCTCACCATTTGTATTGAATTCCTCAAAGTTTCCTAAAACCTGACAGATGTCAGACATCCATGCCCACTCATCTGTGAAGAACTGTGGAGGCTGACTACCACTCCAACAGCCATGTTGCAGCTGGTATTGCAATGGGTCTAGGCTGCTCGTAAACCGTGGCCAACATGTGCAACGTTGAATTCCAGTGCGTGGGCACATCGCACAACAGTCGGTGCACTGGCAGCTGTAAGCAATGTTGCAGTGTCCTGAGGGTGGCAGCATCTGTGGTGGACTTTCTGAAATGTGCGCACACATGACACACCTTGCTGAGCAGTTCAGACAAATTGGGTAGTTTTTAAGAAAACGCTAAACCACCAGATTGAACACGTGGACCAGGCATGACGTGTGTTAGTTTGCCAAGCCGCAGAGCTGCCACCAGGTTACGCCCATTGTCACACACAACGATGCCTGGTTGGGGGTTCTTCGGCAAAAGTCACAGATCTATCTGCTTCGTCAAACTCTGTAAGAGCCCTTGGACGGTGTGCCTCTTGTCACCTAAGCTCAGGAGTTTCAGCACGGCCTGCTGACGCTTCCCCACCACAATGCTGCAGCGCTTCAAGCTACCGATTGAAGGCGACATGCTCACAGTTGGTAATGGAGAGATGGAGGAGGAGGAGGGGGGGTTTGGAGGAGGTGGCATAATAAGCCAGAGAAACCATGACCAAGGTAGGACCCACAATCCTTGGTGTGGGTAGCACGTGAGCGGACCTAGGGTCAGACTCGGTCCCAGCCTTCACCAGGTTAGCCCAATGTGCCGTCAGGGACATGTAGTGTCCCTGCCCGCCAGCACTGGTCCATGTGTCCGTCGTTAAATGGACCTTCCCAGTAACGGCGTTGGTGAGGACATGGTTTATGAGATGTGCTGGTGTAGGGCGGGGACGGCACAGCGGGAAAAATAGTGGTGAGTGGGGACCGAGTACCCAGGGATGGCCGCTGCTATCAGGTTGCGGAAAGCCTCTGTTTCTAATAGCCAATATGGCAGCATCTCCCGGCTGAGTAGTTTTGAAATATGCACGTTTAGCGATTGTGCATGTGGGTGGCAGCATATTTCCGCTTGCGTTCCAATGCTTGGGTTATCGACAGCTGAACGTTGCGCTGGGACACATTGGTGAAGGCAGTGGAGCACCGTGGAGGTGAAGGTGTGGGTGCAGGTCGGAAGACGCTCATGCCTGCGTCCTGGGAGGGGGATTGCATCTCAGTGCCAGCATGTGACACAGGGGAAGAGGCAGTGGTGTGACCCACAGGTGGTGAATGGTCTTCTTTTCACCTCGTCTGGTGCTTAGCCATCATATGCTGTGCATGCTGGTGGTGGTGAGGCTGGTAGTGGTGGCTCCTCTGCTGATCTTGGTGCAGCACAGGTCGCATACCACTGTGCGTCAGTCGCCCGCGCTCTCAATAAAAAAACCTCCAGACCTTCGAACACCTAGCCCTTTGCACGGTGGCTTGCTGAGAGGAGGTGCTGTGGGGAACAGTTAGGGGATTATTTGCTGTGGCCCTGCTTCTCCCTCTGACACCCCACTGCCTCTTCCAAGCTGTCCTCCTGCTACACTTGCCTCCCCCTCTGAAGACCTGTCTTCAGTAGGCTTAGCAACCCAGGTCGGGTCAGTCACCTCATTGTCCACCAGCTCTTCCGCTGAATCCCGAGTCTGCTCCTCCCTCAAACTTACTGGCCTAACAACAACCTCACTGATAGACAACTGTGTCTCATCATCATCATCATCCACAAATACCTCTTGAGAGACTACTTGGAAGTCCCCACCCTCATCAACCTGAGACTGTGGAAGGTCCAAATTTTGGGCATCGGTCACGACAAACTCCTCAGGTGGCTGATGAGCCATTTTTTCCAACTCGAGAACATTTCCTGGGAGTATGCCTGTTCTGAATCACTCCTTTGCCTGAAGTGACCAGGCTGGGAGGAAGGAGGAGCAGCCTGAGGATTCAGAGGTCCAGTGCCTTAGCTAGCGTGAGTGGACTGCTTGGAAAACTGGGTGTTGGATAAATTACTGGACGCGTTATCCGCTATCCCCATCAACACCTGATCGCACTGTTGTGCTTTTAATAATGGTCTACCACGCGGACCTGCAAAATGTGAGATGAAGCCTCTGCCCACACCCTTATTCGGACGCCCACGTCCTCGATTTCAACCCTTACACCATGTCTTCATCATGTTGGATAATGCATTTGGACAAAATGCTATGCAAAATGCGAGTTATTTTGCGTACGCTTATAGGCCAAAATAGAACAATAAACAGTGTATACTGTTGTTAGATAGCATGGATTGACAGGACCCATACACGGGTATATAGCGTATGCTTTGAACCCCAAAAATACAAATTTAAACAGTGTATACTGTTGTTAGATAGCGTAGATTGACAGCACCCACACACGGGTATATAGTGTACGCTGTCTGCCAGCAAAAAAAAAAAGTTAACAGTGTATACTGTTGTTAGATAGTGTAGATTGACAGCACCCACACACGGGTATATAGCGTACTTTTTTTAGCAGGCAAAAATAAAATGTAAACAATGCATACTGTTGTTACATAGTGTGGATTGACAGGACGCACACAGGGGTATATAGTGTACGCTTAAAGCCCCCAAAAAAATAAAAAAGGAAAATTGATAGGAGTTTTGTTACCTTCTATCTAGCCTCTGTACACCACTAGCAGTATACTGCATAAAACCGGTAACAGTATGCAGTATACAGCCGGGATGCTTGAGAAAAAATTTGTGCGCAGTACTGCTCCCAGCCAGCCAAACTGCTGATGCACACAATGAGAGATGTAGTGGTCCTAGTAAGGACTGTTGGGTTCTTGGAGCAAAGATCCCTGCCTAACTGAAACCTCTACCTACACTATCGCTTTCCCTGAATAGCAGCAGGTCTCCCCCTTAGCTAATGCAGCATGCGTGTGAGGCGAGTCTCAGTTGACCAGAGTGTTTTAGTCGGAGGTCACCTGATCAAGCCAGACAGTCACTGCTATAGACGTGCACAGGGTTGGCACTTCACAGTAGGAGGTGCCAACGCATTCCCTGCATGTTTATAGGCTAGAAAATGGCGCTAAACGCGTGGTACTCACTCGAGTAATGAGCACCTTTAAGTATGCTACGGCTCCAAAAAGCATCAAGCTTGCACGAGCATGTTCGCTCATCTCTAGTAGTTATTCTTGTGAAAGAGGGTGCGAGGCAGGAATACAATACACTGTACAATATAAATATGTCTATAAAGTAGAAGTCTGTAGACTTAAGTCGTAGCCTGCATTGAGTGTCTACAAGAAGGAGATCAATACTGTGCCAAGAAGAAACCAGAGGTAAATGCTATACAATACTTTTCACTTTACATGATTAGGCAATATTAAATTGATTAGACTAGATACCATATAGTATGTTTTATAGTTGTAAAGCCAAGCAAAGACTAAACACTGGACAAGGAAACAGAGGCCAGTTCTGGAGAAATACGAGATTGGGGATAAAAATATTAGGAATGAACCACTGGTTGACTCTAATAAAGTGTTACTCCACTACTCCCTATAAAATTGGGAGTTTTGAAACTGTTTGTTAAGGCTTTGGATAAAGATGATGAGTGTTTTAAGTATTTGTGTTTACATTTCGTGCTCTCTCACAGGATAAGTTAAAATCTGGTATATTTGACATACTTCAAATTAGGAATCCACTTAAAGACAGAGAATTTGTAAATACTTTGAAAAGCATAGAAAGAGATGTTTGGTCTGCTTTTTCTGACATTATGACAAACTTTCTTGGTAATGCCAGGGCCGAAAATGATGTACTGTTAGTACAAACTTTGATGACTTCCTTTCACATACTGTGAGCAAACATGAGCGTTAAGATACATTTCATCCACCGTCATCTAAACTACTTCTTGGAAGCTCTAAGTGAAAAGTAAAGAGATCGCTTCCATCTGCACATTAAGATGTCAGGGTATGTGGAACAAAAACATGATTGCAGAAAATAAAATAAAAAAAATATGCCAAACAGTTATTTACAGAACTGTTAATCTTTTATTTCATTTACAGACTTATCTTTTTGTGTTAGACCAATATCATGTATTATTATGTTCTTCATAAGTTTGGTAATTCCTCCGTTGAAACTAAACAATTTGTAAACAAACATTTCTCATTTGTCCAAAAGTTTGATCTGATGCAACATTTCTGACTTCAAATTTGGAATCAACGCCTTCAAATTGTATAGAATCAGTATAAATAGTTAGTTAAGCACAAAAAAAAAATTCATATGTAGACCAGTGTAGTGACTTCCAGGATGTGCAAGCTGCCCATGCAATATGCACCAGTACAAGCTGGATGTCTCCTCACTTCTTGAGTCCGCGGGGCATGGCGTTCATGGTTTCCATAAAGAATTTCCCATTTTGATTCATCTGACCATAGAACAGTTTGCCATTTTGCCTCAGTCTGCAAAGTACCGTGTCTGCTTTCTTCCCTATTTATAGTCTTTATGATCTGTTCACTGTTGAAACCTAGAAGCTTTACCTTCTCTCCACACTCTAAACTGCTGAGCACAACCTCATCCCCCTCCCTGCTGCTGTGTCTGACAGAGAGTCGGCAGAGCCAGGAGCAATCCTCTTTCAGATCTATGTCAGATTCAACAGGAAAGTCAGCTATAGTAAAGGAAGAAGCTATACAGATTCCACAGCAGCAAAATAATAGGACATTTTTAACCCATTAAGGACCAAGCACCATAAATATCCGGAGCTTTGTCCTGGGATTTAATAGTAAATATATGGTGTGGGATTAAAGCTCTTGTTTCTGCAAGGAAGGAGAAGACAGAAGCATTTTTTTACCACTTCTGTCTTCGCCTTTACAAGATACTTAGCGTTATGTAGAGTATACAGGAAGCAGCATTTCCATTTTCTGCATGGGACCTGGCGATCACGTGATCTCCGGTGACTCCTGGCAGGTTAAAGTTGCAGGATCTTAGCAGACCCCTGACCAGCTTTGACAGTTTGCTGTCACATTAGGCAGATGTTTATCGATGCCCCAGTTACAGTAGAAAGGTGTGAAATTAAAAAAAAACACTGTGAATGTTCCCAAAGGTTCTATATGATGTCAAGTGTGACATAGATGTTAAAGTTAAAAAATGACACAATAAAATAAAAATAAATGTATAAGAAATAAAATGATCCACCGCCAATTTAAATTATCACCATATCCACCCTGTAATCCAAGATTATACAAATTATATATTAAAATGTTCTAAACAAAATGGTGAACCCATTCCCGTACATTATCCCCACCTGCTGAAAGGGATGCCTCTGACTGGCTGAGCACTGTGATCAATCAGAGACAGCTCTCAGCTGTCATTTAATAGCTGAGTGCTGCCTCTGATTGGTCACAGTGCTCAGCCAATCAGAGGCAGCCCTTTCAGCAAGTGGTGAATTTAAATCCCCACCTGCTGAAAGCACTTCACAGCAGTTCAGGAGAAGACACGGCTGGATGCGCCTGAGCTCCGGCAGCTGCGAAGAGGTGAGTATATATATATATTTTTATTTTTCACACATTCTAGGGATGATTTTCAGGGAAGGGCTTATATTTAAAATCACTGCAGGGCTTGCTGGCAGCCCATTGCTATCAATGGAGCCGGCTGTAGTGCCAGCTCCATTGAATTCAATAGCAGAACATCGCGCTCTTTTGCCACAGCTGTCACAGCTGTGCCAGAGGATCGCGATCTTCACTGTATGTTCTCAATGCCGCCGGCCCCATTGATCACAAGGTGAAACCCCAGGATGTGACAGCATCCAGGTGTTTCAAATCCAAAAAAGCCAGAATGCCACAGTTACTTGCGTTTTTAAATCCACTGCCCTATATTTACCGCTGCGCATTTTTGTGCGCAGGTAAATATCGGGCATGTGACCACTGCCATTGAAAAGCATTGGTTCTAATAGATGCGGATCGCAAACGCAAGTAACATGCACAGCGAATAAACGCCCGTCTGACTGAGCCCCTATCCTGTCCTCTGCAGGCCTATTTGATTTGTCCTTCAGTAAAGACTACGTGACTCCACACAATAGGCACATCCAAGAGAAGAACAAGACCTCCCAGACATATTTTACAATAGTCCCAATCTTCTTTGTGTGCACTTTTGTAGATGCCTACTGAACAAACCCTGAAAGTGATGACTGAGAACACAGACTTCTTTTCTTAAGACAATATAAATATATTTTTCATTCCGCACTAAATCATCTGTCTTTGTGGCTTCCTAATGGTTGACATACAGTAAATATATACTTATGGAAAAAAGTAATGAACTTTCTAGATGCACATCCTGATGAAATATGCCACAGAGACATTTATTGCTGAACTGTACTTTATCTTAATGCAATGGCTGCATATAAAATACATTTATAAGCTCTGTTGGTAATAACCACTGAATAATCTTTCAATTTACAGAATAAATATTATTTGGGTACATATAGTTCTAAGAAGTTGTGCTTTGTTCTCCGAACCTACTATAGCTAATCACTAAATCTTATAAGATAATTAAAGAGGTTTTGCCATTAAAACAAAACCCTAATCACCCAGCTGTGCCCTGCCTAAAATAACAAACAAAGGAATACTCACCTCTCCTGTGGCCTGGGACACAGCTGACATTTGGCACTAGTATAGACAGTGACTTCTGGGTAGACGGACCGGGCGGAAGCACACAACCACTATGGCCAATCAGAGGCCGCAGCATCATGTCCAAAAACTCTTGGCACCTTAGCTGCCAGGATAAGATCTCTGATGCCAGGAGTGTTGATGGTGATGCCGCAGTCTTTGATTGGCCGCAGCAGTCACATGCTTCCGCCTGTCCTGTGTACCCCAGGAGAGGTAAGTATACCTTCATTTGTTATTCTAGACATGGCCAAGCTCAGGGATGAGGTTTTGTTTTAATTACAAAGCTCTTTTAAGGGTGTTGCTGATACATCATATTGTAGCTGTCATGAATTTTGGAATTATAATTCTTTGTATATGAAATCTGGAAAGCAACTGAATTTTAAAGGGGTATTCCCATCTTATAATATTATTGGATATTGCTAGTGCAGCGCCTGAGAAGTAGCTCCACAGCTGAGGAGATAGCGGGGTAGATTGAGGCCTTGTTGTGGGGCTTTACCTAGGAGTACCATGGGACCCGTCCAAGTTACCACTGGGGGAGTTTCACGGGGTAACCCAGTATGTGGTTTACCTTAAACTCATGACACCACCATCCCATCCTCTGCGGTGTATCCAAACGTTGAAATAAGTAGGCCACACACAGGGAAACGCTTCAAAGCAAAGCTGGAAATGGTCGGCAGTGCTTGTTTACTTGAAGAAACTATTTACAGTCCAACAGTAGAACACAAAGTGGTGTAATAGGGAGGAATCACAGGATGACAGACGAATCCACAGTCCAAGTTATTTGTGGGATTCTGTTCCCAGTCACTCTTCTTAATTCTCTCCAGCTCTCTACCCGTCAACACTCAAATTTGGAAGAAGGGCACTCAACGTTGCATGGCGGCTCCTTCAACTCTCTCAGTCCTCCATATTAACAGCAGCAAGGACTGGGTGAATTGGGCCCAGGGCACACACAAGGCAATCACTCAGCCTCTTCCATTCTGAGGTCCCTTTTAAGACAAGGCACAGTTTCTCCTAACCACTGAAGGTCCTAACTTACATACACCTGGCAATCACATATATATAGCACAATCACGTGATACACAACAAGATACATTTTTCAGACATATCCCAGATGTTAACCCATTCAGTGCTGCAGAGGTGCAATACACATCAAATTCATGCAACATATAAAACACTGACAACACATAGGCACAAGACAAATGCATTCATACTTGTGGAGGGGTCCCATTAACTCTGGGCTACTATAGTAGGATATACCATAACTTTACAGTATAAACAACCAAAGGGACACCTGTTGATGCCAGGGACAAATATCCCTTTGTCATTTCTGCTTACGGTTGCCAATAAACCACCAGTACAGCCGGTAATTAAGTTTCAAGGTGGGTGCTTGCATTTATTATTACTAACTATATTAATAGCCAGTAAAAATTAATTGCTCCCTGTCAGGACCTCCAGCCAGGCAGCATCCATGGCTGCAAGTAGTTTATCCACTGAAGCAGCTATGGTTCAGTAATCGCAACTACTGTATGCAGAGACCCTGATTTCCCCCATCGCATCTGCATTCCTGCACCTACAGTGCGCAGCACAGACTCTAGGGGAAGAAACATTGTTTCTGTGTACAATAGCAGCAGTGGCCAGACTGGACCTGCTTCAGTGAGTTAATTATTTGTTGCTATGGTTGTTGTTCAGGGGTGAAGAGGGTACACTATTGACACTGGGGGCACTGAGAGGGGAAACGCTATTACTCCTAGGGCAACTGAGGAGTCGTGCTATTACCTTAGGGGCTACTGGTATAGATGCAGTAGTGGAGAAAAGAAGGAGGTAGAGCTACTCTGGTGAGGATCTGGTGTGGAGAAGAGCCGAGTGTAAATTCCAGTGAATTATGCCATTTAGTAAATAGTGAAGAGTGTTATGTACATTTCTAGTCCTGGTACTGCTAGATTAGTTACTGTGCAACCTGTTGAAGTGTGGAAGTGGAGAAGGAGAGAAGAAAAACCACTGATGTAATGGGGCGACCTTTTTGGCCACTGGAATAACAGAGGTAAAATTATACGTTGTGATAAGCCACACCCCTAGCTACACCTCTGACCATGTCCCCTTTTACATGTTGATGTCTGTCTTGAGAGTGTCAAAGATGGTTATAAACTTGTACTCCCAAATTCTTCTATGATGATGAGATTTGAAGTTGCCTTTTAGTATAGTAACCTTCATATGTTCTTTGTTATGCCCATGGCTTAAAAAATGCTCAGCCTCAGGTCTATCTTTATTAAATTGTGGGGTTATGAGACCTCATCTTTGCTTTCAGTTTTGTCCTGTTTTTCCATCATAAAGACCTCCAACAGGACATGTACTGCACAGGATCAGGTACACAACATTGGACGTGGAACATGTAAATGTGCCAGTGATCATATCGTCCTGTTGTGTGTTGGGGATTTATATCTTGTCCGCGGTCAGTATATGTGAGCAGGTCTTGCAGCTCCTTACATTGCAGGGATAAGTTTATTTTTGTGTGTCAGAGGGAAATGAGCTCCTGTTTAAAAAGTTCCTCAAATTTGGAGATTGCCAGTTACATAGGAGGGGAGGATCCAGGAATATGATTTTCAGATGGTCATTCTTGTGTAGTGTACGATTGAGTTTCTTTGGAGATTTTCTTACTATCTCTAGCTGTAAATTGTAGGTCATTACTAGAGGTATACAATCATTTTCTTCCTACTCTGTGTATTGGAGTAGTTGACTTCTGGGTATCCTGGTAGCTCTGGTGATTTGGTCATCAATTGAAGTGGGATGGTAGCCCTGATTTAAAAATGTCCTTTCAAGATGGTAAAATGAAAAAAAACGTTTGGCACCATGTTAGCGAGTAGAGCAAAACATGATTGTTCTCAGTAAGAGAAATCAAGTAATCTTGTAGATATGATACCTTTTAACACCCCCTAACACCAATTTAGAGATCATAAAATGTCACATTTCTTACCAGTAGACTATTTAAGTGTTTACTTCTCTGCTCATCTTGTTTGGTATTGTTTTAAGAGCAAATTAGTCTCGCTATGTCTGTGCCTTTTCATGTGTGTACATTTGTACAGATCTGTTTCCTTATGCCTGAAGAAGAATCCTGAGAGGTTCGAAAGCTCGCAATAAGATAATGTATTTTTATTAGCTATTAAAAGGTATCATATGTAAAAGATTACTTGGTTTCTCTTACTGAGAACAATCACATTTTTAAGATGAAATAAATGTTTATCTGTCTGGTGGGTTGGAGCAGATCTGGTTGTATCTGATGGCCTGGCTGTAGACTATGGACTTTTTGATTTATTTGGGATGGAAACTGTCCCATCTAAGGAATGTGGACTGATCAATAGATGTTAGGTACAGAGATGTCTGTATTGAGTTGTTTAAAATTTTTATGGTGGTGTCCAAAAACTTAATTTCTGTATATGAGTAGCTAAATGTCAGGTTTATGGCTCACTTTCGAGTTTTGCCATTGAAAGGTTGGTATATTGCGGTGCAATTTTACTACCCATGGCTGTTCCGATGAGTTGAAGGTATATCTGGCAGCCAAAATAGAAATAGTTTTGTGTGATGATGAATCTTGTGAGCTGTAACACAGATTCAGAGACAATCCCATTGGCGCCAAAGTGTACCTGGCAGGTTGTCTGTCCTTTCTCATGTGAAATGTTGTAATATAAGGATTCCACATCCAAGGAATGGGGCCCATTAGTGGTAAACACTTTGAGACATTAGAGTGCCTTTATTTTGCAGTTCTTGTCGAAGGACTGTCGCATAGCCCACATCAAAACATCAGATGACTACTGGATGGCCACTCTCCTTGATCCCTGCTACAAGGCCAAATTAACAAATTTCTTTCCAGCAGTGTAGAGAAACCTCAAAATGCAGCAGTAACAGGACAGACTGTTAAGCATCTTGAGAATAGCATTTCCCCATGGCAGCGGGGATGCGTTCACAAGCAATTGCATCTCTGTGTCTCATGACGGACGAGCAAGAGCTGCAGCAGCACCACCATAATTGGCAAGGGAAGTCTTATTAAGGTGCTGCATAGTTTTTTTTTGTCTATTGCAGCCTGCAACAACACAGGGTAGAACTCATAATCATAGCTAAGGCAACACTTATCCACGATAGTCCACGACTATGTTAGCTTTAAGCCACCCCATGGATGCACTTTGACATGTTGTTGGCATCTTTGTCTCCTGGGTGTTTAAGCTGAAAGAGTGGCCAGAGCTTGCCCAACATGTGTTAGAGGTGCTTGCCTGCCCCACCTCCAGTGTGCTATCATGAAGGGGTTTCAGCACAGCTGGGGGTTTGATAGCTGACAGACACATCCACCTGTTCACAGACAATGTGGATCTCCCAATGTTTATAAAAAGAAACAAGGTGTGGATTTTACCTGACTTCTACATTGCCATGACAGTTTACAGATTAGTAACAGTATTCTGCCAAGTTTAGATCACATATGAATGAACATAGATTTCTGTCAAAGATTACACCCTACTCTCAAGGTGGTGTTGGTGTTGGTACTGCTGCTGTTCTTCTCCTACTATCACCACATTTCTTTCTCCTTCTACTACTTCCCTCAATACAAAAATACTATATTTAAAAAGCACAAAACAGAGCTATAGTTCTAATTTTTCTATGAGGAGTACATTCGGCTCTCAAGTTGTTGTTGATGGTGTTGCTGTCTTTCTCCTACTTCCACCATATTTCCTCTTCCTGATCCTACTTACCCTTTCCTCCCACCCCCCCCCCCCAAAAAAAAAACCCAAAAGTATGTAGAAAGCACAATAAAGAGCTATAGCTCTAATGCTTTTCCTTGGAGGAACTTGATTTTTACTCCCACTAACTTTAATGGAAATCAGCTTGCATGTGAAAACCAAGTAAAGTAAGCACTGGTAACAGAGAGAAATTAAAGACTCTACAGTGAGGAGAGAAGAAGCTGAGGGAGAAGTAGATTTCTCATTGGCTCTAGCTCGATCTGCTGCCAGTCCTTCATCTCAGAAAGGGAGCAGAAGAAATTACCATCATAATTGTATGGCTCAGGTGCCCAATACCTCTTGCATAAAAATTTCCAACCAACAAACAGTCAGACCACACCCTCCCTATTCTGTTTGACTTGAGGGCTAGATCCTTGGGTCTCCTGGTGTTCACCATTTAATCCCACGAATTAGGGTCTGGTCTTTGCTGCAGGGAACCCCAGACCAAGATGGAATACACCCAAGTGTTCTAAGGGAATTAAGCGGCGTAATAGACAGACCACTATTTTTTTATATTTAGGGACTCTACTGAGACGGGGGTTGTAACACTGGATTGATACATTGCCAATGTGGTTCCAATGTACAAAAAGGGGTCAAGAAGAGAGCCTGGTAACTACAGGCCAGTAAGTCTCACTTCAATTATTGTAAAAAATACTTGAGGGGTTTCTGAGGATACCATCCTGGAATACCGCAAGGAAAACAATGGCATAACCCCTCATCAGGAAGAGTGATGAGTAAGGATTTGGCGCTCACTGGAAGGATACTGAAAAGTGTAGTAGGTGAGGGGTCTTGATTGCCAGGTGAAGACGAATATTCCTAGGTGCTGTAAACAATCTCATAAGAGAGAGCGGCTAGAGGGAAACTCCAATCATGGCATGAAGGAGGAAGATATAAATGAAATAAAAGAAAAAAACCTCAGCGCTCGCACCGTGGAATAGGTGGAAATAGAATATACTGAAGAGACTAAAGTTATATCACTTACTTCAAGGAGGCGCCTTTAGGGTAGGCGCCTCCTAATCCAAATAGGCGTATCAAATATGGTACCGATCAACAATGATGAACAGGTTCCACGATTTTAATAAAATAAAATAAAATAAAAATATAATACACAACGCGTTTCGGCCGCACGGCCTTTTTCAAGTGTACATTGTATGAGTAAAACTGAACATATATAATAATAAAAATACCTTGTAATCCTGTGACAAATGAAGGTAATCAAGCTGCCAAATCCCCTCCCTCCCCTTTCTTTACTCCCCCTCCCCTTCCCATTCACTTCCCTTTACAACATGCATTGATGCCGACACAACAGATGCCGGTCTGGATTTGGCAGCTTGATTACCTTCATTTGTCACAGGATTACAAGGTATTTTTATTATTATATATGTTCAGTTTTACTCATACAATGTACACTTGAAAAAGGCCGTGCGGCCGAAACGCGTTGTGTATTATATTTTTATTTTACTTTATTTTATTAAAATCGTGGAACCTGTTCATCATTGTTGATCGGTACCATATTTGATACGCCTATTTGGATTAGGAGGCGCCTACCCTAAAGGCGCCTCCTTGAAGTAAGTGATATAACTTTAGTCTCTTCAGTATATTCTATTTCCACCTATTCCACGGTGCGAGCGCTGAAGTTTTTTTCTTTTATTTCATTTATAACCCCTCATCAGCAATGGTTCATGAGAAAAATTTGATCAGTTTCTACACAGAAGTAAGTTCTAGGCTGGACCTGGGAGAGTCTATCGATCTCGTATATCTGGATTTTTTTAAAGCATTTGACACCGTGCCACATAACAGGTAAATATATAAAATGAGACAGCTGGGTTTGGGTGAAAATGTGTGTAGCTGTGTAAAGAACTGGCAAAGAGATAGAATGTAGAGGGTGGTAATTAATGGTTCATACTCTGATTGGGTCACTGTTGCTAGTGGGGTACAACAGGGCTCATAATTAGGCCCAATTCTGTTCAAAATATTTATCAAGGATTTGATAGAGGGACTGCATAGTAAAATATCGATATTTGCAAACAATACAAAATTATACAAGGTAATTAACACAGCGGAGGACAATGTATGGCTGCAAATGGACCTAGATACGCTGTGGGTTTGGGTAGAAAAATGGCAAATGAAGTTCAACATCTGTAAATGTAAGGTTATGGACATGAGTAGGAGAAACGGATGTCACGAATATACACTACATTGGTACTGCTTGGGAAAAGTGAGATGGAAAAAGACCTGGGAGTACTAGTTGACTGTAGACTCAATTGGAGCAATCAATGCCAGTCAGCTGCTTCACAGGCAAATAAAGTTTTGGGGTGCATTAAAAGAGATATAGAGGCAAGGGATGAGAGCATTATTTTTCCACTATATAGGGCATTTGTCAGGCCTCACATGGAATACTGTGTACAGGTCAAAGAAGAGCAACTAAATTAATACATTGAATGAGAGGGCTGGAATACCCAGAGAGCCTATCAAAATTGGGATTATTCACCCTAGAAAAAAGATGGTTAAAGGGCGACCAAATAACTATGTATAAATACGTTAGGGGACAATACAAGGATCTCTCCCATGATCTGTTTATAACCAGGACTATGATTATAACAAGAGGGTATCCTCTATGGTTAGAGGAAATAAGGTTGTATCACTAACACAGAAGGGGGTTCTTTACTGTAAGAGCAGTGAGACTGTGGTACTCACATATGCAGTCTGGAAAGGACGGAGACGGAGGAGGCATGGTGTCTGCTGTAAGTGTCAGGAGCAGGTGAATGAGGGCTGTGACCATCAGACAGAGGACATAGAAGGAGCCAGTGGCTGCAATCACCCAGCATGACATGATGAACCTGACAAAATAGTCCAAATTTTTACAGTGGAATGAAAAAAACATGAAAAAATAAAGTCTAAAAAGTTGTAAGTACGTATGTATCCATCCTCTTTGCTAGAAAACTCCTAAATAAAGTCTGATCCAACCAATTAACTTTAAAAGTCACATAATTAGTTGAATAAAGGTATTCTGTGTGCAACCAAGGTGTCACACTATATGTCACATGATGTTAGTATAAATATACTTGTTCTCAATTACTAATAAGCCTGCAACACTACTAAGCAAGCAACATGATAACCAAGGAGCTCTTCAAACAGGTCAGCTACAAAGTCATGGTGAAGTACAGATCATGGTTGGATTACGAAAAAATATCCCAAATGTTGAGCATCCCTGGAATGTTCAACATTTGTGATATTTTTTTATAACCCAAAATAAAAATATTTTTATACTAACCCAATAAAAATGCATTATAACAAAATGGAACTGCATATAATATAGTATAACTACACATAGGACGAGAAGAATGCCCACCAAAGTCACAGTCTGGGCAAGGAGGGCATTATAGAGAGATTTAACAAAGATACCAGCAATAGCACTGAAGGAGATTTAAGCATCCACAGTGGAGATGGAAGTATCTGCCTATAAGACCATTATAAGCTGTACACTCCACAGAGTGGGGCTTCATAGAAAAGTGGCCAGACAAAAACAAATTGCTTAAAATAAAACATAAGAAAACACATTTGGAATTCTGTAAACACCATGTGGAGACTCCTCATACACATGGAAAAAGATTCCTTGGTCAGGTGAGACTAAAATTGAACGTTTTGGGCAAAATGGGAAATGCTATGTGTGGCGCAAACCCAACACTTTCTATCATCCCAAGAACACTATTTCCACAGTGAAGCATCATCATGCTGTTGAGATGCTTTATATCGACCAGGATTGATAAATGGTTTAAAATAAAGGGACAATTTTTGTTCCCTTTGAGACTCTGACAAAAGTTCAACTTCCAGCAGGGCAATGACCCTAAGCATATTGCTAAAGCTACAGTGGAGTGGTTTAAGGGGAAACACTTCAATGTCTTGGAATGTTCTAGTTAAAGCAAAGACCTCAATCCAATTGAAAATCTGTGTCATGACTTGAAGATTGCTGTAAACCAATGCAAGCAATCTAACTTTAAGGGGTTGTAGTAGTTTTGTATGGCAGAATAGGAAAAGATCCCAGTGTCTAGCCATGCCAGGTGAATAGAGACATGCTCAAGAGACTTGCATCTGTAATTGCAGTTGAAGGTGGTTCCACAAGTTATTAACTTTCAGAAGGCTAAAATTTCTCAATTTTTGTCTCAATTATTGTTTGACTCACAGTAAAAAGACATTTTGCACCTTTAAAGTGGTTGATATTTTGGGTAAACCAAATGGTACAACCCCCCCCCCCCCAAAAAAAAACAAAAACAATTTTAATTCCAGCTTGTAATGCAATAAAACAGGAAGAACATATGTCCATCCACTTCAGTCTATTACCCCCCAATGTTGATTCAGAGGAAGGCAAAATACCCCAAAGAGGTAGAAGCTATTTTTCCTCGTTTAAGAGAAAAAAAAATCCTTCCAGACTCCAAATCTGGCAATCTGAATAAATCCCTGGATCATTAACCCTTCTAAAGGCTATGTAATATAGTAACACCCAAGAAAGGAGTCCAGGCCCCTCTTAAACTCTTTTATCGAAATCGCTATCACCACAACCTCAGGCCGAAAGTTCCATTATCTCACTACTCTTAAAGTAAAGAATCACCTTTTATATTAGTGCATAGTGCAGAAACTTTCTTTCATCTTGACGTAGAGGATGCACCCTTGTTACAGTCAGAGTCCTGGATATAAACAGATCATGGAAGAGATCTCTGTATTGTCCCCTGATATATTCATACATAGTTATTAGGTTACACCTCAGCCATCATTTTTTATAAAGCGAATAACCCCAATTTTGATAACAGCTCAACTTATTGTTGTTCGCTCATTCTATTTATTAATTTAGTTGCCCACTTTTGAACCTGCTTGAGCTAGAGTACCGGTGCCCAAACCTATACACAATATTCCATGTGTGATCTGACCAGTGACTTGTAAAGAGGAAGAACAATGTTCTCGTCATGTACCCCCAGACCTCTTTTGATGCACCCCATGATCCTATATGCCTAACACTGGTTATTTCAATTAATTTTACAGTTAACTAAAATCCCCAAGTCCTTTTCCATGTCGGTTTTGCCCAGTGGTTTACCATTATATTGGTGACTTGTATTTTCCTTGGCCATATGCATAGCCTTACATTTATCAGTGTTAAACCTCATTTGCCACTTTTCTGCCCTCAACTTATCCTTAGTCCTCTTTTGTTTATTTCTTTAGAAAGTTTCATATCATCTGCAAATACTGATATTTTACTGTGCAATCCTTCTACCAGGTCATTAATAAATATATTAAAAGAATAGGACCAAGTACCGCCCCCTGTGGTACCCCGCTACTAATGGTGACCCAATCAGAGTATATACTATTTATACCCACTTACACATTCTAAACTTATACTGAGTTTATGGAGCTTTTTTCTATGCAAGCGTAAATTCTAGAGATGAGCGAACGTGTTCGTCCGAGCTTGATATTCGTGCGAATATTAGGGTGTTCGGGATGTTCGTTATTCGTAACGAACACCATGCGGTGTTCTGGTTACTTTCACTTCCTTCCCTGAGACGTTAGCGCGCTTTTCTGGCCAATTGAAAGACAGGGAAGGCATTACAACTTCCCCCTGCAACGTTTAAGCCCTATACCACCCCCCTGCTGTGAGTGGCTGGCGAGATCAGGTGTTCGCCTAATATAAAAGTCGGCCCCTCCCGCGGCTCGCCTCAGATGCGGTGTGAGTTAGATGAGGGACAGTGCTGTTTATACCGGAGCTGCTGTAGGGAAAGAATTGGTAGTTAGTGTAGGCTTCAAGACCCCCCAAAGGTCCTTATTAGGGCCACTGATAGCTGTGTGTTGGCTGCTGTTAGCAGTGGAATTTTTTTTTTTCTCAAAATCGGCTCTGCAGAGCGTTGCACCCGGCATTAGGGACAGAAGTGCTGCATAGGCAGGGAGAGTGTTAGGAGTGAGTGTAGCCTTCAAGAACCTCAACGGTCCTTTCTAGGGCCATATTTATCAGTGTGCAGTACTGTCCAGGCTGCTGTTAGCTGTGCTGCATTTTTTTTGGGCTTCTCAAAATCGCCTCTGCAGAGCATTCCACCCTCCATTGATACTGCAGGGAAAGAATTGTATAGGCAGGGCCACAACACAGTTATTATTCATAGAATATACGCAGTGCTGCCTTTTGGTGGAAAAACAAGTGGAAACAAATCTACTTGTCCAGCCTGTGTCCGTCCTTACGGGCGGTGGACACGTGTGAGCTGCGTGAAAAACATTGCTAAATCATACGCACCCAGCTACGCTTTACTGCTGGCTTCGCCATTTGCTTTCCTTAATTGGGAAAAAAAATACCTGCTCTGCCAGAGTTATAATAACTCTGCTACCCTCACGTTCTGTGACACATAAGCAGGGACACAGCACAGTTATTACACTTCTCATGTTCATTGAATATACGCAGTGCTGCCTTTTGGTGGGAAAAAACTGAAAACAAATCTATTTGTCCAGCCTCTGTCCGTCCTAACGCCTGTGGACACGTGTGAGCTGCGTGAAAAACATTGCTAAATCATACGCACCCAGCTACGCTTTACTGCTGGCTTCGCCATTTGCTTTCCTTAATTGGGAAAAAAAATACCTGCTCTGCCAGAGTTATAATAACTCTGCTACCCTCACGTTCTGTGACACATAAGCAGGGACACAGCACAGTTATTACACTTCTCATGTTCATTGAATATACGCAGTGCTGCCTTTTGGTGGGAAAAAACTGAAAACAAATCTATTTGTCCAGCCTCTGTCCGTCCTAACGCCTGTGGACACGTGTGAGCTGCGTGAAAAACATTGCTAAATCATACGCACCCAGCTACGCTTTACTGCTGGCTTCGCCATTTGCTTTCCTTAATTGGGAAAAAAAATACCTGCTCTGCCAGAGTTATAATAACTCTGCTACCCTCACGTTCTGTGACACATAAGCAGGGACACAGCACAGTTATTAAACTTAGATTATTCATTCACTAGAGGCAGTGGGGCCTTTCGTTTTCCCAAAAGGGCAAAAATTATATTTGGCCTGCAGTCTTGCGCCAATTTATTTCCTGCCTGTTAAATCAAATCACTGGTAATACAGCATGCTGAGGGGTAGGGGTAGGCCTAGAGGACGTGGACGCGGCCGAGGACGCGGAGGGCCAAGTCAGGGTGTGGGCACAGCCCGAGCTCCTGATCCCGGTGTGTCGCAGCCGACTGCTGCGCGATTAGGAGAGAGGCACGTTTCTGGCGTCCCCACATTCATCGCCCAATTAATGGGTCCACGCGGGAGACGGTTATTAGAAAATGAGCAGTGTGAGCAGGTCCTGTCCTGGATGGCAGAAAGTGCTTCGAGCAACCTATCGTCAACACGCAGTTCTGCGCCGTCCACTGCTGCAAATCCGAATCCTCTGTCTGCTGCTCCTCCTTCCTCCCAGCCTCCTCACTCCACTACAATGACACCTGCTCAGGAGCGGGAACACTCCCAGGAACTGTTCTCGGGCCCCTGCTTAGATTGGGCAGCAGCGGTTCCTCTCCCACCAGAGGAGTTTATCGTCACTGATGCCCAACCATTCGAAAGTTCCCGGGGTCCGAGGGAAGAGGCTGGGGACTTCCGCCAACTGTCTCAACAACTTTCTGTGGGTGAGGAGGATGATGACGATCAGACACAGTTGTCTTGCAGTGAGGTAGTAGTAAGGGCAGTAAGTCCAAGGGAGCAGCGCACAGAGGATTCGGAGGAAGAGCAGCAGGACGATGAGGTGACTGACCCCACCTGGTGTGCAACGCTTACTCAGGAGGACAGGTCTTCAGAGGGGGAGTCAAGGGCATCAGCAGGGCAGGTTGCAAGAGGCAGTGCGGTGGCCAGGGGTAGAGGCAGGGCCAGACCGAATAATCCACCAAGTGTTTCCCAAAGCGCCCCCTCGCGCCATGCCACCCTGCAGAGGCCGAGGTGCTCTAAGGTCTGGCAGTTTTTCACAGAGACGCCTGACGACCGACGAACAGTGGTGTGCAACCTTTGTTGCGCAAAGCTCAGCCGGGGAGCCAACACCAACAGCCTCACCACCACCACCATGCGCAGACATATGATGGCCAAGCACCCCACAAGGTGGGACGAAGGCCGTTCACCGCCTCCGGTTTGCACCCCTGCCTCTCCCCCTGTGCCCCAACCTGCCACTGAGATGCAACCCCCCTCTCAGGACACAGGCACTACCGCCTCATGGCCTGCACCCACACCCTCATCTCCGCTGTCCTCGGCCCCATCCAGCAGTGTAGTTCAGCGCACCGTTCAGCCGTCGCTTGCGCAAGTGTTCGAGCGCAAGCGCAAGTACGCCGCCACGCACCCGCACGCTCAAACGTTAACCGTCCGCATAGCAAAATTCATCAGCCTTGAGATGCTGCCGTATAGGGTTGTGGAAACTGAGTCCTTCAAAAGTATCATGGAGGCGGCGGCCCCGCGCTACTCAGTTCCCAGTCGCCACTACTTTTCCCGATGTGCCGTCCCAGCCCTGCACGACCACGTCTCCCGCAACATTGTGCGCGCCCTCACCAACGCGGTTACTGCCACGGTCCACTTAACTACGGACACGTGGACAAGCACAGGCGGGCAGGGCCACTACATCTCCCTGACGGCACATTGGGTGAATTTAGTGGAGGCTGGGACAGAGTCAGAGCCTGGGACCGCTCACGTCCTACCCACCCCCAGAATTGCGGGCCCCAGCTCGGTGGTGGTATCTGCGGAGGTGTATGCTTCCTCCACTAAAGCACCCTCCTCCTCCTCCTCTGTCTCGCAATCAAGATGTGTTAGCAGCAGCATGTCGCCAGCAGTCGGTGTCGCGCGGTGTGGCAGCACAGCGGTGGGCAAGCGTCAGCAGGCCGTGCTGAAACTACTCAGCTTAGGCGATAAGAGGCACACAGCCCACGAACTGCTGCAGGGTCTGACACAGCAGACCGACCGCTGGCTTGCGCCGCTGAGCCTCCAACCGGGCATGGTCGTGTGTGACAACGGGCGTAACCTGGTGGCGGCTCTGCAGCTTGGCAGCCTCACGCACGTGCCATGCCTGGCCCACGTCTTTAATTTGGTGGTTCAGCGGTTTCTGAAAAGCTACCCACGCTTGTCAGACCTGCTCGTAAAGGCGCGCCGGCTCTGCGCACATTTCCGCAAGTCCCACACGGACGCTGCCACCCTGCGCACCCTGCAACATCACTTTAAGCTGCCAGTGCACCGACTGCTGTGCGACGTGCCCACACGGTGGAACTCTACGCTCCACATGTTGGCTAGGCTCTATGAGCAGCGTAGAGCAATAGTGGAATACCAACTCCAACATGGGCGGCGCAGTGGGAGTCAGCCTCCTCAATTCCTTTCAGAAGAGTGGGCCTGGTTGGCAGACATCTGCCATGTCCTTGGTAATTTTGAGGAGTCTACCCAGGTGGTGAGCGGCGATGCTACAATCATTAGCGTCACCATTCCTCTGCTATGCATCTTGAGAAATTCCCTGCAAACCATAAAGGCAGCTGCTTTGCGCTCGGAAACGGGGGCGGGGGAAGACAGTATGCCGCTGGATAGTCAGGGCACCCTCCTGTCTATTTCTCAGCGCGTACAGGAGGAGGAGGAGGAGCATGAGGAGGATGAGGAGGAGGGGGAAGAGACAGCTTGGGCCGCTGCTGACGGTACACCGGCTGATTGCCTGTCATCCTTTCAGCGTGTATGGCCTGAGGAGGAGGAGGAGGAGGAGGAGGAGGAGGAGGAGGAGGATCCTGATAGTGATCTTCCTAGTGAAGACAGCCATGTGTTGCGTACAGGTACCCTGGCACACATGGCTGACTTCATGTTAGGATGCCTTTCTCGTGACCCTCGCGTTGCACGCATTCTGGCCACGACGGATTACTGGGTGTACACACTGCTCGATCCACGGTATAAGGAGAACCTGCCCACTCTGATTCCCGAAGAGGAAAGGGGTTCGAGAGTGTTGCTATACCACAGGACCCTTGCGGACAAGCTGATGGTAAAATTCCCAGCCGACAGCGCTAGTGGCAGAAGGCGCAGTTCCGAGGGCCATGTTGCAGGGGATGTGCGTAGATCGAGCAGCATGTACATCCCAGGCAGTGCAACAGTCTTTAAGGGCCTGGCCAGCTTTATGGCTCCCCACCAAGACTGTGTCACCGCTCCCCAGTCACGGCTGAGTCGGCGGGAGCACTGCAAAAGGATGGTGAGGGAGTACGTAGCGGATCGCACGACCATCCTTGGTGACGCCTCTGCCCCCTACAACTACTGGGTGTCGAAGCTGGACACGTGGCCTGAACTAGCCCTGTATGCCCTGGAGGTGCTTGCTTGTCCTGCGGCTAGCGTCTTGTCGGAAAGGGTGTTTAGTGCGGCTGGGGGAATCATCACAGATAAGCGTAGCCGCTTGTCAACCGACAGTGCCGACAGGCTAACACTCATCAAGATGAACAAAGGCTGGATTTCCCCAGACTTCTGTTCTCCACCAGCGGACAGCAGCGATACCTAAGCAATACGTAGGCTGCACCCGCGGATGGAAGCTACGTTCTCTCTCACCATCCAAAACGGGGACATTTCTGCTTCATCAATCTGTGTCTAATATTCCTCCTCCTCCTCCTCCTGCTCCTCCTCCTGAAACCTCACGTAATCACGCTGAACGGGCAATTTTTCTTAGGGCCACAAGGCTCACTCAAATAATTTTTCAGAACAATTTTTATAAGTTTCAATTAGCTTAAAAGCGTTGGAACTTTAACTTGAACCAATTTTTCGTTACACTGGGCTGCCTCCAGGCCTAGTTACCACTTAAGCCACATTAACCAAAGCGATTCACCTGCCATCTTGGTTGGGCATGGCCAATTTTTACTGAGGTACATTAGTACTGTTGGTACACCAATTTTTTGGGGCCCTCACCTACAGTGTAATCATAGTAATTTCTATGTTCTTCGCCTGCACTCATGGTACAGAAAGGTGTGTGGGGTTGGCCTACACTTTAGCTACATAAATGTCACTTGTGCCTTGGCTATACTAAGGCTACTGAAATGGAACTAAGACTGCGCTCCCGCTATACTGCTGCTTCAGAATTGTTACTGGGGCCTGTCTTGAGTGCTACTATTGCTTACATGGAACGAAGACTGCGCTCCCGCTATACTGCTGCTTCAGAATTGTTACTGGGGCCTGTCTTGAGTGCTACTATTGCTTACATGGAACGAAGACTGCGCTCCCGCTATACTGCTGCTTCAGAATTGTTACTGGGGCCTGTCTTGAGTGCTACTATTGCTTACATGGAACGAAGACTGCGCTCCCGCTATACTGCTGCTTCAGAATTGTTACTGGGGCCTGTCTTGAGTGCTACTATTGCTTACATGGAACGAAGACTGCGCTCCCGCTATACTGCTGCTTCAGAATTGTTACTGGGGCCTGTCTTGAGTGCTACTATTGCTTACATGGAACGGACACGTGGAGAGGACACGTAGTGCCTCAAAAACATCCCCCTCCTCCTCCAACAGGGAAAACATTGTTGGCAAATGCCTTTGCATTGGTTCGTCTGGTGGCAGTCCAAGAATTTCACCTTTACCGACACTACAAGAGAGCCCCCCCACCATCCCCCCGCCACGGCCCACTTAATCCTGGCCACATTCCGAAAACCAGCAAAATACAACCGTGGTACTAGGTCCGCAGTCACCACCACATTACCACCAACGCGGTTACTGTTAAGGTGCATATAACCACGGACACGTGGAGAGGACACGTAGTGCCTCAAAAACATCCCCCTCCTCCTCCAACAGGGAAAACATTGTTGGCAAATGCCTTTGCATTGGTTCGTCTGGTGGCAGTCCAAGAATTTCACCTTTACCGACACTACAAGAGAGCCCCCCCACCATCCCCCCGCCACGGCCCACTTAATCCTGGCCACATTCCGAAAACCAACAAAATACAACCGTGGTACTAGGTCCGCAGTCACCACCACATTACCACCAACGCGGTTACTGTTAAGGTGCATATAACCAGTCTGACTGGGGCATGCAGACACCTTGACAGAATGAATAGTGTGTGGCACATAGGTTCCCCATTGCTATGCCCACGTGTGCAGCTCCTGATGGCGGTGGCACAGGATTGTATTTCTCATTGCTTCTGTACAGCATTGTGGGCTATCGCCCCGCCCCTATTAAAGAGGGTCGCTACCTAGCCGTGCCAACCCTGTGCAGTGTGTGCCTGCGGTCCCTCGTCGTGGCAGACGCACTTCTAAATAGACATGAGGGTGGTGTGGCATGAGGGCAGCTGAAGGCTGCGCAGGGACAGTTTGGTGTGCGCTGTGGGGGGGAGGGGGTGCGGTTGGGCAGCATGTAACTCAGGAGAAGTGGCAGTGGAGTGTCATGCAGGCAGTGATTGTGCTTTGTTGGAGGTAGTGTGGTGCTTAGCAAAGGTATGCCATGCTAATGAGCGCTTTTCAGAAGTAAAAGTTGTTATGAGGGGGGGGGGGCCCACTCTTGCCGCTATTGTGGCTTAATAGTGGGACCTGTGAACTTAGGATGCAGCCCAACATGTAGCCCCTCGCCTGCCCTATCCGTCACTGTGTCATTCCCATCACTTTCCTGAATTGCCCAGATTTTCACACATGAAAACCTTAGCGAGCATCGGCGAAATACAAAAATGTTCTGGTCGCCCATTGACTTCAATGGGGTTCGTTGTTCGAAACGAACCCTCGAGCATCACGGGAAGTTCGTTACGAATAACGAACACCCGAACATTTTGGTGTTCGCTCATCTCTAATAATAATCATGCTACAAATTATGGCATATGAGGGTCACAACTTCTATGCATTGAATACAAATCACAGAACACAAGAGACAATAAGACATACAGTTTATAACTTAACATAGCTGATACTATAAGTGGTAAAAGATACGATAAGGAAAAATGTACATCAAAATAATAGATTCAGTTTTTCTGACACATTCTAGATCTGAAAGTAACATGCTTATTAAATTGCCATTATTTCATGTCAATCCCAAAGATAATTCTAAGATGTGCTTAATATAGGTTATTATGGAAAAATATAGCATTTTCGGTGCAATAGAATTCCAAACATGGGAGGAAAATGTTTGACTTAACTTCTCAAGTAAAGGTCGTAATCTTGTTAATAGAAATGTACTTGTTTTGCACAAACATTAATATGAACATGAATTGAAGCCTATTTGAACTATTAGTATGAGAATGAGAAAGATACAACAATATTGGAACTTATTCTTACCATTTTAAGCATGACTGTATTATGAGTTTCAGAGTGGAGGACATTAGTGTAGTACAGGGTTGCACAAGTCCAGTCCTCGAGGCACCCAGAAAGGTCATGTTTTCTGAATTTTCTCTGTTTAGCACAGGTGAGGTAATTATTGTCAGTTCCTCACACATTACCACAGGTGTTCTTATTATAGGATATCCTGAAAGTTATGCTCCCCTGGTGTAGCGCATAGTCCCACACCTACTGTATATTTGGACTAAATTAACTTAGATAATTTTTAAATTACAGTCTTAGACACAACACAACTAAGCTAATTTAACAGCTAACAACCAGTGATAAGTAGTAAACCCCAAAAATTGGTTTAATTGAAAAAAATTTATTTTGTAATTTCCATAATTTTTTCAGCCTATAATTTTCCATACTTCAGTTATTTCTCCATAACTTCTTATTACTGCATATTATATGAATACGTTTGATCAAAGTATAAGAGTATACAACTGGCTTTTAAGCTCCTCTTAGTGTTAGCTGCAGGATATAATGGTATGGACCAAAAGGATGTGAATAGTGTGCAATCCTTTAATAGACATGTACATACACAGACGTTGCCATTAAAATTTCTCAGTTTTTATTTGGTGCAACCAGTTTAAAAAATGTATTTTGAAGCAACACAATGCTTCTTCTTCAGAATTTTTGGGGACACACATTACTTAGTAGTGAGATGGAGGCTGGGTGTGCTTTGTTTCCAGCCTTTTGGTGCATACCATTCTTTTCTACACATGTCTACCCATGGGTTCTTCATTTCCTGGATTGGCTGCACCCTGCACCCCATGCATATACCTCTCTTGCTACTGGCAAGGCCGGGGGCTCTATCTCTTATCTCATTTATATTTTATTTTGGATCTTTGTGCTTTGTGTGCTGAGCTGATAGACTATCTTGGCTTCTAAGGCAATGTCTATATCTTAAAATAAATCTAACAAATCCTGCACGAGCATGGGGATCGTCCCCAGCTCTCTGCATTGATCTAAGTCAGGGTGCGGGCAGACGAGCGTAGGCGTATTTACGTTCGCACGAGCGCAACGTATAATCGCCCGAGCGATCGTTTTTCACCGATCACGACCAGAGCTAGAAAGCGTATTTTCGTTTGTTCCTACTTTGCAAACGGTCTTTTCGGCGATCGAATATGCGTTGGCGCGTATTTCAGTCGCATATGTTCCGTTTTTTTCGAATTGACGTTTTTACGCGCCGTAAAATCGAACATGTGAACGAATACATTCGAAACCATTGCCTCAGATGGTCACGTATATACGTTTAGTCGCAAAAACGCGCCGTTTATGCGCTCGTCTGCCCGCACCCTCATATAGAGGCAATTATTAGCTCCTCTCACTGACTGTTTCCATTGGGTACTTATACCCTGTACCAGTGGAAATCTATCTAAAGTTGAGCACTAGTACGGTCAATGGTTCCAGCCACTTACCTTGATTTGATTATGTAGCTCAGCTCTCACCACACATTATAAGCGTTACTAATATATCGGATAGTTGGTGTGAATACATAACATACTGGTTCCTGATGAAGTGTCTGCACGTGACACAGAAACGCGTTGAACCAAACCCACATAATTTTAAATCAGAATTTTCTGACATTGGAACTATAAATATATATTGATACAAATAAGATCCTTCTTTCAAGTCATCATAATTTTAACCTTGATGATCGCACCTGGAAACATCCACGTTTGGGAATACTATTAATATTTACTATCAAAACAAAAAACAGGGATCCATTTTTGTTTATATTGTCCACTCAACAGGTTACTTGATTGATTTGAGGTTGCAGTCCATCAATTATTCTGTGCTTGCCAATTGGCATGATTGGACAACTGCGACAAATCTAACACTATCACCTTCAATCGCTATGGTGACAGTTAGTGCCGCCTACTGCCTGTAACATGGTGTTGAGTTGGAAGTTTTTTGATGTGTTTTGTGTGATTTTGTCTTTGTCAGCCCAAGATTTTAATTAGTATCAATAAAAGATTATTTTAGGTGTTTGTAACTGTGAAGGGCTTCTACAAACTAATTTGCAGACAATTTTCTTCCTCAGTGAAAAGTTCACCATCAAGATTCCTAATTAGGACAAGGACCTACACACCACAACTGCACCTAACCTCCACTGATGTAGCTACACTCCTCTTCTACATCATATTTTCTATTTTAAGGATAGGTCATCAATAGTTGGTAGGCAGGGGTCCATCACTCAGAATCCCTGTTGATAAGCTGATTGTTCAGCCCACTGTCTAGCAGTTGGACATCGTCATCAGGGTAGGCTTCACTCTCCACTGATTTCAATGGAAGCAAAGTTGACTACTATGCTTCCAGCTCAGAGCCTGATGATGATGTCCAGCTCACTGCGCTGACAATGGGCTGAATGATCATTTGATTGGCAGGGACCTCAAGCGGCAGACCCTCCGCCAATTAACAATTGATGGCCTATCTTATGGGTAGGTCATCAATAGTAAAATCCTGGTAAAACCATTTAACTCTACTTCTGTACAGGGGCTTATATCTCAGATTACTAATATCAATATAGATATATTAAGACAAAAATGAGTGCAGAATGTTGGACCTAAATATAACATGTTGGTAAAGGTTGGACAATCACCTCAAGCTGCTTTTTAAATACATTTTCTTATTCTAATCCTGCTTTTGAGTCACCAGCTGGTCCACCTTCATGTGGAAATAAAGTTTTCCCTGTTTCCAAGCACAATCAGCAGAACTTTGAAGTAGCCATGAATAAAATAGGAGAAACCATCAGGTAAGTCATAATTGGTTCTAAAAAACTATTTATCTATAAAGTTATTCTACTATTTATGTAGATTTAAATGGCAAAATGACACAGGAATTAGTGTTGGCTTTTATATTGCATAACTTTCAGGAATAGCCACCACTCATTGTCCTACTCCTAAAAACGGTGCCACCTCTCCCCTGTAAACAGAACTGGCATCATTAGTCGGTTTCAATGTTTGCAGTCATAAGTGTAGTCTAACTGCTTATGATTGAGTAGCAATAAGGGATTCACTAGATTAATTATGGTACAATTTTGAGGGTATGATGTCAATTGAATCAATTTTGTGATAAATACTTTAAGGTGGCATGTCAAGTGAATTGCCTGTGGAGTCGATTTTTACATAGGATTTGTATGAAAACTGACTTCTGATTGATTGGAAAGAGTATCAAGGCTATCTCCAGCAAACCTTGGCTATTAGCTCAGCATTCAACAAATATAGCAGTATACATTCGCACATTTAAATTGTAGATGGTGCTGCAACTCCCTGCTATAGTGTTGCTAGAAAGAATAAAAAGTAATAATACATAGAGACATTTGAAATTAAAGTGGATGTTTCATCTCACTTCACATACATATTAACTGGATTGCCTGACAGATTGCCCATGCTCAGGAAACTATTCGAAATGAGACTGTGACTTTTCTGATAGGCTGCACAGAAATGTTGGTATTGATGTCCTTACACAGCTGTGATCTTATTAATTATAGCTCTTAAATTACAGGAGAATGTGCAGGCTGTAGAATGAGGAATTGAGCTGTATAATTCACTGGAAGCCAAGCAAATAAGAATGTAATTAAGGGCAGTAACTCCAAAACATTCATTTGGAATTTAACAGTTGATCACACATTACCCATCATTCAAAATAGGACACATTGGTAAGTCACCTTTGGATGTCTTCGGCAGTAATACGACACATAGTATTACATTATTTAAACGCAGAAAGAACCACAATGTGTGAAGCACTGCAATTAAGCACTTAAGAAAAAGTATACAAAATACACTCATTATCAAATAAACTCCATCCCATAGAAAGAGTTGTCAGAATCAAATGTAACTGTCTCTGTGTGATTGTAACATTGATATAAATAATGGATTACAATATCAGAGCAAAAGGATAATTTATTGCAAAAAGCTGAACACTTAAAGGGAGGCTCTAGTACCCTGTTGCACCGCCTCTAGCTTGGATACAAGATGTGATACGGGTAGGTATGCGGGCATACAGGTTCCATATGGTATCCTGCAACATATCAGTCCACATTTCCTGTAATTAAGCCTCTAGATTGTAAAAACTTGTAGTCTGTCGAAATTGGTATCCTAGATGCTCCCATATATGTTCTGTTGACAATAAATTGTCAGTGAGCACTACTTATACATATAAATTAAACATAAATAGGTGCTAAATAGAGATGAGCGAGCACCAAAATGCTCGGGTGCTCGTTACTCGGGACGAAAATTTCGCGATGCTCAAGGGTTTGTTTCGAATAACGAACCCCATTGAAGTCAATCGGCGACACGAGCATTTTTGTATATCGCCGATGCTCGCTAAGGTTTCCATTTGTGAAAATCTGGGCAATTCAAGAAAGTGATGGGAACGACACAGCAACGGATAGGGCAGGCGAGGGGCTACATGTTGGGCTGCATCTCAAGTTCCCAGGTCTCACTATTAAGCCACAATAGCGGCAAGAGTGGGCCCCCCCCCTCCCAACAATTTTTACTTCTGAAAAGCCCTCATTAGCAATGCATACCTTAGCTAAGCACCACACTACCTCCAACAAAGCACAATCACTGCCTGCATGACACTCCGCTGCCACTTCTCCTGGGTTACATGCTGCCCAACCCCCATCCGCACGACCCAGTGTCCACAGCACACACCAAAGTGTCCCTGCGCAGCCTTCAGCTGCTCTCATGCCACACCACCCTCATGTCTATTTATAAGTGCATCTGCCATGAGGAGGAACCGCAGGCACACACTGCAGAGGGTTGGCATGGCTAGGTGGGCTTCGGCCCACACTGCATGCCCCAGTCAGACTGGGGTTCTTTAGAAGTGGACACATGCAGTTACAACTCCGTGTGGACCGACAGCATGGGTGGGTGCCAGGAAGCCACCGGCGGTACATAAATATATCCCATTGCATTGCCCTGCACAGCTGAGGTAACGTCAGATAAAATACAGGTGGGCTTCAGCCCACACTGGATGCCCCAGTCAGACCGGGGTTTTTAATGCATAGACACAGGCAGGTAGAACTCCCTAATGTGAGGTCCGTGTGGACCCACAGCATGGGTGGCTCCCTGGAACCCACTGGTGGTACAAAAATATATCCCATTGCAGTGCCCTGGACAGCAGAGCTAACGTCTGATTAAATACAGGTGGGCTACGGCCCAAACTGCATGCCCCAGTCAGGCTCGAGTTTTTTATAAGTATACACAGGCACGTACATCTCCCTAGTGGGAAGTCCATGTGGACCGACAGCATGGGTGGGTCCCAGGAAGCCACCGGCGGTACATAAATGTATCCCATTGCAGTGCCCAGCACAGCTGATGTAACGTCAGCTTTAATGCAGGTGGGCAAAAAATTAATTGGATTACACTGTAGGCGAGGGCCCAAAATAATTGGTGTACCAACAGTACTAATGTACCTCAGAAAAATTGCCCATGCCCAGCCAAGAGGGCAGGTGAAACCCATTAATCGCTTTGGTTAATGTGGCTTAATTTGTAACTAGGCCTGGAGGCAGCCCAGTTAAAATAAAAATTGGTTCAGGTGCAAGTTTCAACGCTTTAATGAGCATTGAAACGTATAAAAATTGTTTACAAAAATTATATGACTGAGCCTTGTGGGCCTAAGAAAAATTGCCCGTTCGGCGTGATTACGTGAGGTTTCAGGAGGAGGAGCAGGAGGAGGAGGATGAAAATAATACACAGATTGATGAAGCAAAAAGGTCCCCGTTTTTGATGGTGATAGAGAACGATGCTTCCATCCGCGGGTGCAGCCTACGTATTGCTTAGGTATCGCTGCTGTCCGCTGGTGGAGAAGAGAAGTCTGGGGAAATCCAGGCTTTGTTCATCTTGATAAGTGTAAGCCTGTCGGCACTGTCGGTTGACAGGCGGGTATGCTTATCCGTGATGATTCCCCCAGCCGCACTAAACACCCTCTCTGACAAGACGCTAGCCGCAGGACAAGCAAGCACCTCCAGGGCATACAGCGCGAGTTCAGGCCACGTGTCCAGCTTCGATACCCAGTAGTTGTAGGGGGCAGAGGCGTCACGGAGGATGGTCGTGTGATCGGTTACGTACTCCCTCACCATCCTTTTACAGTGCTGCCGCCGACTCAGCCTTGACTGGGGAGTGGTGACACATTCTTGCTGGGGAGCCAGAAAGCTGTCAAAGGCCTTAGAGAGTGTTCTCCTGCCTGTGTTATACATGCTGCCTGATCTCCGTGCCTCCCCTGCTTCCTGGCCCTCGGAACTGCGCCTTCGGCCACTAGCGCTGTCGGATGGGAATTTTACCATCAGTTTGTCTGCCAGGGTCCTGTGGTATAGCATCACTCTCGAACCCCTTTCCTCTTCGGGTATGAGAGTGGAAAGGTTCTCCTTATACCGTGGGTCGAGCAGTGTGTACACCCAGTAATCCATAGTGGCCAGAATGCGTGTAACGCGAGGGTCATGAGAAAGGCATCCTAACATGAAGTCAGCCATGTGTGCCAGGGTACCTGTACGCAACACATGGCTGTCCTCACTAGGAAGATCACTTTCAGGATCCTCCTCCTCCTCCGGCCATAAACGCTGAAAGGATGACAGGCAAGCAGCATGGGTACCCTCAGCAGTGGGCCAAGCTCTCTCTTCCCCCTCCTCCTCATCCTCCTCATGCTCCTCTTCCTCCTCCTCAACGCGCTGAGATATAGACAGGAGGGTGCTCTGACTATCCAGCGACATACTGTCTTCCCCCGCCTCCATTTCCGAGCGCAAAGCGTCTGCCTTTATGCTTTACAGGGAACTTCTCAAGAGGCATAGCAGAGGAATGGTGACGCTAATGATTGCAGCATCGCTGCTCACCATCTGGGTAGACTCCTCAAAGTTTCCAAGGACCTGGCAGATGTCTGCCAACCAGGCCCACTCTTCTGTAAAGAATTGAGGAGGCTGACTCCCACTGCGCCGCCCATGTTGGAGTTGGTATTCCACTATAGCTCTATGCTGCTCATAGAGCCTGGCCAACATGTGGAGCGTAGAGTTCCACCGTGTGGGCACGTCGCACAGCAGTCGGTGCACTGGCAGATTAAAGCGATGTTGCAGGGTGCGCAGGGTGGCAGCGTCCGTGTGGGACTTGCGGAAATGTGCGCAGAGCCGGCGCGCCTTTCCTAGCAGGTCTGACAAGCGTGGGTAGCTTTTCAGAAAGCGCTGAACCACCAAATTAAAGACGTGGGCCAGGCATGGCACGTGCGTGAGGCTGCCGAGCTGCAGAGCCGCCACCAGGTTACGGCTGTTGTCACACACGACCATGCCCGGTTGGAGGCTCAGCTGCGCAAGCCAGTGGTCGGTCTGCTCTGTCAGACCCTGCAGCAGTTCGTGGGCCGTGTGCCTCTTCTCTCCTAAGCTGAGTAGTTTCAGTACGGCCTGCTGACGCTTGCCCGCCGCTGTGCTGCCACACCGCGCGACACCGACTGCTGGCGTCGTGCTGCTGCTGACACATCTTGATTGCGAGACAGAGGTTGCGTAGGAGGAGGAGGAGGGTGGTTTAGTGGAGGAAGCATACACCGCCGCAGATACCACCACCGAGCTGGGGCCCGCATTTCTGGGGGTGGGTAGGACGTGAGCGGTCCCAGGCTCTGACTCTGTCCCAGCCTCCACTAAATTCACCCAATGTGCCGTCAGGGAGATATAGTGGCCTTGCCCACCTGTGCTTGTCCACGTGTCCGTTGTTAAGTGGACCTTGGCAGTAACCGCGTTGGTGAGGGCGCGTACAATGTTGCGGGAGACGTAATCATGCAGGGCTGGGACAGCACATCGGGAAAAGTAGTGGCGACTGGGAACTGAGTAGCGCGGGGCCGCCGCCACCATTATACCTTTGAAAGCCTCCGTTTCCACAACCCTATACGGCAGCATCTCCAGGCTGATAAATTTGGCTATGTGCACGTTTAACGCTTGAGCGTGCGGGTGCGTGGCGGCGTACTTGCGCTTGCGCTCCAACACTTGTGCTAGCGATGGCTGGACGGTGCGCTGAGAGACATTGGTGGATGGGGCCGAGGACAGCGGAGGTGAGGGTGTGGGTGCAGGCCAGGAGACGGTAGTGCCTGTGTCCTGAGAGGGGAGTTGGATCTCAGTGGCAGGTTGGGGCACAGGGGGAGAGGCAGTGGTGCAAACCGGAGGTGGTGAACGGCCTTCGTCCCACCTTGTGGGGTGCTTGGCCATCCTATGTCTGCGCATGCTGGTGGTGGTGAGGCTGGTGGTGGTGGCTCCCCGGCTGATCTTGGCGCGACAAAGGTTGCACACCACTGTTCGTCGGTCGTCTGCACTCTCAGTGAAAAACTGCCAGACCTTTGAGCACCTCGGCCTCTGCAGGGTGGCATGGCGCAAGGGGGCGCTTTGGGAAACAGTTGGTGGATTATTCGGTCTGGCCCTGCCTCTACCCCTGGCCACCGCACTGCCTCTTCCAACTTGCCCTGCTGCTGCACTTGCCTCCCCCTCTGAAGACCTGTCCTCAGTAGGCTTAGCAAACCAGGTGGGGTCAGTCACCTCATCGTCCTGCTGTTCTTCCTCTGAATCCTCTGTGCACTCCTCCCTCGGACTTACTCCAATTACTACTACCTGAGTGATAGACAACTGTGTCTCATTGTCATCGTCCTCCTCACCCGCTGAAAGCTCTTGAGACAGTTGCCGGAAGTCCCCAGCCTCATCCCTCGGACCCCGGGAACTTTCCAAAGGTTGGCCATCGGTCTCGACAAACTCCTCCAGTGGGAGAGGATTCGGAACCAGTGCTGCCCATTCTGGGCAGGGGCCCGAGAACAGTTCCTGGGAGTCTGCCTGCTCCTCAGAATGTGTCATTGTAATGGAGTGAGGAGGCTGGGAGGAAGGAGGAGCAGCAGCCAGAGGATTCAGATTTGCAGCAGTGGACGGCGCAGAACTCTGGGTGTTCGATAGATTGCTGGATGCACTTTCTGCCATCCACGACAGGACCTGCTCACGCTGCTCATTTTCTAATAAAGGTCTACCGCGTGGACCCATTAATTGTGAGATGAATGTGGGGATGCCAGAAACGTGCCTTTCTCCTAATCCCGCAGCAGTCTGCTGCGATACACCTGGATCAGGAGCTCGGCCTGTGCTCACACCCTGACTTGGGCCTCCGCGTCCTCGCCCGCGTCAACGTCCTCTAGGCCTACCCCTACCCCTCAGCATGGTGTATTACCATTAGTGCAGAAACAGAACTCTGTAATTAAATGTGCCGCTTATTGGCCTGTGGTTGGAGGCTGACTTCGCTTACGGAACGCACAGCAGAGCCAGGAAAGAATTTTGCGCAAGCCTGCTGTAACACTTAGCTGGCTGCGTATTAATTAGGACTACTACCCCCAGCAGAGACGCAGTACACTCAGGACGGTCACAGGCAGCCCAAATAGAATGTTTTTCCCCAAATTTTTTTGGAAAAGCCCACTGCCTATATAGACAGTATATCTCTTTCACTGTCCCTGCCTCACCACTACTGGCCCTGGACTATGTAAAATTACTGCAGACTGTTTCCCTCTGGACAGGATGACAGCGGTGATGTAACGGCCAACGCAGAGCCAGGAAAGAAGTTTGCGCAAGCCTGCTGTAACACTTAGCTGGCTGCGTATTAATTAGGACTACTACCCCCAGCAGAAACGCAGTACACTCAGGACGGTCACAGGCAGCCCAAATAGAATGTTTTTTCCCAAATTTTTTGGGAAAAGCCCACTGCCTATATAGACAGTATACGTCTTTCACCTTTTTCACTGTCCCTGCCTCAGTACTACTGGCCCTATACTATGTAAAATTACTGCAGACTGTTTCCCTCTGGACAGCATGACAGCGGTGATGTAACGGCCAACGCAGAGCCAGGAAAGAAGTTTGCACAAGCCTGCTGTAACACTTAGCTGGCTGCGTATTAATTAGGACTACTACCCCCAGCAGAGATGCAGTACACTCAGGACGGTCACAGGCAGCCCAAATAGATTGTTTTTTCCCAAATTTTTTGGGAAAAGCCCACTGCCTATATAGACAGTATATCTCTTTCACTGTCCCTGCCTCACCACTACTGGCCCTGGACTATGTAAAATTACTGCAGACTGTTTCCCTCTGGATAGGATGACAGCGGTGATGTAACGGCCAACGCAGAGCCAGGAAAGAATTTTGCGCAAGCCTGCTGTAACACTTAGCTGGCTGCGTATTAATTAGGACTACTACCCCCAGCAGAGACGCAGTACACTCAGGACGGTCACAGGCAGCCCAAATAGAATGTTTTTTCCCAAATTTTTTGGGAAAAGCCCACTGCCTATATAGACAGTATATGTCTTTCACCTTTTTCACTGTCCCTGCCTCAGCACTACTGGCCCTATACTATGTAAAATTACTGCAGGACGCAATGCTCTGCACGGCCGATATACAAAAAAAAAAAAATGTGCAACACTACAAAAAGCAGCCTCAACAGTACTGCACACGGTCAGATGTGGCCCTAAGAAGGACCGTTGGGGTTCTTGAAGCCTAAAATAACTCCTAACACTCTCCCTATAGCAACTCCAGCAAGACAGCACTTTCCCTGAACTATGTCAGAATGCATCTGTGGCGAGCCGCGGGAGGGGCCGATTTATATACTCGGGTTACACCTGATCTCGCCAGCCACTCACTGCAGGGGGGTGGTATAGGGCTTGAACGTCGCAGGGGGAAGTTGTAATGCCTTCCCTGTCTTTCTATTGGCCAGAAAAGCGCGCTAACGTCTCAGAGATGAAAGTGAAAGTAACTCGAACATCGCATGGCGCTCGCCTCTAGTAACAAGCATCTCGAACACGCTAATACTCGAACGAGCATCAAGCTCGGACGAGTACGTTCGCTCATCTCTAGTGCTAAACAATCCAGGCATGCATAATCAAAGATCAATTACAACACAAAGAACTAATACAATTTCATATACTCATAGCCAACTAATCATATAGGAATATGAATAAATGCTACAAGCAGGGACATAGATGAGACACAAATATAAATGTGATTACTAAACCATAGTGGAGAGGGTATGGACAAACCTATACAAAGGTCCAAACACATTAGTTAGATTGGAAGTGTCAGACAAAAAAGGTAGCTGCTGGCATAGTGCACAAGATAATATAGAGGAATCTAGTTTACAATGCTTGGCCATCCTTAATCTTCAAACAAAAGATGTTGCTTCGTGCCCCTGATGAGGCTCTATAGAATAAATAGACGTGAGTACCGAACCACATCAAATCCAACGTGTATCGCTGGGACTCTGCCCAGCTTCCTCAGCGATACTGTTAGGTTGTGCTGCTGGAGTTTGTTGCTCTACAGGTTGCCAGAAGCACACCTGCACAGGTGAGGGTTTATTGTGCTGGCTGGGTGTGGTTGTTCAGGTCAGCCAATCCCCTGGGTCTGGGTATAGATATATACCCCAGCCCCTCTGCAATGATGAATCTGTATTTCCTTAGTCTTGCCTCTGTGTGAGTAGAGTCTGGTCAGCTTGCAGCTTGCTGTGTGAGTGGTGTCTTGTCGTCTTGCTTTGCAGCTTGCTGTGTGTTCTGTTGTGTTTGGGTTCCAGGCTGTCTGAATTGTGTCCTGTGCTGCCTGTTTAGTGTTTTGCTAGAGTAGGGACTGCAAGACACGTGGAGCCTTGTTGCAGCCTTGCAGCTTAAGTTCATTGGCCAATGTACGAATGAATGCCTCGCTTTTGTATTCAGCTTTACCATCTGCCTTAGCGTGCGAGGTTGTGTGGTAAGTTTGTGCATTTAATGTGTCAGTTCCGCCTTGTTGCGAGTGTCTCCATTTCAGGGAGAGCAGGGCTAATACGCATTGGATTTGATGTAGTGGGCTAGTCAGGTCTATTTATTCTGTAGACCCTCCTCAGGGACACACAGCAACATCTTTTGTTTATGTGAAATTTAATTCATTTTTGATCATGTATCTTGATCAGACCTTTGTCATGGAGTAGAGCAATATCAGTCTATTTATGTGTTGTACACCCATTACTGTCCTATCTTAGGCTGTATGCAGTACATACACATTTTTAAATGGATTTAGTCTGCTTTCTATGTAGTGAATTTTTCTCCTTGGGATTAGATAATAAACAGAATTCTTTAGAAAGACTAGTGTGCCAATCTTTTTTTGTGTTGCAACTGTTGACAAAAAATCTGGCGATAGGGCAAGCCATGAAAGTGTGACAATGTTGTGAACATATTCCTGTGACCCACTTATGTGTGCGGCCGAGCATTATCCTGCTACAAAATTCCTGCCATGAGAGACAACACATGTGGCTGCTGGATGTCCAAAAGAGATTGCTAAGGGCTCGTTCAGATGAGCTCCGTTTTTGCACACTATTGTTGCGAAAAAAGATCGCAGCTAAAGTGCTTGAAAGATTGCGTGAACAAGCTACTTCAAGCTCAGTGAAGCAGCCTGTTGACACGATCCGAGGTGCGTGCTGCATGCTTTCAAAGCTCCAAAAATGCCTATGAACAATTGGGTAGAAGAGAGCTCAGACAATAACTATAGCAAAGATGACACACAGGTATTATCCACTGGCATGTGGAGAGCTGCGGACCCCAAATATTACCAGACACTCTAGACAAGTGCCCAGGCCACAAACCACAATGCGAGATGCCCCAAATATGACTATGGGGACATACAGAAAATAGAAGTCGGTGCTGCTAAATTTCTCTGGGTATAAACAAAAATGTAGAAAGCACAAAAACGCTTACTTGAGGAGGGATCCTCCAACATAGAGACTCCTCATTGATGTGATGTGCCCATTCCTTCATGGAATCCTTGCAATCAGGACTCTTCCACCAGTCTCCTTTTTAAGGTTTATTGGTATAAACACATGAACAGCAGACAAACAAAGCTTAAGCCAATGACAGACCCAATGGAGTTTAAGGTCTGACAGGTATTGCAACGCGTTTTGGCATACTAAGTCTATTCTATTCTAAAGCCTTTTTCAAGCATGCACTTACAGCACAAATATGTAGTATTTATATAAGCAGATCACTTCTCCTACCAAAGACCACGCCATCCGGTTGCTCACTGACATCACCGGTGTCAGTCACAAGATGATGCTGAACTTGCTTCCCCCTGTATTGGAACGCACCGTGCGTTCCACTGTGCACACATGCGCCTTCCCCATGGGTCACGCAGTTACGTGATTCTTGCAGCAGGATGGAGCACAAATGCGTTCCACTGTAGGCGCATGCGCATACTAAATCATTGTTTCACAGTCATATCTAAAACAGAAAAATATCGAGGCAACCTAGGTTGCCAGAGACATCCAACGTATAATCCATATACAAATTCATAATATACAACTTACATTTTGAATAGATGATGTTAATAATAACTGGATAGTATACTAGCCAACTGTAGAATATACCTATATTAATAAATATTTAAACATATTTTAATGATATACTATATAATCTAAAAATTCATAAAACGTGTCTGTAAACCCGCTATAGATTCATATAGAATATACAATACATACAATAAATTCCAATACAATAATATATAAATTCATGAAATATATCTATAAACCCACTACGTATTAGTAATATCAGCATAATATAATCCAACTAGAATTTTTCTAAACTCATTAAGACCCCTTGGTACCAAACAATTAAATCTAAAAATCCAGTACATCTCCCGCTGTTTTAATCTGTTGAAATTTCCATATTCGATTTTTTTCCACCGGAGTAACTTGTAGCATGCCAGAATTTTTGTCATGGACCATACAGAAATGCATATAAATGCTATGTTTAAGGTATCCCTTCCTAATATTGAACCTGTGTTGATTTATACCTTAAACATATAGTTTCTAAGCATTTCTGTATGGTCCATGACAAAACTCCTTGCATGCTACGGGTTACTCTGGTGGGAAAAAAATCGAATATGTAAATTTCAGCAGATTAAAACAGTGTGAGATGTACTGGATTCTTAGATTAAATTGTTTGGTACCAAGGGGTCTTAATGAGGTTTTAGAAAAATTCTAGTTGAATTATATTATGCTGATATTATTAGTACGTGGTGGGTTTATAGATATATTTTATGGATTTATATATTATTGTATTGAAATTTACTGTATGTATTGTATATTTTATATGCATCTATACTGGGTTTACAGACACATTTAGTGAATTTCTAGATTATATAGTATATTATTAAAATATATTTAAATATTTATTGATATATATAGTAGTAGTGCAGTACACAGAAGGGCCTGTAGAGGCCTGCAGACAGGACTTGTGTACTTGTGTCACTTGTGAGGCAAGTGACCCCAACTTGGCACATATGGTGGAGGATGCGCTGGCATGATCTGGAGTGACGCACAAAAGCTGCAGGAGCAACACGCGGACATCTGCTGGGAGCAGTTATTAAAGGGCCAGGAGGCCGAAGTTTGCGATTGCTGTGGGAGCAACAGAGGACCAGGCAGAGGAAGTCTGCGAGGCAAGTTTGTGAACTTGTTTGTTTATGTTAGACTGAGAAGTCAAGACGGCGGGTGGTGCGGGAGGCAACCAACAAGAGCCATGCTGGGGGTGTTTGCAGAAGGACTGTGTCAAACATTCGGAGAAGACTCCATGGAGTGGTGGGGCCACTAAAAAGACTAATAGAATGTCTTATGTGCAGGGTGGCTCAGCAAAAGCTGCACAATGTAACAGGACATTTGGTAAAGATTTGTCCAGAGACTCTAATGCAGATGATGATGTGTGGAAATTTTGCACGAGCAAATGTTTTCCTTGCAGGAAAGTACTGAGAAAACTGCAGTGTCTGCATTGGGTGCAAAAAAGTTCAAAAACCGTATGGTGCATAATGTGTTGTATGATATGTTTTCTGTGCACGATGATACAGTGAAAGCCGGACAGTGTGCACAGACATTTAAGGAAGATCTGTCTGAGGACTGTGTTGCTGACTGGGTGGTGCAAGAAAAGTCCATTAACCCTGAAGTGTCATGTGTGGGGGATGGTGGAACGTATTTTGTGCCTAATATGTGTAGATATGTTTTCCAAATGAAGTCAGGGTGTGAACAGGTAGCTGTAAGGAGTGCAGCCAACATCCATGTTGAGTTAGCACAACGATGCCTCCAGTGATAGAGAGAAGTAGTGAAAGCAAACTAAAGCTGCCTGAGAAGACAGATAGTACTAAAGGTGCAAAGAAGAAAAAGAAGAGAAAAAAGGCTGCTGCTAGTGAAACAAGTGAGGTTGTCAGGGAAGATCTTGAGGTCAAGGGTGAGACAGCAAGAGAACGCTTGTTTAAAATTCAGCAAGGATTTGCACCAATGCAAGCCTGCATGGGGTTTCTTGAGGAAGCATGTCAGACTGCTGGTGAAAGACTTGACACGCAGTTTGAGAAAGAAAGGGCCAACTTGTGTCTGCTTGGAGAAGAGGCCAAGAGGCAAAGGCTGTTAGCAGAGGAGCAGAAAGATAAATTCCTAAAATAAAAGGAAAGTATTCTCCAGGAAGCTGAGCAGCTGAAAGCAGAGAATGCAGCTCTCTTAAAGGAGAATAAGTACCTTGGGAGATTGGCTAAGGAGGAAGCTAAACACAGGGTGTTGCTGGAACAGAAGAATGTTCAGTGTGAACAGAGCCTAGAAGAGATGGTAAGTGAGAAAAAGAAGTATGAGGGATATCTTTCAACAGCCCATGAAGAGATACAAGACCTCAGAGATGTAGCCAGAGATGAGGCTGATCGCAGAGTATGTCTGGAGGCACAATTGGTGCAGTATGAACAGGACTGTAAGAACCTGCAAATGAAAACCCAAGAGTTGGAGAAGACGTATTGCAAGTTAGAAAGAGCATCTATAGATGCAGGGAATCAAACTACAGGCTTGCAGAATCAAGTTGCAGAGTTGACAATGCAGTTAGCAAAGAAAAAAGGTGAATTGGAGTCCCAGCTAAGTCAGCTTAAGGAAAAGCTGGAAATGGAGAAAGCTGCTTGCAGTCAGGCAGAGAAGCAAGCAGAGATCTTGAAAGACAGACTGGGTCACAAGGAAAACCAGAAAGCACTGCATGAGAGACTGGTGTCCCAGCTACAGATGAGCTTGGATGAGGAAGCTGAAGAATATTAAGCTCAAAGCCAGGAGCTTGAACAGAGTCATGCTCTCATTGTGGGGGAACTGACCAAGCAGTTGAAGAAAATTGAAAAAGTGAAAGAAACGTTGAAAATTGAGTGTATTGAGCTGACCCAAAAGGTGAAGGTCTTGTTGGAAGGCAAACATGAATTGGAATACAAGAAAAATGCAGTAGAGATGCAGCTTCAAGAGCTACAAGCAAAAGTCACTGAAGGTGACAGAAGGCAGACAGCGTTGTCTGAGCAGGTGAATAGGCTGCAGGTGGAGCTGGAAGCTCAGATTGAAGAGTCCCAGAAGCTACTGCAAGAAGAGATGCAGCAGAGGCTTGGTCTCAGTGCACACCTGAAGACAATGCAAGATGAGAAAAATGTGTTCCTCAAGAAGTTAGAGGAAGATGCACAAACTAAGAGAGACTTGTCAGAGCAGATTGCAACCCTTCAGGCTGAGGTATCGGTTCTGGAAAAGAAAATGGAGAAGAGTGCCGTGTGCTTGGATTCTGTTGAAGAGCAAAAGAAGAAAGTTCAAAAGGAGTTAGAAGCTGCAAATCAACGGTATGAAGGAAAAGCAGCTGCTCATGACAAACTAGAGAAGGCTAACACTAGACTTCAGCAAGAAGTAGAAGATATCGGTATGGATCGGGGTCACCAACATCAGATCATGTCCAACCTGAAGAAGGAACAAGAGAAGTTTGATCAGTTGCTTAGTGAGAAAGAAACCAAAGTAATCTCCTTGCAGCGCACCCTGGAAGACGCCTTCAAAATGAAGGCTGAGTTAGAAAGACTTAACAAGCAGTTGTGTTCAAGTCTGAACAGGGAGAAACAGAAGCAAGAGAGGCTTCCGGATGAGCTTGAGAGAAAGTCAGAGCATTTAAAGGGACAGCGTGTGATCGTCCAAGCATCACAAGAAGACATAGCTCAGGTGAAGCTCCAGCTGTCACAGGTACAAGCAAGTGAACTGTTTGCAGAGTCTCACGGCTTGATGAAATATAAAGAGGTTGAAGTCCAGAGGTTGCACAGAAAACTAACAGACATGATAGTGGCAAACCAGCAGATGGAAGTAGAGATGACCCATATGCAGAAAGAGCTTGCAGTGGCAGAGTGTGCCAGAAGACAAGTGTTACCATGTAAAGAAAAATTATTTTCAGCAGCACTCACCGTAACCCATAAGGGGGGGGGGGGGGGGTTTCTTCCACATGTAGTGTCCTGCACGCCTAGCTGGGATTGAATCCTAATCCCATAGATTCAAACAGAGTAGAAAAGAAAAATAGGCAGCAGAGTCCAGATCTTCAGGTGCAATAAAGACTTATATTTCCATCAGAACATCACATCATCATGAAATACAGCGACGTTTCGACCGTTACACAGATGGTCTTTGTCAAGCTTGACAAAGTGTTACCATGTGGCGGTTGCTGGTCCTCCCGGGGCATCAGTGTGCGGGGTCCCGCGGTCAGGGCGCGTCCCCCCGGCTTGTTGTCCAGATGCCGGGGGTGTGGGTGCCTGGCCGGCGTGGTGCTGGTGGCGTGTTGCACCTGTGAGTGCAGCTGCCGTGCACGAGCTCCCTTTTAATATCTTCTGTTGGGAGTTGGCTGCTTCCCTCTTTCCACTCCAGGGCAGAGGCTTTTGTTTAAAGGTCGGGCAGAGACTGGCAATCACTGCCAGTTATTGGTTTCCTTCAGTATGCTAGCTGGTCTGTCTCGGTTGGTCTCCTGCTTCTGTCATCTTATCTGTTATACTTTGTTATCGTCTGCCAGGTTTTTCCATCTGCCTCAGTTCTGCTTAGTATTGTTCATGTTGGTCATTTACATCTGCCTTTTCTGTCAGTATTCTACACTTTCCATACAGGTATGCCAGCGTCCCTCTTTTGGTCCCTAGTGAGAGTAGCTCTTTGCTTTGCTAGCGAAAAGGCTCATCATTGGGCAGAATTCCTGCCGTTGGCAGAGTTTGCGCTACACAACCGTACTTGTTCTTCCACTGGGGGATCTCTAATCCTGTGCGTATATAGTCAGCATCCTCGCTTCCTTACAGCTATTGCTTCTCTGCCTGTCCTGCAGCTGATGTCGCCACAGATGCGCTGCAGGGGTATGGAAAGAAGTACAGAAGAACCTGGAAGCAACGGGGGCTCGTATACAGTTGCGTAGTGGGAGGAATCTGTCAGTATCTAAACCTTACAGGATGGGACAGAAGATATATTTGTCTTCTAGAAATCTCAAATTGAAGGTTCCGTCTTTGAAACTGGTGCCGCATTACGTGGGTCCCTTTGTCATCACGCGTGTAGTAAATCCGCTTGCTTATGAACTTGATTTGCCTGCTACATGGAGGGTTTCTTGGGTTTTTTCATAAGTCATTATTGAAACCTTTTGTCCCTTCGGTAAAGGTACGCCAGCATCCCTAGCGAGAGTAGGGATCGCCACCCTGGAATTAGCCAGGGGTGGAGGTCAAGTAGGCAGGGACAGGGGTTGTGGGTGAGATCTAGGGCACCCGGGCTGGTGTATCAAGGGTAGTATACCGTAACAAGAGCAAAAAGAGAGAGATAAACTCACTGATGAATTGCAAGTAGCAGTAGTGAAAAGGCTCTAGTTGTGGAAGAAGTGAGACTATTAGAATCCAGTACGACACAACTAGAGGAAAATGAAATAACCGGTAGAGTGTTTGCGGTTCTCACTGTCTCATGTGGAGACCATTCAGAGTGGAACAGATCTCTCTGTAGAGAACACAGTCCTGAGGGAGATGGAAAACCCAGAAGTTGTGCAAGAGTCAAACTCGACAAATAAATGTGAACATGACCTGAAGTTCCCAATAGAGACACGGCAAGAGTTCCTAAACATACACCTGGAAGGTGAGGAAAAGGCCATTGAAGGGTTCTTGGGCCATTCATTAATTGACCTGAGTCAGAAATATCAATAGAAGCTGAATGGTTTAAAAAGAGAGCTAGTAGGAAGTTTACAGGAAGCAAAGGTCACCAGTTGGGCTAAAACACGGTCCCAGTTAGAATTGGAAGCAAGGGCTTGAGAGAAAAATACTGAATCGCTACCTTTGACACGTCCTCGGAAAGTGGTGTCAAAAGAAAAGGTGTGGTTTCCAAAGGTTGCCAAGAAGTCAAGCGCGAAGATGAAACTCATGGAGTCAGATAGTTGTTTTGCTAAAAGGGAGGCTCAGAGATTAGACAAGTCTAGGGCCCAGTTCAGACAAGTAAAAAGAAAGAAAATCCGGATGAAGAATTTTAAAAAGGAAGTAAAAACCATGAAAGTAAAAGTGAGAGTTGAGCTACAGATAGAGGCAGAACAGCCCTCTGAGTTACAAGAGGTAGTAAAAATAAAAAGGGACCCCCAAGCCTGGAGTTTTGACCCAGGAGGGCCAAAAAGAAAGTGTGATACGGCCTACGGCCTATATCAAGGGGGGGGGGGGGGTAGTAGTGCAGTACACAGAATGGCCTGAAGAGGGCTGCATACAGGACTTTTGGTGCAAGGGTTAACACAAAGGGGTGAAGCAGGAACCAGAAAAGGGCCAGTTTCTGCCAGAATTAGGTGGGGAGAGGACCAGCGCAGCAGAGCTAAGGTGCTGCAGGCTGGTGGCCTAGCAAAGGCAAGAGTCCGACAGGGATGACAACCCTGGACTCCACACCCAGGTGGGGTGCATATGAACTGTGCTTTTTATGATTCCGGTGATGACAAATAAAGGCTGGCAGGAGCCAGATAAAGAAATCCACGACTCTGGAGTTTCTACAAGTGTGGTGCCCCATTTCCATGTAGAAGAGGTCTGTGATCCCGAGGCGAGTGACCCCAACCTGCTCTCTCTCTCTCTCTCTCTCTCTCTCTCTCTCTCTCTCTATATATATATATATATATATATATATATATATATATATATACTGTATATATATATATACACTGTATATATATATATAATTATAATACTATCCAGTTAATATTAATATCATCTATTCAAAATGCCAAGAGTAAGTTGTATATTATGAATTTGTATATGGATTATGCGTTGGATGTCTCTGGCAACCTAGGTTGTCTGTTTTTTTTTCTGGTTTTAGATATGACTGCGAAACAATGATTTAGGATGCGCCTACAGTGAAATGCATTTGCGCTCTATCCTGCTTCAAGGATCACATAATTACATGAGCCACCAATTGCGCACAGTGGAACGCACGGTGCATTCCAATACGGGGAGGCGCAAGTACATCGTCATCCTGCGTCCTACACCGGTAACGTTAGTGAGCGACCAGATGGCGCGGTGTTTGGTAAGAGAAGGGATCTGTTTTTTATATAAATACTACATACAGTATTTGTGCTGTAAGTCCGTGCTTGAAAAAGGCGTCTAAGTACGCCGAAACGCATTGCAATACCCGTCAGACCTCAAACTCATTGGGTCTGTTATTGGCTTAAGTTTTGTTTATCTGCTGTACATGTGTTTATACCAATAAAATGGTATGTACACGCTATTTTGTAGCGTCAGTGATGCTTTTTTTCTTGAGAGAAATGTAGCATTGCGTCACTGCTACACGCAATTTTTTTTCTCGAGGAAAAATGCTGGATTTTGTAGCGAGAAGCTTAATAGGACTTTCTAATGTTAAAATTGCATCGCATAGCATGAAAATCCCAAGTTTGTGCTATGCGATAAACAAGGAGGCTCCATAGAAAAACATGGGCTACATCTTCTCCCTGGGTCCCCGACAGTGATCTTCTTCTGTTCTGGCCAGGGATTAAAAAACTCCCGCCTCCTGGAAGCGCTGGCTGTGATTGGCTGACACTTAGCTAATCACAACCAGCGCTCGATGAATGGCAGTGACTGAACCAATCACAGCCATTCATCGAGCGCTGGCTGTGATTGGTTAAGCGCAACTTTGTAGCACCACATGCGACTTTGTAGCACTACAAATCTTGCTATCTCTCATGCTACAAAACATCACTGGTGTTGAAGAACCCTTAGAAAAGCATGGGCTCTACATACATGCGATTTATCTCTCACAGACCATGGAAAGAATAGAAATGGAGAGGCACAAAGAAAGAGAAGTAAAAAACATTTTTAAAAATGCAAGGGATTTCTCACTTCTCAGGCTCGGAAATCTCTGCTATTGTCACCCCCATTAGATATACAGAATGGTACCTTGTGGAGGAGATGAGGAGAATGCTGGAAGAGTTAGCGGTGAGTGGAGAACAAGCAGAAATCAGAGAACCGTAGCTCAAAGGCAAAATGGCTTCCTATCTTTTGTTAGGCATAGACATGGGATGAACCACGATGAGATAGATGTGTGACAAAGATAGTGCCACAACCAGGTTAACTTCTCTAACCCTTTCCCCAATTTTCCCCATCCATACCCCCTACCCACCTGACCAACCCTCCAGGGGTGAGCCCTGGGAAACATGAGTCAAGTTTATTCCATAACAGCCTCATGATTGAAGGATAAAGTGGACTTGTTCTGGTTTTCAAAAATGTAAAAAACGTGAATAGCAAAGAGAGAATGGCAAGTAAATATTGAAAGAATTCTTATTGATGCTTATTTATGTTATATGTTACTTGTCATGCAAAAGGTCCTTTGCGACCAATATGCAAAAAGCTTTGCAAAAAACATACTGCACTGGGTTCACTCTAACTTAGGACCAACTCTGACCTCATACACAGTTGCTCCATCAGTCACTGTATGCCAGAGCTATTCTCTCTGACAAGCAATGCTTCTAGTGGAGAATACATCCACAATATAGCATGTGATGGAGCACAAAACCATTTTTTCAAATCCAATCCCATAGAAGTCCTATGCATTATGTCTTAGGGTGGATTCAGACGACCGTATATCGGCTCGGTTTTCACGCCGAGCCGATATACGTCATCCTCATCTGCAGGGAGGGGGGAGGGATGGAAGAGCCAGGAGCAGGAACTGAGCTCCCGCCCCCTCTCTTGCCTCCTCTCCACCCCCACTCCGCCCCTCTTCACTATTTGCAATGAAAAGAGGCGGGACGGGGGGAGGCTAAGTTCCGTGAATTAGTCCCGCTCCTGTCCTGCCTCTCTCCATTACAAATAGTGCAGAGGGGCGGAGAGGAGGCAGAGAGGGGCGCTCAGAGCACTGCTCCTGACTCTTCCAGGCTCCCCCCTGCAGAGAGAAACGGCGTATATCGGCTGGGCGTGAAAACCGAGCCGATATACATTCGTCTGAATCCAGCCTTAGGTAGCTTTGAAGAAAAAAACTATGATCTCCATGAAAAGCCTGTACTTCTCTTTACTGTAGCTGCACAATGTTTCTTGGCTGCCTTCATTGTGATATATAATGCAACATAAGGACTTAAACAGACGGGCGTCTTTTAATCCATGAAAATCACGGGCAAAACAAAACCATTGATTTCAATTGTCTCATTTTCACTACACAAGAGAAAAAATAAGACTTGTCCTATCTTTCAGCTTTTTTTTCAAACTCACATGCTATAGCGTGGAGTTTCAATAGTCCAAATACAAAACAAAACATGGCTCCTACGTTCAGGGGCATAACTATAGGGGATGCAGAGGATGCGGTTGCACCTGAGACCAGGAGTCTTAGGGTGCTCATAAGGCCTCTCTTCTCCATAAAGGGAGCCCAGAACTATGAATAAAGCATTATAGTTGGGGGCCCTGTTACAGTCTTTTGCATTGGGGCCCTGGAGCTTCAAGTTATGCCTCTGCTTGCGCTAATACGCCTCTGGGTGGTGAGCGTATTAGCGCATGCGCCCATGTGTTTTGCCCTAATTTTGTATTAGGTCATAGAATGCATGTGACCGTTTGTGACAATAATGCATGGCTGTTTTGTTGGACAGTTGAAGAAGCGGAGAAGACAGATGTAGGGAAAGTGGTCTAGCACAAAAGAGAATGACATTCATATGGAAGAAGTATATTTGTCATGATATAGCTAATGAACAGAAATGGTCTATAAAGTGTGCTGGCGTGCTCTTTATAAGTAATAAAAATAGCAGATTTTCTAGCTACTTTATGTTGAATATGAGTCATCACGATAAGATTTCCTGTGTGTATAAAGTTTCAATCAAGTAGACTGAATCAGAGTGAGAACTAGCAAAGCCGAACTATTTATAGTTGTATTAATATGAAAGCCAGAGGGACATTTTGTCATTTTTGAACAATATTACCAACCATTCAATACAGATATTTTGTATAGAATATAAATAACCTCAAGGCCAATCAATAATACTATCATTCATTTGTCTGGCATAATTGCGAAGGCAATTAGCTTCTGTTTTCTGAATTTTCTGAAAATTAGATTTAACTCCTTAAGGACACGGCGCTTTTTTTCTTTTCATTTTCACTTTTTCCTCCCCACTTTAAAAAAATCATAACTCGTTTATTTATCCATCAACGTAGATGTCTGAGGGCTTGTTTTTTAAGGGCCGAGTTTTTTTTTTAATGGTTTATTTAATGTACCATATAATGTACTGAAAAATCTAAAAAAAATATTCTAAGTGGAGTGAAATGGGAAAAAAAGCGCTATTCCACCAACTTGGGGGAGGTTCTGGTTTCTACGATGTACACATTGCAGCAAAAATGACAAGATAATTATATTCCATGGGTCAGCAGGATTACTACGTTTGTGAATTCATGTAGTTTTTTTATGCTGTACTAGTTTTAAAAAATAAAATATCTTTGTAAAAAACTAAATAATTTTTTACCGCCATCTTCTTACAGCCATAAGTTTTTTATTTTTTCATCAACATAGTTGTGCAAGGGCTTGTTTTTTGCACAATGTCCTGTAGTTTCTACTGGTACCATTCTGCAGTACATACGACTTTTTGATCACTTTTTTTAATAAAAATTTTTCTTGGAGACGGGGTGAACAAAAAAGTGCAATTCTGACATTATATATTTTTTTTCTGAAGACATTTACCATGTGGGTTAATAATGTGGTACATTGCTAGGTCAAACTTTTATGTTTTGGGGTTTTATTTAGATTTTTTTATTATTTATTGTTTTTTTGTTATTTTTTATTGCTATTGTTTTTAATAATGAATACAATTTCAACTCATTTTTACATTCTTCTTTAGTCCCCATAGGGGACATGAACTTGCAGTGGTTTGATCATTCCTGCAGTATGATGTAATAACATAATATTGCATCATACCAGCAATCTATCAAGACACGCCACAGGCTTCATAGGCAATCTGCAATGACAGCCCTTGTTGCTTTCAGAAGGACCCCAGCTGCCACCGCAACTGAAGGGTACACTGCAATCTCATCATTTGGGAACTCTGAACTCTGGTCAAATGTTGCAGTCACAATTTACAGCATTTAAAGTGTTAACAGCTGTGATCAGAGGGAGTGCTGTAAGAAACAGCTGGCATCCATATTGTATGGAGCAGGACTGGCTCCCAATCTCCCTCTATACATCATGGAGCGTTAGGGGGTTAAACTAATGTTAATCTCTTTTCCCTTAATATCCGCAGCACAATAATAGGATTTCACCTCTGTATGCTTGCAGGACACAAGAATATTTTATTGCATATATAACTGAAAGGTGTCTGTTGGGCATCTGACCCCTGCTAATCTGATGTTGATTACTTAGGCTGAGGATAGGTCATCAATATTATAAGACTGGAAAACCCCTAAACCACTTAAGGACCAAGCTAGGTAAATATATGGCACTTGGTCCTGAGCTTTAATCCCAGCCAATAGCAGAAGTACGGTGCGGGACTAAAGCTTTGCTCCTGCGATTAAGTAGAAGCAGCTTGAGTTCTTGGCTGTCAGACACATCCGAGGTCCCAGAGGAGAAGCTAGAAGCGTTTTTTAACTGCTTCGGCTTTCTTCTTTACAGGCTACATAGCGTTCAAAGGCTTTACAGGCTACAACGCTGTATACCAAAGAGTGAAGGTGGAAGTGTTAGTTTCTTTTAGGTGACCCGGCAATCACATGACCACCAGGTGCACTCTGTCACAGCAGAGCTGCAGGGTTCTAGCAGACCCAGATCAGCTCTGTCAGTCACTACTATCACACTAGGGGGATGTTTTCTCCTGTAACTAGGGCTCCTATGGATGCAGCAGCAACAGTGGAAAAGTGTGAAATAATAAAAAAAAAGGACAACGTAAATTACCCCCAGAGGTCTTTTATGATGTCATGGGGGTGGGGGGGGGGGCGGGGGGGGGGCTCATAGATGTTAAAAAAATATCAACAAAAATAAGTAAAGAAAATTTACAAAATAAAATAAAAATATATACATAAAAAAGAAAATGACCCACTGCCGACGCCAACCAAAACCATCACCATATATATAGTCTGTAATCCGGGAACATACAAATTATATATCAAAATGCCAGCCAAAAAATGAGAAACCCTTTCCTGTACTTTATTTTAGTGTAAATATTCTAATTTTAAAAATAAACAATTATACATTTTAGAATATCTATTTTTTTTAGCTTTTTAACCCTAATAAAACTAAAAAGAAAAAAAAGTCAGTGAAAAAAAGATATAAAAATAGCCCCATATGTCATGGAAAATATAACGCAGCAAAAATAATAGCTGAATAAAAAGAAATAAGGCAGTAATACCACCACATGAGGAAAATCCCTAAAAAGTGTCTGGTCGTCGAGGGGTTTAAGCCATAAGCATTAAAGGGGTTGTCTCACGCCGAAACGGTTTTTTTTTTTATTCAATAGGCCCCCCGTTCGGCGCGAGACAAACCCAAGGGATGGGTTAAAAAAAAAAAAAGTTTATTACTTACCCAAATCCCGCGCTGCGGCGACTTCTTTCTTCCTTTACCAAGATGGCCGCCGGGATCTTCACCCACGATGCACTGCGGGTCTTCTCCCATGGTGCACCGTGGGCTCTGTGCGGTCCATTGCCGATTCCAGCCTCCTGATTGGCTGGAATCGGCACACGTGATGGGGCGGAGCTACGAGGACCAGCTCTCCGGCACGAGCGGCCCCATTCACCAGGGAGAAGACCGGACTGCGCAAGCGCGTCTTAAAACGTCAGAAGACAGCGAATTTAGACGGATCCATGGCGACAGGGACGCTAGCAACGGAGCAGGTAAGTGAATAACTTCTGTATGGCTCATAATTAATGCACGATGTATATTACAAAGTGCAGAAATATGGCCATACAGAAGTGCTGAACCCCACTTGATTTCATGAGACAACCCCTTTAAGATCAAATCTAAATATGTAAACTCATATGGCTGCATGTTACCAATTTTTATGTACAGTACTGTAAAAAGCTTTTAGGCAGGTGTGGAAAAAATGCAGAAAAGTAAGAATGCTCTGAAAAACAGTAGTGTTAAAAGTTTATTTTTGTCAATTAACAAAATACAAAGTGAACAAAAGAGAAATGTAAATCAAATTAATATTTGGCGTGACCAGCCTTTTCCTTCAAAACAGCATCAATTTTTCTAGGGACACTTGCACACAGTTTTTTAAGGAACTCGGCAGGGAAGTAGTTCCAAACATCTTGGAGAACTAAGCACAGATCTTCTGTGGACATAGACTTGCTCAAATCCTTCTGTCTCTTAATGTAATCCCAGACTGACTATGCTGACATCAGGGCTCTGTGGGGCCATATTATTGCTTCCAGGACTGCTTGTTCTTCTTTACGCTGAAGATAGTTCATAATGACATTAGCTGTATGTTTGGGGTTGTTATCCTGTCCATCAGACATCTCCCTCATGGTATTGCCTAATGGATAAGTATCTGTATGTATTTTTTCAGCACTGAAGACACTATTAATCCTGACCAACTCTCCAAATCCATTTAATGAGATGCAGCCCCAAACTTGTAAGGAACCTCCACCATGCTTCACTGCTGCATGCAGACACTCATTATTCTATCACTCTCCAGCCCTTTGGCAAAGAAATTGACTTCTGTTACAGCCAAATATTTCAAAGCACCTGCTGCCATTTTTATGCACTCCAGTTCTTATGTTTTCATGAATAGTTGAGTCACTCAGCCAGTCAGAGGTAGTGCTTCCAGGAGGCGGGGATTTTTAAATTCTCGGCCAGAAGAAAATTATTTAGAACAGTATGGGGGAGCCTGGGACAACACGCCAGTGGACAGCGCCAGAGTGGTGACATATTTTTTTTGGTTAAGGTAGGGCTTATATTTAAAGCCACAGTATCCCCAGGTACAATACCAATACAAAATCCCTTTGTCTTTTGCACTATTATCATTTCTTTTGCTTAGTACACCTGCCACATCAGATCCTAACCCACACTTTACTGACACAGACTGACAGAATTAGTAGTCTTACCACTGATGTAGATTAGTTATAACAGGACTGTAACAAGCAGTAGGTTGTCAGTCCCTACCTCATATCTTTCTCACTCCCTGACTACCCTCTATTTTATCACTTTCTGACCCATTCACATGTTGGCTAGAGATGGTAACTGCTCCAATTCGACTGCCTCAGACTTTGCAATGTACCAGCTACCAAAATTACAGCATTCTGGTGTCAATGCAGGGTCACAGCATTGTAAGTGGAAACTCTAAAAATACCCCAAATGTATCATCAAGTGTATCATGAAAAATACAAGATTATGGTAGCACTTATGTTTTTCACAAACATGGATGAAGAGCGTATCCTTCTAGACATTGTAAGGCTAGGACTCCAAAGGAAACAAGGACTCCAAAGGGAATGTGAAAGTATTAAGGTCATTGTTACACTTGTCATTCATGGGTTAATACAATTTTAAGTCTGAAACCTTTAAAGAAGCAAAGACCTGACTGAGCTATTCTTGGTAGTGGGAGATTTGGACATTCCCTAAGACCATATTTTGTCATTTTATCCGTATTCTTTTACTCTTATCAGTCAAAGTCATGTAAGCAACATGTCACATAATTTATCCATTCATAAGAGTTAAGGCTCATTTACATGCAGTGATTGTTGCTCACAATTCCTTAACCGGTGGATTGAGTAATAATCATTGTGTTTAAATGCTACCACTGTGCACTTTTCGTCTGAACAATGATTTTTAGGTGAGCTTAAAATCCATGGTTCAGACCGCACACTGTGTTCTCCATGGGAGCTGGAGATTACATTGTGTTTTCTTAGCAGTCCCTGTCTGAACAATAGAGCTAATTGCAGAGCTCAGACCAGCTGCTGAGTTCTGCAAGCAGCTCCTGGAGACTCATTTGCATGCAAATGAAGCTGATAAAGTACTAATGGGCATTAGTGCCCATTAGTACTTCATGCAAAACAATTGCTGATCTTTCAATCGTTTGAAAGATTATCTTTGCATGTAAATGGGCCTAACGACTTTTGTAAGATTTATTACGTTTTACAGCAATAAGATGTAACTTAGATTATTGGTCAACCATGACTAGTTTCCTTTGTTCTGCTTTGACAATAAATGAAGATCACTGGGCTGGGCTCATCAGAAAGAGCACAGCAGTGACTTTACATAGTTGATGTCTTTTGTTTCTCCGATAATTATCATTAATTAATTTGGGCACATTAGAGAATTCAGATCCTGGTAGCGTTATTGCTGATTTTAAATTTAAAGAAGTACTCTAACAGGACCAAGGAATAAGATACAGAGCCTATCCAAGGTGAAGTTTACAGATGTGCAGTTTACCATAATATTGTAGACTAGTGATGTCATAGTTTGGGTGGAATATGTTGTCATTACATGATTGTTGTGCGGAGTCTACTGTCATGTCATGAAAGGCATTTATTGATACAAGGAAAGTAAAGAATTAACACAAATGAATAACCACACTATGGTATGTCTGTTTCATACCGTATGTGTTTTAACTATAAATCAACTAGTAAAGACATCTACAACTTTCCTGAGCTTTAGTAGGAATAATAAAATTATACTGTGGAAGATGTCAGGAATAGAGATGAGCGAACAAACTCGTCCGAGCTTGATACTCGTTCGAGTATTAGCGTGTTCGAGATGCTTGTTACTCGAGACGAGTACCACGCGATGTTCGAGTTACTTTCACTTTCATCTCTGAGACGTTAGCGCGCTTTTCTGGCCAATTGAAAGACAGGGAAGGCATTACAACTTCCCCCTGCGATGTTCAAGCCCTATACCACCCCCCTGCAGTGAGTGGCTGGCGAGATCAGGTGTCACCCGAGTATATAAATCGGCCCCTCCCGCGGCTCGCCACAGATGCGTTCTGACAGAGATCAGGGAAAGTGCTGTCTTGCTGGAGTTGCTATAGGGAGAGTGTTAGGAGTATTTTAGGCTTCAAGAACCCCAACGGTCCTTCTTAGGGCCACATCTAACCGTGTGCAGTAGTGTGGAGGCTGCATTTTGCAGTGTTGCACATTTTTTTTTTTTTTGTATATCGGCCGTGCAGAGCATTGCGCCCTGCAGTAATTATACATAGTCCAGGGCCAGTAGTGGTGGTGAGGCAGGGACAGAAGACATATTTATTGAATATAGGCAGTGGGCCTTTCCAAAAACATTTGGGAAAAAAAATCAATTTGGGCTGCCTGTGACTGTCCTCAGTGTACTGGGTCTGTGCTGGGGGTAGTTGTCCTAATTCATATGCAGCCAGCTAAGTGTTACAGCAGGCTTGCACAAAATTATTTCCTGGCTCTGTGTTGGCTGTTACATCACCACTGTATTCCAGTCCACAGTGCAACAGTCTGCAGTTATTTTACATACTCCAGGGCCAATAGTGGTGAGGCAGGGACAGAAGACATATTTATTGAATATAGGCGGTGGGCCTTTCCAAAAACATTTGGGAAAAAAATCTATTTGGGCTGCCTGTGACTGTCCTTAGTGTACTGGGTCTGTGCTGGGGGTAGTTGTCCTAATTCATACGCAGCCAGCTAAGTGTTACAGCAGGCTTGCGCAAAATTATTTCCTGGCTCTGCTGTGCGTTCCGTAAGCGAAGTCAGCCTCCAACCACAGGCCAATAAGTGGCACATTTAATTACAGCGTTCTGTTTCTGCACTACTGGTAATACAGCATGCTGAGGGGTAGGGGTAGGCCTAGATGACGTGGACGCGGGCGAGGACGCGGAGGCCCAAGTCAGGGTGTGGGCACAGGCCGAGCCAGTGCGGTGGCCAGGGGTAGAGGCAGGGCCAGACCGAATAATCCACCAACTGTTTCCCAAAGCGCCCCCTCGCGCCATGCCACCCTGCAGAGGTCAAGGTGCTCTACGGTGTGGCAGTTTTTCACAGAGACGCCTTACGACCGACGAACAGTGGTGTGCAACCTTTGTCGCGCCAAGATCAGCTGGGGAGCCACCACCACCAGTATGCGCAGGCATATGATGGCCAAGCACCCCACAAGGTGGGACGAAGGCCGTTCACCGCCTCCGGTTGCACCACTGCCTCTCCCCCTGTGCCCCAACCTGCCACTGAGATCCAACCCCCCTCTGAGGACACAGGCACTACCGTCTACTGGCCTGCACCCACACCCTCACCTCCGCTGTCCTCGGCCCCATCCAGCAATGTCTCTAGCGCCACTGTTTGAGCGCAAGCGCAAGTACGCCGCCACGCACCCGCACGCTCAAGCGTTAAACGTGCACATTGCAAATTGATCAGCTTGGAGATGCTGCCGTATAGGCTTGTGGAAACGAAGGCTTTCAAAAGCATGATGGCGGCGGCGGCCCCGCGCTACTCGGTTCCCAGTTGCCACTACTTTTCCCGATGTGCCGTCCCAGCCCTGCACGACCACGTCTCCCGCAACATTGTACGCGCCCTCACCAACGCGGTTACTGGGAAGGTCCACTTAACAACGGACACATGGACAAGCACAGGCGGGCAGGGCCACTATATCTCCCTGACGGCACATTGGGTGAATTTAGTGGAGGCTGGGACAGAGTCAGAGCCTGGGACCGCTCACGTCCTACCCACCCCCAGAATTGCGGGCCCCAGCTTGGTGGTGGTATCTGCGGTGGTGTATGCTTCCTCCACTAAACCACCCTCCTCCTTCTCCTACGCAACCTCTGTCTCGCAATCAAGATGTGTCAGCAGCAGCACGTCGCCAGCAGTCGGTGTTGCGCGGCGTGGCAGCACAGCGGTGGGCAAGTGTCAGCAGGCCGTGCTGAAACTACTCAGCTGAGGAGAGAAGAGGCACACGGCCCACGAACTGCTGCAGGGTCTGACAGAGCAGACCGACCGCTGGCTTTCGCCACTGAGCCTCCAACCGGGCAAGGTCGTGTGTGACAACGGCCATAACCTGGTGGCGGCTCTGCAGCTCGGCAGCCTCACGCACGTACCATGCCTGGCCCATGTGTTTAATTTGGTGGTTCAGCGCTTTCTGAAAAGCTACCCACACTTATCATACCTGCTCAGAAAGGTGCGCCGGGTCAGCGCACATTTCCGCAACTCCAAGACGGACGCTGCCACCCTGCGGACCCTGCAACATCGGTTTAATCTGCCAGTGCACCGACTGCTGTGCGACGTGCCCACACGGTGGAACTCTATGCTCCACATGTTGGCTAGGCTCTATGAGCAGCGTAGAGCTATAGTGGAATACCAACTCCAACATGGGCGGCGTAGTGGGAGTCAGCCTCCTCAATTCTTTACAGAAGAGTGGGCCTGGTTGGCAGACATCTGCCAGGTCCTTGGAAACTTTGAGGAGTCTACCCAGATGGTGAGCGGGGATGCTGCAATCATTAGCGTCACCATTCCTCTGCTATGCCTCTTGAGAAGTTCCCTGCAAAGCATAAAGGCAGACGCTTTGCACTCGGAAACGGAGGCGGGGAAAGACAGTATGTCGCTGGATAGTCAGAGCACCCTCATGTCTATATCTCAGCGCGTTAAGGAGGAGGAGGAGGGGGAGGAGCATGAGGAGGAGGGGGAAGAGACAGCTTGGCCCACTGCTGAGGGTACCCATGCTGCTTGCCTGTCATCCTTTCAGCGTGTATGGCCGGAGGAGGAGGATCCTGAAAGTGATCTTCCTAGTGAGGACAGCCATGTGTTGCGTACAGGTACCCTGGCACACATGGCTGACTTCATGTTAGGATGCCTTTCTCGTGACCCTCGCGTTACACGCATTCTGGCCACACTGCTCAACCCACAGTATAAGGAGAACCTTTCCACTCTCATTCCCGAAGAGGAAAGGGGTTCGAGAATGATGCTATACCACAGGGCCATGGTGGACAAACTGATGGTAAACTTCCCATCCGACAGCGCTAGTGGCAGAAGGTGCAGTTCCGAGGGCCAGGGAGCAGGGGAGGCGCAGAGATCAGGCAGCATGTACAGCGCAGGCAGGGGAACATTCTCCAAGGCCTTTACCAGCTTTATGGCTCCCCAGCAAGACTGTGTCACCGTTCCCCAGTCAAGGCTGAGTTGGCGGGAGCACTGTAAAAGGATGGTGAGGGAGTACGTAGCCGATCGCACGACCGTCCTCGGTGACGCCTCTGCCCCCTACAACTACTGGGTGTCGAAGCTGGACACGTGGCCTGAACTCGCGCTGTATGACCTGGAGGTGCTTGCTTGTCCTGCGGCCAGCGTCTTGTCAGAGAGGGTGTTTAGTGTGGCTGGGGGAATCATCATGGATAAGCGTACCCGCCTGTCAACCGACAGTGCCGACAGGCTTACACTCATCAAGATGAACAAAGCCTGGATTTCCCCATACTTCTCTTCTTCACCAGCGGACAGCAGCGATACCTAAGCAATACGTAGGCTGCACCCGCGGATGGAAGCGTCGTTCTCTATCACCATCAAAAACGGGGACATTTTTGCTTCATCAATCTGTGTATAATATTCCTCCTCCTCCTCCTCCTGCTCCTCCTCCTGAAACCTCACGTAATCACGCCGAACGGGCAATTTTTCTTAGGCCCACAAGGCTCAGTCATATAATTTTTGTAAACAATTTTTATACGTTTCAATGCTCATTAAAGCGTTGAAACTTGCACCTGAACCAATTTTTATTTTAACTGGGCTGCCTCCAGGCCTAGTTACCAATTAAGCCACATTAACCAAAGCGATTAATGGGTTTCACCTGCCCTCTTGGTTGGGCATGGGCAATTTTTCTGAGGTACATTAGTACTGTTGGTACACCAATTTTTGGGGGCCCTCGCCTACAGTGTAATCCAATTAATTTTTTGCCCACCTGCATTACAGCTGACGTTACATCAGCTGTGCTGGGCACTGCAATGGGATATATTTATGTACCGCCGGTGGGTTCCAGGGAGCCACCCATGCTGTCGGTCCACACAGAGTTATAACTACATGTGTCCACTTCTAAAGAACCCCAGTCTGACTGGGGCATGCAGTGTGGGCCGAAGCCCACCTGCATTAAACATGACATTACCTCAGCTGTGATGGGCAATGCGATGGGATATATTTATGTACAGCCGGTGGGTTCCGGGGAGCCACCCATGCTGTGGGTGCACACGGAATTCCCATTGCGGAGTTGTACCTGCCTGTGACTGTTTTTAAAAAACCCCGGTCTGACTGGGGCATGCAGACACCTTGGCAGAATGAATAGTGTGTGGCACATAGGTTCCCCATTGCTATGCCCACGTGTGCAGCTCCTGATGGAGGTGGCACAGGATTGGATTTCTCATTGCTTCTGTACAGCATTGTGGGCTATTGCCCAGCCCCTTTTAAAGAGGGTCGCTGCCTAGCCGTGCCAACCCTCTGCAGTGTGTGCCTGCGGTTCCTCCTCATGGCAGACGCACTTATAAATAGACATGAGGGTGGTGTGGCATGAGTGCAGCTGAAAGCTGCGCAGGGACACTTTGGTGTGTGCTGTGGACACTGGGTCGTGCGGGGGGGTTGGGCAGCATGTAACCCAGGAGAAGTGGCAGCGGAGTGTCATGCAGGCAGTGATTGTGCTTTGTTGGAGGTAGTGTGGTGCTTAGCTAAGGTATGCATTGCTAATGAGGGCTTTTCAGAAGTAAAAGTTGTTGGGGGGGGGGGCCCACTCTTTCCAGTATTGTGGCTTAATAGTGGGGCCTGGGAACTTGAGATGCAGCCCAACATGTAGCCCCTCGCCTGCCCTATCCGTTGCTGTGTCGTTCCCATCACTTTCTTGAATTGCCCAGATTTTCACAAATGAAAACCTTAGCGAGCATCGGCGATATACAAAAATGCTCGGGTCGCCCATTGACTTCAATGGGGTTCGTTACTCAAAACGAACCCTCGAGCATCGCGATAATTTCGTCCCGAGTAACGAGCACCTGAGCATTTTGGTGCTCGCTCATCTCTAGTCAGGAATCAAACTATATATTCATAAAATATATAAACTAGTTTCACAGTGGCCAGAATCTAATTAACTGATTACTGATATGCTCGGTTAATGAAATCAAAATAGCACAGGGCAGAAAATATCAGAGAGACACAAGTATTATTGTAGATTATCATCTGAGAAGTGTTTCACTGAGATTAATCTCATTAAACAAAGAGATTAAAGAGCTAGAATTAATGAAGCAGTGAATAAACTCAAAGTACAAAAGGTATTCAAATGTTTGGTTATATGAATTGCCAATTATACTAATATTTATATTGTGATAAAATTTTAACTTGTGAAGGGCAAGACTCCAATGATGACATTTGGTAGCGGTAATATTTAATGTTAATGCAGTAATCATTGATTGCGCTGACTCACAATTTTACCATTCTGTCAGACAAAGCAGGCAGGGAAAACATCTCCTTGTAGTGACAGTAGTTCCTAACAGAGCTGATCAGGATCTGCTAGGACCCTGCAGCTCTGCTATGACAGGGAGCACCCTCTGATCACATGATCGCCAGGTCAAATAGCAGAAGCAGCACTTCTGCTTTCTCTATTCACTACAAAGCACTCATTGAGCGCTACATAGCCTGCAAAAGAAAATGTAGAAGTGATTAAGAGCCACTTCTGCCTTCTCTTCCAGGTCTTCAGCTGTGACTAAAAGCTGAGGATCTGACCTGCTCCTGCTACATTGTATTATTACTATGGCACAGGATTAAAGCCAAGGATTAGGCACTGTAAATTCATGACACTTAGACCTTATTGGGTTAAAAAAAATGAGAACTATAAAGAAAGGACCTCTACTTCTTCTTGGCTTTGGATAAAAAAAACTGCATCAAAATCTGCAAGTGCCTTTTCCAAGAATCCTTTTAGTCTAAGGACAGTCAGGAACTATTTATGCAATATCTTAAAGGAGTTTTCCAAGCTGTCTGGAAAACACCTTTAATATTGACAAAAAAGTGGCCTCAAAGTTTTGCTACTCTTCAAGCTCGTTACATTTCTATTACAATATTTGTGCTCAGGTTTGCTCAATGTTTGCAGATTTATTAATCACCATAAAACCCATATGGTATTACCTATAAAATGAAATATTGTATGTCTTCAAATAACATAAAATATAAAAGAACGACATTTACAAAGAGAGGATTAATTATTCTTGGTTATGTGTGTTTGAACAGAACTATCTCATATCTGCTGCTGCAATATGCTAAAATGTATTCCAAAAGTCACATAAATAAGCCCACAGGGAGCATTCATTTTACTTAACTGCCAAACTTAATTAAGACAGCTTGGTATTTGCAGAATGTAAGTGATAAAACAAAATTCCATATTTTTAAGCAAGATTCTTGATTGAGCACGCTATTAAAAATAGGGAAAAAAATCTCTATTTTTAGATCTCATATTAGCAAATATATGAATGAATGAATATTAATATGTAGCATTCTCTGAATATATGCATCATGGAATTTTGTAACTAGTGTTTTTCTAATACGGTATAATATCTGAATTGCTCCCTTTACAAACAGTGGATATTAGATAAAAAATAGGCCTGTAGAGCAGTAGGAAATTTCAAATACCTTATCACTACAGCTGCTGTCACTCCATTTACACCAGCTTAGATGCAAGCTGTTAGGATGCCTGTTATCACTTAATGATTATGACAGCCCCTGTGAACACTGCATTAATAGAGTACAAGTTGTCATATAGAGCTCCTCTATTTTACTGATACCATCTGCAAGGCATTAGATGGAAATATGAAATTCCCTGCAGCACTGCAGGGACGCCAACAGATCATGTCTGTCTGCAACGCAAGTGCCGGTGAAACTTAATGCAGTGGCTTCAAACACTAACTTTACTTGAAATTCAATTGGCATTGACTATATCACATGCGATTGCAGGTTTAATACAGATATATTTACTTTGACACCCAAGACAGATCTTTTATACACACAACAGATTCCCACAGTTGTATTAACTGTATTTTTGTGATTTTTTTTTTTTTTTTTTAGCTGAAAATCGCTGAGCCCAGATTTTGCTTTCTATTTTTAAATTTTGATGTGGAGTTTGGTGTAGCTTACCACAGTGAAATTAACTCATTGCTTTGGTATGAATACATTTCATATTGAAAACAGTTAGTGATTGTTCCTAGCAAGAGAAACCAAGTAATCTTGTGGATATGATACCTTTTGATGGCTAACAAAAATACATAATGTTATAGCGAGCTTTCAAACTTACTCAGGATCCTTCATCAGGCATAATGAAATAGATCTGAAGGGGCATGCATATATATACACACATACTTATGACAAGACACATACATGGATGTGATTAATTTGCACTTGAAAGAATTCCACATAAATAAATACTTAAATAGTCCACTGGTAAAGATGTGAAGATTTTATGGTTTTTGAATTAGTGTTATGGAGTCACCAGCCCTGTGCGCTATCTCTGCTATAGATTACTCATATTTCCCATTCACGCATAGATCCTCTTGAAGAATTTAACCCCCTATTGAAAGTGTCAAAAGTTGTTATAAATCTGTACTCCCAAATGTTTCTATGGCTTTGTGATTTGAAATTGCCTTTAAGTATAATGACTTTCAGGTGTTCTATGTTGTGTCCGTGACTAGAAAAGTGCTCGGCCACAGGTAATTCTCTTTCTTTTATTGTGTGACGATGCGGTCTCATCCTCGCTTTCACCTTAGAACAATTAGAACATGTTGCAGATTTGAAAATCCACAGCATGACTATCTTTTGCTGTAAGTGAATTGGGTTTGTTAAAATGTAATATTGACTCGCATTCCACAGTCAATATTTTATGGCAGCTGTGAACTCACCCTAAGATTGCACATTTGCAAATCAGGTATTGTCTTAAGCACACTTGATGAAACTAATCAGGGACTTCATCAGTTGCAATAGGAGTGTTTTAGATAAAATAGATCAAATACCTGGACTGGCTATGGTTTTGTTGACTGTGACATTCAAATGCATGTTAAGAGACATTAAGATGGGACGACTATTGCGCACAATTCGTTCAAACGAATGAATTTGTGTGATAATCATCGCGTCTAAAAGCAAAGCCATTGTGTACTATTCATTTGCATTTTGCTGGTCGCTCACTTTCAACCAACATGAAAATCATCGCTGGCTTGTTGACTTCTCGATGAGTGTAAATGCTCCTCACTCAGGGCTTCACTTAGGATGTGAAGCACTGAGCGAAAAGCCAGCAAGAATTCAGCAGTGATCTGCCTATCTAAACACTCTGCACGAGCCCTAATAACCTAGTGGTGACATCAGTGCCTTGCAGTCATTTAGACGATTATCGTGACATCTAAATGGGACTTTAGAAATATGGCTAGGTCAAGAGAGAAGTCCAAAGAAGTAAGAGAAATATCATTACCTTGCTCAAACAAGGATAATGGTTAGAGATGAGCGAACACCAAAATGTTCGGGTGTTCGTTATTCGTAACGAACTTCCCGTGATGCTCGAGGGTTCGTTTCGAACAACGAACCCCATTGAAGTCAATGGGCGACCGGAACATTTTTGTATTTCGCCGATGCTCGCTAAGGTTTTCATGTGTGAAAATCTGGGCAATTCAGGAAAGTGATGGGAATGACACAGTGACGGATAGGGCAGGCGAGGGGCTACATGTTGGGCTGCATCCTAAGTTCACAGGTCCCACTATTAAGCCACAATAGCGGCAAGAGTGGGCCCCCCCCCCCTCCCAACAACTTTTACTTCTGAAAAGCGCTCATTAGCATGGCATACCTTTGCTAAGCACCACACTACCTCCAACAAAGCACAATCACTGCCTGCATGACACTCCACTGCCACTTCTCCTGAGTTACATGCTGCCCAACCGCACCCCCTCCCCCCCACAGCGCACACCAAACTGTCCCTGCGCAGCCTTCAGCTGCCCTCATGCCACACCACCCTCACGTCTATTTAGAAGTGCGTCTGCCACGACGAGGGACCGCAGGCACACACTGCACAGGGTTGGCACGGCTAGGTAGCGACCCTCTTTAATAGGGGCGGGGCGATAGCCCACAATGCTGTACAGAAGCAATGAGAAATACAATCCTGTGCCACCGCCATCAGGAGCTGCACACGTGGGCATAGCAATGGGGAACCTATGTGCCACACACTATTCATTCTGTCAAGGTGTCTGCATGCCCCAGTCAGACTGGTTATATGCACCTTAACAGTAACCGCGTTGGTGGTAATGTGGTGGTGACTGCGGACCTAGTACCACGGTTGTATTTTGTTGGTTTTCGGAATGCGGCCAGGATTAAGTGGGCCGTGGCGGGGGGATGGTGTGGGGGCTCTCGTTGTGTCGGTAAAGGTGAAATTCTTGGACTGCCACCAGACGAAGCAATGCAAAGACATTTGCCAAGAATGTTTTCCCTGTTGGAGGAGGAGGGGGATGTTTTTGAGGCACTACGTGTCCTCTCCACGTGTCCGTGGTTATATGCACCTTAACAGTAACCGCGTTGGTGGTAATGTGGTGGTGACTGCGGACCTAGTACCACGGTTGTATTTTGTTGGTTTTCGGAATGTGGCCAGGATTAAGTGGGCCGTGGTGGGGGGATGGTGGGGGGGCTCTCTAGTAGTGTCGGTAAAGGTGAAATTCTTGGACTGCCGCCAGACGAACCAATGCAAAGGCATTTGCCAACAATGTTTTCCCTGTTGGAGGAGGAGGGGGATGTTTTTGAGGCACTACGTGTCCTCTCCACGTGTCCGTGGTTATATGCACCTTAACAGTAACCGCGTTGGTGGTAATGTGGTGGTGACTGCGGACCTAGTACCACGGTTGTATTTTGTTGGTTTTCGGAATGTGGCCAGGATTAAGTGGGCCGTGGCGGGGGGATGGTGGGGGGGCTCTCTAGTAGTGTCGGTAAAGGTGAAATTCTTGGACTGCCGCCAGACGAACCAATGCAAAGGCATTTGCCAACAATGTTTTCCCTGTTGGAGGAGGAGGGGGATGTTTTTGAGGCACTACGTGTCCTCTCCACGTGTCCGTTCCATGTAAGCAATAGTAGCACTCAAGACAGGCCCCAGTAACAATTCTGAAGCAGCAGTATAGCGGGAGCGCAGTCTTCGTTCCATGTAAGCAATAGTAGCACTCAAGACAGGCCCCAGTAACAATTCTGAAGCAGCAGTATAGCGGGAGCGCAGTCTTCGTTCCATGTAAGCAATAGTAGCACTCAAGACAGGCCCCAGTAACAATTCTGAAGCAGCAGTATAGCGGGAGCGCAGTCTTCGTTCCATGTAAGCAATAGTAGCACTCAAGACAGGCCCCAGTAACAATTCTGAAGCAGCAGTATAGCGGGAGCGCAGTCTTCGTTCCATGTAAGCAATAGTAGCACTCAAGACAGGCCCCAGTAACAATTCTGAAGCAGCAGTATAGCGGGAGCGCAGTCTTCGTTCCATGTAAGCAATAGTAGCACTCAAGACAGGCCCCAGTAACAATTCTGAAGCAGCAGTATAGCGGGAGCGCAGTCTTCGTTCCATTTCAGTAGCCTTAGTATAGCCAAGGCACAAGTGACATTTATGTAGCTAAACTGTAGGCCAACCCCACACACCTTTCTGTACCATGAGTGCAGGCGAAGAACATAGAAATTACTATGATTACACTGTAGGTGAGGGCCCCAAAAAATTGGTGTACCAACAGTACTAATGTACCTCAGTAAAAATTGGCCATGCCCAATCAAGATGGCAGGTGAATCGCTTTGGTTAATGTGGCTTAAGTGGTAACTAGGCCTGGAGGCAGCCCAGTGTAACGAAAAATTGGTTCAAGTTAAAGTTCCAACGCTTTTAAGCTAATTGAAACTTAGAAAAATTGTTCAGAAAAATTATTTGAGTGAGCCTTGTGGCCCTAAGAAAAATTGCCCGTTCAGCGTGATTACGTGAGGTTTCAGGAGGAGGAGCAGGAGGAGGAGGAGGAGGAATATTAGACACAGATTGATGAAGCAGAAATGTCCCCGTTTTGGATGGTGAGAGAGAACGTAGCTTCCATCCGCGGGTGCAGCCTACGTATTGCTTACGTATCGCTGCTGTCCGCTGGTGGAGAACAGAAGTCTGGGGAAATCCAGCCTTTGTTCATCTTGATGAGTGTTAGCCTGTCGGCACTGTCGGTTGACAAGCGGCTACGCTTATCGGTGATGATTCCCCCAGCCGCACTAAACACCCTCTCCGACAAGACGCTAGCCGCAGGACAAGCAAGCACCTCAAGGGCATACAGGGCTAGTTCAGGCCACGTGTCCAGCTTCGACACCCAGTAGTTGTAGGGGGCAGAGGCGTCACCAAGGATGGTCGTGCGATCCGCTACGTACTCCCTCACCATCCTTTTGCAGTGCTCCCGCCGACTCAGCCGTGACTGGGGAGCGGTGACACAGTCTTGGTGGGGAGCCATAAAGCTGGCCAGGCCCTTAAAGACTGTTGCACTGCCTGGGATGTACATGCTGCTCGATCTACGCACATCCCCTGCAACATGGCCCTCGGAACTGCGCCTTCTGCCACTAGCGCTGTCGGCTGGGAATTTTACCATCAGCTTGTCCGCAAGGGTCCTGTGGTATAGCAACACTCTCGAACCCCTTTCCTCTTCGGGAATCAGAGTGGGCAGGTTCTCCTTATACCGTGGATCGAGCAGTGTGTACACCCAGTAATCCGTAGTGGCCAGAATGCGTGCAACGCGAGGGTCACGAGAAAGGCATCCTAACATGAAGTCAGCCATGTGTGCCAGGGTACCTGTACGCAACACATGGCTGTCTTCACTAGGAAGATCACTTTCAGGATCCTCCTCCTCCTCCTCCTCCTCCTCAGGCCATACACGCTGAAAGGATGACAGGCAATCAGCCGGTGTACCGTCAGCAGCGGGCCAAGCTGTCTCTTCCCCCTCCTCCTCATCCTCCTCATGCTCCTCCTCCTCCTCCTGTACGCGCTGAGAAATAGACAGGAGGGTGCCCTGACTATCCAGCGGCATACTGTCTTCCCCCGCCCCCGTTTCCGAGCGCAAAGCAGCTGCCTTTATGGTTTGCAGGGAATTTCTCAAGATGCATAGCAGAGGAATGGTGACGCTAATGATTGTAGCATCGCCGCTCACCACCTGGGTAGACTCCTCAAAATTACCAAGGACATGGCAGATGTCTGCCAACCAGGCCCACTCTTCTGAAAGGAATTGAGGAGGCTGACTCCCACTGCGCCGCCCATGTTGGAGTTGGTATTCGACTATAGCTCTACGCTGTTCATAGAGCCTGGCCAACATGTGGAGCGTAGAGTTCCACCGTGTGGGCACGTCGCACAGCAGTCGGTGCACTGGCAGCTTAAAGTGATGTTGCAGGGTGCGCAGGGTGGCAGCGTCCGTGTGGGACTTGCGGAAATGTGCGCAGAGCCGGCGCGCCTTTACGAGCAGGTCTGACAAGCGTGGGTAGCTTTTCAGAAAGCGCTGAACCACCAAATTAAATACGTGGGCCAGGCATGGCACGTGCGTGAGGCTGCCGAGCTGCAGAGCCGCCACCAGGTTACGGCCGTTGTCACACACGACCATGCCCGGTTGGAGGCTCAGCGGCGCAAGCCAGCGGTCCGTCTGCTGTGTCAGACCCTGCAGCAGTTCGTGGGCCGTGTGCCTCTTATCGCCTAAGCTGAGTAGTTTCAGCACGGCCTGCTGACGCTTGCCCACCGCTGTGCTGCCACACCGCGCGACACCGACTGCTGGCGACATGCTGCTGCTAACACATCTTGATTGTGAGACAGAGGAGGAGGAGGAGGAGGAGGGTGCTTTAGTGGAGGAAGCATAGACCTCCGCAGATACCAGCACCGAGCTGGGGCCCGCAATTCTGGGGGTGGGTAGGACGTGAGCGGTCCCAGGCTCTGACTCTGTCCCAGCCTCCACTAAATTCACCCAATGTGCCGTCAGGGAGATGTAGTGGCCCTGCCCGCCTGTGCTTGTCCACGTGTCCGTAGTTAAGTGGACCGTGGCAGTAACCGCGTTGGTGAGGGCGCGCACAATGTTGCGGGAGACGTGGTCGTGCAGGGCTGGGACGGCACATCGGGAAAAGTAGTGGCGACTGGGAACTGAGTAGCGCGGGGCCGCCGCCTCCATGATACTTTTGAAGGACTCCGTTTCCACAACCCTATACGGCAGCATCTCAAGGCTGATGAATTTTGCGATGCGGACGGTTAACGTTTGAGCGTGCGGGTGCGTGGCGGCGTACTTGCGCTTGCGCTCGAACACTTGCGCAAGCGACGGCTGAACGGTGCGCTGAACTACACTGCTGGATGGGGCCGAGGACAGCGGAGATGAGGGTGTGGGTGCAGGCCATGAGGCGGTAGTGCCTGTGTCCTGAGAGGGGGGTTGCATCTCAGTGGCAGGTTGGGGCACAGGGGGAGAGGCAGGGGTGCAAACCGGAGGCGGTGAACGGCCTTCGTCCCACCTTGTGGGGTGCTTGGCCATCATATGTCTGCGCATGCTGGTGGTGGTGAGGCTGTTGGTGTTGGCTCCCCGGCTGAGCTTTGCGCGACAAAGGTTGCACACCACTGTTCGTCGGTCGTCAGGCGTCTCTGTGAAAAACTGCCAGACCTTAGAGCACCTCGGCCTCCGCAGGGTGGCATGGCGCGAGGGGGCGCTTTGGGAAACACTTGGTGGATTATTCGGTCTGGCCCTGCCTCTACCCCTGGCCACTGCACTGCCTCTTGCAACCTGCCCTGCTGATGCCCTTGACTCCCCCTCTGAAGACCTGTCCTCCTGAGTAAGCGTTGCACACCAGGTGGGGTCAGTCACCTCATCGTCCTGCTGCTCTTCCTCCGAATCCTCTGTGCGCTGCTCCCTGGGACTTACTGCCCTTACTACTACCTCACTGCAAGACAACTGTGTCTGATCGTCATCGTCCTCCTCACCCACAGAAAGTTGTTGAGACAGTTGGCGGAAGTCCCCAGCCTCTTCCCCCGGACCCCGGGAACTTTCGAATGGTTGGGCATCAGTGACGATAAACTCCTCTGGTGGGAGAGGAACCGCTGCTGCCCAATCTAAGCAGGGGCCCGAGAACAGTTCCTGGGAGTGCTCCCGCTCCTGAGCAGGTGTTATTGTAGTGGAGTGAGGAGGCTGGGAGGAAGGAGGAGCAGCAGACAGAGGATTCGGATTGGCAGCAGTGGACGGCGCAGAACTGCGGGTAGACGATAGGTTGCTCGAAGCACTTTCTGCCATCCAGGACAGGACCTGCTCACACTGCTCATTTTCTAATAACCGTCTCCCGCGTGGACCCATTAATTGGGCGATGAATGTGGGGACGCCAGAAACGTGCCTCTCTCCTAATCGCGCAGCAGTCGGCTGCGACACACCTGGATCAGGAGCTTGGCCTGTGCCCACACCCTGACTTGGCCCTCCGCGTCCTCGGCCACGTCCACGTCCACGTCCTCTAGGCTTACCCCTACCCCTCAGCATGCTGTATTACCAGTGATTAGATTTCCCAGGCAGGAAATAAATTGGCGCAAGACTGCAGGCCAAATATAATTTTTGCCCTTTTTGGAAAACGAAAGGCCCCACTGCCTCTAGTGAATGAATTATCTAAGTTTAATAACTGTGCTGTGTCCCTGCTTATGTGTCACAGAACGTGAGGGTAGCAGAGTTATTAACTGTGGCAGAGCAGGTATTTTTTTTCCCAATTAAGGAAAGCAAATGGCGAACCCAGCAGTAAAGCGTAGCTGGCTGCGTATGATTTAGCAATGTTTTTCACGCAGCTCACACGTCTCCACAGGCGTAAGGACGGACACAGGCTGGACAAAAAGATTTGTTTTCAGTTTTTTCCCACCAACAGGCAGCACTGCGTATATTCAATGAACCTGCGAAGTTTAATAACTGCGCTGTGTCCCTGCTTATGTGTCACAGAACGTGAGGGTAGCAGAGTTATTATAACTCTTGGAGAGCAGGTATTTTTTTTCCCAATTAAGGAAAGCAAATGGCGAACCCAGCAGTAAAGCGTAGCTGGCTGCGTATGATTTAGCAATGTTTTTCACGCAGCTCACACGTCTCCACAGGCGTAAGGACGGACACAGGCTGGACAAATAGATTTCTTTTCAGTTTTTTCCCACCAACAGGCAGCACTGCGTATATTCAATGAACCTGCGAAGTTTAATAACTGCGCTGTGTCCCTGCTTATGTGTCACAGAACGTGAGGGTAGCAGAGTTATTATAACTCTTGGAGAGCAGGTATTTTTTTCCCCAATTAAGGAAAGCAAATGGCGAACCCAGCAGTAAAGCGTAGCTGGCTGCGTATGATTTAGCAATGTTTTTCACGCAGCTCACACGTCTACACAGGCGTAAGGACGGACACAGGCTGGACAAATAGATTTCTTTTCAGTTTTTTCCCACCAACAGGCAGCACTGCGTATATTCAATGAACCTGCGAAGTTTAATAACTGCGCTGTGTCCCTGCTTATGTGTCACAGAACGTGAGGGTAGCAGAGTTATTATAACTCTTGGAGAGCAGGTATTTTTTTTCCCAATTAAGGAAAGCAAATGGCGAACCCAGCAGTAAAGCGTAGCTGGCTGCGTATGATTTAGCAATGTTTTTCACGCAGCTCACACGTCTCCACAGGCGTAAGGACGGACACAGGCTGGACAAATAGATTTGTTTTCAGTTTTTTCCCACCAACAGGCAGCACTGCGTATATTCAATGAACCTGCGAAGTTTAATAACTGCGCTGTGTCCCTGCTTATGTGTCACAGAACGTGAGGGTAGCAGAGTTATTATAACTCTTGGAGAGCAGGTATTTTTTTTCCCAATTAAGGAAAGCAAATGGCGAACCCAGCAGTAAAGCGTAGCTGGCTGCGTATGATTTAGCAATGTTTTTCACGCAGCTCACACGTCTACACAGGCGTAAGGACGGACACAGGCTGGACAAATAGATTTGTTTTCAGTTTTTTCCCACCAACAGGCAGCACTGCGTATATTCAATGAACCTGCGAAGTTTAATAACTGCGCTGTGTCCCTGCTTATGTGTCACAGAACGTGAGGGTAGCAGAGTTATTATAACTCTTGGAGAGCAGGTATTTTTTTCCCCAATTAAGGAAAGCAAATGGCGAACCCAGCAGTAAAGCGTAGCTGGCTGCGTATGATTTAGCAATGTTTTTCACGCAGCTCACACGTCTACACAGGCGTAAGGACGGACACAGGCTGGACAAATAGATTTCTTTTCAGTTTTTTCCCACCAACAGGCAGCACTGCGTATATTCAATGAACCTGCGAAGTTTAATAACTGCGCTGTGTCCCTGCTTATGTGTCACAGAACGTGAGGGTAGCAGAGTTATTATAACTCTTGGAGAGCAGGTATTTTTTTTCCCAATTAAGGAAAGCAAATGGCGAACCCAGCAGTAAAGCGTAGCTGGCTGCGTATGATTTAGCAATGTTTTTCACGCAGCTCACACGTCTACACAGGCGTAAGGACGGACACAGGCTGGACAAATAGATTTGTTTTCAGTTTTTTCCCACCAACAGGCAGCACTGCGTATATTCAATGAACCTGCGAAGTTTAATAACTGCGCTGTGTCCCTGCTTATGTGTCACAGAACGTGAGGGTAGCAGAGTTATTATAACTCTTGGAGAGCAGGTATTTTTTTCCCCAATTAAGGAAAGCAAATGGCGAACCCAGCAGTAAAGCGTAGCTGGCTGCGTATGATTTAGCAATGTTTTTCACGCAGCTCACACGTCTACACAGGCGTAAGGACGGACACAGGCTGGACAAATAGATTTCTTTTCAGTTTTTTCCCACCAACAGGCAGCACTGCGTATATTCAATGAACCTGCGAAGTTTAATAACTGCGCTGTGTCCCTGCTTATGTGTCACAGAACGTGAGGGTAGCAGAGTTATTATAACTCTTGGAGAGCAGGTATTTTTTTCCCCAATTAAGGAAAGCAAATGGCGAACCCAGCAGTAAAGCGTAGCTGGCTGCGTATGATTTAGCAATGTTTTTCACGCAGCTCACACGTCTCCACAGGCGTAAGGACGGACACAGGCTGGACAAATAGATTTCTTTTCAGTTTTTTCCCACCAACAGGCAGCACTGCGTATATTCTATGAATAATAACTGTGTTGTGGCCCTGCCTATACAATTCTTTCCCTGCAGTATCAATGGAGGGTGCAATGCTCTGCAGAGGCGATTTTGAGAAGCCCAAAAAAAATGCAGCACAGCCAACAGCAGCCTGGACAGTACTGCACACGGATAAATATGGCCCTAGAAAGGACCGTTGAGGTTCTTGAAGGCTACACTCACTCCTAACACTCTCCCTGCCTATGCAGCACTTCTGTCCCTAATGCCAGGTGCAACGGTCTGCAGAGGCGATTTTGAGAAAGAAAAAAAAATCCCACTGCTAACAGCAGCCAACACACAGCTATCAGTGGCCCTAATAAGGACCTTTGGGGGGTCTTGAAGCCTACACTAACTACCAATTCTTTCCCTACAGCAGCTCCGGTATAAACAGCACTGTCCCTCATCTAACTCACACCGCATCTGAGGCGAGCCGCGGGAGGGGCCGACTTTTATATTAGGCGAACACCTGATCTCGCCAGCCACTCACAGCAGGGGGGTGGTATAGGGCTTAAACGTTGCAGGGGGAAGTTGTAATGCCTTCCCTGTCTTTCAATTGGCCAGAAAAGCGCGCTAACGTCTCAGGGAAGGAAGTGAAAGTAACCAGAACACCGCATGGTGTTCGTCACGAATAACGAACATCCCGAACACCCTAATATTCGCACGAATATCAAGCTCGGACGAACGCGTTCGCTCATCTCTAATAATGGTACAAAACATTATCAAAGGCACCGAATGCTCCTAGAGAGAGAGAGTTTGAGGCATAGTTGAATGTGGCAGAAAGAGGAAGCTATCACCGGCTGCCACTAGATTCCTGAAGAGGCAAGTGGTCAAAAACCCTTGAGTAAATGCAAAAGACCTGAAGCAAGATTTGATAGTAGCAGATACTGAGGTTTAAGTATGCCCAGTAAGGTGCATACTATTTGCTGGAGATCTTTATGCTCAAACTCCAAGACATACACCTCTACTGACTCAAACTCTCAAGAAAAATTGGCTCCAATATGCTGAAAACAATATAAATTAGCTACAGTAGTATTAGGATTCTGTTTTGTGGAGTGATAAAACAAAACTGAAACTTTTTGGGCCTATAGATCAACGATATGTCTGGAGGAGGAAGAATTAAGCATACCCTGAAAGCAGCACCCTGGCTCGGTGATGCTCTGGGACTGCTCTGCTTCTTTTGGCACTGGAAACCTGCAGTGTGGAGGGCAAGATAGATTCAATCAAGCATCAGGAAATCCCAGAAGAAAATATCATTCCTTCTGTGAGAAAGCTAAAGATTTGTTGTCACTGGACCTTCAATCAGGACAATAATCCCAAGCATACTTTAAAATCCCTATGCCTTGGTTTCAAACATTCTGGAAGATTCTGGAGTAGCTGTCAAAGTCGCCTGACTTGATCCCCATAGAAAGTCTTTGGTGGTATTTGAAGAAAGTTGTTGCAGCACGCAAACCCAAGTTGCCTTTTAACCTCTGATCATATTAGCTATCTTTCATGATGGAACCATATTAGTGAACTGGAGGCCATTGACCATGAGAAATGAGCTAAGTTTCCTGAGGAACACTATCAAAGGTTGGTGTCCGACTATACTTCACATTTTCAGAATTTCATAGCAGTTTAATTATGCTCTACTAAATACTAAATACACTTGTCATGAAGGGGTTGCAAACAGCTGAAAGTTTGTAATTTGTTAAAGAAAAAATTTCCAAAGGGGGTTAAATAATTTTGATTGCAATTCTGTTTTTCTTTACTCCTTCTTCCCCTCCTACATGCTAATTTACAATGGCTAAACATGAGTGAAGTAATGTGTAGCCACCGCAAATTTCAAGAATAAGAGGGTTCTGTACAGAGCTCAAATCCTGTGGCTATTGCTCATTCCAAACCGTTGGCTGAATCTTAGTTCATCCATTTCTCCTGACTCTCCCATACCCATAAACAGTCACTTTTACTGAACATTCATGTGTTTCAATAAGCGGAGAAGAGAAAGCCATTGCCAGGCAGATTACCTTTAGGGTTAACAAAAGGATTCAGCATTGAAACTCGACTGGTACTTCTTTCCCCTAACATTATTTGTTGAGGGACAATGGTGGTCACACTTGTATGATCTTCTCACAAGTATCTATATTTTACAAGAAGATCATTTTGCTTAGCTTTCCAGATGTGGAATCTTGCACTGTGTATATATTCGGCTAAATTATATTAGGGCTCATACACACAAACATACAATATTACAGCTTGGTACAATCTCCCAATTGTTGGGCCCTATATCACAGCACGTATAGACTTTTATGGGGACCTACTGTATCTCTTTATGCCTCCATGGATACATACAGAGTTTTTGGGTCATACTGAATTTGGTAAAAAAAAAAATATATGGCAAACTCCATCAAATACCCCTGTAATACAGCTCAACGTACAGTATCATACAGCCGCGCATGGCTCCGTACATTCTCTGTGCACATAACTCCCCTTTCGGTATTTGCATTCACTTAGTTTCTTTCAGGTTTCATAACCTTTATTTTTAATTTATATTAAATACTAATTAGCCGTAGTCTGCAGATTCTGTGAATAGCATAGTGGCAATAATTCAGCATAATCTTTTGGCAAAAACCAATGTTTTAATGTGAAACATATTGTTATTTTATGACGCTCTGTCTTGTAATACTTTATTATGATCCCAATTAAATGCACATATCCTATTAGTAAGCACCATCTGTTCATGCTGTAGCGGTATATCAACTTCGATTTCAACAAGGATTTTGAGCAAATGTAGGAGATTATAAGAAAATTAAAAAATTTTACTTTCACTCTCATATTGATGAAGCCTAGACAAGTTCAGACTAACCGTGCAAATTAACAAATGCAAGAGGTAGTTAAAGTGGATTTAGGAGTATATATTTCTGTCCAGTGATGATGTTAGCAAAGTATTGCTTGAGAAAGTTAAACCAGGATGGCCCAGCCTATAAAACAAGATCATTGTTCTATGAGCAGTGTTAAGTAGTATTGATCTGGTATAATGGTGTAATAAAACAATGAGGGGCTCAGGTAGTTTGGAATGTAGTTACCTTTTAACCTCTGATCACATTAGCTATCTTTCATGATGGAGCCATAGAAGTTATCAACAATTCTTTTTGATCCGATTCCAACAAATCAGATTCCCCTGATTCATAATGGAACTGACAGATTTTTAGTATTCTTGGTGGAAAGAATAAAACTGTAGATTGCATAATTCTTAATGTAAAAAATACAATACTGGAAATTGTGACAGAAAGAGCATAATGCAAACAGAAAAAGAGTCTAAATCCTTTATTTGCTGTATCTGACTCTTGCTGACTATTGTAATAGATTTCTTATCTACCATTTTTTTGTTCAGACTTTTTAATAATTTCTCTAGTATTAAGCATACTTTTGAAAAGTTTGGTTTGGCTGGTTCACCAAACTTCGGCAAAAAGTTCGGTTCAGTCTAAATTAATTCCAGGGGTTCTGGGTTCAAATCGGACCAGGGACAATATTTGCATGAAGTTAAATAAAGGTGAGTACTATGAAACACAGGAAGAACATAAAAACTACATGCAGATGGTGTTAGATTTGATCCTTGGACCCCAGCACTGCAACTCTATATTCACCTATAAGGGCAGATTCAGATGAGCTTGGTTTTGTCCCCTTTATATGGTCGTTTTAATCACAGCAAGACTACTGGACAAAACAAACTACTGATCTCTATGTGAGTTTATTGGTTTCATTTTCACCACCGCTTTTCCCACCCGTGATTTGTACGGCCGAGAAATAATAGGACCAGTCCTATCTTTCCTGCATGTAGTTAAACTATGTGAGGGAAAGATTGGGTGGCACCCGTCTTCCTGCGGTAATTTTCAAACTCCTGCGCTCTGGCAGACAATCATTATGACATAGATGTAGGCAATCATTCTGCTATGGGGCTCGAGGGCTATGAGAAGCCACTTCTCTTTCATTGAAAATACAACTCGTTCTGCAAAAAACAACCCCCAGACATCTACGTCAATGGTTAAATAAAAGAGTTATGATTTTTTTAAGGGGGAAGGAAAAAACGAAAATAGGGGAAAAAAAGGGCAGCGTCCTTAAATCCTTAAAGGGGTTGTCCCGCGGAAGCAAGTGGGGTTATACACTTCTGTATGGCCATATTAATGCACTTTGCAATATACATTGTGCATTAAATATGAGCCATACAGAAGTTATATACTTACCTGCTCCGGTGCAGGCGTCCTCGTCTCCATGGCGCCGACTAACGCTGTCTTCTCCTTCCATTAGACGCGCTTGCGCTGTGCGGTCTTCTGCTTTGTTCAATGGAGCCGCTCCGGCGTGCTCGCGCCGCCGAGGTCTTCTGCGCATGCTCAGACCAGCTCTCCGGCGCAAGCACGCCGGAGCGGCTCCATTGAACAAAGCAGAAGACCGCACAGCGCAAGCGCGTCTAATGAAAGGAGAAGACCGCGTTAGTCGGCGCCATGGAGACGAGGACGCCAGCACCGGAGCAGGTAAGTGTATAACTTCTGTATGGCTCATATTTAATGCACGATGTATATTACAAAGTGCATTAATATGGCCATACAGAAGTGTATAACCCCACTTGCTTCCGCGGGACAACCCCTTTAAGGATGCGGCCCTTTTTTTCCCATTTTCGTTTTTTCTCCCCCCTTTTAAAAAATCATAACTCTTTTATTTAACCATCAACGTAGATGTCTGCGGGTTGTTTTTTGCATCACAAGTTGTATTTTCAATGGTACTATATAATGTACTCAAAAACATTAAAAAAATTCTTGGCAGAGTGAAATGGAAAAAAAACGAAATTCTGCAATCTTTGGGTGCATCTTATTTTTAACAGCGTATACACTACAACAAAAATGACATGATAACTATATTCTAAGTATGTGAGATCTGACTTGACTGAGATAAAGGAGGAAATTAAACACCTGGGCTGCAGGGTGGAAGACCTAGAGTCTACTTCTACCAATATCACTGCCCATTCCATTGAACTGGAACAGCTGCTTAAAGAGCAGCATTCTCAAATCAACAAAACCCTCATTAAGCAAGAGGACTTCGAAAATAGGAATCGGCGCAGTAATGTGCGTATTAAGGGACTTCCGGAGTCATGGGCAGGGGACTGCCTAGCTAAGGTTGCCAAATAAATTTTTGCATTGTTACTGGGTTCTGAGGATGCATCATCCATTGTTATTGAACGTATACACAGAGCCCTCAGACCCCTTCCAGCGGCCTCAGAACCCCCCAGGGACGTCGTGTGCAAATTATTGCATTTCCCGGATGCAGCAGCTATTCTGAGAGCAGCAAGAAACTACAAAGACCTTCGCTATGTGGATGCACCTATACAAATATTCCAGGACCTTGCTCCATCCATGTTGGCAAAACGCCACATGCTGCGTTCTCTCTTGGATGCCTTAAGGGACAAGGACATAAAGTATGCTTGGCTGTTTCCATTTGGCCTTAGAATCAACCACAACAGTCGGAAGCTCAACATACGTTCCCCTGAGGATCTACAAAAATGCTGGCAGTTCCTGGACATTGACCCGATCGACTTACCATGCTGACTCCCTCTTCCAGATCTACCAAGGTTTGCCAGACTTGAAACCCCTGAAGGTTGCAGCAGGTGGGCTCCTCCAAGTCTCCAAAAAGCAAGAAGAAGAAGGCCAGGGAGGTATCAGTGGGATCTGCCACTTGACTCTGAACATCTCCTTGAGGCGGTGACCTTCTCGTTTGATGTCCCTTAATGGACTTGCTCTCTGGTTGTCTTGGGGGGTGCAGGGGCGGGGAGGGAGGGGGGCTTTGCTTGCTCTTTGATTTAGAAGATGGGGTCCTAGACCGTGCCTGTCAGGTCAGGCTGTGTTAGAGTTTCATTACCGTTTTTTCATTCTTGGTACTGCTATTGCAGTATCGTGTGTGGCTCGCCCACCGACTTGGAAAGGATTCCCGGCTTAGGCAGATCCGGTTCCAATTTTTCAAGTACTAACTAAGACTCGCTTGTCTCCTCCAGTGAATTTTATAGCTCATTTTTTCTATTTGTTTTTCTAGTCCCCCTGTTATTTTTCTCCTTCCCCATCTCTCCCTCCCCTTTCACCTTTCCCAGATATTGAGTCTGCAGGAAATTGTTTCTGGAATCATCAAAGTGCACTGTTTCTCATCTAACTTATTGATTTTTCCTTTGTAGCATATGCTTAAAGTGCAATGGGGTACTTGAATCTTACTTCATTCAACGCCAGAGGCCTCAACTTGCCATTAAAACGACACAATATCTTTCTGCTCCTAAAAAGGTACGAAACAAAAATTCTTCTCCTGCAGGAAACACATTTTAAAAGGGAAAGATGCTTTTCCTTGCCAGGCAAATGCTTTTCGCTGAGTTTTCAGAGTGCGCACTTCACCTCGACTTCCAAGGGCATGTTAATCCTCTTCCATAAGATGGTTAGATTCATTTGCAAGGCACAATATAGGGAGGGAAGAGTGCTTTTTCTTAAAGGGGCATTGAACAACACGAAAATGACTATCGCTAATCTCTACACCCCAAATGTAGATCAGGTCCCTTGGATCCTTAAACAACTAGAGGTACTGAAACATTTTGCTGTGGGACAGATTATTCTTGGAGGTGATCTAAATGTCACCTCACCCAGCTAGATAAGGCTTGGATAGATCCAATGACTGTCTCTGACCATGCCCCAGTTCACGTTATCCTCTGTCCGCTTCTGTCGACCCTAAGAGAATGGAGATGGAGACTAAATGCCTCCCTTTTAGACTCTAAAGAAGAGAGAGACTCTCTGTCTAAATCTATTGTCGAGGAACCTTCCTTTGCGGAACCACGGCTTACTCAATTTGGAATGTTTACACCCTTCCATATTAATTCTGAATTGATAATGCGCATAAGAAGTTTTCACACTGACACAAGGTTCAGCATGCATAGCTTCCTCAATTCTAACTTTAATGATCGGCGTGTAGCCTATTTTAAGAGTTTAACACATCCGCCCATCTGGGCAGGTCAAAGATTACATAGATACAACGTATTGTTTAATTATTGGATAAGCATCTTGCAATTCTTCCATCCTCCGGTCCTCTGTGATTGGCCATCAGGTGGTGGATGAAATGAGTGGGTTGTCTTGGAGCCACGTGTGGTTCCTTCGATATGATTGGATGTTACATCATGAGTTAATAATAGCATAGACCTCCCATGTTATTCGCGTCTGTTTCCAGTAAAGTCGCTGGGGAAATTTTCGCGGTAACTTGAAAGCGGAAGCTTGTCTCAGATTCGGTTCATTGTCTACTTCCTAGTTCCTTTAATCACCCATGCAACCGGACAAACAGATATATTTATATCTTGGTTGCGTGCTAAATTCCATCCAGCAGAGTTTATAAAACAGATATTTCATATAAGCGGAAGTACCTATTGCATAACTGTAAGAACATTATATTTGTAGCAAGACAGAAAGCAAATATGTATACAGAATGTTAAATTGACAACTGTCTACTGCCAAGGCCCACCGATCCATATAGATATATACTGGGCTTCCACCACAGACCCCCCTTGAAACTATCTGTTTCACTAAACTCGCCCTGCTCCGTCCCACCCCCACCGCTGACCCTAGACTCGCATTGTGTTGTACACTGGAGCTATTGCTGTCATGGGGGTATAGGATGGTTCGACATCATCGTATTCTGGATCCATGATGACGACGTTTGCGCTGACAGTGGGCTTTTTGTTGGACATCGTAGTGAGACAGGTGGACCAGGTAGTCATCAGGGTCGGAATACACTGTATGCAACGACAAACAGAAATTAGGATGACTATAAAGGTGACAAATATAATCAGGTTAGGAGAGGTGTGACTTTTACTACTTCAGGTAAACACTGCATAACTTGTATAGAACCCCGCCTTCTTGACGTTACCTCGATTCATCAACAAGAGTGCAAAATCAGAACTATCTAATTACTGATCAATATGACTAAACCCCTGTCTCATTAGTAAGTGCATTATCATATATATCAATCTGGAAAGAAAGAGCTACAAGGTGATTATTCCCACTTCCCTTTTCCAGAGGCGGCAAGGTAACAGGACCACGGGCGTTGTAACACCGGTATGTTGCGTGGACATAAGCAGAGTGCACTGCAGATAAAATAAAGCAAAATCTTAGCGAAAACCTATCACAGTGTTCTAAATACACAATGTTTTAAAACTTATTTTTCTATATTTTTCCCTTCTCCTGTTAGGTACCTAACTGAGGAAAACAGACTAAGGTTAGCTCTTTTTAGTTAGTGCTTCTTAATGGCAACTGCGTCTTTACCTGCGGGTCACGTTTTGTCTGGAATGTAGGTACAAGTCTCCCCTATCATCTTACAGACACTCCCTTTTTTGGCTAAAATCGTACCTAGTGCCATTCTATTTTGAAAAGTCATAGTCGAGGTAGGTCCTATTGGTCGACTAGTCCCTATAAGGCGTCTCTAGTATAATTTATAAACCACTGTTAATTATAATAAACATAATTAATCTGGTCAACATTTTATTTACCATAATAAATCAGGAAAATTTTAAAAAACTCGTCAGGTACCCCCCTTGGCTGCCTTATGACGTCAACGTACATGTGTGGGTCAAAACTATCACCAGGAGCCTCTCTTCTCACTCTAATGTGCTGTACTAGAAGTACATACTAGTAGTGTGCACAGGTACGCACGGCGTGGGACTCCCTAATCTTCACCCACACCAATGTCCCTCCTGGAGATAGTCCTAATGGTGAACAGGTCGCCTCACCCTTGCGTCAGGGTTTTCCCACTGCCCGTAATTCCCTACTCCTAAGGGGGGGGGGATCCCTACCTCACCTCAGAGGGAGGCCATGGATTCCCTGGGCTCATTTTCGGGCATCCATACCCTCTATCTGTACAAGTTAACACCCCACAGGGTGTGCCCTCGCCGGAACCTAAGGTCTTCTGCACTATCCCTTGGCAAATGGGAATTCCACTGACAATCCATCTTAGGAGATCGGGCCAGGCACAGTACTAGTACATTTCTCCTTTTCTTTGGTAGCGTATGTGGTTGGCATTATCGGAACTGGCTCTTCATCTTTTTTAAACAAGGGAAATATTGGTGAGTTCCCCAAAAATCTCCCTCTACCCTGCCTAATTGCCTGGCAGGTGTAGTTTCCAGGGTAGTCAGTAATACTCTCTCCGGTGCAAGACACTTAAGTAGTTATAGAGTATTCCTTCTTCCATTTCTCACGGACAGTGTAATTAGCGGAAATGTTCGTGAAGAGACTAATAAACCACTCTTCAGCATCTACAGGGAGATTTAGGGGGACCATCCCCGAGTGTAGTCGGGCACTACCGCACACGCAACAGTTAGACTTGTTGCTCCTGTTAGCATTGTACCTCATCAACATTGAACGAGTTATACTAGAAGGTAACCATACCCCCATATTCTTCCGACTAAGGATTCCAGTTGCCACCCTCCTCTCTCACTAGCCCTAACCAGAGTAATGTCCTTGGCAAAACTAAGACTGGTCTCCCGGATCTGAAGCTTTCTTACAGTATGAAGCATGGATGGATCCATGTAAGTCTTTCGGCTAGTTTCACAGCTGTGGCAGTAGTCAGAAGCACCTGGTAGGGGCCATTAAATCGGGGCTCAGGAGGGTGCTTCCTGGGGAACTTCTTGATGCGCACCCAATCCCCAGGCTGCAAGATATGTGTCCCAGTGTCTGCCTCTGAGCCTGGAAGAGAACACCTGTGTACCTTCGTTTACCTCATTCACTTCCGGTACCCTGTATCTGCAGATTACCTCATTCATGAGCTTCTGTGTGGTTATCTGCTCATTTACATTAGTATCAGGGTGGGCCTCCAACCTGAAAAAGACTCAAGCAACAACAAGCACATGTTCATACTCCCCAACAGGTGTGAGCTGAATGTGGTCAAATTGGCAATCTCTGAAATGGGTAGAGTGGTCAAGGCAAGTGTTATATGGCCACCTTACTTCTGTCCGGACTCGCATATGGCAAAGATCATGCTAACTGGACAAATGATGCAGCAGCTACAGAGAACCCAGGTGTCACCCATTCTTGTTCAGTGTCGCCGTCATCGCTGCTTTTGATTCTGTGTACCAGTTGGGCCATCATGGGGAACAGGGACCTCTGTAGGCAAGTTCTGTTGATTGTTTGCCATACGCCGTCCTGTTCTGTCGCTCCCGTCTTTTAGCCCAACTGCTTTCTTTCCTCGTTGACTTGTAACTGTAAAGTCCTTGACATATCAAAGTCCAAAGTTTTTATCAGAGTCCAAAGTATTTATCAAAGTCCAAAGGTTTTATCAAAGTCCAAAGGTTTTATCAAAGTCCAAAGGTTTTATCAAAGTCCAAAGTTTTTATCACTGACTCATGCTGTCAGTATCTATTCTTCTTTCTTCCCCGGCTTGAGGGCCGCTGCCTTTGCTGTGTTGTCGGCGAGGGTGTCATCTCTCGCCTCTCCGTTGTAGAAATCGGTGTGGATTCTCCATTGCCAGGTAGTAGTAGTAGGGTTTCCATGAGACTCTGCACCGCTGCACCATTCTTAATTGGCTGTCCTACTGAGATAACAAGCTGTCTGGCCTTCCATATTGGGCCATAATCATGAGCTATGCCAAATGCATTCCAGGAGTCAGTGTAAAAAGTTGCCGACTTACCTTCTACCACTCCACACGCCTCAGTGAGGGCCTCCGGTTCCGCTTCTTGCCCTGAGACATGCGGAGGCAGAGCTTCTGCGTTTAGGACATCTTGTTGTGTGACCTCTGCATATCTGGTTCAGAATCATCAATCCTCACCCTGATACCATCTACAAAAGAAAACTCAAAATATGCATCATTAACAGTGTGTACATCACTACAATAATGTCAGAATCTTGTTGCACAGAATTTTTAAATAATTTTTTAAAAAATAGCTGATCTGCCATACTCAGATCACCTATGCCTCCCCTCCCCCCAGGAATACCTGATTAAGAGAAGAGTAGCCGGGTTCAAGGTATTACAACATTGGGAAGCAATATTGGGGGAGGCATGGAAAGAGCACATTGTAGCCGGATCTAATAGGCCAGAGATAAGTGCTTGGGTTGCACTTGCATGAGTATGTTCTGGGTGTCATTTGGGGTGTGGACCACTAGGGGGTAGTCCAATACCAACTTAGAAGATTTGTCAGCCATTGCCTGTACTGCTGCCACCGCACAAGCAGATGAGGGAGCTTCTCGAGTCACTGGGTCTAACCTCATCTGCTGTGGTTGTCCTCCGTGCTTTTGTGTCAATACTGTCATATGGGCGGCAGTATGAAACAAGGCCCAGAAAGGTGCGGAATTTGGCAACGGGTGTATGTACAGGTATGGCCTGCAGAACTTGGTTAGTCTTTGGAGGCCTCCAGGCCTTACAGCCTTCTGCAAGAGAAATTAACAGTGAAATTGTGGCCGGTTGGCAGTTTTTCCAAAGCATCAGCACACAGCACCTGATCTGCATGGCTGACCCTTCACCCCCTTTTTTTTTTTTAAACTAGGGGGATACTGTTTGACCCAGGGGTGTGTATCTGGGTCTCGTATATATTATCATGGTGGGTATAATCAATTTTCCTATGTCTGTCTTGTAGTTGTCCCATAATTTGTCAGGAACCGTGGAAAGCTGAGTTTGAGACAGGAGGAAAAAACAAAAAAAACTTTTTCTTCTGGCTATCTATGATTCTTACCCGCTCCTTGGATAAGAGACGTGTTCTTGCATCATCTAGCTCCACCCCTCTGAGTGTGGCTAATCACTTACTTCCTTATTCTCTCATTCAATGTTTGGCAGTCCTTGGGTACACATCACAACTCAATAAAGATAAAGTCTTATGCACCACACAATTTACATTTTACAAATTACGGGTCAATCTGCCCCGTTCCTCCTGTGGATACCTGGCCTTATCGTTACCTGCTTGTTTCCTATTCCTTGGCTTCTCTACCGTTTCTCTACAGTTTCTCTTACTCCCTGTAGTTTATTTATTTATTTTATATTGTCTGTGAATATACGTTACTTGTGCTGGGACTACAGGGCTAGTAACTTCCTCTTTTCAGAATTTCTCCCTCCCGTGACAGCCTAGCGAGAGGATTACAAGGGAGAATGTGGCTAATTTTTACTTTTACAACAGTTTTTGTCCCAGACTTCCGGCGACCGGGCAGATGCAGTCTTAGATGCCGGGCATCTCCATCTGATTGGTAATGTACTGCAATTCTCTCTATTCACTAAACCGTTATATTGACCGCTGGTGTCTTTGGCGTGTATTAATACAGACGCCATTTCAACCCACCTTCTCTTCCTCTTTTCTGACACTTAGGGAAATTCTAACGTCTAATGCATAAATCACATATATTATGTTGTAACTTTACGGTCACAGCGGTGACCACCTAACATTGTATGTGGTTACAATTGAATTGGGGACTTGGCAAACATAGACGTATTTTCTTGTGGGCATGGTGGGCTACGCAGTCTGTTACAGTTTGTATTCTTAAAAGCCCCCTCAGGATGTGAGTGGCATATAACTTTTTACACTTATGTGACGGGCGTATAACAAAGATTAGAGATTACATAACAAAACATACGAGTAGTTTTAACATCCAACATTAGTTAAATAACTAACAAATGTTACAGCACAAGAATTGCTTTGCTTCTATTAAGAGTTCCACTTCCTCTTTTTAAATGTAGTTAGCAGCTTTTTTTTCCTTTCTAAACAATTACGGGCACAGTTGAGCAGGACTGATACTAATTCTATATGATAGACAAACAAACTATTTCTACATAACAACTCAGCAGGATTAGCTCTACACAACAGACAAGCACACTAACTTTATCATACTGACAGGTAGGACACACAGAAAGACTGCTTGTTTAATCAATGATAACTTGACTCTCCACCCCTTCCACACTTTCCTGGAGGGTGTAAGAATTAACCTCGGTACAATGTTCGCTGCCTTTCAATTTCAATCATGGCTGCCAGATTTATGATTATAGAAGTCTCCTCAGACGCCGGACATAATATGCCCCGCCCTAGAGTCTCTAGCATTTCTGTCGCTACACAGTTTATCAATCTACCCTCAGACAGAGGGATCTACTCGTGGACATTTAAACAATAAACAAATATTTGTGGACCACCATCCTCAAACAGTGGACCGTAACCACAGCGGTGGGCGGGGTAGGAATTATTCTGACCCATCCGAGGGTACTTTTCGTCAATAACAATCCTTTTTGCCAATTTGGGCAAGACATGGGTGGTATACCCACACAATTAGACAGACAATTAGACGGAGCACCAGTACGGCTGGCTTAGTCTAAACTGCCCCTCGGGATACTGTCTGGCAGCCCCTCTGTCCTAGATCTTTTACCAGACTTTACCGGAGCAGCGGTGCCTGTCCAGACGTTTGACCGTTTCCTGACTCTAAGGTTTTAGACTCCAAACCTGACCCGAGCAGGACCTCCTAGTCAAACTACCCCGACAGGTCCCCTTACTCTAAGGTTTTAGACACCAAACCTGACCCGAGCAAGGGGCCCTACGGGGACTTCCTCTCCCTTAAAGCAATTCACTGACCTTGCCAACCGACCAGTACTCTCAAAACGACAGGCATGTAAACATTCCTTTATATCTTATGACAGGTTCTTATCGAGTGATCGAGACTTATAAATACCTGTCGTTTGGTTCCAAATCGCTTGGCCTTGACACGGCACATAGGCGAGCCTGAACTTAGCCACACAGGTATAGATAATTAATTTATCTTACCGTGTTCTGAAGATTTTTATTGGGCCCACCAAGTCCAAGGTCGCATATGTCCGTGTCTCCTGTCCAAGCTCTATGGAACCCATCGATCACTCCCCGTACGGGCCACCAGCTGTCGAGGAACCTTCCTTTGCGGAACCACGGCTTACTCAATTTGGAATGTTTACACCCTTCCATATTAATTCTGAATTGATAATGCGCATAAGAAGTTTTCACACTGACACAAGGTTCAGCATGCATAGCTTCCTCAATTCTAACTTTAATGATCGGCGTGTAGCCTATTTTAAGAGTTTAACACATCCGCCCATCTGGGCAGGTCAAAGATTACATAGATACAACGTATTGTTTAATTATTGGATAAGCATCTTGCAATTCTTCCATCCTCCGGTCCTCTGTGATTGGCCATCAGGTGGTGGATGAAATGAGTGGGTTGTCTTGGAGCCACGTGTGGTTCCTTCGATATGATTGGATGTTACATCATGAGTTAATAATAGCATAGACCTCCCATGTTATTCGCGTCTGTTTCCAGTAAAGTCGCTGGGGAAATTTTCGCGGTAACTTGAAAGCGGAAGCTTGTCTCAGATTCGGTTCATTGTCTACTTCCTAGTTCCTTTAATCACCCATGCAACCGGACAAACAGATATATTTATATCTTGGTTGCGTGCTAAATTCCATCCAGCAGAGTTTATAAAACAGATATTTCATATAAGCGGAAGTACCTATTGCATAACTGTAAGAACATTATATTTGTAGCAAGACAGAAAGCAAATATGTATACAGAATGTTAAATTGACAACTGTCTACTGCCAAGGCCACCGATCCATATAGATATATACTGGGCTTCCACCACACTATTAAGGAATATTTTCAGATTAATTCTGGAAGAGACACTGCGACCCTGATGGTGTGGGAGGCCCATAAAGCCTTTGTTAGAGGGTTATTGATTGCCCTGGGCGCTAGGGTCAAAAAACGATTACAAAAGGAGATCAACGAGAAACTGTCAGATAGCTCAACTAGAACAGGCAGTCAAGCTTTCCCAAATAAAATCGAACATGGACAAGTTGATAGATTTGAGGAGAGACTTGCGGCGCTGCCTTGAATCTAGGTTTAATAAGAAGCATTTTCATCTGAAGCATGTAGTCTATGCCCAGGGTAATAAAGGGAGTAAGTTTATGTCCTCCCTAATTAAAAAAAGCACGGGCTAAGAACACGATTAATTCAATTAAAACCCAGTCCGGTACTAAGGCCACCAGTTCCAAAGACATAGCCTGTTAATTCCAACAATTTAACTCCAACTTATATAACCTCAAAGGCCATCTAACGCCGGGAGATGCTTCAGAGGTAGATCATCAGATAGACATTTTTCTGAAGCAGACTTACCTACCCAAACTGAGTGATATTGAGGCACCCTCCCTAATGTCCTAATGTCACCGGTCTCGCAGAGTGAAGTCGAAAACTTGTTGGCTTCCTGCCCACCTAACAAAACTCAGAAATCTTAATCTAGGCAATTTGCAAGAGTTGGCACACCTATCGCCGCCAGAAATTCTCCAATCAATGCTTCACACTATGGGCCTTTCCTTTCTACACAGAGCTCTTGTGTGTGGGATGTTCGGGGACTTCCTTAGGACGTACAAATCAACTAGACCGCAACAAAGTTTGAAAGACTACTGAGGGAAGTAAACCCTAATTCCAGGAAAATCTCCTCTTTACGAAAGCATTTCATCTCCCCTATAGTATCATTTAAACCGGCTTTCATCACCTCTTGGGAGAAGGAATTAGGTATCTCTCTTTCACAGATGGATATAAAGCTAATTTTACGCATGTCCTTTGGCCTCTCCCCGTGCATTCTATCACCGGAGTCCCATTATAAACTCCTGGTGAGATGGTACAAAACACCTCAATGGCTCTACGCATACAAACTAGCCCCTCATGGGAGATGCTGGAGATGTGACAGAGAGGTGGGCTCTTATCTTCACATATGGTGGAGTTGTCCGATTTTGGCACCCTTTTGGAAAGGAATGGAGGCGGTTCTGAAGAAGTTTTCGCCAAACTTTTCTCTCTCTCCAGAGATGATTTTTCTTTGGAAGCCATCAGCAGCATTCCATCCACTTAGGGACAAGCTGATTGCATTTCTCCTGGATGCTGCTAAAGGCAGAGCACACCACCCTCTCTGCCTCAATGGAAAGAGAGAGTCGATATGATCTATAACTTTGAGGAATTATCCAGCTGGAGTAAGAATTTACATGATAAATTTATAATGATCTGGAGTTCATGGCTGAATGTGAGGCCGCTGGACGTTTTTGGACACTGAGACGGAACCACCATGCATCTGAGAAGGTAACGCAGACTCGCTTACCTTAATCATACTGTTCCCTTTCCCTCTTCCCTCTCCCCCTTCAATACCCCTTCCCCCCCCCCTGTGTTTGTCATTGTTGTGCTTTTATGCTGGTACAGAGAACAGAGCTGTTATCGAGATGTTTTTGCTGTCTGTAGTGGAATTGCTTGCTCTCCCATGCCAACGCATAAGTTGGACACGTTCCACAGGGTCTGTACCATTTAAATTTCTATATGTTTTCAAAAATCTGCAGAGTTTCTGGAACACTTTGTAGACTGTTTTGCTTTTGTAATGTCAAAACTTGAATAAAAACTTAAATTATAAAAAAAAAGAACAGAAGGGGGATCTCAATGGTGAGCTATATTAGGGTCTACATACTGTTCCAGAACAGAGCCCCTCCTCAAATGTTGCCTGCCCTTTGAATTGTCATATATGTGGCTTAAATCACATGATCAACTCCTGTATTTTTTTCCCTACACAAGTTAGCTGTAGGAAAGGAATCTGCAGAATGTGAAAAGCAGTTCAATCTTTCATAGAAGCTATCTTTAAGGACAAGCAAACCTTGTATTTCATCTATAACAATATTCTTCTCATGATAAAAGTTGTGAAGAATAGTTCAGAGATGTGATATTTGGACAAAGAGAGGCAGAATAATGAGGGAAAAGAAATAGGATGTAATGGGTTTTAATGACAATGGTGGGTTTGTTCACCATACAATCAGATATGTAGCACAAGAACACACTATCATTTAGTGATGCTTATGGCTATGTAGCATGGATTTATTACAGTAATCACCATATTTGACCTAGTTACTTCATGTCTAAATCAAACACTTCTGTACCTAATATACGATGAGTATTTTATTGCTGGGACTTAGGATGGATTAGCAGTGTCCCAGACCCTAGGCACGAAGGTAAATTTCGACCCCTATGAACTGAATATACACAATAAGTACCCATTAGTAAATATCAAGTCACAGATGTAGTAGTGGCACTTGCAATTGCTTTTAGTTTATTATTTTTTTGATTGCATTTACAAATAATTATATATATATACAATGGGAAACAACAACAGGCTATGCAAGTAAAATGAGCTCAGAAATTCATAATTCAGAAAAAGGGTTTTCAAATTTTCTATGGGCAAACAAAAAAAAACCTTTAGGCTGGGTTCACACTTGGCGTATTCCCGTCGGAAATCTCGCGGTTTGGCCGCAGCAAAAACCGCGAGATTTCCTCCGGGAGAACGGCCGCGGTTTAAGCGGCGGCGGCTTTGAAGCGGCCCGGCCGCTTGCTTTTCCGTTGCGGCCAGCTCTCCCATAGAGGAGCGCGCGGCCGTGACATAAACAAACAAAAAAACAAAAGTAAACAGACATGCTGCTTCTTTTGAAACCGCGGCTGCGGCGGCCGCAGCCGCGGTTTCAACCGGATTTACCGCAGCGGATTAGCCGTCCCGTGTGGACGAAGTTTCTGAACAACCTCGTCCACATGTCTGGCTAATCCCGAGATTAGCAGCCGCGGGCGGTTCTGCCGTGGGCGGATCTGCTGCGGCAGAACCGCGGCAAATCCGCCCTGTGTGAACCCAGCCTAACTGCAATTACTGCAATTGCATTTAATTGTCCTTCATGATGTTATGTGTGTGCAATATAAAATTACAGAACAAAAAATCCTGATCTCTCTGTGTGCAGTGTATAGAGACATCATAGCAGCAGGACCCTCTGAGCAGCTCAGAGAGAAATGAAAATGACATATACAGCCTGCAGAGGGAAAAACTGGTTATAAATACAAATTATGTAATGGCCACATATAGAGTTATACTTCATGTACACACAGCAGCTTATTCTGAAATGTTATCTGAGAATATAGGCATTAGAGATGAGTGAGCACACTCGTCCGACCTTGATGCTCCTTCGAGTATTAGGGTACTCGAGATGCTTGTTACTTGAAATGAACACTATGCGGTACTCGAGTCAATTGCATTTTCTTCTCCGCAATTTTAGCACCATTTTCTAGCCAACAGACATGCGGGGAAGTCATTACCACTTCCTGCTGTGATGTGCCAGCCCTCTCTTTCCCCACAGTAGTGAGTGGCTGGTGAGATCAGGTGACCGCCCGCGGCTCGCCTCAGACGCATGCTGACAGAGGTTAGGGAAAGTGCTGCTGCTTATACAGGGATAGTGTTAGCATAGGATCCTGTCTTCAAGAACCCCAACGGTCCTTCTTAGGGCTACTCTTCATAGTGTGCATTCCTGTTGTGGCTGGCTGGGAGCAGTAATGCACCAATTTTTTTTTTTTTAAGCGTCTCGGGCTGTGGAGGCCATTTCAGCTATACTGTTCTGTGTCTGCAGTGCCTTAGGCATAGTTAAGGGAAAGAGCTGCTTATATATGGAAAGTGTTAGAGTAGGATCCTGTCTTCAAGAACCCCAACGGTCCTTCTTAGGGCTACATCTGACCGAGTACATTATAGTTGTGGCTGGCTGGGAGTAGTAGTGCATCAATTTTTGTATTACGCATCTAGGCCTGTTCCCAGCCTTTCAGTAATAGCGTTCTCATCCTGCAGTACTGTACAACCAACTCTCACCGTGACATTGCTCTCTAATATTTCCTAGCCTACTGTAAACAACTTCAGATATACCATTCTGTGTCTGCAGTGCATAACACAGAATGTTGGGGCATAACCACTTCTTTAGGGAAAGTTATACAATATACAGTCCTGAACCTCCGTGCAAGAACCCCAAGGCTCCTTCTTAGGGCTTCATCTGACCGTGTGCATTATAGTTGTGGCTGGCTGGGTGTAGTAGTGCATCAATTTGTGTGTTACGCATCTAGGCCTGTTCCCAGCCTTTCAGTAATAACGTTTTCAGCCTGCAGTGCCGTACAACCAGCTCTCACCGTGAAACTGCTCTCTAACATTTCCTAGCCTATTGCAAACGACTTCAGTTATACCGTTCTATGTCTGCAGTGCATTAGACAGAGGTCTCATCGCTAAACAGTACTCTAATATATCCTGGGCCACTGCAAAGTAATTCAGCTCTACCGCTGTGCAGAGCGTCTCACAATACACTTTCCTTGGTGGGGTTGAGATAGCCGCAGTTACCAGCACTATCCACTGGCTTTAAAGTCTTCTCCCACTCTGTACAGCTTCTATTATCTACAAGTCTCTGCGAGCTGTAAATTACCCCTAGGTATCAGCGCAAGACAGCGGGTTAATTTTTTCAAGTCACAGCATAGAGCCTCTGCTATCTTCAAGTCTCTGTGTGTGGTGAATTAAGCCACAGTTGTCAGTGCTGTACAGTGGGGTAATTTATTTGGGCCCTGCTCTATTCTTAATCCACCATGATGAGGAGTAGGGATAAGGGACGCGGACGCGGATGTCCAAGTGAGGGTCTAGGCACAGGCCGAGTTCCTGGGCGTGGTGAATCACAGCTGGCTGCTGCGGGATTAGGAGAGAGGCAAGTTTCTGGGCTCCCCAGCTTCATATCACAATTTACAGGTCCGCGTGGTAGAGCTTTATTACAAACAGAGCAGTGTGAGCAGGTCCTGTTGTGGATGGCAGAAAACGCCTCCGGCAATGTATCGACCACCCAGTCTTCTACACAGTCCACTACTCCCAGCCTAGGGACTGCAACTCTGAATCCTCTGGCTGCTGCTCCTCCTTCCTCCCAGCCTCCTAACTCCATAAAAAATGACATATTCTGAGCAGGCAGAATCCCAGGAACTGTTCTCGGGTCCCTGCCATGAGTGGGGAAAAAACAGTTCCTCTCTCAGCTGAGGAGTTTGTCGTGACCAATGCCCAACCTTTGGAAAGTTCCTGGAGTCCGGGTGATGAAGCTGGGGACTTCCGGCAACTGTCTCAAGAGCTTTTTGTGGATGAGGATGATGAGACACAATTGTCTGTCAGTGAAGTAGTAGTAAAGGCAGTAAGTCTAAGGGAGGAGAGGGCTTCAGAGGGGTAGGCAAGTGCAGCAGCAGAACAGGTTGGAAGAGGCAGTGGAGTGGCCAGGGGGAGAGGCAGGGCCAGAGCAAAGAATCCCCCAACTATTTCCCAAAGCACCCCCTTGCGGCAAGCCTCCGTGCAGAGGGCTAGGTGTTCAAAAGTGTGGATGTTTTTTAGTGAGAGCGCGGACGACCAACGAACAGTGTTGTGCAACCTGTGTCGCACCAAGTTCAGCCGGGAAACCACCACTACCAGCCTCACCACCACCAGCATGTGCAGGCATATGATGGCCAAGCACCCCACAAGGTGGGACGAAGCCGGTCACCACCTCCGGGGTCACACCGCTGCCTCTGCCCCTGTGCCCCAATCTGCCACAAAGATCCAATCCCCCTCCCAAGACACAGGCACGAGCGCCTCCCGGCCGGCACCCACACCTTAACCTCCACCGTGCTCCACTCCATCCAGTAATGTCTGTCAGTGCAGCGTTCAGCTGTCGCTAACACAAGGGTTGGAGCAAAAGCGCAAATACGCCGCCACCCATTCGCACGCACAAGCTTTAAACTTGCACATTGCCAAATTAATCAGCCTGGAGATGCTTCCGTACAGGCCTGTGGAAATGGAGGCTTTCAAAAACATGATGGCGGCGGCGGTCCCGCGCTACTCGGTCCCCAGTCGCCACTATTTTTCCTGGTGTGCCGTCCCAGCCCTACACCAGCTCGTCTCCCGCAACATAAATTGTGCCCTCACCAACGTAGTTACTGGGAAGGTCCACTTAACCACGGACACGTGGACAAGTACTGGTGGGCAGTGCCACTATATCTCCCTGACGGCACATTGGGTGAACCTGGTGGAGGCTGGGACCGAGTCAGAGCCTGGGACCGCTCACGTCCTACCCACACCCAGAATAGCGGGTCCTACCTTGGTGCTGGTATCTGCGGCGTTTTGTGCCACCTCTGCCAAACCCTCCCCCTCCTCCTCCTCCGCCACCTCCAACTCTGAATTAAGAAGTGTGAGCATGTCGCCAGCAGTCCATAGCGCGCGGCAGTACAGAGGTGGGCAAGCGTCAGCAAGCCGTGCTGAAACTAATCAGCTTAGGTGACAAGAGGCACATGGCCCCTGAGCTGCTGCAGGGTCTGACAGTGCAGACCGACCTCTGGCTTTCGCCGCTGAGCCTCCAACTGGGCATGGTCGTGTGTGACAATGGCCATAACCTCGGCAGCCTCACACACGTGCCAGGCCTGGCCCACGTCTTCAATCTGGTGGTTCAGGGGTTTCTTAAAAACTACCCCCACTTGTCTGACCTGCTCGGCAAGGTGCGCCGCGTCTGCGCACATTTCCACAAGTCCACCATGGACGCTGCCATCCTGAGGACCCTGCAACATCGGCTGCTAGGTCCTCGGAAACTTTGAGGAGTCTACCCAGATGGTGAGCGGCGATGCGGCAATCATTAGTGTTACCATCCTGCTGCTTTGCCTGCTGAGAGGTTCACTGCTAAGCATAGAGGCAGATGCTTTGCGGTTGGAACAGAAGACGGAGGATTACAGTATGTCACTTGATAGCGTGGAGGAGGATGGGGAGGAGCAGGAGGAGGAGGGGGAAGAGACAGCTGGCCACACTGCAGAGGATACCCATGCTGATAGCCTCTCATCTTGTTCAGCGTGTATGGGCTGAAGAGGAGGAGGAGAGGAGGAGGATCCTGAAAGTCATCTTCCTAGTGAGGACAGTGATGTGTTGCGTACTGGTACCCTGACACACATGGCTGACTTCATGTTTGGCTGCCTTTCTCGTGACCCTCGTGTTAGATGCATTCTGGCCACTACGGATTACTGGGTGTACACCCTTCTTCACCCACAGTATAAGGAAAACCTTTCCACTCGCATTCCTGAAGTGAAAAGGGATACAACAGTGATGCAATACCACAGGGCCCTGGTGGAAAAAGTGATGCTAAAGTTCCCATCTGACAGTGCTAGTGGCAGAAGACGCAGTTCAGAGGGCCAAGTAGCAGGGAAGGAGTGGGGATCAGGCAGCATGACTAGCGCAGGCAGGGGAACACTCTCCAAAGCCTTTGCCAGCTTTATGGCTCCCCAGCAAGACTGTCACCACTCCCCAGTCAAGGCTGAGTCGGAGGGAGCACTGTAAAAAGATGGTGAGGGAGTATGTAGCCGATCGTACCACTGTCCTATGTGATGCCTCTGTTTCATACAACTATTAGGTGTCAAAGCTGGACACGTGGCACGAACTTGTGCTGTACGCCCTGGAGGTGCTGGCCTGCCCTGCCGCTAGCATCTTGTCAGAGAGGGTGTTTAGTGCAGCTGGGGGAATCATCACAGATAAGCGTACCCGCCTGTCAACTGCCAGTGCCGACCTGTTTATACTCATAAAGATGAATAATGGCTGGATTTCCCCAGACTTCTTTTCTCCACCGGCAGAAAGCAGCAGAACCTAATGATTCTTTTCACTGCAACAGGAGAAAAATGCATCCTCTATCACCATAAAAAAGAGGGGAATTAGCTTTGTCAATCACTCTCATATATTATTGTTCCTCCTACTCCTCCTCCTAAAACAGCATGTCATCACGCTGAACTGCCAATTTTTCTGCAGCCCAAAAGACTCTTTTTAAAAGTTTTTTACAATTTTTCAACGTTTCAAAAGTATTGATACTTTAACAAACACCAATTTATTTCACAGGGCTGCCTCCAGGCTGTGTTCCAAATTAAGCAACAGCAAGCTGTATCTTTAAAAAATGTTTAAGGGTTTCACCTGCCCTCGCGGTTGAGCAACTTTTCAGGGGTGCACTTGTACTCTTGGTACACCAATTTTTCTGGCCTTCGCCTATACTGTTATCTAACTAATTTTTTCGGCCTTCGCCTACACTCTTGGTAAACAAATTTTTTCAGGGGTTCGCCTATACTCTTGGTACACCAATGTTTCAGGGATTCGCCTACACTCTTGCTACAGAAATGTTACAGGGGTCTGCCTATACTTTTGCTACAGAAATGTTACTGGGGTCTGCCTATGCATTTTCTACTGAATGGTTTGAAGGGTTCACCTATACTTTTGCTACAGAAATGTTACTGGGGTCCGCCTATACTCTTGGTACACCAATGTTTTAGGAGTTCACCTACACTCTTGCTACAGAAATGTTACAGGGGTCTGCCTATACTTTTGTTACAGAAATGTTACTGGGGTCCTCCTATGCAGTTTCTACTGAATATTTTGAGGGGTTCACTTATACTTTTTCTGCAGAAATGTTATTGGGATCTGCCTATACTTCGGATACTGAAATGTTACTGGGGTCTGACTATACTTTGGCTATTGACATGTTCTGGAGTCTGCATGTACCTTTTCTACTGAATGGTTTGAGTGGTTCACCTATACTCTTGCTACGGAAATGTTACTGGAGTATGCCTATACTTTTGCTACAGAAATATTACTGGGTTCTGCCTATGCTGTGGGTGCACAAAGACTTCCCATCACAGTGTTTTACCTATCTAGCACAAATACACTGACTGACTAGGGCAGAAATGTGGGCCAAGGCCGAGGTCCTTGGCGGGATGAAACTCTGCCATGTTTGGGCACTTTGATTTCTTCCTGTGTAATACCATCTTTGTGCACCCACAACATAGGCGAGCCCCAGGAACTCAAAGACTTCCCATTGCGGTGCTGAGCTATCTGACACCTACACAGAACGAAGTGTGTGGGGACCCATGGATTTCCCATAGCTATTTAACTCACGGCACCTTGGGTCACACAAGCTGGAGACTGGGACCGAGCCTGACCCAGGGCCCGCTCACATACTTCCCACACAGAGTATTGCGGGTCCTACCTTGGTCATGGTTTCTCGGCCTTATTATGCCACCTCCTCCTCCTGCTTGGGGTCTGGGGATCAGCGCTGGACAACATGTTTTTTCTCTCGTGTTACCACAGTATCTGAGACACTGGTCTGGGCCAAACAAAAGGAGCGTTACTGCATTAATGGAACGTTCACAGCTGCACAAGCATCTGAGTCCGCTTTATGCCCACAATGAATGAGGGTGTGAGCCAAGGCCAAGGTCCTTGGCAGGGTGAAACTGCCATGTTTGGGCGCTCTGATTTCTTTATGTGTAATACCATCTTTAAGTTCCTTGGGCTCGCCTATGCTGTGTTTGCACAAAGACTTCCCATTGCGGTGTTTTACCTGTCTGGCACAAATACACTGACTGACTAGGGTAGAAATGTGGGCCAAGGTCCATGGTGGGGTGAAACTCTGCCATGTTTGGGTGCTCTGATTTCTTTATGTGTAATACCATCTTTAAGTTCCTTGGGGTTGCCTATGCTGTGGGTGCACAAAGACTTCCCATCGTGGTGTTTTACCTGTCTGGCACAAATACACTGACTGACTAGGGTAGAAATGTGGGCCGAGGTCCTTGGCAGGGTGAAACTCTGCCATAGACGAGCCCAAGGAACTCAAAGACTTCCCATTGCGGTGTTGAGCTATCTGACACCTACACAGAATGCATTGTGTGGGGACACATAGATTTCCCATTGCTATGTAACTTGTGGCACCTTGGGTCACACAAGGTGGAGGCTGGGTCCGAGCCTGACCCTGGGCCCCCTCACATGTGTCCCACACAGAGTATTGCTGAATTGTGGAGATGTGTAGAAGTGCTAGCACCTGAGTCACCTTTATGCCCACGTTTGCGGCTCCTGACAATTTTGTGACGGAGGTGGCACGGTATTGGAATGATGATCATACGTTAATTTATCATCAATTCTCAACAGCATTGTGGGCTATCGCCCACACTTTCAGAGAGGGTCGCTGCCTGGCCCTGCCAACCCTCTGCAGTGTGTGCCTCCGGTTCCTTCTCATCCAGTACACACTTATAAATAGACATGAGGGTAGTGTGGCTATGAAGCGAGTGTGTGGCATGAGGGCAGCTGAACACTGCGCAGGGAAACTTTAGTGTGCGCTATGGACGCAGGGTCGTGCAGGGGGGGGGGGGTTGGACAGCAATGCCAGCATGTAACCCAGGAGAAGAGGCAGCGGTGTCACCCGACTGCAGTGATTGTCCTTGGTTGCAGGTAGTGTGGTGTTTGGCTAAGGTGTGCCAGCTCGTGTGCCTTACTAATGAGGGTTTGTCCCAAGTAAATTATTAGGAGGGTGACGCCAGACTGTTGCCCCCATTTTGGCTTAATAGTGAGACCTGGGAGCCTCAGATGCAGCCATGCATGCTGCCCCTGCCCTTCCCTATCAGTTTATGTGGTGTTTCCATGACTTTCTGCTGTTTTCTGGTGTTTGACAAGTCATCAGCTATGCGGAGCATCGGTCCTATACAAAAATGCTTGAGTCCCCCATTGACTTCAATGGGGTTCGTTACTCGAAACGAACTCTCGAGCATTACGAAAAGTTCAACTCGAGCAACGAGCACCCAAGCATTTCAGTGCTCGCTCATCTCTAACAGGCAAGCTTTAACTCTCTTTCTTTACTTTCTTTAAATCTGACACATGAATCTGTAAAATTGGCAATTCATCTGACCGGACTTTTTCTCACAATCTTAATTTGAAAATATGTAATGCTTTTTGCTAAAATTTTGAAAACAAGTACTATTTACTATTTTTTCTTCGCATTTTTTTTACATCTTTCCAAGTCCTCCCTGTTTCTGGCCTTTAGGCACATGCCTTGTTGACCTAATTGTTAAAACTGCCCTGTCTGGGACCTAGAGAATTGTTACATTGTAAACATTATTTCAAGTCCCTGATCTTTTGACAGTTGTTTGAAAAGCTACATCACAGAAGGAGAAATATAGAAACATAAAAACAATCACAGAAAACGGCCATATACTTACTGACTAAGGAATGCATGTAGATGCATCCTCTCACCATGCAGGTAGCACACCACCAAATGAGGGAGCTAATTGCACCTGTGTGGGACACCGATGAGACAGCCACTCACACTGCCTCTTGATATAGAGGGGGGTAGCTGCTTGGTGTATACTCCCACACAGAGTGAATACAAAGTGGCAAACCATTCTGATACATGTAGTTCACCATGCAGACCAGCAACCTATTAATGACGCCATAATAATTTAGTGGGTTGCGCTGCACTTCAAACAGTGAACCACATTTGTACTGCCACCCTGGGCTCCCCCTGGAGTCTTAAAGCCACACTGCATGTGAATGATAGATAGTAAATGCAAGGCATTAGTTGGATTTTGGCCAAAATACATCAGCCCACTAACCACGTCATAGTTCCTTGCATTGTAGTGGGTCCCTACACTAATATAAATACATCACAGAAGGGGAAATATAGAAACATAAAAACAATCACAGAAAACGGCCATATACTTACTGACTAAGGAATGCATGTAGATGCATCCTCTTACCATGCAGGTAGCAGACCACCAAATGAGGGAGCTAATTGCACCAGTGTGGGACACCGATGAGACAGCCACTCAAACTGCCTCTTGATATAGAGGGGGGTAGCTGCTTGGTGTATACTCCCACACAGAGTGGATACAAAGTGGCAGACCATTCTGATACATGTAGTTCACCATGCAGACCAACAACCTATTAATGACACCACAATAATTCGGCTGGTTGCCCTGCACTTCAAACAGCTGGTATGTGTAAATTGGCTTTTGTTTGGCGCTTAACTGATATCCCACAAATGAAATAAAATGGTGCATTTTACATTGCATGCTTTACTTAAAGGGGTTTTCCAATAGTAGATCAGCAGCAACTGTTGGGGGACAAACTATATGAAAAAAACATACATACTCCTGCTGCCGTGCTGCTTCGGATTTCTGCTTACCTTGGCGGCAGCAGTCACGTGCGTTGTTTACCCATGGGACCACTGCAACTAATGGGAAGCTCGATAGGGTTGTCATCAGTGATGCCCGTAAACCTGCCAGGGACTTCAACATTAGAAGCTCAAGTAACAGGTTTACAGGAATGTCACCAGATCTTCTGGCCCAGCGACATCATCTATCAGATGCTGTGGTACTGGAACACTAAAATGGGTGGTCTGATGTTAAGGTGAGTATATTTATTTTGTATAGTTTTGGAAACCCCTTTAGACCTTTGTAAAACTCCCCTCCAATGCCAAATAGGCCAAAATTGCTGTTAGCTTGCCAACATTATTTTGGTTCACATGTTTTATGCATGAGGCAAACATCTGCAAGATATTCCTCCTTAAGAAAAGTCCAGATGGATAGATAAATAAATTGAATAAATGCAAAATAAGCTTTGTCACTACACTTACATGAAAATAGACATTTTTAGAAATAACTAATGAGATTAATTCAGAAGTTCTCGTCTACAAAGTAAAATATGTCAATTAAATATTATTATATTTAAATTTTTAAATTAGGATTGTGGTAATAACATAGTATATTAAATATAAAAATGCTACTCGGAGAGAAAGTCTTTTTCCAGTGGGGGGTCCATTGGTAATCCTAACAAGTGTGTTTAACAAAGAGCATCATGCAGTTGAGAATTATGCAGTATCTCTTTTTGCCTCGAATGTTTGAAATGTCAATGAGTCACTGCTGTGAGGTCGGGCACTCATAAACCTCTCCAGCTGTTTCAGACTCTTGTTTTGCTTTCATTCCAGTTATGGAAAGATCACACTTGATGGATCATTTCTGAATGCCAATCCTACTTTGTTCTGGCTGAGCAAACACATTAATTGTTTGGTGTACTTGTTGCTGAATGACAGCTATGAATATATTAACTAAAGCAAGCAATGTCCTGTAGAGGGATATATATTCCCATGAGTATGAAAGAATAAAAGGTTATAGCCAATAAGCATGACATACTGTGTTTGCTATTAAGACGTATTGTGTTACTTTTCCGACAGAGAAATATCTTATTTGCCAATAGAAAAGAAAAGTGTAATTCTGAAACTCTTGGGTTGAAACTGAGTAAGTAGATTTGAGAGCAAAGTACAGTCTGATGCCGGGAACTCAGGATTCCTCCTTATGTATAGTATTGTTAATGTATGCATTGAAAGTTATGTATAGTAACTTTAATGTATGCACAGAAATGTCCACAATGTTAATCTGTATAGTTATGGCCTAAGGCCGGGCTCACATGGGCGGGCCAGATTCTATATGAAGAAGTCCCACAGCGGATTCCAGCTGTGAGCCCGGGTAGTGCCCCATGTACCTTATTTTCTTGTATTGTGGATGACCACAGGGGCTTGCCGTTGGTCATGCTCAGTAGAGTTTTTCTTTGACTGTTTGAATTTCACGCACTGTCATGTAGCGATGACATGGGTACCAGCGGCCCATACTCAATGTTAATTGCGTATGGACTGCAGGTCAGATGGCATCCATTGACTTAAATGGAGGCCATCTGCAAGGAATCTGTTGCAAAATAGAGCATGCCACGATTTTTCCTCCACTTGCAGAATATGCATTTGTATTTGCGAGTGTGAGTGAAAACGCAATTTTAGATGCTTTTCAATGTCTGTGTTTTGCCATGGAGCCTCCACGTGGATGTTGATTGCAGATTCTACAATTGGAATCTGCCTGTATGAGCCCGGCCTAATGGCAGTTTCACATTAGTGTGTTTGTGAAGAGAATAGAACCTCTTTTTTTTAATGTGTTCATTCTCATTTTGCTATTCTCATGCATTTCACGGGGAAAAGAACACACCAGGGTCTGATTAGGCTACATAGCCTTTTAACTTGGGGGTACCAGTCAGCACAAAAAGTACAGTAAAATGCGCGGATACCTGTGTGATAATGCTGCGTTCATGGTGCAAAAATGTCGCACTATCATGTGTGCTTTGCGCATACACTCAAGGGCTCACGCAAAGGGGTAAAATACATAATATACAGCAAATATGCATGTATATGCATATTTGCCGCATGTGTTAAATCTCCACAGCCTATATTGGTGCCTATAATGTGCGTAATATGCACACAATCAGACAGGAGTGAGTGCCCAAAAGAAATCAATGGGCTTTTAGCACCATGTAAATGCCAACCTCAAATATGCTTGTCTGAAAGCAGACTAAGGGCGAGCACCCACTGGCGTTTTTTTACCTGCGTTTTGCGTTTTTCCTGCACAGACATAGAGATAACATGTGTTCCTGTCCACTGGCGTTTTTTTTGCGTTGCGTTTGCGTTTTTAACATAGGAACTGTCAGTTGCATATGTGTCCCTATTTTTCTCCTAATGCACCCATGAATGTCAATGGAAATTAACGCAAAACGCCGCGAAAACGCCGCAAAAAACGCAGCGAAAAACGCGCGGAAAAACGCGAGAAACGCGGCGAAAACGCTGCGTTTTTTTCCCGCGGAGAACGCAAACGCCAGTGGGTGCTCGCCCTAAGTGCGACTTCACATGGGCGTATTTGTGTGTGCAATATGTAGTGAATAGTATCCATTGATTTCAATAGGTTTGTTCAGATGTGCGTATTTACGTCTCTTTATATGTTTAGTGCATGTCTGGCCTGCCTGTGCGACAGACTATGAATCTATACTATCTATGAGCTGTTGTAGATTTTCATTATAATTTAGCCCAGCTTCTGGCATAAATTATAGTAAATCCATGAGCCGCTGAGTCCATTCCCTGTTTTATAATCCACACCCAATTGTAATAAAGTGGTGTGCGGGACGTAAAAAGACCAGATAGTTGCACATTTGTGTGTTAGTCATATTGTCATAAGTATGACTTGCACAAAATCTGCTGCTTTTTAATGCCAAAAAATGTCAAATAGCGTAAAATGCCAAATGAATCCCCCCTCAGTTTTTCGTACCAAATTTAACTGGGATATATAATGTAGTTTAAACAAGATTGCAAATACGGAGTATGATGGAATCATTAGTAGTTCTAAATTGGTACAAGTAGATCTAGTACTTGCTGTAAAAACAGAAAAAGAGTCAGACCTGTAATATTAAACTTGCAAATGTAAATGAAGGCATGGGCATAAGTGCAAAAGTAGAAGCTATGAAGGGGAACATGGAAATCATTTTGCATTATTTCTATGCTCTGACTAGTTCTGCACGTCTTGATCAACCTGATTTTTGCATCCGTTCAATCAAATTGCATGTGTTTGATCGAATTTTTGGCAAAAATCACTGCAAAATAGAATTTCACATAATGCCTGGTCCAGAAGTCAGCATGCAACCAATCATCAGCCAGGGCACCTTGATGATGTCAGCAAATGTGTCCTCCATCTTACATATGAGCAGCATTTTCATTGGATGCCTGTATCACATGATCCAGCCATATATAACATAGGCACTGTGCTAGCAGCAGCAGCCATTTTACAGCTCAGCATAAGACAGAGAAGATGTTACATGCCTATACAAAACATACTCAGTACTTAAAGGGGTTGTCTCGAGGCAACAGTGATTTTTTTTTTATTGCCCAGTCCCCCTTCTTAAGCATACATTACTATGCAGCAGTGTAAACGGCTTTTAAAGCCGGTTTCTACTCACAGTTCTCGTGTTTCATCAACTTATAAAACGGTTCCCAAAGATGGCCGCCGGTTCTTTTCCCAAGGTGCACCGCGGTTTTCTCCCATGGTGCACCGCGCTTGCTGTAGCCCGACGTGCGTGCTCCCGAGACGCTACCAGCTGTGTCTTCCTGACAACCAGACGCCCCGCAGCAGCCGACCGGACCCACCGCGGCCGCCGACCAGACCCCACAGCCACCGACCGGACCTCGGGATTGAACGCGGCCGACCACGCACACGCTCTTGGGCCACAGTCACCCACCGCCAGGCAGCAGGTAACCGGCGCTAGGCCCCGGCTCCCCCGCGCTAGGCCCCGGCTCCCCCGCGCTAGGCCCCGGCTCCCCCGCGCTAGGCCCCGGCTCCCCCGCGCTAGGCCCCTGGGCCCCAGCGGTAGGCCCCTGGGCCCCAGCGGTAGGCTCCGGGGCCCAGCGGTAGGCTCCGCGGCCCAGCGGTAGGCCCCGGGGCCCAGCGGCAGTCCCCTGACAACAGACGAAGGCTCCGGGGCCCAGCGGTAGGCTCCGCGGCCCAGCGGTAGGCCCCGGGGCCCAGCGGCAGTCCCCGGGGCCACAGCGGTACAGTCCCCCCTGCGCACACATCACCCCCAATCCCTCACTTACATGGGTGGCTTCACGGCTGGGCGGCTTCACGGCTGGGCGGCTTCGCGGCTGGGCGGCTGGGCGGCTTCACAGCTGGGCGGCTTCACGGCTTCACGGCAGGGCTGCTGGGCTGCTCAAGTTTCTGCACCCCTCTCTAAGAGAGGATGGTAGCAGAATGGCCGCTCCAGCGCGCTCCCGAGAAGTTACAGCTCGTCTGCGCATGCGCAGAAGAGCTATAGCGGCGAGCACGCTGAAGCGGCTCGTGCTCAGAGCAGAAGACCGGACTGCGCAAGCGCGTCTAAAAAAGCAAGAAGCCAGCGAAATTAGACGGAGCCATGGAGACGAGGACGCTAGCAACGGAGCAGGTAAGTGAATAACTTCTGTATGGCTCATATTTAATGCACGATGTATATTACAAAGTGCATTAATATGGCCATACAGAAGTGTATAACCCCACTTGCTTTCGCGAGACAACCCCTTTAAGGTTAGGGAGAGGTAATGTGCAGAGAATATATTGTTTCTGGTATGATACATTGTATACCAGTACAGAAAATAAAGTGGGTTGTAGTGGAGGGGCCAGAGGAGCAAGAGAAAGACGCTGCATGAACGTTATATGCCTATACAAAATTTACTCTCCACTTTAATCTGCAGAACGTGTATTTCTGCTGCTGTCACTGAATATAACAGAAAACACAAACTACGCTGTTACGTGGGAAATATTGTAATTCTGTGTTTGATGCCTCACACATTGTTCAGAGTCGTGAGTCTGGCCTATACAAGTTACTAACATACGTAAGGTGACTAGATGTCCCAATTTAGGCAGGACAGTCCCGCTTTCTACAGGGTCCCAAGCAGAACAGCCATTTGTCCCACATTTGAGACGTCTATCCTGCTTTTGTCCCACGTTCAGGATGTGGGGTCATCAATAAAGCACGCTGCCGGGTGCACACACTGATGAATAAGCATTGTATTCTTAAAGTGTTAGGTAGTGTTCGCACTAAGAAGACAGGATTCCAGATTTTAGATAGAAAATCTGATGAATAAGTATTGTCTTCGAAACCCCTTCCGGCTCCTGGGCATAAGTTTATGTCCTGGCAGCAGGGTACTTCCCGCAACAGGGCGTACACTTACATGCTGTGGATAGCGCGAGATCAGAGGAGATCTAACGCTGTCCAGCAGTGGGAGACCGCTGTCACTGATAGCCGGCCTCCTGCTGCAACAGCAGGGGTGCATCAGGACAGAGATCCCCACTGTTAACCCCTTCCCTGCCGTGATCTATGTAGACCAATCACAACTGCAGTCTCTCAGTGGAAGAAGGAGCGTGTGCGTGGGGAGTCTGAAGTGTGTAATTGGCTGCCAGCTCCCCAGTAACGGCCCTCTTCTCCTTCAGTGCCACTCACAGCCGGCCCGTGAGCTGCAGCAGTGAGACTGCACATGGCAGGAGGCCTGTGGGTCTCTGTTCGCTAAGGGGCCGGTTTGCAATTGCGACCCCTAGCAATGCACCAGTGGGTCCACAGGCATGGGAGGGGCTACACAATGTTCCATCCATCACTAACCCCAGCTATTCTATGTGGATGCCAGGACCAGCCTGAGGACATTATTAGGTCTAACCATGAGGTTTGAGGGCCATCACTCTTCAAGGCATATGAGTACACGTATGCTGCAGTGTTTGCAGAAAAACCATTGCATAGTCCACATCAAAACATCAGCTCATAACTGGGTGGACACACTCCTTGATCCCTGCTTCAAGGCCAACATGACAGATATCACTCAAGCAGTGGAGAAAGACCTCAAAATGCAACAGTATGAGGACAGCCTGTTGAGCAGCTTGAGCAGAACATTTCCCCATGGCCACTGGGATGCATCCACAATGGATTGCAACTCTGACAGTCATGGCAGATAAGCAGTAATCTGCCACAGCAGCACTACCATTGGTAATAGGGAAAATCAACAGAGGTGTTGCATAATTCTTTCAGCCTATCGCAGACTGCTACAAAAGCACAGGACTCACAGGCAATACTTATCTATGGTGATCCATGAGTATGTTAGCTCTCACATGAATGTACTCAGACCTGGCAGCAGGGTACTTGGGAGCATTGGTCCCTTTGACTTCTGGGTGTCTCAGCTGGACAAGTGGGCAGAGCTTGCACAACATGCTTTAGAAATGCTAGCTTGCACCGCTGCCAGTGTGTTATCAGAAACAGTATTCAGGACAGCAAAGGGTGTGCTAACTGACAGACGCATCCGCCTGTCCACAGACAATATGGATGGTTCGACATTTATAAAGATTAACCAGGTGTGGACTGCACCTGACATTTGCACCATCCGCTGATTAGTAACAGCACACTGCCATATTTTAGTCGCATACGACTGAGCGTAGATTTCTGTCAAAGACCACACTGCTCCCTCAAGGTAGTGTTACTGCAGGTGGTGGTGGTACAGCTCCTCTCCTTCTAATGCTTCTGCCATGTTCCCTACATGTTTCCTCAATATAGAAATACAGAGATACAGCTCTCATGTTTCCATGAGGAGCACACTCTGCCCTCAAGGTGCTGTTGCTGCTGCTGGTGGTTCCGTTGTTCTCCTTCTCCTGCTTCTACCATGTTTCCTAATTCTCCTCATTCCCCACAAAATGAAAACTTTCTAAAGTACAAGAAACAGCTGTAGCTAATGCTTGACTAGTCTGTTCACCTGGAAGAATTTGTACTTTGCAAAATTTATGACCTTGCTTTTAAAACAAGCACTACATCTGCTGTCTCCCTTGGTATAAAGTTTGGAAGCTCTACTGTTTTTATTTGGAGGAGGAGTAGAAGGTCCATGCTTGGGTGTTCTGTTTACCTAGTAGAACTTGTCCTTTGTTTTTCAAAGAAGCACTTCACCTGCTGTCTTGCCAAGTGTACTTTCTGTTAGCTCTACAGCTGTTCCTTGAAGAAGGCCTGTATTGGGGTATTTTATTTACCTTGTATAATTTGTTGTTCGAAAATTTATGACATTGCTTTTATGACAAGCAACACACCTGCTGTCTCCCTTAGCTTAATTTTTTACCTAGGAAACCATATGTGGTCCTTATTTTGTTTTCAGTGACACCCCTGTGTTACAATGAAGGAGGAACGCAATGTTCCTTACATGTTTGGCTGTATTCCCCTACAATTTGAGGGCTTTGGCTGGATTAAGGACCTGCTGCAGGGCAAATTTTGACTTTAATGGGAATCGAATGATGATTTTGGTGAAATTGGCCCAATCCCTACCCAAATGGATTATTCTACTATTTGCTCATCATTAGCTCTGGCATCAATATTGTATTGTATTGTGGGTTATGCCTGTACTGTGACATAAATGTGTGCATTAGGCTTGTAGTGTAGAAACATAGTAACATAGAAAACTGATGGCAGAAATATTCCATATGGCCTATCTATTCTGCCTTTTTATTATTTCCTTTTTATTTCTCTCTTATGATAGATATATGATTTTTCCAGGCATAATTAAATTCATTCCTGATGTTGCTTCTGTTTATTCCTCAAACTAATCTGAGATTGTGCCCTCTTGTTCTAGTGTTTAGCTTCCCAATAAAAAGACTTCCCTGTTAAACCTTATTGAATACCTTATCTAACACGTTCTAACTATTTATAATATAATACACTTCTGGGCAGCACAAACAGGTTCTTGTCATTCAAGCTTACCAAAGATTCTTCTATGGAAAGAAATAGCAGAGCGCAGTACTAGCTGGTGGCTGGGCTAGGAGATAGTGCACATGCGATGTAGAGGTCCCGCCCACCCAGAAAATCATCAGAAGTGCACAAGTCATGAGTGCGCAAGCACCTGCAATCTCTGCTCCATAGTGGAAGTGGTTGGTTCCCCTAGCAATGAGCAGTAAACAACTGCAAGAAAGCATAAAGCAGGAGAATGGTACATTTTCAAAATAGGAATGAAAACGGTGAGTTTGTCATTTTTCCAAGTACAACACAATGCAGTGGGATTCCCAAGAACCTCTTAGACTTATTCTTTAATCATCTTTTATTGGATCCATAGTACATGTTGTATTTACTTGCTTTTTTTAATGTCCTTAACCACTAGAGATGAGCGAGCACCAAAATGCTCGGGTGCTCGTTATTCGGGACGAACTTTTCGCGATGCTCGAGGGTTCGTTTCGAGTAACGAACCCCATTGAAGTCAATGGGCGACCCGAGCATTTTTGTATTTCGCCGATGCTCGCTAAGGTTTCCTTGTGTGAAAATCTGGGCAATTCAAGAAAGTGATGGGTACGACACAGCAACGGATAGGGCAGGCGAGGGGCTACATGTTGGGCTGCATCTCAAGTTCACAGGTTCCACTATTAAGCCACAATAGCGGCAAGAGTGGGCCCCCCCCTCCCAAAAACTTTTACTTCTGAAAAGCCCTCATTAGCATGGCATACCTTAGCTAAGCACCACACTACCTCCAACAAAGCACAATCACTGCCTGCATGACACTCCACTGCCACTTCTCCTGTGTTACATGCTGCCCAACCGCCCCCCCTCCCCCCCCACAGCGCACACCAAAGTGTCCCTGCGCAGCCTTCAGCTGCCCTAATGCCTCACCACCCTCATGTCTATTTAGAAGTGCGTCTGCCATGAGGAGGAACCGCAGGCACACACTGCAGAGGTTGGCACGGCTAGGCAGCGACCGTCTTTAAAAGGGGCGGGGCGATAGCCCACAATGCTGTACAGAAGCAATGAGAAATAGAATCCTGTGCCACCGCCATCAGGAGCTGCACACGTGGGCATAGCAATGGGGAACCTATGTGCCACACACTATTCATTCTGTCAAGGTGTCTGCATGCCCCAGTCAGACCGCGGTTTTTAATTCATAGACACAGGCAGGTACAACTCCCTATTGTGAAGTCCCTGTGGACCCACAGCATGGGTGGCTCCCCGGAACCCACCGGCGGTACATAAAAATATCCCATTGCATTGCCCAACACAGCTGAGGTAGTAATGTCGTGCTTAATGCAGGTGGGCTTCGGCCCACACTGCATGCCCCAGTCAGACTGGGGTTCTTTACAAGTGGAAACAGATGCATTTATAATTCCCTGTGGACCCACAGCATGGGTGGGTGCCAGGAAGCCACCGGCGGTACATAGAAATATTCCATTGCATTGCCCAACACAGCTGAGGTAGTAATGTCGTTCTTAATGCAGGTGGGCTTCGGCCCACACTGCATGCCCCAGTCAGACTGGGGTTCTTTACAAGTGGACACAGATGCATTTATAATTCCCTGTGGACCCACAGCATGGGTGGGTGCCAGGAAGCCACCGGCGGTACATAGAAATATCCCATTGCATTGCCCAACACAGCTGAGGTAGTAATGTCGTGCTTAATGCAGGTGGGCTTCGGCCCACACTGCATGCCCCAGTCAGACTGGGGTTCTTTACAAGTGGAAACAGATGCATTTATAATTCCCTGTGGACCCACAGCATGGGTGGGTGCCAGGAAGCCACCGGCGGTACATAGAAATATCCCATTGCATTGCCCAACACAGCTGAGGTAGTAATGTCGTGCTTAATGCAGGTGGGCTTCGGCCCACACTGCATGCCCCAGTCAGACTGGGGTTCTTTACAAGTGGACATAGATGCATTTATAATTCCCTGTGGACCCACAGCATGGGTGGGTGCCAGGAAGCCACCGGCGGTACATAGAAATATCCCATTGCATTGCCCAACACAGCTGAGGTAGTAATGTCGTGCTTAATGCAGGTGGGCTTCGGCCCACACTGCATGCCCCAGTCAGACTGGGGTTCTTTACAAGTGGACAGATGTAGGTTAAACTCTGTGTGCACCTACAGCATGGGTGGCTCCCTGGAACCCACCGGCGATACACAAAAATATCCCATTGCATTGCCCAACACAGCGGATGTAACGTCAGCTGTAATGCAGGTGGGCTAAAAATTCATTTGATTACACTGTAGGCGAGGGCCCACAAAAATTGCTGTATCAACAGTACTAATGTACATCCAAAAAATTGGCCATGCCCAACCAAGATGGCAGGTGAAACCCGTTAACCGCTTTGGTTAATGTGGCTTAAGTGGTAACTAGGCCTGGAGGCAGCCCAGTTTAACGAAAAATTGGTTCAAGTTAAAGTTTCAACGTTTTTAAGAGCATTGAAACATATAAAAATTGTTTAGAAAAATTATGAGTGAGCCTTGTGGCCCTAAGAAAAATTGCCCGTTCAGCGTGATTACGTGAGGTCTCAGGAGGAGGAGCAGGAGGAGGAGGAGGAATATTAGACACAGATTGATGAAGCAGAAATGTCCCCGTTTTGGATGGTGAGAGAGAACGTAGCTTCCATCCGCGGGTGCAGCCTACGTATTGCTTACGTATCGCTGCTGTCCGCTGGTGGAGAAGAGAAGTCTGGGGAAATCCAGGCTTTGTTCATCTTGATGAGTGTAAGCCTGTCGGCACTGTCGTTTGACAGGTGGGTACGCTTATCCGTGATGATTCCCCCAGCCACACTAAACACACTCTCTGACAAGACGCTAGCCGCAGGACAAGCAAGCACCTCCAGGGCATACAGCGCGAGTTCAGGCCACGTGTCCAGCTTCGACACCCAGTAGTTGTAGGGGGTAGAGGCGTCACGGAGGACGGTCGTGCGATCGGCTACGTACTCCCTCACCATCCTTTTACAGTGCTCCCGCCGACTCAGCCTTGACTGGGGAGCGGTGACACAGTCTTGCTGGGGAGCCATAAAGCTGGCAAAGGCCTTGGAGAATGTTCCCCTGCTTGCGCTGTACATGCTGCCTGATCTCTGCGCCTCCCCTGCTACCTGGCCCTCGGAACTGCGCCTTCTGCCACTAGCGCTGTCGGATGGGAAGTTTACCATCAGTTTGTCCACCAGCGCCCTGTGGTATAGCAACACTCTCGAACCCCTTTCCTCTTCGGGAATGAGAGTGGGAAGGTTCTCCTTATAGCGTGGGTCGAGCAGTGTGTACACCCAGTAATCCGTAGTGGCCAGAATGCGTGTAATGCGCGGGTCACGAGAAAGGCATCCTAACATGAAGTCAGCCATGTGTGCCAGGGTACCTGTACGCAACACATGGCTGTCTTCACTAGGAAGATCACTTTCAGGATCCTCCTCCTCCTCCTCTTCCTCCTCCTCAGGCCATACACGCTGAAAGGATGACAGCCCAGCAGCATGTGTACCCTCACCAGTGGGCCAAGCTGTCTCTTCCCCCTCCTCCTCATCCTCCTCATGCTCCTCCTCCTCCTCCTCAACGCGCTGAGATATAGACAGGCGGGTGCTCTGACTATCCAGCGACCTACTGTCTTCCCCCGGCTCTGTTTCCGAGCGCAAAGCGTCTGCCTTTATGCTTTGCAGGGAACTTCTCAAGATACATAGCAGAGGAATGGTGACGCTAATGATTGCAGCATCGCCGCTCACCACCTGGGTAGACTCCTCAAATTTTCCAAGGACCTGGCAGATGGCTGCCAACCAGGGCCACTCTTCTGTAAATAATTGAGGAGGCTGACTCCCACTGCGCCGCGCAAGTTGGAGTTGGTATTCCACTATAGCTCTACGCTGCTCATAGAGTCTGGCCAACATGTGGAGCGTAAAGTTCCACTGTGTGGGCACGTCGCACAGCAGTCGGTGCACTGGCAGATTAAACCTATGTTGCAGTGTCCGCAGGGTGGCAGTGTGCGTGTGGGATTTGCGGAAATGTGCGCAGAGCTGGTGCACCTTTCCGAGCAGGTATGACAAGTGGGGGTAGCTTTTCAGAAAGCGCTGAACCACCAAATTAAAGACATGGGCCAGGCATGGCATGTGCGTGAGGCTGCCGAGCTGCAGAGCCGCCACCAGCTTACGGCCGTTGTCACACACGACCATGCCCGGTTGGAGGCTCAGCGGCGCAAGCCAGTGGTCGCTCTGCTCTGTCAGACCCTGCAGCAGTTCGTGGGCTGTGTGCCTCTTCTCTCCTAAGCTGAGTAGTTTCAGCACGGCCTGCTGACGCTTGCCCACCGCTGTGCTGCCACGCCGCGTGACACCGACTGCTGGCGACGTGCTGCTGACACATCTTGATTGCGAGACAGAGGTTGCGTTGGAGGAGGAGTAGGAGGAAGGTGCTTTAGTAGAGGAAGCATACACCGCCGCAGATACCACCACCGAGCTGTGGCCCGCAATTCTGGGGGTGGGTAGGACGTGAGCGGTCCCAGGCTCTGACTCTGTTCCAGCCTCCACTAAATTCACCCAATGTGCCGTCAGGGAGATATAGTGGCCCTGCCCGCCTGTGCTTGTTCACGTGTCCTTTGTTAAGTGGACCTTGGCAGTAACCGCGTTGGTGAGGGCGCGTACAATGTTGCGGGAGACGTGGTCGTGCAGGGCTGGGACGGCACATCGGGAAAAGTAGTGGCGACTGGGAACCGAGTAGCGCGGGGCAGCCGCCGCCATCATGCTTTTGAAAGCCTCCGTTTCCACAAGCCTATACGGCAGCATCTCTAGGCTGATCAATTTTGCAATGTGCACGTTTAACGCTTGAGCGTGCGGGTGCGTGGCGTCGTAGTTGCGCTTGCGCTCAAACTGTGGCACTAGCGATGGCTGGACGCTGCGCTGAGAGACATTGCTGGATGGGGCCGAGGACAGCGGAGGTGAGGGTGTGGGTGCAGGCCAGGAGACGGTAGTGCCTGTGTCCTCAGAGGGGGGTTGGATCTCAGTGGCAGGTTGGGGCACAGGGGGAGAGGCAGTGGTGCAAACCGGAGGCGGTGAACGGGCATCGTCCCACCTTGTGGGGTGCTTGGCCATCATATGCCTGCGCATGCTGTTGGTGGTGCCTCCCCAGCTGATCTTGGCGCGACAAAGGTTGCACACCACTGTTCGTCGCTCGTCAGGCGTCTCTGTGAAAAACTGCCACACCGTAGAGCACCTTGACCTGTGCAGGGTGGCATGGCGCGAGGGGGCGCTTTGGGAAACAGTTGGTGGATTATTCGGTCTGGCCCTGCCTCTACCCCTGGCCACCGCACTGGCTCGGCCTGTGCCCACACCCTCACTTGGCCCTCCGCGTCCTCGGCCGCGTCCACGTCCTCTAGGCCTACCCCTACCCCTCAGCATGCTGTATTACCAGTGATTTGATTTCCCAGACAGGAAAGAAATTGGCGCAAGGCTACACTCACCCGTAGCTGGTTGCGTCTGATTTTTGTACGTTGTCCACGCAGCACACACGTACACGGAGACCTTAGGACTGACACAGGCAGGCCAAATATAATTTCTTTTCCTTTTTTGCAAAGGGAAGCACCCACTGCGTATATTCAATGAACAAGAAGTTTAATATCTGTGGTGTGGCCCTCAAAAAGTGTCACACAACTATAGTGTAGCAGAGTTATTAACTCTAGCAGAGCAGGTATTTGCCAGTCAGGAAAGACAATGGCGCAAGCCTGCAGTAAACCGTAGCTGGTTGCGTCTGATTTTTGTACGTTGTCCACGCAACACACACGTACACGGAGACCTTAGGACTGACACAGGCAGGCCAAATATAATTTTTTGTCCTTTTTTGCAAAGGGAAGCACCCACTGCGTATATTCAATGAACAAGAAGTTTAATATCTGTGGTGTGGCCCTCAAAAAGTGTCACACAACTTTAGTGTAGCAGAGTTATTAACTCTAGCAGAGCAGGTATTTGCCAGTCAGGAAAGACAATGGCGCAAGCCTGCAGTTAACCGTAGCTGGTTGCGTCTGATTTTTGTACGTTGTCCACGCAGCACACACGTACACGGAGACCTTAGGACTGACACAGGCAGGCCAAATATAATTTATTTTCCTTTTTTGCAAAGGGAAGCACCCACTGCGTATATTCAATGAACAATAACTGTGTTGTGGCCCTGCCTACACAATTCTGTCCCTGTAGTATCAATGGAGGGTGCAATGCTCTGCACAGACGATTTTTAGAAAAAAAAAAAATGCAACACTGCTAACAGCAGCCAGCACAGTACTGCACACGGTTAAATTTGGCCCTAGAAAGGACCGTTGAGGTTCTTGAAGGCTACACTCACTCCTAACACTCTCCCTGCCTATACACCACTTCTGTCCCTAATACCGGGTGCAATGCTCTGCACTGCCGATTTTGAGAAAAAAAAAAAAAAAAAACCACTGCTAGCAGCAGCCTGCACACAGGTAGATGTGGCCCTGAGAAGGACCGTTGGGGTTCTTGAAGCCTACACTGACTCCTAACGCTCTCCCTACAGCAGCACCAGCACGATAGTACTTTCCCTCAGCTAACTCACAAGGCATGTGTGGCGAGCCGCGGGAGGGGCCGACTTTTATACTCGGGTGACATCAGATCTCCCCAGCCACTCACAGCAGGGGGGTGGTATAAGGCTTGAACGTCACAGGGGGAAGTTGTAATGCCTTCCCTGTCTTTCAATTGGCCAGAAAAGCGCGCTAACGTCTCAGAGAGGAAACTGAAAGTAACCGGAACACCGCGTGGTGCTCGTTACGAGTAACGAGCATCCCGAACACCCTAATATTCGCACGAATATCAAGCTCGGACGAGTACGTTCGCTCATCTCTATTAACCACACATTTTCCTATCTATAAATTATCTTGCAATCCCACCCACTTGTTCTATAAAAAATTGAAATGAAGAATTAATAGGAAAATTAAAAGATCAGAAAACACAATTTGTTGTTCCTTAAATGTCGTAAAATAAAGTGTTGCAGCATATTTCAGATAATAATAGGAACATATACACAGTTGGTTCAATTTGTTTTTTTGAACCGATTTATTAACAGTTTACTTATGATGTACAGTATTTCAACTGCACAGACTTTTCTATTACTTTGTATTCATGCCATATAAAAGCATTGGTATAACAGCTGGTTATTCCAATGATTTGGATGAATTTCTCCCCCACACACGCCTAGCCCCTGCTCTGCCTTTTAACAATGTGTGTGCCAAGCACTACTGATGAAGGAGCATTGCATTGCTTTGAAATGCATTTTTTAAGCTGGCATTATCACTAAAAATGGCTAGATTTATCACAAAAAAAATTTATGCACTTGCATGCTCATTAAAGGGTCATTTTTGGTCTCCATACATACATCCACCTGCGGGTTGTATGTTTCCTGTGTTGGTCGCACCCACCATCTTATTCATATACCACTCGTGCCATTATACCATCAAGACATCCAACTAGTACATGGATATACTCATTCCTACTGCACCCACCTCTTTTGGTATAGCTCCACTCATTTTTTTCTATCCCTTATCATCTTATCCTGAGGATAGGTCATCAAAACCGAGAAATGGGGAATGCCTTTAAGGACTGGTTAACACAAAAAAACACACAGTTTGTTGCACATTTAATATTTTGCAACGATCTTGCAGCTAATACCTGGGTGCAGAGTTTCTCACTGCCTACCTCAGTTTTGACATAACCCATATACCCATTCGACCACTGCATAGAATAGGACATGTGACAACTGAGCCCAGTAATGGACCGAAGCACCTGCACTGGAATGGTGAGAGATTAAATAGGTGAGTACTACAGATGAGCGAGCACCCAAATGCTCTGGTCCACGTTATTCGAGTCAAGCTTTTCGTAAAGTTCGAGAGCTCTACTCGAATAACGAACCCCAGTGACTACAGTGGGAGACTTGAGCATTTTTGTAAGTGGGACGCTGGGTCCCGAGCTTTTTTTTTTCTTCTTTTTTTGGTTCCTTCTCTCTCTCTCTCTCTCTCCCTCTCCTGACAAAAATTTTTCCAATGACATGCACTGCGGTGGGGAGGGGCCAAAACAGGCACGTCACAGCGGGGAGGACCCAAAAACTGGGGCGGGGTCGAACCCGATTTGATGCTCGTTCGAGTAACGAGCACCATTGAGTACGCTAATACTCGAATGAGCATCAAGCTCGGCAGAGTGTGTTCGCTCAACTCTAGTAAGTACACCTTTTGTTATATTATAATAAGTCCTTTTTTAGTGGCACATTTTTTATTATCTCCGATAACACTTTTTAAGGTAAAATAATTGCTAATTTTACTGTTACTTTTCTGCTTAATGCTAACAGCAGTAAATAGTTTTGTAAAAAGCCTTTGTAGGGTCAGTATAAATGGCTGAAATGAAGGCATTTTGTGGCATACACATTTTATTATGCCTGCAGCGGTTTAGCATATTATTAGTCAAAGAAAAATTAAATGGAACTTGCGTGGCGTCCTGCAGATCATTTTCATTGAATTACAGTTCTTTTTTATGTTTTCAAGTGATACTTGAAAAAAAATGTGTTACTGTTTAATAAGTTCCCACAATACATATTTATCTTCAATTGTGACAGTGACTACTCATACATTTTTTAAAACTATTTCCTGCGATTGTGTTTGATCAGGAGACATCTGTTTTTCTGTTTGTTTGTTTTCGGCTTCTTTTGAAGTCAACCTTGATGTTCTAAAGTTCATAGGAAATTACCGGTAGATCTTTCAATCCAATACACATACAGTATTTAAATTCATTAACTATTATTTGCTCTCATGAACATTTTGATCTTTATTACATTATATTACATTCTTAGTAAATGGTACAATATAGTTGAAAGCCAATGAACATATTTTATCTGGATATAGGCTTGGTAACAAATTATATAAAACGTTAACATCGATATATAAAATGTGTTTGCAAATATAATGCATATAAAGCATATTAAAATTATAAATTATACAATGCATTTGTTTTTGGTGCTTAATATGAAAAAATGGTAGATGAATAAAATACACATAAACCATTAATTTCTACTTAACACATAAAATCAAACAGTTCTATACTACTGGATAGTCAAGCAAACATTTGCAAAACATTAGACAAAAGTATAAATTTTCTGACAATATATATCACGCCATAATATATATACAACAATGTGCTGTCATAATATTTTTTTTGTAAGTGAATTATCAAAATCATTTCATGCTTCTTGAAGGATGTTTAAAAATAGATGAATGATAGTAACATAACAGAGTGTCAAAGAATAAAGAACCAAAGAATTAAACAAGAAAAAAAAGTATATATAATTCCATTTTTGATTGAATTTTTGGGTTCCCCTGTTTGTGGTTTGGATAATATTTAGATTATTCACAAAAATATTTCTGTGTGGGGAATTTATATTCCATCCCAAGTGGACCTCTATATTAGAAAATGTTCAGAATGAACGTATGAACAAGATTCTTTGATTTTCACCAAATTTGTGACTCATAAAGAATTAATATACATAAGTACGCTGTTTGTACTATAGTCGAAAAGCAGTCAATGAAGTCTACCAGCATTTTCAAATTGAATTGCTGTTAAAAATACCTTAAGGCCTTGTTCAGAGGAGCGCTGTCTGCAAGCATTAGAGGCATGCATAGGACTCACTTCTATAGCAAGCAATGGGTTGGTTGCACTAAATTCACACATCTAACAAAGATTGGACATGCGATAGCAAACTCACATCTAAGCTATGCGGTGTCTACTTTCCATAGACTCCTATGGGAGCTGGAAAGCATGCACCATGTACCTCGGATCCTGTGAAAGGGCTATTTCAAGTAGCTAGAATTAGCTTGTTCACTCGATCTTGAGAGCAGTATAGCCGCGATCTTTGCACACGGCTATACTGCATGCTGACAGCGCTCGTCTGAACGAGCCCTAATACATGAGTCTAGCTGAATATCGAGCAAGAACTTATATTCAATTCATGTCAAAGTACTCTGTCAGGTAAAAAGGCATATTACCGTGTGCTGACAGAATTATGTAAAAAAGGATTGGTTTATTGAATGTTTAATGGAAGATGGATATCTAAGTCTTTGGATCAATTAATTAACTACAATATAATATTACTGCAATCTCCCTGCACTCAAGAGTATCCTTATCTTTTATACCTTTGCTTCCTTTCCTGTTAAAATTAATCATGTATAAAAGGAAAAAAACTATTTAGAAATTCTAAAGATTAATATTTAATGAAATTATAATTTTAATTTACTATTAGGCAATGACTTATAATTGACAATTTTGCCAACGTTAAATTACAATAAAAATTAAATTAGAGGCCTCCCCACTGAGACCCCAACTGGTCCACAATAAAGTGTTTTAATTTACTAGCACATTTTTACTTAACTTTTTACAATTACTCAGACATTTTAATTTGTTTGGAAAACTGAACTCTGCTTTATTATCAACAATGATATGATTCTGAGTGTGAATAACCAAAATTGTACCCTTAGCAAATGTGTTTCCAGGATCCAACCAGGTGATAAGAAGATAAATGGCTTGATGACTCTCCATTTATTTTTGTCATTTAAATACATGTATTTTAAACTAACAATCATTTTTTCAATAGGCTTTAATTAAAGATTTTTCACCATTTGTTTTCTACACATCTTTGTATGCAGACACTCCACTCTGATGGTCCTCTTACGCAGGCCGATTATCAGGCCGGAGCGTTCCCCTGAACTCTTCTACACCTGACAATCGAGCTGTGTAAAAGGGACCAACAATCAGCGAACAAGCAAGCAAATGCTCCTATGTTGGTTGATTGACTTGTTTATGTGAGCAGAAAAATGCTTGCTACTCGGCTGCACATCACCCAGGGTAAATGGGAAGATTTGCAGCTGATCAATGACAATTGTATGAGGATGAACAATCATGTTAAGAATCAGTCATTCCCACAGAGCAGATAACCGGCCTGTGTACATGGAGATAATGAGTAGTGACCAACATGTTCATTGTCAGTCAATGGTAGTCAGCGCGCAGACTATCTCTCTTCAGAACTTTCTTATCAGCTAATGTATGACCTCAACAAAATTTATCTTAGTTGTGGTCATAAACTAGCTGATAAAAATGAAGGAGAGGAGGGCTGTAAACCAAGATGTTAGTCCAACTTCACTCGATGAATTTGCTATTAAGACTTTGGGTCCTTTCTGATGGATGCTTGTTGGGTGTTTAAGTGCTCGACAGTCAACTCAGGGATTATTGTTCCTGTGCTTTCACACTGGAGTGATAAGCATTCAGTATAAGGAAGTGAAGATGGCCAGACATCGTTTTCGTCCGCCGGCCTCCATTGACAGTAAACAGGAAGTCGTTCATAGGTGAATGACTGCCTGTTTACGCAGTTAGATAGTTGTTTGTTTTTTATGCCTCTCCAAACTGAATGATGGCCGATAAGCAAATCAATTGTTCATTATTCTGTTACTGGCAACATTTACTCTGAACGATTATTGTGCAGTATATGTAGTGATTAATAGAAGCTGCCGAGGATAAATTGTGTAAAATTTTAAACTTAACCCTACTGCAAAAAATGATTACCAGCCCAAAATGCATACATTTCAGTGCCAAAAATATTACTCCCAAAAGGTGTCTAAAGATTTTTGGCTTCTAATTTATTTTTTACTTAATAAGGTTTAAAATTCAAATCATTAAGCCTATATTGGGATCATTAGGGAGAAAGCAGCCTGCCTGATAGTATGTGATATCCACTGTTTGTAAAATGGAATTTGAGTTCCCTCTACTATTTTGTGCTAATTCCTCTTATGTTATAATATTTTACTTCTAGCAAATGGAGGCAAGTATTGTTTTTTTCAGGTGAAATAGGTTATGCACTAGTGCAGAACACTTTTTCAGTGAATGAATCTGAAATTAAACTGACCTACCATACTAGATGTCTAAGCACAGACAAAACGGGTGCTGTGGTTGGTAAAATCCAAAGGGGGTAGCTGGTTGAACCACCATCTTACATTTTGCCGGCAAAGCATAATGATATGCCATCAATCACTGTTAGTAGTTGGTGTACACAATGGCTGTTTTAGTTAGGAATGATCCTAGCTGGACAGTGAATTAATTTGTAGACTACTTTAAATCAACTTAGTGCGCTGCAAGTATGTTTTCTACTGAGGCACGTAATAGGTCCTTATTAGGGATGAGCGAGTATACTCGCTAAAGCACTACTCGTCCGAGTAATGTGCTTTAGACGAGTATCTCCCTGCTCGTACCTGAAAATTCGGGGGCCGCTGCGGAGCGGGGAGCTGTGGGGGAGAGCAGGGAGGAACTGAGGGGAGATCTCTCTCTCCCTCTCTCCCGCCCGCTCTCCCCTGCTCCCCGCCGTGACTCACCTGTCAGCTGCGGCGGCTCCCGAATATTCAGGGACGAGCAGGGAGATACTCGTCTAAAGCACATTACTTGAGCGAGTAGTGCTTTAGCGAGTATACTCGCTCATCCCTAGTCCTTATAAAAAATTCTGTTGCCCAAAGTTACTTCTTCCCAAGTTGAATTACTGAAGTCGCCATTAACTGTAGAGAAACTGTTCAGGGTTACTAAATGGCAAAAAAATAAGGTTCTAAGCCAGATGGCTTTCCAATAGAAGTGCTATGCTGATATTTTGTTTCCCATTTTATTAAGTGTTTTCAAAGGTTTTGTTTAATTATTGTGAACTTTCAGTATGAAAGAGGTGTTACTAATAGTGATACCCAAAATAGATATTATTGATCCTTTTAGATTTTGGTTCCTACTAGTGGATAGCTTTACTTAACTCAGACTATAAGATAACTGTAGGGTTTTTTTTTTACTGAAAAGCTTTCTAAGGTATGTGTGTAATTAGTTAATTCTGATCAAATGGGATTCATGTCCACTAAGACTACAGCAGATAATTGCAGAGTGTTGGACTAGTCACTCAATTTAGATGCTACTCAAAGGGTATTGTAGTCTTATAAATCATGTATAATAAATTGTATATTTAGAAGAATATAGCGTGAAACAGACAGGTGGTGTTACAATATTTGTTTCCTCCTCTGAAGCTCATTATTTAATAGAAGATATATCTAGAAAAACACTGTAGCATGAGCTGATTATGAGCAGATACCGCCCGGCTCTTATCCAATCAGGGTATGATTGAGGGGTGAGGTTCCCTCAACTCAGCAGTCATCAAATTATTCTAAAAGATACAGTTAACTTGGCAGTTAGATTATCTCAAGCTTACATGTGACATATACTTTTCCTAAAGCCGGCAGTTATCTTATCTTAAGCTTACATGAACGCATGCTTTTGCTAAAGTCTTCCCCACTGAACTGGTAACTTCTGTTTTTGACTGCTTTTACAGGTCAGTTATGAACCACTGTAACCCTGAAACAAAATAATGTGTAAAACACTATTAAAGGTTACTCTAAGGCTGCATTCAGACGAACGTATATCGGCTCGGTTTTCACGCCGAGCCGATATACGTTGTCCTCATGTGCAGGGGGGGAGGCTAGAAGAGCCCAGGAGCAGGAACTGAGCTCTCGCCCCATCTCTGCCTCCTCTCCACCCCTCTGCACTATTTGCAATGAAGAGGGCCGGGGCTAATTCGCGACCCTTAGCCCCGCCCCCGTCCCACCTCCTCTCATTGAAAATAGTGCAGAGGGGTGGAGAGGAGGCTGAGAGGGGGCGGGAGCCTCAGTTCCTGCTTCTGGCTCTTCCAGGCTCCCCCCCCCCTGCAGACGAGGAGGACGTATATCGGCTCGGCGTGAAAACCGAGCCGATATACGCTCTTGTGAACGCACCCTTACACAGAGTATTTTGGAATGTACAGTACAGTACTAGATACTGCAAAGCCAAAAGCCACATGGATTCCATTATAGTTAATAAGGACCACCTGTCACCATTCAAGTCTGGTATGTGCTGGACCCAGCAGTTTTGGTATTTTCGTTGCTCCGTACAGAGGATGGAGCTGAACAACAGAAATCAAACTGTAGGCTTTAATACAAGTGTGAATGAGGCCTAAGACCTACAGAATTTGTTTATTTTACCTTGTTCCACCTCCTTTAAATATCTTGTTGTAGTCATATCTAAATGAATCATTAAGGGGTATAAAAAATGTAATTTAGGCCCACTGATTAGGAAAATAAGAGAAAAATCTAAAATTTGGAATAGATTATGTACATACTAGTGTGCTACTTATAATTCATCTTTTTACCACAAATCTTTTATTGTTTCCAGCATTTGCCAATCTGGATTTCTAATACCATATTTAAAGCTGTTTAACACAGTATAGCGCAGACAGTATATATAATACATGAGTTTCTTTGGGAAAAAAAGACCGAGGCCAAGATTATTTTTTAATATTTCTTGTTGATCAAGGGGGTTTTGTGTTACAAGATCTTAGATTGTGTTATTATACATCTCAACTATAACAATTGGTTGATTGTAAAGTAAACTTATATAAAAGTTACAGTTGTTATCACAGGAGTTATGTTTTCACTATATTGGAAGCTAATTTGTTTGAAAAAAGCAGACACACATATATCCACATGGGCTTAATGATTTTGAGGAAAAGCTAAGGAAAAAGCAAATATAAATGTAATTTCGACTATGGAGAAAACAATTTGACATTGTGCTCACCTCCACTAATAACTGGAGCTCATGTAGCAGCTATAGACAAACAACTTCCGCGAGTGCACAAGATAATTACCGTTGATCCACAGCTAGAATATGACTGTGTAGAGAAAAAAACATCCGGCATTTGACCCTTCTCTTCCATATGTCTCTTGCTAATTTTGTTCTAATTTAGCTGGAGATATTCATGTTTATTTAGTAAACAAGGTTAATAAGCTGTCAACACCTCCTTGCTAGGCTCTATGGTTTTAATTTTCCCCACAAGTGTCATTCAGCTAGCTATGAGTAACAAAAGGATCTAACTTTTGAAGTTAGTAAGCAAGTTGGGGATTTTATGTCTGTCCATTTTGTTCAATTTTTTACACTCAATAAAGGATTATCTTTTACTAGTGTCAAGGCTTGGATGTTTTCTCTGCATTGCTAATTTTAACTATACGGTACTCTTATATGGAGTAATAAGTGGAGGAAAAAAAAGTATTTGAAAATTGAAAATTTTGTTGACTCCTGTAGAGAAATACAGGAGAATTGTTGCACTATACATCCAAAATTGTGAGGAAATTGGCCACGGAGCCATCAGTCAAATATCATACATGTTTAAATATCAGAATAGTTCTTATTCATATGCTTAAAGCACTGTGAATAGAGTTGCAACATTATATAGAGCAGGGGTCCCCAATAGAGATGAGCGAACGTACTCGTCCGAGCTTGATACTCGTTCAAGTATTAGCGTGTTCGAGATGCTCGTTACTAGAGGCGAGCACCACGCGATGTTCGAGTTACTTTCACTTTCATCTCTGAGACGTTAGCGCGCTTTTCTGGCCAATAGAAAGACAGGGAAGGCATTACAACTTCCCCCTGCGACGTTCAAGCCCTATACCACCCCCTTGCAGTGAGTGGCTGGGGAGATCAGGTGTCACCCGAGTATATAAATCGGCCCCTCCCGCGGCTCGCCACAGATGCATTCTGACAGAGATCAGGGAAAGTGCTGCTGATACTGGAGCTGCTATAGGGAGAGCGTTAGGAGTGATTTTAGGCTTCAAGAACCCCAACAGTCCTTCTTAGGGCCACATCTGACCGTGTGCAGTACTGTTGAGGCTGCTTTTTGCAGTGCTGCACTTTTTTTTTTTTTTGTATATCGGCCATGCAGAGCATTGCGTCCTCAGTCTGCAGTCATTGTACAGAGTATAGGGCCAGTACTGGTGAGGCAGGGAAAGAGATATTCAGGCTATATAGGCAGTGGGTTTTTTCCAAAAAATTGGGGAAAAATACTATATTTGGGCTGCCTGTGACCGTCTTCAGTTTACTGCGTGTCTGCTGGGGGTAGTAATCCTAATTAATACGCAGCTAAGCGTTACAGCAGGCTTGGGCAAAATTGTTTCCTGGATCTGCTGTCTCTGTTACATCAGCGCCGTCATCCCGCCAGAGGGAAACAGTATACATAATATTATACGCTGCCTACCGTATCTATCTGCTGGGGTTAGTAGTCCTAATTAATACGCAGCTAAGCGTTACAGCAGGCTTGCGCAAAATTGTTTCCTGGATCTGCTGTCTCTGTTACATCAGCGCCGTCATCCCGCCAGAGGGAAACAGTATACATAATATTATACGCTGCCTACAGTATCTATCTGCTGGGGGTAGTAGTCCTAATTAATACGCAGCTAAGCGTTACAGCAGGCTGGCGCAAAATTGTTTCCTGGATCTGCTGTCTCTGTTACATCAGCGCCGTCATCCCGCCAGAGGGAAACAGTATACATAATATTATACGCTGCCTACAGTATCTATCTGCTGGGGTTAGTAGTCCTAATTAATATGCAGCTAAGCGTTACAGCAGGCTTGCGCAAAATTGTTTCCTGGATCTGCTGTCTCTGTTACATGATCGCCGTCATCCCGCCAGAGGGAAAGAGTATACATAATATACGCTGCCTACAGTATCTATCTGCTGGAGGTAGTAGTCCTAATTAATACACAGCTAAGCGTTACAGCAGGCTGGTGCAAAATTTTTCCTGGATCTGCTGTCTCTGTTACATCAGCGCCGTCATCCCGCCAGAGGGAAAGAGTATACATAATATTATACGCTGCCTACAGTATCTATCTGCTGGGGGTTGTAGTCCTAATTAATACGCAGCTAAGCGTTACAGCAGGCTGGCGCAAAATTGTTTCCTGGATCTGCTGTCTCTGTTACATCAGCGCCGTCATCCCGCCAGAGGGAAAGAGTATACATAATATTATACGCTGCCTACAGTATCTATCTGCTGGGGGTAGTAGTCCTAATTAATACGCAGCTAAGCGTTACAGCAGGCTGGCGCAAAATTGTTTCCTGGATCTGCTGTCTCTGTTACATCAGCGTCGTCATCCCGCCAGAGGGAAACAGTATACATAATATTATACGCTGCCTACAGTATCTATCTGCTGGGGGTAGTAGTCCTAATTAATACGCAGCTAAGCGTTACAGCAGGCTTGTGCAAAATTGTTTCCTGGATCTGCTGTGCGTTCTGTAAGGGAAGTCAGCCTCCAACCACAGGCCAATAAGCGGAACATTTAATTACAGCGTTCTGTTTCTGCACTACTGGTAATACAGCATGCTGAGGAGTAGGGGTAGGCCTAGAGGACGTGGACGCGGGCGAGGACGCGGAGGCCCAAGTCAGGGTGTGGGCACAGGCCGAGCTCCTGATCCAGGTGTATCGCAGCCGACTGCTGCGGGATTAGGAGAGAGGCACATTTCTGGCGTCCCCACATTCATCTCACAATTAATGGGTCCACGCGGTAGACCTTTATTAGAAAATGAGCAGTGTGAGCAGGTCCTGTCGTGGATGGCAGAAAGTGCATCCAGCAATCTATCTACCACCCAGAATTCTGCGCCGTCCACTGCTGCAACTCTGAATCCTCTGGCTGCTGCTCCTCCTTCCTCCCAGCCTCCTCACTCCATTACAATGACACATTCTGAGGAGCAGGCAGACTCCCAGGAACTGTTCTCGGGCCCCTGCCCAGAATGGGCAGCAATGGTTCGAATGCTCTCCCACTGGAGGAGTTTGTCGTGACCGATGCCCAACCTTTGGAAAGTTCTCGGGGTCCGGGGGATGAGGCTGGGGACTTCCGGCAACTGTCTCAAGAGCTTTCAGTGGGTGAGGAGGACGATGACGATGAGACACAGTTGTCTATCACTCAGGTAATAGTAATTGGAGTAAGTCCGAGGGAGGAGCGCACAGAGGATTCGGAGGAAGAGCAGCAGGACGATGAGGTGACTGACCCCACCTGGTTTGCTACGCCTACTGAGGACAGGTCTTCAGAGGGGGAGGCAAGTGCAGCAGCAGAGCAGGTTGGAAGAGGCAGTGCGGTGGCCAGGGGTAGAGGCAGGGCCAGACCGAATAATCCACCAACTGTTTCCCAAAGCGCCCCCTCGCGCCATGCCACCCTGCAGAGGCCGAGGTGCTCAAAGGTCTGGCAGTTTTTCACTGAGAGTGCAGACGACCGACGAACAGTGGTGTGCAACCTTTGTCGCGCCAAGATCAGCCGGGGAGCCACCACCACCAGCCTCACCACCACCAGCATGCGCAGACATAGGATGGCCAAGCACCCCACAAGGTGGGACGAAGGCCGTTCACCGCCTCCGGTTTGCACCGCTGCGTCTCCACCTGTGCCCCAACCTGCCACTGAGATCCAACCCCCCTCTCAGGACACAGGCACTACCGTCTCCTGGCCTGCACCCACACCCTCACCTGTGCTGTGCTCGGCCCCATCCACCAATGTCTCTCAGCGCACCGTCCAGCCGTCGCTAGCGCAAGTGTTGGAGCGCAAGCGCAAGTACGCCGCCACGCACCCACACGCTCAAGCGTTAAACGTGCACATTGCAAAATTTATCAGCCTGGAGATGCTGCCGTATAGGGTTGTGGAAACGGAGGCTTTCAAAGGTATGATGGCGGCCGCGGCCCCGGGCTACTCAGTTCCCAGTCGCCACTACTTTTCCCGATGTGCCGTCCCAGCCCTGCACGACCACGTCTCCCGCAACATTGTACGCGCCCTCACCAACGCGGTTACTGCCAAGGTCCACTTAACAATGGACACGTGGACAAGCACAGGCGGGCAGGGCCACTATATCTCCCTGACGGCACATTGGGTGAATTTAGTGGAGGCTGGGACAGAGTCAGAGCCTGGGACCGCTCACGTCTTACCCACCCCCAGAATTGCAGGCCCCAGCTCGGTGGTGGTATCTGCGGCGGTGTATGCTTCCTCCACTAAACCACCCTCCTCCTCCTCCTCCTACGCAACCTCTGTCTCGCAATCAAGATGTGTCAGCAGCAGCAGCAGCACTTCGCCAGCAGTCGGTGTCGCGCGTCGTGGCAGCACAGCGGTGGGCAAGCATCAGCAGGCCGTGCTGAAACTACTCAGCTTAGGAGAGAAAAGGGCACATGGCTCACGAACTGCTGCAGGGTCTGACAGAGCAGACCGACCGCTGGCTTGCGCCGCTGAGCCTCCAACCGGGCATGGTCGTGTGTGACAACGGCCGTAACCTGGTGGCGGCTCTGCAGCTCGGCAGCCTCACGCACGTGCCATGCCTGGCCCACGTCTTTAATTTGGTGGTTCAGCGCCTTCTGAAAAGCTACCCACGCTTGTCAGACCTGCTCGGAAAGGTGCGCCGGCTCTGCGCACATTTCCGCAAGTCCCACACGGACGCTGCCACCCTGCGCACCCTGCAACATCTGTTTCATCTGCCAGTGCACCAACTGCTGTGCGACGTGCCCACACGGTGGAACTCTACACTCCATATGTAGAGCTATAGTGGAATACCAACTCCAACATGGGCGGCGCAGTGGGAGTCAGCCTCCTCAATTCTTTACAGAAGAGTGGGCCTGGTTGGCAGACATCTGCCAGGTCCTTGGAAACTTTGAGGAGTCTACCCAGATGGTGAGCGGCGATGCTGCAATCATTAGCGTCACCATTCCTCTGCTATGCCTCTTGAGAAGTTCCCTGCAAAGCATAAAGGCAGACGCTTTGCGCTCGGAAACAGAGGCGGGGGAAGACAGTATGTCGCTGGATAGTCAGAGCACCCTCCTGTCTATATCTCAGCGCGTTGAGGAGGAGAAGGAGCATGAGGAGGATGAGGAGGAGGGGGAAGAGACAGCTTGGCCCACTGCTGAGGGTACCCATGCTGCTTGCCTGTCATCCTTTCAGCGTGTATGGCCTGAGGAGGAGGAGGAGGAGGAGGATCCTGAAAGTGATCTTCCTAGTGAGGACAGCCATGTGTTGCGTACAGGTACCCTGGCGCACATGGCTGACTTGATGTTAGGATGCCTTTCTCGTGACCCTCGCGTTACACGCATTCTGGCCACTACGGATTACTAGGTGTACACACTGCTCGACCCACGGTATAAGGAGAACCTTTCCACTCTCATACCCGAAGAGGAAAGGGGTTCGAGAGTGATGCTATACCACAGCACCCTCGCGGACAAACTGATGGTAAAATTCCCATCCGACAGCGCTAGTGGCCGAAGGCGCAGTTCCGAGGGCCAGGTAGCAGGGGAGGCGCAAAGATCAGGCAGCATATACAGCACAGGCAGGGGAACACTCTCTAAGGCCTTTGACAGCTTTCTGGCTCCCCAGCAAGACTGTGTCACCGCTCCCCAGTCAAGGCAGAGTCGGCGGGAGCACTGTAAAAGGATGGTGAGGGAGTACGTAGCCGATCGCACGACCGTCCTCCGTGACGCCTCTGCCCCCTAAAACTACTGGGTGTCGAAGCTGGACACGTGGCCTGAACTCACGCTGTATGCCCTGGAGGTGCTTGCTTGTCCTGCGGCTAGCGTCTTGTCGGAGAGGGTGTTTAGTGCGGCTGGGGGAATCATCACGGATAAGCGTACGCGCCTGTCAACCGACTGTGCCGACAGGCTTACACTCATCAAGATGAACAAAGCCTGGATTTCCCCAGACTTCTCTTCTCCACCAGCGGACAGCAGCGATACCTAAACAATACGTAGGCTGCACCCACGGATGGAAGCATTGTTCTCTATCACCATCAAAAACGTGGACCTTTTAGCTTCATCAATCTGTGTATAATATTCATCCTCCTCCTCCTGCTTCTCCTCCTGAAACCTGACGTAATCACGCCGAACGGGCAATTTTTCTTAGGCCCACAAGGCTCAGTCATATAATTTTTGTAAACAATTTTTATACGTTTCAATGCTCATTAAAGCGTTGAAACTTGCACCTGAACCAATTTTTTTTTTAACTGGGCTGCCTCCAGGCCTAGTTACAAATTAAGCCACATTAACCAAAGCGATTAATGGGTTTCACCTGCCCTCTTGGTTGGGCATGGGCAATTTTTCTGACGTACATTAGTACTGTTGGTACACCAATTTTCTGTGGCCCTCGCCTACAGTGTAATCCAATTAATTTTTTGCCCACCTGCATTAAAGCTGACATTACATCAGCTGTGATGGGCACTGCAATGGGATACATTTATGTACAGCCGGTGGGTTCCAGGGAGCCACCCATGGTGTCGGTACACACGGAGTTGTAACTGCATGTGTCCATATCTAAAGAACCCCAGTCTGACTGGGGCATGCAGTGTGGGCCGAAGCCCACCTGCATTTAATCGGACGTTACCTCAGCTGTGATGGGCACTGCAATGGGACACATTTATGTACAGCCGGTGGGTTCCAGGGAGCCACCCATGCTGTGGGTGCACACGGAATTCCCATTGCGGAGTTGTACCTGCCTGTGACTATTTATAAAAAACCGCGGTCTGACTGGGGCATGCAGACACCTTGGCAGAATGAATAGTGTGTGGCATATAGGTTCCCCATTGCTATGCCCACGTGTGCAGCTCCTGATGGTGGTGCCACAGGATTATATTTCTCATTGCTTCTGTACAGCATTGTGGGCTATCGCCCCGCCCCTTTTAAAGAGGGTCGCTGCCTAGCCATGCCAACCCTCTGCAGTGTGTGCCTGCGGTTCCTCCTCATGGCAGACGCACTTATAAATAGACATGAGGGTGGTGTGGCATGAGTGCAGCTGAAGGCTGCGCAGGGACACTTTGGTGTGCGCTGTGGACACTGGGTCGTGCGGGGGGGGGGGGGCAGCATGTAACCCAGGAGAAGTGGCAGCTGAGCGTCATGCAGGCAGTGATTGTGCTTTGTTGGAGGTAGTGTGGTGCTTAGCTAAGGTATGCATTGCTAATTTAGGGCTTTTCAGAAGTAAAAATTTTTGGGAGGGGGGGGCCCACTCTTGCCGCTATTGTGGCTTAATAGTAGGACCTGGGAACTTGAGATGCAGCCCAACATGTAGCCCCTCGCCTGCCCTATCCGTTGCTGTGTCGTTCCCATCACTTTCTTGAATTGCCCAGATTTTCACAAATGGAAACCTTAGCGAGCATCGGCGATATACAGAAATGCTCGGGTCGTCCATTGACTTCAATGGGGTTCGTTACTCGAAACGAACCCTCGAGCATCGCGAAAATTTCGTCCCGAGTAACGAGCACCCGAGCATTTTGGTGCTCGCTCATCTCTAGTCCCCAACCACCGGTCCGCGGACTGGGGCCGGGCCGTTGGGTGTTTAGCGCCGGTCCGCGGCAACGCCGGGAACTTTTGCTTTAAACACAAGGCCCGCGGGCCGAATCCAGCCCACTGCATCGTATTATGTGGCCCACGGCGTGCCGACGCGGCTCACCACTGAAGCGATAACCAGCGTGGGCGCCGCAGCTACCCGCTGGTAATCGCGCTGGTCCCGGCGCACACTGTGCAGCCAGGATCCTCCTCCCCGAGTCCCCTGCTCATTAGTTCTGCAGAAGAGGACTCGCGGAGGAAGCGTTCCGGGCTGCACACTGACGTCAGGGCAAGCTGACAGAGAGCAACAGCAGGGAGGAGGTAAGTATATGGGTTGGGGGGCTGCTTACTACTAGGGGGGCTGCCTACTACTGGGGGGGCTGCCTATTACGGGGGGCTGCCTATTACGGGGGGGCTGCCTATTACTGGGGGGGGGGCTACTTATTGCAGGGGGAGGGGCTGCCTATTACTGGGGGTGGTACTTATTACAGGGGAAGGGGCTGCCTATTACTGGCGGGGGGCTGCCTATTACTGGGGGGGCTACTTATTACAGGGGAAGGGGCTGCCTATTACGGGGGGGCTGCCTATTACACGGGGCTGCCTATTACTGGTGGGGGGGTGGCCTTTTACTGGGGGGTGGGCTGCCTATTACTGGGGGGGGGACCTGCTTATTACTGGGGGGGCTGGTTATTACTGGGGGTGGGTGGGGGCTACTTATTACAGGGGAAGGGGCTGCTTGTTACTTGGGGGGCTGCCTATTACTGGGGGGGGGCTGCTTATTACTGGAGGGGACCTGCCTATTACTGGGAGGGTTGCTTACTGGGGGGGCTGCTTATTACTGAGGAGGGGGGGGCTACTTATTACAGGGGAAGGGGCCGCCTATTACTGGGGGGGGGGGGCTGCCTATTACTGGGGGGGCTGCCTATTACTGGGGGGGCTGCTTATTGCAGGGGGGCCTGCTTATTACGGGGGGGGGGGACCTGCTTACTACTGGGAGGGGGGCTACTTATTACAGGGGTAGGGGCTGCTAATTACTGAGAGGTGGGGGCTGTCTATTACTGAGGGGTGGGGGCTGTCTATTACTGGGGGGTAGATTATATACTGCCCTATGTGTGTACTGCCAGGACATTCTAAATGTCATAATTAAATTAGAATGCACTAAACTCCAACCCCTTTCATAACCACGTCCCATATAATCAAAGCCCCGCCCATGTCCCACCCAACCCTTCCGGGCCTTGTAAAATTGGTCTTGCTTAAAGCCGATCCCTGGTGCCAAAAAGGTTGAGGACCACTGATATAGAGTATGAGGTGATAATTTAAGATCTAGACATTCTTCCATTCCTTTTAGAATTTGTTTAGGTTTATGTTTAGGGATATGTTTGCGGGGTACATTTGTAATATGTACTTAAAGGGGTTGTTCCATGAAAATAAGCAATTCCCTATCCACAAGATAGGAAATGACTAGCTGCTCATTGAGAATTGACCACTGGGACTCCCACCGAGGAGAACCCGTGTCTTGATCATCCCCAAATGAAAGGAGCGATGGTTGCTCATGCACATTACTGCTCCATTTATTTCAATGGGACTGCAAGAGTTTGCTGAGCACGTGAACTTATACTTGTATATTACTATTATTGGTTTCCCCAATTTTTTTCTGTGTCCCTGACGCTGGTCTCTGGTGCTGTGGCAGGCTGCAGTTCTCAGTGCTGACAGTATTCTCTTCTGGTGACAGGGCTTTGAATACCCTGCCTCTGGTAAGAGAGTGCTGTGATTGGATCAATTACCAGCCAACCAAAGCTGGCACTCAATCATTCACAGCCATTCAGTGAATGACATGAATGAGATCACTGAATGGCTGTAATTCATTCTCAGTGCTGACAGGATTCTTTTCTAGTGAATCCTGAGTCGGCACTCGATCCACTCACAGCGCTTACTGGAGGCGGGGTATTCAAATCCCCATTACCAGAAGAGAATCCTGTCAGTGCTGAGAACTGCAGCAGCATGGGGACCAGTTCCAGGGACCAGCGCAAGGGACATAGATGCCGGCAGCTAGGTGATTCTTGCTTTTTTTTCCTTATTGCTTATACTCACCTAGCAGCTGGCATCTGTGTCCCTCGTGCTGGTCCCTGTGCTGCTGCAGTATGCAGTCCTCAGTGATGACAGGATTCTCTTCTCCTGGTAACGGGGCCTTGAATACCCCACCTTTGGTAAGCGCTGTGATCGTATCAAGCCAATCAGAGCCGGCGCTTGATGAACCAGTCACAGCACTTACCGGAAGCGGGGTATTCACAGCCCCATTACCAGGAGAAGAGAATCCTGTCAGCGCTGAGGACTGCAGGGACCAGCGTGAGGGGCACAGATGCCGGTGGCTGGGTAAGCATAAGACACCCCCTGAAAATAAGACACTGTGCCTCTTTTGAGGCAAAAATTAATATAAGACAGTGTCTTATTTTTGAGGAAACATGATAGTACAGAACTCTTTTAATAAGCACTTTGGATTGAGTATAAGTCTATAGTAGAAAACCCTCACACTATAATAATAAGGTAATATTCCAAACTGGAGATTGTTTTGAAAATAGTAAATGTAAATGGACATGAGAAGAAGAAAATTAGTTACAACAAAGAATAAATAATATATACAGTATATAGGAGAATAGCATTAATTTAGGTGATCAGAGAATAGGAAAATGATATACTGAGAAGCTGCAGGCAACAAAGTTATGATTTTGCGGATAAATCAGACTATAAAGTATGTTGCTGTAAACAATACCTGCAGGTAAGAGGCATTGAATCTGTTCTTCCCTGCAGTTTTCAGGTTTATTTTTGAACTAAACATATTCATGGAAACAGCTCGCCTATCAGAAGTACATAACATCTGCTGCTAGTAATATGTATAAGGGCACTGCATGGGCTGCTCGTTATTAGCCACTACAAAGTAATACCAAATAATTCAAGAAAAAGCTGATAGGCAATATTAGACCATTTAAAAGTCACTAAAGCATCCTACACGTTTCAAACACATTATGTCCTTACTCATGGCTCAGGACATAATGTATCTGAAATGCGTAGGAAGTGTAACTGACATTTAAATGGTCTATAAAGCCTTTTATTTTATCCATATTTTTGGTCCTGGACTTTTTTTCTGGAATTATTTGGTAATATTTTTGAACTCCCTGACAGTTTTAAATAGAGAATTAAATGGAAGAATGAATCATTCATAATGCATTTCTCCAATATAATAACTAAAACACTTATAGTATTATCCAATATATAGGCTGGTGTAACATTCCATTTCTCTGCCATTATCTTTTTTCCTAAAATATGTACTAGAATGTGTAACTTTCAGTGTCCAAATGCTATTAAAAAAAATAAAAATCACATGGTATGTCATTATTTGCACTGACAATGCACAAAACAGCACAAAGTACTACACAAGCCAACACTATGCCTTTACATTCACCTACTTATAACTTGATATGTTTAAATTGTGAGACGTAAGGGGCTCGCAAGGAGCCATTCTGTGTGTTTGAACAGCAGGCTAAATGCATGAAATTAGCACACCGCACTGATGTTTACAGCCATATTTTCTAGAATAAAATAGGAAAGTCTTTCTTTTTTCTTGTCATGCTTATTTCATTACTTGTTGAAAAACATTCGACTGAAAATAGACGTTTCGTTTCAGGATGTGATATTAGTGCCTGCTTTACAATTCATGAATAGCAATCTACTGATGTACAAGGTGAGCTAATGAAAATGGAATTTGTAGAGGCATCTGTAGAGTTTTTTCGGGAACAACCATTTAAAGTTGATTCACTAGAAGTAACTCTTTTCTTGTGAACAGACCTGGAAGTTTCACCATCATTTGGATCAAACACAACAGTCATGCTGGATTCCATTCTGGATACCGTGTATAGACTGCTCTGTCTTGTTGGGTTAAACCTGGTAGATTTGAGTTCTAGTTCATCATAACTTGATACTTCGATAAACGGACACCATCTGAATGCTCTTTTGAAACCAGCACGAAATCTGTAAATAAAGAAAGCCAAACATAAAGAACAAAAACGACATGGAGAGAACAAATACCTGAATTCATGATGATCTGTAATTTTGGGTGTATTCTATTCTGAAGACCAGAGAATTCCCTCATGATCTCAGTTCATTATAACCACATGGCTTCTACTATAAATGTTGCAGCTGTCATGTAGAAGTTAAAACTAGTGCAAACGTAGGCACATACACATAAATGTCTTTTACAGTTAGAGAACATGTAGTGTACAGCAGGACAGACTTGGTCTAGAGCTTTCACCAGGGGTCTAGCTATAGGGGTGCAGAGGTTGCAGTCACCCTTGGATCCTGGTGCATGAGCCTGGGCAACAAAGGCCCCTCTGCTTCTTAAGAAGACACTAGAAGTATAAATGGTTGATGGAGGGCCATTTATAAGGGCTAGAGACTTTACATTTCTTTCCTGGAGCTTGCAAAGAAGAAGTGAGCAGTCATCTGTATAAATGACTTTCTAATTTCACGCCTAGGTCACATTATGTAGATTGTAATCAAATGTGCTCATACATATCTCTAAAAATAAGGTTCCAATTATGATTGTGATCTCCAAACACGTGTGGGAAAGATGCAGTGATGTTCCACATATAACCCATCACTCAAAATGCAAAATAGTTTACCGTGTCACAGCTTATGATGGATATGCATCACATGAAACATATTATTTCAGATCATTGACTTTAAATGCTTCTAACACTAATTATAAGACAGAAATCACAGTCTGGAAATTTGCCAAAGAATTTTTTGCTCCCTACGGAGTAGCTCTTGCTGCCTTGTTAAACATTTAGAACAGCTGATTTACTTCTTGAAGGGTAATTGTCATATCAGGCTCGCTAATTGATAGATGTGGGCAAAAGGTCTTCCTGCTTTTTCTTCTTACCTTTTATTTAGACAGCAATATATTATGGGGTTGTACATTGTTGAGCTCATTGCCAGCCAAAAAATGGCCAAGTAGATTTGTTGGATGTATTTCCATCTTTCCACTTTGATATCGAGAGCAGTTACAATGAAAAATATATGATAGGGAAGCCAACAAATTGCAAAGGTCACCACCACCACAATCATCATTTTCACTACCTGCAAAATTAAAGAACAAGGCCAACATTAACAACTTATTCTACCAGAAATGTGCGAAAATGTAATTTATCATTACTGAACACCAAGCAGATATGGGAGGAGACAAAGATTAGATATTGGTAAAAAACTTTTTGACAGAGAGGGTGATCAATAAGTAGAAGAGGTTGCCACATAAGGTTGTGAGTTCTTCTTCAATAAAAAAAGTCTTCAAACAGAGGCTGGACAGACATCTGTCTTGGATGATTTAGTGAATCCTGCACTGAGCAGGGGGTTGGACCCGATGACCCTGGAGATCGCTTCCAACTCTACCTTTCTATGATACTATATATCCATCAGATAGTATAGTTGCATATTATAGAAATAGTTCAATGAGTGCCCATGATTTGTATAAATGACAGGTAAACGTAAGGGGATGATTATGAATACACAGTACACCGTTTAAGACACAAGTCCAACCTTTAACTCTTTCCATCTAAAGTGCTTTATTGTTTTTAAGTTGTCATTATTTCATCTCACCTTCAAAGAGCTATAACTTTTTTACCATCAGCATAGTCATATGAGGGTGTTTTTTGTGGGACAAGTTGCATTTTTTTAATGATACAATTTTGGAGTACATATGAGGGTTTTTTTAGCACTTTGAACGCTTTTTATTCATTTTTTTTGAGAGGTGGTTGATCAAAAAACAAAAATTCTAGAATTGTATATTAGAATCTACTGCTATAATTTTGTATTGCAGTATATTTTTTATTTAACAGTAGCTTATTAAGCATAATAGGTATAAACACATGATATCCTGGAAACTTTCATTAGACCCTGGTCTGCCATGACAACCCATCAGCACCCTGCATTTGCATTGTGAGGAGGCTGTTGTGCAACGGAGGGAACACATGGTTAATAGAGATGAGCGAACGTACTCGGTAAGGCCGATTTCGCAATCGAGCACCGCGATTTTCGAGTACTTCACTACTCGGGTGAAAAGATTCGGGGGCGCCGGGGGGCGTGGCGTGCTGGAGCGAGGGGTTGCAGCGTGGAACAGGGGGGAGCTCTCTCTCTCTCCCTCTCCCCCCCACTCCCCTCTGCAACCCCCCGCTCACCCACGGCGCCCCCCGAATCTTTTCACCTGAGTAGTGAAGTACTTGAAAATCGCGGTGCTTGATTGCGAAATCGGCCTTACCGAGTACGTTCGCTCATCTCTAATGGTTAATAGCTTTAATGCCATGGTCAGTATTGACTGTGGTATTTAAGTGGCTAAACTGTCATGATTGGAGCTAGCTCCAAATGCTGCTGCAGCCGCCATTTATAGAAAAGAATCGGCTCCCAAGCACAATAAATACAGCTTCTAAGGGTGGCTTTACACGAGCGTGTTTTTGTGCGCACATAGCTGCGTACATAGGTGCGCACATAGGTGCTCACCCCTGTACGTGCAAAAACACTTGTGTATGAAGGTCCGTACATTGCCTTCAATGGAGCCACAGCTGCTGCCAGCGACTCCATTGAAGGTAATGGTCGGCCGGCCCCCCAGAATTGTTTTTCAGGGAAGAGCTTTACATATAAGCCCTTTCCTAAAAAACAGAATTTTAGTGTAAAAAAAATAAGTGCTTACCTGTCCGCCGCTGCCGTGTCCCCGCGGGGATGGAGAACACATCTGCTGCATGTGGCAGATGTTTCCTTTATCCCCGCAAGGAAAAACAATTTCCTGTTGCACCTGCCATATTTGTGACAGATGCAGAAAAGGAAATTTTTATCCATGTGGGGAATAATGAATTCCCTATCACAGCTGTCACAAATGACAGCTGCGGTAGGGGATCCAGCTGCCGGCATCCTGTAATTGTTTTTCAGGGAAGGGCTTTAGGTATAAGCCCTTCCCTGAAAAACTAGGAAAAGTGGTGTTGAAAAAAAAAAAATCATACTCTCCTTCCTTCAGCTACCGCGACTCAGCCGCGTCTTCTCTGTGCCGTCCCTGGCTCTGTAATGCAGTTCTTTCAGCAGGCGGAGATTTAAAATCCCCCCTGCTGAAAGAGCTGCTTCTGATTGGCTGAGGTGCTCAGCCAATAGAAGCAGCTGTCTGTGATTGGCTGAGCACTTCAGCCAATCGCAGGCAGCTCTCGCTGAATGACTGACAGGTGAGAGCTGCCTGTAATTGGCTGAGTGCCTCAGCCAATTAGAAGCAGCTCTTTCTGCAAGCGGGGATTTTACAGGGCAGCATATTTAAGATTTTACAGAGCAGCATATATAAAGCCCTTCCCAGAAAAACAATTACAGGATGCCGACAGCTGGATCCCCTACTGCAGCTGTCATCTGTGACAGCTGTGGTAGTGAAATCTTTATTCCCCTCAGGGATGAAGAATTCCTTTGCTGCATCTATCACAAATGTGGCAGGTGCAGCAGAGAATTCTCTCTCCCTGCGGGAATAAAGGAAACATCTGCCGCATTCGGCAGATGTGTTCTCTAACCCCACGGGGACACGGCAGCAGCGGACATGTAAGTATTTTTTATTTTTTTACACTAAAATTCTTGTTTTTCAGGGAACAGCTTATATTTAAAACTCTTCCCTGATAAACAATTCAGGGGTGCAGGCAGACCGTTGTCTTCAGTGGAGCCGCCGACAGTAGACGCAGCTCCATTGAAGACAATGCATGCATTCCCTGTGGTGCACGCATGTCCAATTTTTGCAGGCATATGCCTGTAAAGCACGGACATGTGCACACACCATAGGGAATGCATTGGTTCTAATAGAAGTGTGTTTTTGTGTGTACGCATGTACGCACAAAAACACGCTCGTGTGAAGCCACCCTAAGTCCTTGGTTATAAAATGGTTACACATACTTCTGTGCCATATGGCATGTTAAATATGCATAAACAAAGCAAAAAATGAACTACACAGAGTAATGCACTTTACAACTTACTTAAATTTAAAGCAAGTACCCATGTTTAAACAACATTTGAAATAGGGACAGACATGTGCACACCTGCATGGGCCTTGTAAGCAATGCATCCCATTTTCTTTAAATAATAAAAAAGTACTTCCTTCCACTTTGCATACATTCATTAATTCTATGGTCTACTGCTGACTTGAAGTACACTAAAAAAAACTGTTGAAGCCTTTGTGAAGGAGCTAACAGTGTGATTTACAGCAAGCACTTCACTCTTTCCATTTGGCTGCTGGAGACTAAGGGCCCCCTACTGGTTAAATGGGTTATTCAAGGAGAGATTTTTTTTTCAAACACACTCAAAGTTATGGAATAACATAAAAGAAGCCGCACTCATCAACTTTGCTCCCTCACTGCTCATGTTTCCCCACAGGTCTTTACTTCCAAGTCCAAAGCAATGATGTCCTAAATTCGGGACATGGGACTGTCGCAGCTACTGGTAATCACCAGCCAAAGTGAACCAGTGATTGGCTGCAGGTGGTTACATATTCTTGGTGTCAATGGCTCACCTAGGTAGGTGACTAGACAGCATGGAAATTGAAGAAGTGGGAAAGTGGTTATTCTGGACCAGATTGAAAAAATATTTTCCTGCCCAAACTCATACTCTTTACGTTAGCGATGCACAGCAACAGCAGCATGGATTTTCCACTTTGGAGATATCTTATGTTATCAGCAATTTCCGAACAGACAGCTATTACCAAAACTAGATCAACCCAATGTTCATTATGCGAATATAAAATGTTTAAAAAAATTGTTCTAAACGTTTTAAGAATTGTCAAGCTGAGGATTCGGCTTGAACTGTTCACCGTCCACCGCTTGGTCTTCCACATTTTAGGGACAGGGCAGCAGTCAGACTGATGAGCACTTGATATGAACATCGCTTAGCAATGCTAGACTCTCCTTAGCGCCGCTGTTGGCTGCAGCACAACAGCGTCGCTAGACTTAAAATAGGACCTCAATGTATCAAACTCAAATTTTATGATTTTACTGCAGGGGTGAGGAGGTCACAAATCTAATGACACCAAAATCATCCACCAAAGGTCATGCAAAGGGGGTCAAAGTGTGGTGCAAGAAAAAGTCAGTAGAATTTTTTATATTAGATAATAGGTATAGCATAGGATTGCAGTAGTATCTCTGTATATTAGTACAGGTGCTGTCTATAACAACTTGTATTCTTTGGAGTGATGGCTCTTAGCTCTCTCCATCCAGAGAATACAGGCTTATGTAAATATTAGGCATATATTTGACTGGAACATTTGCAGAAATACATTAAGAATTTGTATTCACAACTGCTGCAATGCTCTATTACCCAAATCACTGCAGCTCATTTAACCCTAGGGTTCAGTGAAAAGTGTCCCTCCTTATGTTTTTTCTTGGCTCAATATATCCTGTGTTGTGCAAGATGGGCAGATATGAAAATAGCAAGATTTCAAGCAATGAGATGTCTATGGTATATGAGTCTATGTGTGACCGCCCAGTAGTTGTGATATGGACTGCAATCTGTCAAGAGTTTTGCTACCATGTTGTGATAACAGACTAATTTGTTTTGGAAAACTGAAGTCCCTAACTAAATACAAGGAAAGGCAAGAGTGGACACATCTATAGTGATAATGCACACTAAAGTCGGGCACTATAGAGGTACTGTTGCATTATGTCTCCACTGGAAGTATGGCTTGAGACATGAGTTTGGAAGCCACACTGGCAGGGAACGTGCAGGAATGCCCATGTAGTGATCAGCATGGCTTTAGGCTCTAAACTGGCCGAACCACTTGAGAACTGTCAGCCCGTCTCCCAGATGCTCTTAGTAGTGATCAGCATGGCTTTCAGCGCTATACTGGCTGAACCTCCTGAGGACTGTCAGCCCATCTCCCATGTGCTCTCAGTAGTGATCAGCATGCCTTTTGGCGTTATGCTGGCTGAACCTCTTGAGGACTGTCAGCCCGTCTCCCGGCTGCTGAGCTAGGAACTGGCTTCCTCTGTCGGCGGATTGCAGTAGCAGAGATATGTTGGCCGAACCTCCCAAGAACTGTCAGCCCATGTTCCAGCTCCTCAGCTGGGATCTGGCTTCCTCTGTCAACGGATTGCTTTGGTGGAGGTTGCACAAGATCGGCCTCTGGGGCTGTGCTTCTCCATTTGTCACCGCTGGCCGAGGAGAGGATAGCCGCTGCCTGCTGATTCAGCCCCGCTGATACAGTGGGAGGCCGGCTCCCGCTGTGGCCAATTCACCGCCGCAGGAGCTGTATGGCAAAGTAGGATGCCTGTAGCTGGCATCCTGTTGCCATGACAACCCACCGAGTATACAACAGAGGGAGCTCAGCTCGGTTAAGGTCTGTATCTGCCAGCATTCCCTTTGCCTCCAGCCAGACAACCCATGTCCCCACCCACATTTCTGATGGAGACATAATGCACCAGTACCCACTATAGGTATTATTTTTGATTAAAGTACACTTTACACATAGACCAAAGTGGATCGTCACTTTAGAAATGCTTAGCTTCCATGACAAATCTATTTTAAAGCATAAAACCCAGAAACACATATCAAAAATATGCAACTGAAATAAGATCTCTATTTCATCTTAGATTTGTTATCACACACTTTATTATATACTCTCTACTTTATTTTGCCAGTAATGCAAATTCCTGTTTTCTTTAGTTTGTTAATTTGAAGGACAGGGCTGCTGATAATAGAGGTCACAATATACGTGTTATCAAATGTAAAATTAATTTACACTAGAAACCACTGGAGAAAATATCATCTAGTCATGTATTAGAGGCTAATGCAGATCTTTCAGTAAAACTCTCTAGTCTGAGAAAAGGAGAACAATTTACTGCAGCTAAAGAAACATTTCCATTACTATGGCAGGAATTGATTTTTTTTGTCTTGCAAGATTGTATTCCCTACTGATGGAAGATGAATTGGATGGCTTCTTTACATGGTATTGTATTGCTAGGTATTATCAACAAATTAAGACATATGGAAGACTTGATCTATACTATATAATGTTGGCTTTAGGCATAATATGCCTGTAAGGTAAGCAATAGAGATGAGCGAGCACCAAAATGCTCGAGTGCTCGTTACTCGAGTTGAACTTTCAGTGATGCTTGAGAGTTCGTTTCGAGTAACGAACCCCATTGAAGTCAATGGGCGACTCGAGCATTTTTGTATATGACTGGTGCTCCGTTAAGGTTTTCATTTGTGAAAATCTTAGCAAATCACCAAAGTCATGTAAAAAACACAGAAATGGATAGGGCAGGCGAGGAGCAACATGCAGGGCTGCATTTCGGGCACCGAGGTCTCACTATTAAGCCACAATAGTGGCAAGAGTGAGACCCCCCCCCCCTACTGTCAGCATAACGATCGTTCTCCTCTACCAAAGCTGTAACAGCTGTGGCCGAGAAGAACGATGTTAGCCCATTAAATTCAATGGAGCCAGCAATACAGCCGGCTCCATTAAAAGCAATGCGCTGCCGGCGAGCGCGGGGTGAATTTTCGGGAAGAGCTTAAAAATATAAGCCCTTACCTGAAAATCATCCTAAAATGTGTAAAAAAAAAAAAAAAAAATTATGTCAGCATTAAGATCGTTCTCCTCTGCCACAGCTGTAACAGCTGTGGCAGAGAAGAACGATGTTAGCCCATTGAATTCAATGGAGCCGGCAATACAGCCGGCTCCATTGAAAGCAATGGGCTGCCAGCGAGTGCGGGATGAATTTTTGTGTCACAGTAAGGGTTCTGTTGTATCTCTAAAACGTAACTTTTAATCATTAAAAAAAATAAAAAGGAATTTGTATCTCAAATTCCTAAATTTTAGACACAAAAAAACAAAAACACTATATAAAAAACTGCACCCCTGTATTTTAGAAAGGGGAAAGCAGTGTGTAAATCACCAAGGAGACCGATCTCTTATACCAACGGTATCGGATTTTCTATCCCTATACCCAGTGGTATACGTCCTAGAGCTAGACATAATCTAGGTCGGCTCACTAAGAATGATGTTCCCATCTTGCTTAGATTGCTGCAGCTATTCAGTAAATGAGAGACATAAAAAATACCTCGCTTTTAGAGCAGGTGTATTGTTCCTCCCACAAGGAAATGCTGCCTTTGCTGTCAAGAAAAAAGCCGTAAGTGTGAGAGCATTCACGCTTTTTCGGCTATTTTCAAAGAGGTCAGAAGTATGGCTGACATATAAGTAACACTAAAGCTCAATACAATTTCTTGTGAGCTATGGTCAACAAAAACAAAAGTGCAGTACACCAAACTGCCAAATGACTTATTTCGTGGGTTCAACGCGTTTCCGCTACGGATGGCGTAGCCTCATCAGGAACCACCAAAAAAAAAAAAAATTTTATTTTATTTTATTTTTTTGAGAACAAAGAAAGTCAGCTTCTAGCTAATCGGTCAATCCCAAAAACGGTAAAGTTTAACCTCAAAAAATGAGGGAGATAGACGATCCTATCACTAGGCAAATCAAATGAATAAACCCAGTTTCCCCCAAAGTAAAGTTGCAGGAACAAAAATAACAAAGTAGCAGCACCAGCCTCTATGGTAGACTGACAGCTGTGGCAGAGAAGAACGATGTCCCTGCAGAATGATGTTAGCCCATTGAATTCAATGGAGCCGGCAATACAGCCAGCTCCATTGAAAGCAATGGGCTGCCAGCGAGTGCGGGATGAATTTTCGAGAAGAGCTTAAAAATATAAGCCCTTACCTGAAAAAGAAAGATTTTAGTGTAAAAAAGAATAAAAATGCAGGCATTCTCTTCAATGGAGCCGCTGCTGCTGCCGGAGACTCCATGGAAGACAATGGTCCGCTGGCACACCTAAATTCTTTTTCAGGGAAGGGCTTTACATGTAAGCCATTCCCTGGAAATGAATTAAAAGTGATTTAAAAAAAAAAAAAAATAGATACTCACCTCCCTTCAGCTGCCGGGGCACAGCCGCGTCTTCTCCTGCTGTTCACTGCACTGTGGTGCTGAACTGCTGTCATTCAGCTGAGAGCTGCGCTGAGCCAATCAGAGACAGCATTCACTCAACCATTCATAAATTCATGAATGGGTGTGAGTGAAAGCTGCCTCTGATTGGTCAGGCTGTGACCAATAAGAGGCAGCTCATTCAGCAGGCGGGGATTTTAAATCCCCGGCTGCTGAATACTACTTACAGCTGTTCAGAGCAGTTCAGGAGGACTGCCAGCTGGCCGCAGCTGAACTCCGTCTGCCGGGACCGGGTGAGTGTATATATATATTTTTTTATTTTTACACATTTCTGGATGAATTGCAGGGAAGGGCTTATATATTTAAGCCCTTCCCGAAAATTCATCCCGCGCTCGCCGGCAGCCCATTGCTTTCAATGGAGCCGGCTGTATTGCCGGCTCCATTGAATTCAATGGGCTAACATCGTTCTGCAGGGACAAGGTGAGTATATCTTTTTTTTTTATTTTTACACATTTCTGGATGATTTTCAGGTAAGGGCTTATATTTTTAAGCCCTTCCCGAAAATTCATCCCGCGCTAGCCGGCAGCCCATTGCTTTCAATGGAGCCGGCTGTATTGCCGACTCCATTGAATTCAATGGTCAGTGCTCGTTTAATCGAGACGAGCACCGCGTGGTGCTCGTCTCGAGTAACGAGCATCTCGAGCACCCTAATACTCGAACGAGCATCAAGCTCGGACGAGTATGCTCGCTCATCTCTAGTAAGCAATCATTTGGTCAACAGTTATTAGTTCTGATTCCCATCAAAATGCATGTTTGGCTCTGTTTTTGTTTATACAGTATATTATTTTCTTCACCGCAGGGACTTTTATAAGTAACTGCCAGACAAATGTAACTCTGCTTATCCCTGGGGAAAGATTGTCAACTCGGCAAATTGCAGTCCTGTTTTTTTTTACCAGGTGTTCCACGTTCTTTAGACATCTCATTTTCTAAAACGGATATGTAAGCAACCCGAAATGTCACTATTTCAGATTCAAGATATATTAACATATTATGTGAATACAACTTTATTTGCAAATAATCTGGCTAGTCACAAACCTATACTCTGCCTTCTTGTCAGTATGCAAACATTTCATAAAGTCTTATTCTCCTGCAAAGGAAGCGAACAGAGTGATGAACTAAGTGTGGTTTCACACCTGTGTTTGGGATTCCATTCAGGGAGCAGGTAAAGGGGAATCCCCATGACTGAATGGCTCCGTTTCTGGATGGAACTGAACAGCGCAGAATGGACCCCATGGACTGTAAGGGGGTCTGTCCGCTTTCCACCCAGTTGTTTGGCTTTTGGTTGAATGAAAAAGCACTGCATGCAGTGCTTTTTTCCCGGTATTATGAGCTGGATCTGTGATGGAAGCTTTGGCCGGTGGTTCTGATGCAGATGTGAGACTAGCCTTACATCACTCCCTCTATACTGGTGCAGTTTGTGGTTGCACAAGAAGGGAGCCATCTATAAACATTTTTGTGTGCTACTGTCTTTTATATACTCCCTGAATAAAATGTGTGAGATGTCCATTGAAGATTAAATAACTGATTAGCAAAACTGTAATTATCCTGTTAAATTTGCTTGTTTATTAACACAGGTATGGATTTGAGTCTGTGTTTTTTACATTTGGTAAAATATAGTTCTAGTTTTCTGAGTTCTATTGAATTCAGCCAATCACAGTGCATTGATACTATTAGCTTTGCCATGTTTTATTCATTTTCCAGCGGAATTTCTGTTTGTACAAGCACATCGCAGACCCACTCTGAAACACTATACAAGCTTTCTGCTTCAGTTGTTAGCCTGAGAGATAACATACAGGAATGACAGAGCTATCTTATCTTTAAACAGCATAAACCATTTTGAAGAAGAATGTGAATGAAGGCCTGTTAGCTGTGTGTGCTTTCCCGTCTGGACTTGCATATAGTACAAATGCTATGCCCAAACACTTTCCAGATTGATTTAGCTCATAGAAGTGCATTCAGCAGTAAATAAATCTATAGAAGCAGATATTCTACAAAATCGATACAATTACAAAAGTTCTCGTCACAAGTAGTTTGTTATTTGTACAAATTTTGTTCACTCACTGGCAACCTATTATTTAGACAGAAGAAACGGTTTGTATATTTAAAAGGAGAATACAAGCAAATATGATGCCTGTGGAGGCACCTGGACAAATCATTGTGTGTTTTTTGGGGTTTGTTATACAAAGCTTATAATTACCCTTTAATAAACCATATACACTCTTTTTAAAAAAAAAATCAAGCCCCTAGAAGGAGTTGTTGTTCTGCTGCAAAACTTGGCATGCAGTTACATCTCTGATTAGAGTTGTGGTTTGATTAGGTGAACAGTCTTGCCACCTGAGACCCTTGGCCTATAAAAAAAGGCTCTCAGGGGCCCTTTGTGTGTAGTTGACCTCTTTTTCTGCTTGTGTACAGCTTGTTGACCACTAGACACCTCTACGATGCAATCAAAGAGATGTTAACCCAGTTAACAGAGTTTGAGAGGAACACATTATTGGAATTATTAGGGGTGAGAAGCAGGATGGTCATATCGACAAATTGTCTGCCACTTGGGCCATTTTGACCAGTATGTTAGGAGATGTTAGGACCAGTGAATGCATAAAGACATGCACACAAGGCAATAGGGCTCAGGATGTCTTCGACAAACCACCACTAAAGAGGATCATTTGATCGATTGTCAAGCACGAGCAGATCCAACTGTTTTGTTGTCCACCATCCAGAGACAGTGGCACCATCATTACAGGCCTCTGTGTCTGTCAGAACCATTTCTAGGCACTTGGCTGAAGGACATTTGAATTCATGGCGCTCATTACATGTACTGCCTTTAACACCCACCTACCATCACTTCTGTTTGCAGTGGTGCCATGAATTATACAACTGTACTGCTACAGAGTGGAACCCAGTTGTCTTTAGTGATGAATCCAGGTTTAGTTTGGTCACTGACTAGGAGTGAGCTTCTAAATCCTGCCTTTGCTGTGAAGCAGAATACTGCCCCCACTGCTGATGTGATGGTCTGGGGGCCGTCACATACGGCAGCCAGTCAATCCTAGTAGTGGCATGAGGGACAATGACAGCTCAGTGATAAGTTTAGGAGATCCTGCAGCCACATGTGTTGCCTCTCATGGCAGGGCTTTCGAGAGTCAATTTCCAGCAGAAAAATGCTTGGCCACACACTGCAAAGGTGGCACAGGAATGCCTCCACAACATTGCCATACTTCTGTGGCCTGCCAGGTTGCCAGATTTATCACCAATAGATCATTTATGGAACCATCTGCGATGCCAACTTTGACAGCCTATGAGTTTGCACAATCTAGAGGCTCAGTTACAGCAAACCTGAACCGATATGCCGCAGGATACCATACAGAATCTGTATGCCTCCATGTCTGCCGTATCACATCTTGCATCCAAGCCAGAGGCAGTACAACACGGTTATAGAGCTTCTCTTCAAGGATTCTGTTTTCTGCAATAAATTATCCTTTTGCTCTAACAAAGGTAACCACTAAAGGTGCATTCACACCACAAAGATGATCACTCAAAAGATAGCTTTTGAGTGATCATTTTGCATAAACTACTACTTGGTACTAATGCCTATTAGTACCAATTAGTTGTGTGTGAGCCGCTGGGAGCTGTATTCAAGGAACAGACCACCCACTACCCTGAATACATTCCCTTCGTTCTGCCAGTGAGGCTGACAGTTGAGACAATGTAATCCGCTGTAATCAGCACTCCCGAGGCAGAAAACAGCCTGCGGTCCTGCTTATCAGCTGCTCTGCTGAACGATGGATTTCATGCAGGACTAAAATTCATTGTTCAGCAGAAAAGTGAAACATGGGCACATTTACACCAAAAAGATGGCTTTTGAGCGAATTTTGAGTGATAATCGCAGTGTCTAAATTGGTCTTTACTTATATCAACGTTACAAAAACACAAGAAAATTTCAACAACTCCTTCTAGGTGCTTGATTGTTTGACAATGAGTATAGATAAACCAAAATGAACAAAATGAGAAATTCAGCTGAACGATATCCTATATAGGCAAACCATCATTATTTCATATTACTATTAATAATGATAATAGTGAAACAATGTATTTTTTCTTTAAATATGATCACAGCGCTAAAGTACAACACAAATATGACATAATACAAGTATGATACCTAACTGTACAAAAGCAAAATGATTAGTTAAATGAATTGTTTTCATGTATGTCTTGTTGCGATCAATACTTTTATGTAGATATACAGAATATGTGAAACTTAACAGCTGCAGGGAACCAATTACATTTTGAAAGAAATCCTAATGAATACATTAATAAAGTTGTCTAATGTTTTCAGTTGTAGAGAAAACAAAACCCATTTATGCTTCAAATTATTAAATAATTTTACAATCTAACTAAATATTAATTAACATTGTGTAGTGTTAAATATAGTCTGTGATGTTTGGTAAATTTTGAGTACTGACTTAATTAGCAGAGCTTTAGCAGATGTTTTTTGCCCTTGGCATTTGTACTTTGTTCTTCAGTAGGGCAATGAAATAGGGAAATAACATTTCCTTTCGTTGAATAGGTTTTCCCATGACTTAAAATTGCTTTACAACCACTCTGTCCATCCTGGTTTCTGCTGTGGAGGACAAGTGACTGCTGCAGCCAATCACTGGTCACAGCAGTGACTTTCTACAGCCAGCAATTGGCCACAACAGTTACATGATCTGATGAGCAACAACTAATAAGAGCGTAGTGGTTGTGAAGCAATTTTAGGTCGTGGAAAATCTCTTTTAAGCAGCTTTGGGTTAAAAAGTGATTTTACAGTTTTATTATGATCACATTTTTTCAATTAAACTCCCCAGTTTACGTGCTACTGGTTTACTTTATAGACATTTTGACCATTACATTAATTAATGCTGCAAGTTCCAGCATTGCTGTTTAGTAAAAAACTACAGGTTTTATTTTCTTGCTAGATAGTAGATCGCAGTAGTAGCACTTTACCTTGTACCTTCCAGATCTAAGGGTATTCTGTCACCAGTTTAATAAAGTTTGACTCAGAGCTGAACTCTAAATAAAATAGGTGGCCATGCTGGCCTTTGCCCGCCTGCTGTATACAGAGTGGAAAAAGGATCAGGAAAGTAGAGGTGCGTAATGCACTGCCTTTACAGCTGACACTGTGCTGTATATATATATATATATATATATATATATATATATATATATATATATATATATGTGTGTGTGTGTGGTGGGGATACTTAATATTTTGTATGACAGTGGTGAGTGTGGGGGAGTAGGATACAGAGTGAACAGGCAACGATGCAGCCCAGGGGCATATGGAAGATGTAAAAAAGAAGGCGAGGAGGACTGTGAACAGGAAGTACTGACAACATCAAAGCACATTGAATGCTGCATAATGAAAAGAAGAGCAGAAAAAGCAGAGGAAAGGTAATGGATGGATTTACTATAGCACTGTTAGATGATTTATGACTATTTTGCAATTTGACTTAGGTCTCAGAATACCCCTTTAAATAGTGCATACTGTGATCAAAGAAATGGCACACAAAGTTATATAACAATAGATGTATAAAATAAATAAATACAATACAGCACCTAAACATTTAATATAGCCTTCAGTTAAAAATACGGATCAATTGTTTCCTACAGTATGCAGATAAATAGTGCTAACAGCGACCAAAAAGATGGTACATGCAGTGATAATTAACCCCTTAACGTTCCATGATGTACAGTAGGGTGGCCAAAAAACTGAACTATAAACTACAAAACAAGACTCCCTCTAATTTTTTTCATTTTAACAAACCTTTTCAGGTTCTTATGTCTACGACAAGGTTGCGCTCAAAGAACATGGATCTTCAGACTTTTTACTAATGATGAAAAAGAAAAGCAACACTTGCTTCAAGTCATGGAAGCAAATTGCAAGGCTGTTCCAACACGGATTACCAAGACGTCTGCTGTCCAGTCCTTAAGCACTGACTGACAAGTATTTATGTCATCATTTTGACTATTTTTATGTATTTGGAGGTATTTTTGGAGGAACAGCACAAATGTGTAGATTGTCAGGACACATGTCATTGTCAATACCTAATGTTTTTAAAGTATTGTGGTTCTTTTGCAAAAGTAAATTGTTAATATTAATGCTGTCATTCGTGTAACTGGAAAGCTTGTGCGTAAGCGCCATTTCTCATAATATACATCAGTTTTGAGCACCATCTTCCTGTTGGAATTTAAAGCTAAAACTTTTCCCTAACATTACTATTAGCACATCTAACAAATTGGGAAATTGTCTTGCTGTATAGCTGCCACTTTATTTTTTGCCATATCTGTATAGGACTCCCTAATGTACAGTGATGTCATGGAGGTTGGGGGTTTGTATGGAGGGGGATTGGGAGCCAATTCTCCTTCATACAATGCGGGTTCTGGCTGTTTCTAATAGCAGACAACTGCCCACCAGAGCTGCGCTCAGCACTCCCGCTGATCGCAGCTGTTAACCCTTTAAATGCCCCGATCAGAATTCGAGGGTCCCAAACGGCCTGCCACAATGAGATCACGGGGTGACATCCGGTTGCCTTCTGAAAGCCCTCGGGGCTGCCTTTGCAAATTGCCTATCAAGCAATGCATGTGGCGTGTCATGATAGATTGTCTGTCAAATCACAATATGATGTAATACTATGGTGTTACAGCATACTGGCAGGAGCTATAAAATTATCACAAGTTCATGTCCCCCATGGGGACTAAAAAAATGTAAACATCAGTTTTGAAAAGTTTTATTATTACAAAAAAGGTAATAAATGTTTTAAGAAAACCATATTCCCATATTTTTAATAAAAAACAATCTAATTAAAACTCCCCCAAAACATACGTATTTGGTACTGCTGCATCAAGTCCAATCCATTAAAGTAACATGTTATTTACCCAGTGAACGCTGCCAGAAAAAAAAACATAACATCAGAATGGCGCTTTTTTGCTCACCCCATCTCCAAAAAAAATGTTGTTATATCAATGTACCCCAAATTGGTACCAAGAGAAACTACAGAAGTCCCACAAAAAAATAAGCCCTCGCCCAACTACGCCAATGGAAAAATAAAAAGTTTTAGCTGTCAAATGATGTTGGCAGAAAATAATTTTTATTTTTTCCCAAAGATATTTAATTTTTTTAAAGTAATACAGCAAAAACCGATATAAATTAGGTATCCTCATAATCATACTGACCCACAGGTAAAGTTATCATATCAGTTTTGCTGCAGTGTGTACACCATAGAAACAAGACCCTCTCCCCCAAAGATGGTGGAATTTTGTCGTTTTCCATTTCACTCCAGTTAGAATTTTTAAAAAGTTTTTCAGTACATTATATGGTAAATTAAAAAGTACCATTGAAAAATACAACTTGTCCCGCAAAAAAGAAGCCCTCAGGCAACAACGTCGAGTTTAGATTTTTTAAAAGTGGTGAGTAAAAAACAAAAATGAAGAATAAGGGCTGCATCCTTGAGCGGTTAATGTATATAGTAAATAGTGTCATGCTGCGACTAGACGGTTTCATAAAGCAACCAGGTAAATAATGTATACAGTGGCAAAATACAGTGACCCATTAAATATTGTATTCAGCATCTGGATAAATTCCATCAAGGCGTACCTAGAAATCTAATTTTACTCAATGCCTCACAGCAATCTCTGCAGGCCTGTAGCCAATTCTTGTACGTGTTAAAAGTCCTCTGTGTCTATTGCTTTGTCCTGAGGTTTGCTTGTTAGTTGTTTTTATAGCGTCTTCTAAAAAGCTGTAATTTGTGGTGATACTGTATTTCTTGCCAGAAGTAATGCCGGCTATGAGCCAGCATAGCTCCAGATGTGTTCACAGTAAAATAATGAAAGAAAATAGAATTTGCATTTTTCTTGAACGGTTTCTTCATTAGACAACGAAAATATCAGTAATCATATAAGACATTTTTGAAATATTATTGAATTTGTAGCACTCCAGCAATATTACTCTATTTGTTTAAAATGCACATGAGTTTTCAAAAAGTTTACTAACATATACAATTTTTTCCCCACATCCTCTCATTTGCTGCTGTTTGCATCCTGTTTCATGTCTGCAAGTTATCAATTTTAGGTGGTCTGCCCCATTTATCTTTTACTCTGCTGTATGCAATTCACTTTCAAGGAGGAGATGTGCAGCAAGCCTAGTATTCTGTCAGTAGTTTACTGTTCTGCACTTCCTTGCCCTTATTTCCTATGCTGAATTACACAGTCCGTGGTCCAATCAACAGGGGGACAGTGTCTGAATAGCCACCATTCTGCTCTCTCAGGATGATTCATGTGTTCTGACTAGAGATGAGCGAGCGTACTCACTAAGGCAAACTACTCAAGCGAGTAGTGACTTATGCAAGTACCTGCCCGCTCGTCTCAAAAGATTCGGGTGCCGGCGGGGGGCAGGGAGGAATGGGGGGGGGGGAGATCTCTCTCTCACTTTCCCCCTTGCTCACTCCTGCAACTCACCGCTCTTTCCCCCGTCACCTGAATCTTTTGAGACGAGCGGGCAGGTACTCGCATAAGGCACTACTTGCTCGAGTAGTTTGCCTTAGCGAGTATGCTCACTCATCTCTAGTTCTGACCAAAAAGTGAGTAAACCCAAAGGCAAAAATTGTGGAGATTGTTATCAGTATCTGCAGATCTGTCAACCCCTAGACTCAGGGAACATGGCTCCCCCCCTCAGTGACAAGGAAACATCTCTGTGTCCTTGTTACTGTAGTATAAAAGCTCTGTACCTAACAACAGTCAGTGGATTGCAGAAAAGCTGGAAGGTAGATGCATGTAGCAGCCATTTCAACCGTGATTTACAGTGGTAAAGTAACAAACATTTTAATGTAAGTATATTGCAGAAATGAAGAGACTAACACAAGCTAGCAGATGAGCAGAAGTGGTCTAAAAAGTTAGTTCCCCTTTAAAGTAGCAATTATTTTTTGCATATATAATGTTAGCTCACCAGCAATATTCTAACATTATAATTTGTTTTATCTCAGTTTAATTACATCCATAAACTGTAACTTTTATTATGAACAGCTGCCGTATAATTCCATGCTGACTACCAGTCTCAAGCTTGCGCTACTAACTACACAGGATGTCAATCTCCTCTATGTGTGGAATATAAAGGTGAAGATTGAAGGATACTGATTGAACTGTCTGTGTGCAAGTACTCACCGAAAAGAACTTTACTGATAGTTAAAAATTAAACCTTTATTCATATATATTTTAAAAGAGCCGTATGCATATATACGTAACTAAATTCCCTAATAAAAGAATCCTTGTCCGTGATACACTTGAACAGATAATGGTGGTTATTGTAATTATTTATACAAATAGCCACAGTTTTCTTATACCCACATAGCCGAGGGTGTCAAAAATTGTGTGACCTGACACACTCTATTGTGCTAATAACACTGTAGCTGTCAATATTACTCTCTTACCTACGTCAAATAGTGAAACAAAGTTGTATAGTATAGACAGTGTGTTATAGTTGTTAGATAGCTTGTTCCATACGTGTTTTTCTGGAGTCAAACTTTTTTTTTCCAAAAAAATGGAGCTTTAATCAGATTATTCCATCTATCAATCCATCAACGCGTTTCTATGACACCGAACATACGTGTCATTTCATCAGGATGGAAATTATATCACGTTTGGCTTATTCTAGCCTTTCTATTATGTTTTGAGTTTTTAATTTGTCTATGCTCCAGTCCACATTAAGTGGAATATAGCTTACTACATTCGGGTTCGTCTTGATGTTAAGACTCTATTAGGACTATGAACCCCGAGATCACATTTATTTACACAGTCCGTACTGGTAGAGACAGACCAAAATTAAGTGTATCAGCTTACAATAACTGCCCGGTGTCCAATCAAAACTGCCTGCAGGTTGTGCCAGCTGATCACTTATTTCTCCTCATCAGACCCACATTTACGGGGTATGCACGGACACTCAGTCAATCTTGCTAACACTGTCTGTACTGATAAAGACAGACAACAAATAAGTGTATCAGCCTATGCTTAGTAGCAGGCATCAAGTTGAGAGTACCTGCAGGCTCATTAGGCTGAACACTAATCTGTCTTCATTAAAGCCCACATTTCCAGGGCATGCAGAAACCAAAAGCCCACATTTATGGGGCATATAAAGTCAAAAAAGCCCACATTTACGGGGCATACAAAGCCAGGAAGCCCACATTTACGGGGCATACAAGTCCAAAAGCCCTCATTTACGGGGCATGTAAGAGAGTTAATACTCTAACGCAACATAGGCATAGATTACAGCCACGCTGGCCGTGATGTTTGCATAGAAGCCACCCTGGCCGCAATGAGACAGTGTGCAAGTACAACTGGACATCCAAAGATGGAATGGGTAGTATGGCAGAATATAGTATATTGGGCAACCAGCTGCTGGAGTTAAGAGCTCCTTTCATCAGGTCCATTCATTAGACCAAAGAGAAATAGGCTGGTACTACTTCATAAGCAAAATACATGCTGGACATCAAGCACCATTATACAGAAAGACTAACAAATAAAAGATGTGCTATAACTGCCAATAGTATAAATAGCAATCTTTATTAGTACATGACTACATATGCACACAAGTTAAAAACAATACGTGTGTAACAGAAATATCCTGAGTTCACACCATATGGGTGGCCACGTGTGTCATAGTTCTGGACGAAAGTGACAGTGAAGAAAGTAGCCATGTATGAATAAACAATAAATGAATAAATAATAAAGTGAATTGCAATAGATATAACCACAAATACAAAATTGCATTTATTGATAATATCAAATAAAAGATGCTTACTGCAGCATATACTTATATCCATTGACAAAAAATGGCATAAGTATTATTTTAAAGTTAAAATAGCGCTAGTCGTTGTTGCATACATGCTCGTATAAAAATAACATCATGTGGTAATGCTGAGCACGACAAGTTTATAAAAAATGTTGCTCTTGAACTTTGACTATTGGCACTTAATGCATGCAAAATAGTATGTCAATTTTAAATCTCATTATCTCATCCTATATAGAATAGTGTCTGCTATCACTACCATGTGCAGGCTTCAAAGTCAACCCAGAGTAATTACAATGTGTAACTTAGTGCAAGTGTTTCTTACTAGACCAAGTAGAGACTGGTACAAATGTGTGTATATATATATATATATATATATATACATATATATATATATATATATATACACTACCGTTCAAAAGTTTGGGGTCACCCAAACAATTTTGTGTTTTCCATGAAAAGTCACACTTATTCACCACCATGCGTTGTGAAATGAATAGAAAATAGAGCCAAGACATTGACAAGGTTAGAAATAATGATTTGTATTTGAAATAACATTGTTTTTACATCAAACTTTGCTTTCGTCAAAGAATCCTCCTTTTGCAGCAATTACAGCATTGCACACCTTTGACATTCTAGCTGTTAATTTGTTGAGGTAAGCTTGTGAAATTGCACCCCACGCTTCTAGAAGCATCTCCCACAAGTTGGATTGGTTGGATGGGCACTTCTGGCGTACCATACGGTCAAGCTGCTCCCACAACAGCTCAATGGGGTTCAGATCTGGTGACTGTGCTGGCCACTCCATTACCAATAGAATACCAGCTGCCTGCTTCTGCTGTAAATAGTTCTTGCACAATTTGGAGGTGTGTTTAGGGTCATTGTCCTGTTGTAGGATGAAATTGGTTCCAATCAAGCGCTGTCCACTGGGTATGGCATGGCGTTGCAAAATGGAGTGATAGCCTTCCTTATTCAGAATCCCTTTTACCCTGTACAAATCTCCCACCTTACCAGCACCAAAGCAACCCCAGACCATCACATTACCTCCACCATGCTTAACAGATGGCGTCAGGCATTCTTCCAGCATCTTTTCATTTGTTCTGCATCTCACAAACGTTCTTCTTTGTGATCCAAACACCTCAAACTTGGATTCATCCGTCCACAACACTTTTTTCCAGTCTTCCTCTGTCCAATGTCTGTGTTCTTTTGCCCATCTTAATCTTTTTCATTTATTGGCCAGTCTCAGATATGGCTTTTTCTTTGCCACTCTGCCCTGAAGCCCAAAATCCCGCAGCCGCCTCTTCACTGTAGATGCTGACACTGGTGTTTTGCGGGTACTATTTAATGAAGATGCCAGTTGGGTACCTGTGAGGCGTCTGTTTCTCAAACTAGAGACTCTAATGTGCTTATCTTCTTGCTTAGTTGTGCAACGCGGCCTCCCACTTTTTTTTCTACTCTGGTTAGAGCCTGTTTGTGCTGTCCTCTGAAGGGAGTAGTACACACCGTTGTAGGAAATCTTCAATTTCTTAGCAATTTCTCGCATGGAATAGCCTTCATTTCTAAGAACAAAAATAGACTGTCGAGTTTCAGATGAAAGTTCTCTTTTTCTGGCCATTTTGAGCGTTTAATTGACCCCACAAATGTGATGCTCCAGAAACTCAATCTGCTCACAGGAAGGTCAGTTTTGTAGCTTCTGTAACGAGCTAGACTGTTTTCAGATGTGTGAACATGATTGCACAAGGGTTTTCTAATCATCAATTAGCCTTCTGAGCCAATGAGCAAACACATTGTACCATTAGAACACTGGAGTGATAGTTGCTGGAAATGGGCCTCTATTCACCTTTGTAGATTTTGCACAAAAAAACAGGCATTTGCAGCTAGAATAGTCATTTACCACATTAGCAATGCATAGAGTGCATTTGTTTAAAGTTAGGACTAGTTTAAAGTTATCTTCATTGAAAAGTACAGTGCTTTTCCTTCAAAAATAAGGACATTTCAATGTGACCACAAACTTTTGAACGGTAGTGTATATATATATATATATATGTCTATCACATGGTACCAATTTATATATGTACCTATCACATGCAATACAGCCAATTTAGCCCCAGTCTGGGTGGTTATGTCTTATAACCTCTCAATGTACAGCAATTATGTTTTCACAATGCATTTGCATGATGGAATCACATTCATTTATAATGTCTGTGAATGTGCAAACATTTATGAGTTCAAACATCAAGCTCCGTTCACTCAGCATCAAGGCATCAACTAGTGTGGCACATAATACAGGCATACAATGCCAATCAGGTCTAGGAAACAATCACTATGAGGAATCCAGTATATCTAGCACCTGTAGGAGAGAAAATACAAAAAAAAGCTATATGCGGTCACGTGGCAGGAGGAGCAGGGCGAGCAGCACAAATACCTAAGCAAACAAAGCTTACATGAAGGCCCACACGTCAATGTGATAGCCCTCTAGAAAATATTTGCATAGGGAGACAAGCTAGAAAGAATAATAAATATTAGCTAGAATTACATATTTCTTATCAGCCAAAAAAAAAGTTTGGAACCAAAATCAAACATGGTTTGTAGATAAGTGAAGTAAATATGCAGGTTAAAAACCTACAATAGAGGTTTAGCTCATTTCCTCAGTTGAATGAGTCCTCAGCGTCTCCATCATAAATATCATCTGGATCCACAAAAGGGAAATACACCTCTAGAATACTCCTATCAATCTTCCAAAATACCTTGGAAGATTACCTAATTTAGAATGATTAGCAAGAAGATATGGATGTGAGAATTCAATGAAAAAAAGTTAGTATCATTTAGATTGACTTATAAAGTCGGCGAAGAGTAGTTCCTCATTCAAAACCCCAGCTGCAAGACTATTAAGCTTATGCATTCATCTTGACTGGCACTGTAGGAGCCGCGGAACAACATTCCCTCCTCAGGTATTAATTACTATATTCTCCACTCCGATCTACTCCCTATATGCTTTTGTAAACAATGGAAGGCAGCCGTGCTCTTATTTTTGCCTTAGTTGAACTCACATTGAGCAAGACTGATGGTAGAGAGATGTTGCTGAATGCGTTTTTCGTTGTTGCTTTGACATTTGCCCGACATACAGTCTAGAACAGGAACAAGCCAAAACCTAAACCAGAATTGATGTGTTTTCTCTCCTTACGATCATAAAAAAAATAATAAAATATTTACAATATAGTCTATGTACCCAAAAATACCTTGTGGGTTCTATGATTAACCTGGTTTAGAAAAATATAACTGTTAATTGTGAACTCACAGCTACTGTATTCTCAACATGCATATAATCCCTTAAACTAACAGCTCCTTTGGAGTTGGCTAGCGGAGTGCTGAAAAAGGCTTTTACATAAGTGATCTTTTAAATTTATCGCTTTTCTTGCCACTACAGAAGGTTTAGTAAATATTTATTGTGATAAACTGGGATCTAATAGAAGAATGTGCCAGTTTTGGTCAGTACCTGAAAAATATATAATTACATTCAGTATTAAAAGTAGTTACAAGATGCACCATTTGATTAGTATAGCGTGTTCATGGAATCAGTGTATTGGCCTCCCTTGTGGGGAAGGTACTAGGTTCTTCTAAGGCACAGAATTATTCTATATGTATTCCATCACATATATGTTTTGGATGGAAGCTAGTGTAATGCAGGAGACTTTCGGTGTTAGTTTTGTTTCTTTGTAGAGTGGTAGCCAATCCATTATCCTTGGGATATATAGTAAGATTGAGAAAATCCAGAGAGGTGGTGGACATCTGCCAAGTTAAAAAGATACATCAAGGATTGTCATTTAACTTGTTAATGAATGCTACACATCCCTCCTCCATTCCCCTGTAGAACAGCAGGATGTCATCAATGTAGTGGAGCCATCACACCGCATACCTACAGTAGGAGCGTGATAGGTACACGTGTCTATCAAATTTTTTTTAAAGCTTTCTGTAGGATCCAAGGGGAGGATCATATAAAATTGAGCATTACCCAATTGTCTCCTGGCTTTCTGAACATATTGATCCACTGGCCCTTTATTTGCTTCCTTTATAACGAATTCTTGTCAGTCATTTTCAGGTATCATATTAATCACAGATGATTGGTCATAGAGGAGTTTAAAGGCTAAGTGTCTGCAAAAGAGGTACACATCCTTAACCCCTTAAGGACATGACCTATTTTGGCGTTGAGGACCAAAGGATTTTTGGTATTTTTTCATCTCCATTTTTCAAAAGCCATAACTTTTTTATTTAATAATAATAATCTTTATTTGTATTTTTCCGTCAACGGGGCCGTATAAGGGCTTGTTTTTTGCGTGGCGAACTATAGTTTTTATTGGTACCATTTTTGGGTACATAGACTATATTGTAAATCTTTTATTATTTTTTTTATGATCGTAAGGAGAGAAAACACATCAATTCTGCCATAGATTTTTTTTTAAAGCGTTAATTATGCAGCATAAATGACACTCTACATTTTTATCTGTGGGTCGGTACAGTTACAACGATACCAAAATTCTTACTTTTTTTAGGTTTTTCCACTTTTCCACAATAAAAACCCCTTTTTTAGAAAAAAACATTTCTAAAATCGCTGCATTCAAAGTCCTATAATTTTTTTATTTTTCTATGTACAAAGCTCTATGAGGACTCACTTTTTGAGAGACAAGCTGTAGTTTTTATTGGTAGCATTTTGAGGTACATCCTTTTTTTATCCCTTTTATCGCATTTTTTTGGGAGGCAAAATGCTAAAAATTAGCATTTTGCCTGTTTTTTAGTGTTTTTTTATGTGGGATTTTTAAATTTTTTTGTGCTAATATGAGAAAAAGCATAAAAAAGGGCTTTTTTCATATTTTTTTTACATTTTTATTTTTTGAACATTTTTTTTTACACCATCTGTGTCCTTCTGAGGGACTTACACTGCAGCACTGATGATCGCTATGATAAGGCATGGCGGTACTTCTCTGCTGCCATGCCTTATTGCTTATTACAGCGATCTTAGGCAATGGCAATACAGGACGCTGGTATCTGGCGTCCTGTTGCCATAGCAAACAGACGGGCTCTCTGCGATAACATCGCGAGACCCGGCTGAAGTCACAGAGGGAGCGCGCTCCCTCTGTGAACCTTTTCCCTTTCAGATCGCGGCAGGGAAAGGGTTAACAGCGGGGGGCTCATCTCCGATGTCCCCCGCTGTCGCAGCAGGAGGCCGGCTACTAGTGACAGCTTGCTCCCTCTGCGGGATAGCACGAAATCTGCTATGATCTCACGCTATCCCTATGATGTAAGGGTCCATCTTTTTGCAGGAAGTACCCCGCTCCCATGATGTACCCTTACGTCATGGGGAGGGAAGGGGTTAAAGAGGTTGTCTGCTCTTTTTTTAACTGATGACATATTTTCAGTAGTCAAGAATCCATAGCTCAGGACCCCTGTTTTGGCCAATCTGGCTCACTGTCCAGTGATAAAAAAAATCTCTATATATAGTGCAGTAGCACAGCACTGACCTTTGGGGGGAGACAGCAGGGAATAAGATGGTTGTCCCCGACAGCTCTGCTGCTCTGCTCCGTAGGTCAGCGTCACAAACCAAAATTTGTGACGCCAATATCCTTCAGGTTAAGCGTACTGGTAGCGACCAAAAAAAGAGTCCCAACCAAAGATGATGTAGTAAACCAAAGATATGATGTTTACGCAATGCTTTAACAGTCTCATGATAGTTCACGGCAACATGGAAACTTTTGGTTCTTGCTAGTATGACATATAGTTGTTATTTCTCAGGTATAGGATATTTCGCTGTCTTTTTCCACTGTTTCTTTCTCTGACTATCCCATTGCTTGACAAAGGTCAAATTGTTGACCGAAACGTCACTTCATTTTACTATGGGAGACTAAAACTCAGTACGTTTTAATACACCCATGGATGCTGCCATACTCTTTATTGATTGACGATACATGACGGAGGTGGTCTGGCTCTGGATGGCTGGTGCATTTATTTGATGTTTGATCCGACCACAGGAGTGGTGTAATTCAAGTGCTGCTGGGATATTTTCTTTATATCCCGAGGAATATAGATGTCATACTGCAGGTATGCACTACTTAAGAAGGCATTATTGGTGAAGGTATGGAGGTAAACTAAGTTGGCACCCTCATGGACACTATCCTTTTGCTTGATAAGAGGTAGCTTACTCATGGTTGACAATGGCCACTTTCTATTACTGCCGAGATCCATAAGGTCTTGCCCAGTTTGGGAATCCTTCTTCCAGAAGGGTTTGAAATAGACTGTCCTTTCCCGGGGCTCTCCTTCTCTATCCACAGCTCTTCTTTACTTAGTCTTGGCTTAGACTAGGCTCACTCTTGTCTTTTCTGTTCCTATCACTAGACTCACACACTCTCTTACTGTAGCTAACCACATCCCTGCACTGGTATTTATTATCTTCCTCCCAGTTAATCCTAGGACTATGGAGTCGACACTTCTACCCAATCCCAGGACTGCTTTTAGGGAGTGACTAACATGAGGGTAGGTTGACTGACACATAGTCATGCACATGTTAGGTTGCAGGCACAACATACAGTGACCTAACAATGACTCCAGACAATACACAAAACACCACTTGGTCTCCTACATTGCATAATACAAACAGGCAGTCACAAATACATTTACACACACCACAGAAGGTAATTAAAGTGCTGTGGGGGCCCTTAAGCCTAGGACCCTACAATAGCTTCTACATTCAAGGATGCACTGTGATTCCTAGTGGTGGCTTGTTGAACAATCTGTCTGTTTCTTTTATGTGTCCATCTATAGGTCCTATTTTTTTCTGGGTTATAACATCCTAATCATATTTGTCAATCAATTATTTCTATTTATTTTGGGAAGGTTGTACTACAGAGGTTTTATCAAATCTCTTAATCTGTTCCTCTAAATCCTTGATTCTACCTTTCGTGTGCTGTAATACAGAACAATCATGTTCCAAAAGCATACCTATTATAGTCCTGAAACATTGAAATGACCCCTGTATCCAAGTCCTTCTAAATGTTTCATCCACCTTCCAGGCCAAAAATATCTGAACTCTGAGACCCATAGGTATAATGGACTTTTTCTGGTACTCTTCCAGACTGCAAATATTCCACTAGACCCTTATTGATGACTTACGTTCCAGCCATGTGATTTACGATATCTAAATACTCAAACAAGTTTATTGCAATTACACTACCAATAGATCAACCTCAATGTTGTGTGAAAATGCCTGAATTAGTGAGAAAAAAAGAAACCCTTACAATGTCATGGAGACCAAAGACAAAAGGGGTTGCATGTGCAATTTCATAAGCAAAGTACTGGCTGTATATCAAGCACCATTACACAGAGAGACTAAAAAACAGTAGATGTACCCTCAATAAAATCAGTGACAGCTCTGCCTGCAATTACAAATGCTGGCCACTACACAGAGGCAGAGCAAACTGCTTCCACTCTAATGCCTGTGTATTGCGGTGCTGACAGCAGGTGCCCTATCAGCTGATCGGCCGTAGGTCATCAATAGTATTTGCATGGAGAAACTCCAACTTGCTTTTTAGAAGAGAATTCACTTTCTGCAAATAATACCTCTGGTAAATATATGGCAATTCATGCCTTACCCAGATATCATATATGGGGATGTGGCTAGATCGTGTCTATCAGGTGCTGAAGGCTATGTTCACATCTATGGTAGAGAACCTGCGGCGCAGATCTGCTATGAAGTCCTTCATGAAATAAAGCAACATGCTGTGCTATTTAGTCTGATAATATTTCTGCCTGCATTCAGGAAGCTGGCCAAAACCCTATATTCCAAACTTCTGTTTCTTTCTATTGTTCTTCAGAGTTGAATAATAGAAAATAGTAAGCATGGTATGAACTTAGTTCTGTATATAATTCCAAGTGGCGAGAAGGAGAAACTACAGATACGCTTAAGCAACTATTTTCAGCTACTATTCAGACAATAGTCGACATGCGTAAGGCCACCCTAAAGTATATGAAGAACTGTTTGTGTACTTTTACACATAAGCTATTGTTGTTCACCTGTTGTTCAATTTTATGGTCACTGAAGCACACACCTCTACCAATACCTGCAAAGCTATTGCCTCTGTGGGTGCCATCTTGAGAAATTGAAAAGTGACACACCAAGAAGTTCTAAAAGCTTCTGAGGCCACCTAGGAAAAAGAGTAATATTGGCCATACTACCATGTTGGGGAGCAGCCACAGAATATGGAAGTGGGAGCAGCACTGGGAGGAGACTTTTAGGAGCTGTGCAGTGGGAGGTGCGCAGATGAAGAGAGAATGTGAATGAGACAAGTTGAGCATAGTGAAGTCAGACACTCCCGTACTTTATAGGGTTAATCAAGTGGAATCAAGTCAGAGATCTCCTGTGATTTGAGCAGATATTCCAGGGGCCAGTATGTGCACGTTGGCAAACCTTCCAATCCGAGAGAGAGTTGCTACAGCCAGTGGTTGGTGTGTGCATGCAGGGAGAGACAGAGATAACCAGAGAATCACTGAGCCGGAATCAAAAAAAGAGAGAGCAGTTGTTGAGTGCTGAGCAATGAGAGACAAGTGTCTGAAACTGAAGTCAGATGCAGAAAGCCAGTAACGGAAGGATAATTGCTCTTGTGCATAAGGCTGAAGCAAGCTATAGTCTCTATGTGCAACCAAAGGATAACTGATGACATGGGGAAGGTTGTGGGGAAGAAGAGATAAAGGAGCTTCAGTCGTTGATCCTTGCATCCCTGAAAGAATGGAGGCCTAACTACAGAGAGAGAGACTGTATGATTCTTTGTACTGTTAGTGTGAATTTGGAGCTACATAAGGCCTGCCAGATGTATTGAAAGAGACTGTGAGACAGTACTTGCATGGGCAGTGGGGCCATTCTGACTAGAGACTGTGACATCCCATTCTGGTGCTGAGATTGAGGAGCGATTAAAGATGTATCCTTGGGGCAATTCCCAGTGTGCAAGACTGTGCCTGAGTGGGCATTTAGGCAACATGTTTTTTAACATTAACCTTTCAGACTGCATTGAATAATAGAATAATACCTCCACAGTACCACCTTTTTCCCTTATTTGCCTTATTTGCATATTACCCAGAGGAGCATGAATGGCCTTTTGTGTCTCCTCACTCACCATCTAGGTGCTCTCCCCAAGGAGAAAAGATAGCGTTTCGGACTGCATTGAGAAATGTTACTTGTTGAGTGATGAACTATAAATGCTATTTTCTGTTTAGTAAAAGTTCATTTTGCTGCATTAAACTGCTACCTCCTCCATCTGTCACTGCAGCCTAGTTACTTATAAATATAAGTATTTTAAACATTGAATCTAAATGTGTGGTCAATTGGTATTCATTTTTACAAATCTATCTTCATGTGTAAAAGAAACTTAAGGTTTTTGCCTCTGAGCCTGATACAAAGTATGTTCCTTTTGCTAAACCTATCGGGGAAGATTTACTAATCCTCTCTGATAGCTAGAGTATAAATTTAGACTATTAAGTCCGAGAAATGCATCAAATTTATCACTGTGACTAATGTTGGATAATAAATTTGGGATACCCGTATACATTGTTTTTGCTTAGCATTTATGCTCAATAAAAATTTATGTCACAAATAATAGCACAGAATGTAAATTAAGATACATGTTTACAATAGAATATAGTTGGTGTATAAGAATACATCTTGCTCAAATTTGAAGATGTAGAGCTATTAAACAAGCAATTAAAGACTTGCAATATAGATTTGTCTTAAAATTTACTCTCAAGGAGTATAATGACAACATAGGTATTCACAAATGCATTTGATAAACTATTGTGTCTATCCATTTCTCCCAGGGGCGCGCACAAATACTATATTTACATTGAACTGCTGCTAAAGTACTTTCCATTCTGCAATTGCTATGAACACATTGAATCAACTCAGACAAAGAAGGAACTTCTGAACTTTCCTATTATTTTGCTGTAAGAGCTTTGTCTGCCACTAGAATATGAAAGGCTATAGTTTAGTCATTTGTAGCAGGATCTGCTACCTCTAAATGCAATAGTACCAGTTCCAATCCAAAACAGTATTCAAAATACTTTTAAGTAGATATTCTATTTGTGTGCAAAATGTATTTATAATGGGACTATCCCAGAAAATATGCTTTAATGTTTCTCTCTCATGAGAACAACTCCAACTATGATTTGAGCATGTTGACTATATAATGGCTAAATGAAAAGGAGATAAATACCATCAGTATGAGGGCTCAGTCACACGGGCGCGTCCGGGCGCCGATGCACCCATATTACTGCAGGACAAGATGGCCGCACTGCAGGTGCAGACGACTCTCTGCACCGCCGGAAGAAAGACCACATGACCGGCTCTATTGCCGGTCATGTGTTCTTTCTTCCGGCGGTGCAGGGAGTTGTCCGCACCTGCAGTGCTGCCATCTTCTTCGTACAGCAACACGGGCGCATTGGCGCCTGGATGCGCCAGTGTGACTGAGCCCTAAGAGTGAAAACCCAAAATGAGACACACACTTGGAAAGCGACGTTGCTTCATCCCCAAATCTTCTCCTAATGTACCGAACATGGCATTTTTTTTAGAAGACTGTTACTAATAGCTATGCAAACTCTTAGTAGTCTTTTTTAAATTATGAAAAGCTAATTAAAAAATGGAGAAATATAAGATTTTCAGTACTCCACTTGGAGGGGTTAAACATGAAAGAAAGGGCTCCTCAGGCACTGCCACCTCCGTTAGCCTACAGCCAAACCAGTGTGTGGAAAGGTGGATCCACACATTTTGCATATTGTTACCCCAGCTTCAATAGTCAGGTAAGGTGACTTTGGTGACAAGAAACCAAGTGCAGCCAACAACAACAACACAATAGAATTAGGAGGTGATTTTTCCACATAAACCAAACATTTTGTAATGGCTCAGGCTCACTTAATCCAAAATTGCAGCATAATAAGAAGATATTTGGGGAAGGCTCCATCCACCTTTAAAAATAGGAAGGTAAAGAGTATCTGCCACCACATGTGGTCTCCTATGAATCCAAATATGTTTATCCAGAATATTTTGTAGTCTGTGAAGATAGGAGGTCAGTAATAAGATTTCTCTCACTCAGTACCCTTGCAACCCAAGATATCTCTGATTTAAGTAATTTGGCTGAAGCCTGGTTTAGACATAACGATTATCGCTCAAAAAATCTTTTGATCGATTTTTGAGCCATAATCATTGTGTGCTTTTTTACAGCACAAGTTGATCGCTCAAATGTTGAGCAATCACCTTGCGCTCCGAGCAGGGGATGCAGAAGACAAGTGGATCTGCTTATTTTCTGCATTCAGCTGTTCCCCTTGGAGCGCCCGGCTGTCATACAGCCTAGCACTCCAAGCGGGGGATGAAGAACACAGCTGGACTGCTGTGTTCTTCTTACCCCGCCTGTGTTTAGGTAGCGGGATACAACTGAAACAAGAGTATCAGCTGTATTCAGCTGTGAATTCCTGCTAACTGATCGCTGATCATTCAGCATGCTGAAAGATCAGCGACGGCTTAAGGAAAACTGCACAATGTCAGTGCAGTTAGACACAACAATTATCGCTTAAAAGCTGGCTTTGAGCGATTTTTGAGCAAAAATCGTTGTGTCTAAAAGGGTCTTAAGTCTGATTCAATTTCTAATGGAAGATACATGGTTGTCGACAGCGTAGAGGTGGGGAAAGATAATTTAATCCCCAAATAAAGCAAATAATCTCAAGCCTAAGAAAATGTGAACTTAGATTTAAGTAAGGAGGTTATATATCAGATAAGCACATTACCAGAATCTGGGACTTAGAAACATTGAGTTTGTAGTAGGAGATACCACTGAACTGGTTCCCGATTTTTAAAACTGTTGGAAATCAATTAACTAGATCAGACAAAGCAACAATTTCATCATCCGCAAACAATCCTATTCTATGTTCAGTATCTCTTAGAGTAATCACTGCCACTTCTTTAGTTGTCTTAATTTTTTTAGCTAAAAGTTCCATCAATAGAGTAAACATTAATGGAGATAGACCCTTGACAAGTGCCATTTGATATATTAAAAAACCTTAGACATATACCCAGATGTCAATACTGCTGTGGAGGGAAAAGCATATAGAGCCATAATAGATTTATGGGCTAATCCTGTTATACCAAATTTGGACAGCACATTACTTAAATAGCCCCAATGGACACGGTCAAACGCCTTCTCCACATTCAATGAAATCAGTAAGAATATTAATGCATCTATGTGTGCCATCTATCAGTCTTCGCCTGACAAAGCTCACTTGATCTTGATGCACCGATGTAGGCAATACAGCAGCAAGATGAGGGATTAAAATTTTGTAATATAATTTCAGATCACTATTAAGTAGTGAAATAAGGCGAAAATTCCCTGGTGTATATGTTTTTTTTTCCTGGATTGGGTAAAGTAATATATCATTACCTGAAGCATTCCTCTAGGAAATCTGCCTGAATCTTGAATGTTATTAAAAAGGGTTAAAAGAAGAGGTGTCATTATAGACTAAAAACATTTATAATAGCCATTTGTTAATCCATTGGGGCTTTACTTTTTTCTAACTTTATTATTGATTGTCTTACTTTCCGATGAAATTTGAAGGCCCGGTTTAACATTCAGCACCACACCTTTATCTTTAATTCACACCTTCTTGTTGAGCTGGAGGCAGAAAATGTCTAAAACACATAAAAAATGTGTTTTAAGGAGGGAGTACACTTGTTTTTGGACCAAAATTGAGACAATTTAAATGGTGCATTTAATTTAGTAAATCTCCCCAGTTGTTCTCATAGCCTATGTTAAAAAGGGAAGATAAGGAGTGCAACATCAAATGTGGGGAGTTTAGATAAAATAGTTGCCTTCAGTAAAATAAATATGTAAATGAAGAGAAACGCTTACTTTGTCAGTAATGTCATTACTTAACTAAACCTCACAGCAAGCGTAACTCTGCACAGCGAGAAGGAGAGAAAGGCAGTGGAAAGGATTTTATTAACTTTAAAACACCATTAATTTCAGAGCACTGTACATATGAAGAGGGGTTCAGTACATAACCTAAGAAAAATCAAGTACAATAAACATGAACTGAGTGACAGACTGGTACAGACGGAGAGAGGACCCTGACCGCGAGGGCTTACAATCTACAAGAAAAGTGGGAAGGAGACAATTATGCTTGATTGCCAGGTAGAGCTGAGAGCCGGGGAGAGAGATCGGCTTGATGATAGAAGAAACAGGCTCCTGAAAGCTGATATAACTGATAATAGCTGTCAGGAATCTGCTTTCTGTCCCAGAAATTGAAAGCCGAGAAGAATAAAGAGCTCCAGTGATTAAGCATAGGAGAAAAAGACTGCATGCTGTTACTACATAAAGGATTCAAGAACATACTCTAATCAAGCATTTTTTTAATCTTTGGTTGAAGGTAAAGACGGTCATACCAATTCCAACATAAATAAGGCCATTCGGCTTAGCAGAATATTGATTTAGTAGAGGTGAAGAAATAAGTTGTTAGACCACTCTGGTCCCATTACTTTCTCATGGAAGAATTATAATCTTGGTTTTAACAATGTTGAGCACATTTTGGATGCTCTCATAGATATGAAATAGTAATAACTTCTTATAAAGATTGGTAGAACGTGCTGGCAAACATCTAATGTCAACTATGGCTTCTGAGATACAGAATCATCTGAAACTTCCTCACAAAGAAATGTCATATACATTACAAGATTCCAGACCAAATATAGTCTCTACAGCTATTCATATACATGATGGAAAGAATGCATTTAGAAAGTAAACTGAGTAATAAATGTGATATAGTGGATTATACTGTTAGCTTAAAAGGAACATGTAACTCTGAAACTGCTATCTAATCTACCAGCAGCATGATATAGAACAGGATGAGCTGAACATTGTAATCATTCTAGATTACGGTGAGATGCTTTAGACAAGGGATGTCCAACCTTTTGGCATCTCTGGCCCACATTGGAAGAAGAAGAGTTGTCTTGAGCCACACATTAAATACACAAATACTAAGGATGCAAGGCATCATCCTCTACAGTCTTTCACATGACCCCCATCGTCCTCCACAGTCTTCCAAACAAAGCCTGTTGTTCTCCACAGTTCTCCAAACAGCCTCCAAGTCCTCCACAGTCTTCTAAACAATCCCCCATTGTCCTTCACAGTCCTCCAAACAAACTCTATTGTCCTCTACAGTCCTGCAAACAGCCTCAAATGTTCTCCGCAGTCCTCCAAACAACCTTCATCGTCATCCACTGTGCCCCCATAATCCTCCAAATAACCACCATCGCTGCCAGGCCATATGAACTCCAGACAGGAGTCAGTGCCTACTTCTGCATGCAACACTGGACACAAAAACCTGTCCAGGCTCACATGAGGTTCGCAGACATGAGCCCATTTCTGACACTGGGGGAGACACCGCCGTCTCTCATCCCCACCTCGATACTGGATAGGACTGTTAGGACTCCAGAGGACAGGCATGAGAATCACAGCCGCACTTTGGATACGGAGTGACTGAGTCAGACAGTCAGAAACCTCCAAGTGCTGCCCATTGCCTCGTCATCTGTATGAGTCTGTCTGTGAGCAGAAGCTCACAGCCTGCCATGGCCAGGTACCACCTGCGGCCTCACATCATCTAGATGCAACATGCCTGGCTCCCCCTTCCTTTTTGGGCCATATTCATAGCCATCCTGGGCGGCAGGTTGGACACCCCTGCTTTAGACTGAAATAAAAAAGATATTAAGTATTTTAAAAGCGCAAAAAATAAATATAAAATTAGGCAGTGCTACAGACTCAAAACACTTAGAAATCTTGATGCTGAGAATAAAAGTTGCAGAACAATCTTGCTAAAATGAGATCCCTGACAAGACTGGGGAGGCAATTAAAAGTATGCAGAGATTAGAAGGGCTCAGTAGGAGTAACTGTAACTATGTTGAAAAAGACTTGATTATCTCTTCGGTTGATGACCCATGAGTTATGAATGAAAAGCAGGATTTCAGTTTATACAGATCATTTCTTCACATCACAGCCAGGAGCAGAAATATAATTTTAGAGAAACAGGCTTTGCAAAGCAGGTGAGGACTGATAATCCACATGTCGGCTCCTGGATGGGCAAAAATGTATTTACAATTTGAATCCAAGCAAGTGCTCCAAGATTAAAGAAAAAAAAGCACCTGACAGAAGTCAGAAGATTATCGTCAGAATTTTGAGGTAGTGCAGCCTCAGGCCAATCATATCAAAGGAAGACATTAAGGGTGCATTTACACGAGCGTGTACGTACATAGGTGCACACAGAACCATGCACCCACATACGTGCCCAAACACGTGTGAATGACAATCACAGGCAGTAGTCAGCCATTCATTAAATTACAGCTGAGTGCTGCCTGTAATTGGTCACAGCACTTGGCCTTTCATTGAATTGGAGAGATGAGTATATCTTTTTTTTTATTTTTAACACATTCTAGGGATGATTTTTCAGGGAAGGGCTTATATTTGAAGCCCTTCCCTGAAAATCCCTTCAGGGCTTGCCGGCAGACCATTGTTTTCAGTGGGGCTGCAGAAGCGCCGGTCCCATTGAAAGCAATGGGAGAACATTGCGATCCTCTGCCACAGCTGTCACATGCTTAGAACCATCTGTCAAAATTGTAAATGTCATGTAGCAGAGTTAATGAAACTTGCCTTATACTTTAACCCCTTAAAGACATGGCCTATTTTTACCTTAAGGACCACATTTTTTTTTCAAATCTGACATCTGTCACTTGATGTGATAATTTAAAACTTTTGAATGCTTTTACTTATCGACACAATTCTGAGTATCTTTTGGGGCAACATATTGTAATTTATGTTAGTGGTAAATGTCCATCAATACATTTTGTCATTATTAATAAACAAAATTAAAATTTACTTAAAATTTGGAAAAATTCAGAATTTTTAAACTTCGTTTTTTTCTGCTTGTAAAACAGCCATACTCCACAAAAGAGTTAATAGTTACCATTTACCAAAGGCCTACTTTATGTTGCAATCATTTTTTTAAGTGTTATTCTATTTTTTTAGGATTCCACAAAGTATATAAATATATAAGGGCTTATTCAGACGACCGTATATCGGCCGCATATTCATGCCAGCCGATATACGGCGTCCCACTCTGCAGGGGGAGGAGACTGGAAGAGCCAGGAGCAGTGCTCAGAGCTCCTGCCCCCTCACCGCCAACTGTCCACCCCCTCTCAGCCCCCCTGCACTATTTGCAATGAGGGGAGGGGGGATGGAGGCGGAGCTAATTCCCAGAACTTGGCCTCGCCCCCGTCCCGCCTCCTCTCATTGCAAATAGTGCAAAGGGGCTGAGAGGGGGTGAAGAGGAGGCGAAGAGGGGGCGGGAGCTCAGAGCACTGCTTCTGGCTCTTCCAGCCTCCTCCCCCTGCAGAGAGAGACGCCGTATATCGGCCGGCGTGAATACCCGGCCGATATATGGTCGTCTGAAGCCGCCCTAACAGTAATTTTTCACACTTATTGGCAAATTTCAAAAGCTAATTTTTTTTATGGACCAATTTAGTTCTGATGTGGTTTTCAAGAGCCTTTAGATCAGAAACCCCCCGTGAATTGCTGCATTTTAAAAATTATACCCATCAAAGTGTTCCAAACAGCATTTAGGACGTTTATTAACCATTTAGATGTTTTACAGGAATCAACCCTTGCCAATCCACTGTCTGATGTCTGAAGACATTCTGATTGAAGGTTGTATAGCTCTGATGTCGGAAGATGTCCGGCAGGGTATTCTTACTGTATATTACTGGCAGCTCTATTGTCAGGGGGCCTCTCCAGCATGTCCCATACCGCAGTACTGGTTCTCGCCAGCAGATGGCACCATTGTATAAAGGCAGAAAGAGAAAGCCCTCTAGGAAACCATGAATCAAAAATTGGATTGCAAAGGGTTGAAGAAAAGTGCATCAGAAATTAGAGCAGTTGCATTTTTTTAGAGAATCTCATTTTAAAACCATTTTTTTCTATAGCACAGCAGGAGTTAGCAGAGAAACAAAATTCAAAATGTATTACTTGGATCCTGCAGTTTTTAGAAATCCCCCATATGTGGATCTAAATGCTGTTTGGGCACGTGGCAGGGCTCAGAAGTGAAGAACCGCTATTTGGCTTTTGGAAGGCAGATTTTGCTGGAATACTTTTCAGATGCCATGTTGTGTTTGCAGAGGTATTGAAATCTTCAAGAAGTGACCACATTTTGGAAAATAGACCCCTTAGGGAATTAATCAAGGGGTGTAGTGAGTCTTTTTACATTTTGATTTAAAAGTGAAAATTTCAAATTTTTTAGTACTATGTAGGTTTAGCCCCAGATTTTTAATTTTTGCCATTGGCAAAAGGAGAAAAAGCACCCTATGATGTGGTACTCAATTTCTCCTAAGGACAAAAAGGACCCTGTTTTATGCACAGGATGGGTTGTGTTGGTTCTTATCCCTTGTTTATGACAGACTCTGCACCTTTTTTGGGTCCAGATGCAGCAGCCTAAAGAGCAAAACTAGGAACATGGTGATGGCCAAAAAAGGGCCAAAAAGGGGCTACACCATGTTGGTGGTACCATAGAATTGTCACGGATGCTGCAGATGGAGAACAAAGTGATCAGTAAAAGGTATTACCAGTAAGCGTGAGTGGACTATGAGCCCCGGTATTGTGTAAGGTTAAATCTATGGCTAGGGTGAAGGTAAATAGACTCATGGGATTGTGAAATAGTTATCAGAATTATGGCGCCATAAATTAGAGATGCAAAGCCTAGTGAGGAATAATGGGTATACGGTTGTTATGTGGTCTATTTTTACTGCAAGATGTTCATGCTAATGTGTATTGTACATGATTTAAAGTTTATGCCACTGTTTAATGAGTATGATGTGCCTATGACGCAATAAATAGAATGGCGCAGTGAAGCATAAGACATAGGATTTGAGTAATTTGATTCAAACACAGTAATGTGTAATGCAGTGATTGAACTGGCACTAATGTGTGATGACCTGTATATAAGTAAGTGATGTGTTAAGCATTCTGCATAGAGGACTCTTGAGGTTAAGGCCTATGGTCATAAAGCTGATGTTATGTAGCGGTTATGCGGCAGGAAGAAGATGTTGCGGAAAATGCTGATAGTGATGTAAAACCTCCGTGAGGAAGAGGAACTAATGGAGATGTTTACGCTAGAGATGTTTATGATGGCCAGAGAAACTGAGTGATGAGTTGAGTCACAGTAGATATGTAGAGAGTACTATCGCTTTAAGAGAAATATATGCCACCAGTTATTATACAACGGCAAAGTACACTAAACCCTTCAATGGAGCGATATATGTTTATTATGCCAATGCTCAGTAAAGTTATGGTGTTAAAATGTGCCACCTCTGCCTCCGTCTGTCAGCTGCTGCACCATCCTGAACCCGCGTCACGCCGCCCGCGACAGCTATGCAGCAGGAAATGCAAGATGTTGCCCATTTTTATGAGAAACGTCATCTGGAACATGCCTACATGGCAGCATAATACTAGTACAACTATAGGAGAGCTTTGTCCACTGCTAGTCATTAATCAGCATAGGAGGTTGTGTGTTTTATGTTCCATGACTGCTCTTAAGCCGCAGTCCATGTGTGTTGAAAAGTACTTAGAAAAAGTCAATGGACCTTCCTAAATAAATATAATAAATATTAACAGGATGTTAGGCACTAAAGGGAAACATGGCATGTAAGGACTCTGGAGACATTCTGGGAAATTTACAGCGGTAGGAAAGTCATGGTCCAGCAAGCTGGAACTTACTATGAAGAAAAAGAATCAATCTGCTATTAAATGAAATGAGTTTGTTGCTTTTAGATTGGCAGAGCATCCAAGTAATTGGTTGGAACTATCACTCAGTGGAGATAAGTGAGTTTTTTTTAAAGCAGGTTATTACGGTATCTATTAAAATTTGCAATTCTTCTCATTTGAAAAATGCTGCACCTAATTTAAAAGTTATTTTATGCAGCTCAAACCTGGTTTGAAAATGAGATGTATACAGTGCAGCAATGCTCCATTACAGACTGTAATCCTGTAGTGAGTTGGTAAATGAAATGCAGTGCACTTTCACTTTCAAGTCTCTGTTGGTCAGGATGGACTATTTAAAGGGAACAGTCTACCGGAAGAGCAGTATTGGAATGCAATTACCCAGACAGGAGGAGTACAAGAACTTAAAGAAGTATCAATGGAAGAGTTGTAGGACAGCAACACCACACGGCAAATTACTTAAAGGGTGAATAGAATGTCATTTATTTTACTCATTTTATATAACACATACATATTTGACAAGATTGTCCTCACTTGATAGTGGGGCTCACATTCTAGAATCACCTATTATTATGTTTTTTGGAGTGTGAGAGGAAACCATAGTATTTGGAAGAAACTCATTCAAATATGCGAACCTACAAACTCCATGTAGATGTTGCCCTTGAAGGGATTTGAACGCAAAACTCCAATGCTGCAATGCAACAGTGGTAACCACTCACGGTTACTTTTTAATCAGCCAATAAGAAATCAGTGTGGACCTAGTACTAGTAAGTCTGTGAATCAGTACATCAGAATGGAGGAAAATAGGGCCGATCAGTGGACCATTATTGTCCAAGTGTATTATTCATTGTCTATAGGCACCTCAATGAAGTACAGGGATACATGTACTGTTATGATCTACTATACTAGTAGTATATGTACTGTACTGTTATTTTTCATGTTCTACATATACGGTTCTGTACTACTATCTAACTGTCAAGATGCGGTTGCACTTTTGGAGATCAGATAAAGGTAACTACATTACATTTTTACTGTACTCTGTGTATACGGCACAAGACAGTGAAGATGCTCTTTCTGAGTTTCACAGTATATGTAAAGACCTGCTTTATTAGTATTAAAGGTAGTCTTTTGGCAGTGCTGACAATGCAGAACTGCTGACTGAGCCGTGGTCTCCGTCTCCTACATAGAACTGATATCCATGTATGACTGATTGCAGTATGTGCAGGGCCAATAAAATCAACTTGTTTCCCATTTTTTTGGTGCTGAAGTGGTATAGAGCAAAGTTACCTCAATGAAGGTTAGGTGCAGTGATGGTCCTTGTCCTAATTAGGTATCTTGATGGTGAAGTAGCAAGACAGGTATATATACGGTGTCGGGTGCAGCCAACTCAGGAAATGTTCAAGTCATGGGTAGATGTATGTAGAACGGAATGGAATGGACCCAAAGGCTGGGAATAAGGTGAAACCCTTTAATAGACCAAGACTCAGTCATACACATGCCCAGTCCTCATCCCTCTACTAACTAGCGTGTGTTCCCAGCAATACTGAAGAAGAAGCATCATGTTGCTTCAAAATGCATTTTCTTTTAGCTAGTTCTGCAAAATAAAAACGGAAACATTTTAATGACAACATCTAAGTATGTGCATGTCTATTAAGAGGTTGTACCTTATTTTCAGCCTTTTCGTCCATACCATTCAGCTTCTTGGCACTGGAAGTGCTCTGTGGAAAGTGCTTCTTCCTCCAATGCCCTCCTTCTATGTTTAATGAGCTGTGGAGCAGCTCTCTATGACAGAAATCGGCTCCCCTCATTAGACACTGCAACTTCCAATCAGAGCTGTGGCACGGCTCATTAGACATAGAAGAGAAGCATCAGAGGAAGAAGTGCCACCTCCAGTGCAATTTGGACAGCAACAAGCTGGAAATAAAAGTTAATTCTATTGATGTTGCACATAAGCCGGTTTCACAGCTACGTTAGAACCTCCGGATGGAAGTTCCATCACAGATCTGGCTGAAAGTACTGGAAGAAAAAGTACTGCATGCAGCAATTTTTCTTCCATACAAAAGCCAGGCAACTGTGCAGAAACTGAATGGAGCAGGAAAGCGGAATCCTAAGCGCAGATGTGAAACTACCTGTACTGACACCAGTTAGAAAAGCCCTATGTCTGAGCCCTGCTCTTTGATCACTTCATGGACCGGTTCTCAGTCTTAAATGGACAAAAATGCTGACCGTCTCCCTTTTTTGTTTTTTTTTCTTGTTTTGACTTAACAATATGGTAGTCTTCAAATCAATTAGTAACTTTGTTAGCAGCAGATTATTCAGTACACACTCCGGGCGTGCAACAAGTAAACTGTTATATAATAACTTCAGGAAGAGAAATTGGAAAGTTTTTCTCAGAGCTTAACATCTCAGCATGTCTACAAGTCTCTGTAGAAGCAGCACTGACACGCTCTGTGCTCTTCCTGTTATCTCCCTGTTTGAGAGTAATTTTTTAAAAAAAAAAACAATTTTATTAACAACATGACAACTTCCCTAGAGACAGGCAGCTGCACACAGTAATGGAGTTGGTGCAATAAGCATAGTAATAAGCATTATTCAAACACGTTTCCCTACAGCAATACTCTGAAGTGTCAATATCTCCAAAAAGTTTCAATGTTTTTCCTTTAGTCAATTAATAACTGTTGGACAATTGTCTGTTTTAAACAAGAATACGTTACAGAAACTCATACAATATAATTAAGAAGCAGACACTGATAGATACTTTTTAAATTAATTGGAAATGTTAATCTCAGAGGTACAGGATGTTTGGATTTAAGATTGAGTCAGGGTTGAGACAAGTTAAGCCTGAATCCCTTGCACATTGCACTGAAAACCAATTTATTTAATAAAAGTATACTAAAATAGTTTATATAGAACATTTTGGTCTTCGTTTGCTGTCAAGTGTTTTGCAAAAGATAAACAGAGTTGCCAAAAAAAATTCTGTATACAAAATGAAAACCATTTTCTAATGGTGGTGCAGGTGATACAGCTGCACTTTCACAGTAGAGGCTGAGATTGGAAAAACCTTTCAAATGACCCCTCATCAAACCAAATCCCATCTAATTCCTCAAGTGCTATCCTTGATATCAAGCTACAGTAAATGTCAAAGTCATGCAAGGTGCAGATAACAAACAGATCAATGCAGGGGTAAATAACAGTACTAAACAGTGCGCAAATAACAGCTTACACTTCACTAACTGCACATTCTCTTAACTCTAAGGGCCAGACACTTAAGGAGGATTTATTTCATAAAGCTAGACTTAAGTCATACTTCCTTGGAGTACAACATACCAAATTGATTAAGACATGCACACTTCTTAGTAAATTTGGCACTTATTTGGCTGTCCTTGCAGCAGAAATTGAAATGTTTGTCAGTGCAGGCACAAACTTGCGTTACCCTTTAAACTAGTTTCTAATATAACTTCTGATATAAATCTGATGAACTGCGATGTGAGTCTAGCCTTAGATCAAATCTAAGGGGCTATGCTCCTTCCTATCTGCGTCTTACAATTACTGGTACTGTATAGTATGCTATTTTTTTGAGTCATAAGGCTAAAGTCATACAGTTTTTTTTTCTAAAAAGATTTTTTTAAATGTATACAGAAGAGAGAAGTTCATAAAAAACATCAACCTAACATTGTATGAGATTTCTGTATTTGCTACAAATGGTATACAGAGAATTCCAACAACAGTAATTAGATATAAACTTGAGTAAAAAAACCAAAGAGATAAATAGAAGAGAAAAAATTAAGGAGAGATTTAGTGAGTCCAAGAGTTTCAAATAAGGTAATATTTGAGCAGAGTATTGTGATGAAGGGCATACATTTTTTTCATAAACATTATATTTAGAGATGAGCGAACGTACTCGTCCGAGCTTGATACTCGTTCGAGTATTAGCGTGTTCGAGATGCTCATTACTCGAGACGAGTACCACGTGATGTTCGAGTTACTTTCACTTTCATATCTGAGACGTTAGCGCGCTTTTCTGGCCAATAGAAAGACAGGGAAGGCATTACAACTTCCCCCTGCGACGTTCAAGCCCTATACCACCCCCCTGCAGTGAGTGACTGGCGAGATCAGGTGTCACCCAAGTATATAAATCGGCCCCTCCCGCGGCTCGCCACAGATGCATTTTGACAGAGATCAGGGAAAGTGCTGCTGATGCCAGAGCTGCTATAGGGAGAGTGTTAGGATTGATTTTAGGCTTCAAGAACCCCAACGGTCCTTCATAGGGCCACATCTGACCGTGTGCAATACTGTTGAGGCTGCTTTTTGCAGTGTTACACTTTTTTTTTTTTTTTTGTATATCGGCCGTGCAGAGCATTGCATCCAGAGCATTGCGTCCTGCAGTAATTTTACATAGTCCAGGGCCAGTAGTGGTGGTGAGGCAAGGACAGTGAAAGACATATACAATCTATACAGGCAGTGGGCTTTTCCAAAAAAATTTGGGAAAAAAAATCTATTTGGGCTGCCTGTGACCGTCCTGACTGTACTGCATCTCTGCTGGGGGTAGTTGTCCTAATTCATACGCAGCCAGCTAAGTGTTACAGCAGGTTTGCGCAAAATTCTTTCCTGGCTCTGCATTGCCTCTTACATCACCGCTGTCATCCTGTCCAGAGTGAAACAGTCGGCAGTAATTTTACATAGTCCAGGGCCAGTAGTGGTGGTGAGGCAGGGACAGTGAAAGACATATACAGTCTATATAGGCAGTGGGCTTTTCCAAAAAAATTTGGGAAAAAAAATCTATTTGGGCTGCCTGTGACCGTCCTGACTGTACTGCGTCTCTGCTGGGGGTAGTTGTCCTAATTCTTACGCAGCCAGCTAAGTGTTACAGCAGGCGTGCGCAAAATTCTTTCCTGGCTCTGCTTTGCCTCTTACATCACCGCTGTCATCCTGTCCAGAGTGAAACAGTCTGCAGTAATTTTACATAGTCCAGGGCCAGTAGTGGTGGTGAGGCAGGGACAGTGAAAGACATATACAATCTATACAGGCAGTGGGCTTTTCCAAAAAAATTTGGGAAAAAAAATCTATTTGGGCTGCCTGTGACCGTCCTGACTGTACTGCGTCTCTGCTGGGGGTAGTTGTCCTAATTCATACGCAGCCAGCTAAGTGTTACAGCAGGCTTGCGCAAAATTCTTTCCTGGCTCTGCGTTGCCTCTTACATCACCTCTGTCATCCTGTCCAGAGTGAAACAGTCTGCAGTAATTTTACATAGTCCAGGGCCAGTAGTGGTGGTGAGGAAGGGACAGTGAAAGACATATACAGTCTACATAGGCAGTGGGCTTTTCCAAAAAAATTTGGGAAAAAAAATCTATTTGGGCTGCCTGTGACCGTCCTGACTGTACTGCGTCTCTGCTGGGGGTAGTTGTCCTAATTCATACGCAGCCAGCTAAGTGTTACAGCAGGCTTGCGCAAAATTCTTTCCTGGCTCTGCGTTGCCTCTTACATCACTGCTGTCATCCTGTCCAGAGTGAAACAGTCTGCAGTAATTTTACATAGTCCAGGGCCAGTAGTGGTGGTGAGGCAGGGACAGTGAAAGACATATACAGTCTATATAGGCAGTGGGCTTTTCCAAAAAAATTTGGGAAAAAAAATCTATTTAGGCTGCCTGTGACCGTCCTGACTGTACTGCGTCTCTGCTGGGGGTAGTTGCCCTAATTCATACGCAGCCAGCTAAGTGTTACAGCAGGCTTGCACAAAATTCTTTTCTGGCTCTGCTGTGCGTTCCGTAAGCGAAGTCAGCCTCAAACCACAGGCCAATAAGCGGCACATTTAATTGCAGCGTTCTGTTTTTGCACTACTGGTAATACAGCATGCTGAGGGGTAGGGGTAGGCCTAGAGGACTTGGATGCGGATGAGGTCGCGGAGGCCCAAGTCAGGGTATGGGCACAGGCCGAGCTCCTGATCCAGGTGTATCACAGCCGACTGCTGCGGGATTAGGAGAGAGGCACATTTCTGGCGTCCCCACATTCATCTCACAATTAATGGGTCCACGCGGTAGACCTTTATTAGAAAATGAGCAGTGTGAGCAGGTCCTGTCGTGGATGGCAGAAAGTGCATCCAACAATTGATCGACCACCCAGAGTTCTGCGCCGTCCACTGCTGCAACTCTGAATCCTCTGGCTGCTACTCCTCCTTCCTCCCAGCCTCCTCACTCCATTACAATGACACATTCTGAGGAGCAGGCAGACTCCCAGGAACTGTTCTCGGGCCCCTGCCCAGTATGGGTAGCAATGGTTCTGAATCCTCTCCCACTGGAGTAGTTTGTCGCGACCGATGCCCAACCTTTGGAAAAATCCCGGGGTCCGGGGGATGAGGCTGGGGACTTCCGGCAACTGTCTCAAGAGCTTTCAGTGGGTGAGGAGGACGATGACGATGAGACACAGTTGTCTATCACTCAGGTAGTAGTAATTGGAGTAAGTCCGAGGGAGGAGCGCACAGAGGATTGGGAGGAAGAGCAGCAGGACGATGAGGTGACTGACCCCACCTGGTTTGCTACGCCTACTGAGTACAGGTCTTCAGAGGGGAAGGCAAGGGCAGCAGCAGGGCAGGTTGGAAGAGGCAGTGCGGTGGCCAGGGGTAGAGGCAGGGCCAGACCGAATAATCCACCAACTGTTTCCCAAAGCGCCCCCTCGCGCCATGCCACCCTGCAGAGGCCGAGGTGCTCAAAGGTCTGGCAGTTTTTCACTGAGAGTGCAGACGACCGACGAACAGTGGTGTGCAACCTTTGTCGCGCCTAGATCAGCCGGGGAGCCACCACCAGCAGCCTCACCACCACCAGCATGCGCAGACATAGGATGGCCAAGCACCCCACAAGGTGGGACGAAGGCCGTTCACCGCCTCCGGTTTACACCGCTGCCTCTCCCCCTGTGCCCCAACCTGCCACTGAGATCCAACCCCCCTCTCAGGACACAGGCACTACCGTCTTCTGGCCTGCACCCACACCCTCACCTCCGCTGTCCTCGGCCCCATCCACCAATGTCTCTCAGCGCACCGTCCAGCCGTCGCTAGCGCAAGTGTTGGAGCGCAAGCGCAAGTACGCCGCCACGCACCCGCACGCTCAAGCATTAAACGTGCACATAGCCAAATTTATCAGCCTGGAGATGCTGCCGTATAGGGTTGTGGAAACGGAGGCTTTCAAAAGTATGATGGCGGCGGCGGCCCCGCACTACTCAGTTCCCAGTCGCCACTACTTTTCCCGATGTGCCGTACCAGCCCTGCACGACTACGTCTCCCGCAACATTGTACGTGCCCTCACCAACGTGGTTACTGCCAAGGTCCACTTAACAACGGACACGTGGACAAGCACAGGCGGGCAGGGCCACTATATCTCCCTGACGGCACATTGGGTGAATTTAGTGGAGGCTGGGACAGAGTCAGAGCCTGGGACCGCTCACGTCCTACCCACCCCCAGAATTGCGGGCCCCAGCTCGGTGGTGGTATCTGCGGCGGTGTATGCTTCCTCCACTGAACCACCCTCCTCCTCCTACGCAACCTCTGTCTCACAATCAAGATGTGTCAGCAGCAACACGTCGCCAGCAGTCGGTGTCGCGCGGCACGGTAGCACAGCGGTGGGCAAGCGTCAGCAGGCCGTGCTGAAACTACTCAGCTTAGGAGAGAAGAGGCACATGGCCCACGAACTGCTGCAGGGTCTGACAGATCAGACCGACCGCTGGTTTGCGCCGCTGAGCCTCCAACCGGGCATGGTCGTGTGTGACAACGGCCGTAACCTGGTGGCGGCTCTGCAGCTCGGCAGCCTCATGCACGTGCCATGCCTGGCCCACGTCTTTAATTTGGTGGTTCAGCGCTTTCTGAAAAGCTACCCATGCTTGTCAGACCTGCTCGGAAAGGTGTGCCGGCTCTGCGCACATTTCCGCAAGTCCCACACGGACGCTGCCACCCTGCGCACCCTGCAACATCGGTTTCATCTGCCAGTGCACCGACTGCTGTGCGACGTGCCCACACGGTGGAACTCTACGCTCCACATGTTGGCTGGGCTCTATGAGCAGCGTAGAGCTATAGTGGAATACCAACTCCAACATGGGCGGCGCAGTGGGAGTCAGCCTCCTCAAGTCTTTACAGAAGAGTGGGCCTGGTTGGCAGACATCTGCCAGGTCCTTGGAAACTTTGAGGAGTCTACCCAGATGGTGAGCGGCGATGCTGCAATCATTAGCGTCACCATTTCTCTGCTATGCCTCTTGAGAAGTTCCCTGCAAAGCATAAAGGCAGACGCTTTGCGCTCGGAAACAGAGGCGGGGAAGACAGTATGTCGCTGGATAGTCAGAGCACCCTCCTGTCTATATCTCAGCGCGTTCAGGAGGAGGAGGAGGAGCATGAGGAGGATGAGGAGGAGGGGGAAGAGACAGCTTGGCCCACTGCTGAGGGTACCCATGCTGCTTGCCTGTCATCCTTTCAGCGTGTATGGCCGGAGGAGGAGGATCCTGAAAGTGATCTTCCTAGTGAGGACAGCCATGTGTTGCATACAGGTACCCCGGCACACATGGCTGACTTCATGTTAGGATGCCTTTCTCGTGACCCTCGCGTTACACGCATTCTGGCCACTACGGATTACTGGGTGTACACACTGCTCGACCCACGGTATAAGGAGAACCTTTACACTCTCTTACCCGAAGAGGAAAGGGGTTCGAGAGTAATGCTATACCACAGGACCCTGGCGGACAAGCTGATGGTAAAATTCCCATCCGACAGCGCTAGTGGCAGAAGGCGCAGTTCCGAGGGCCAGGTAGCAGGGGAGGCGCGGAGATCAGGCAGCATGTACAGCACAGGCAGGGGAACACTCTCTAAGGCCTTTGACAGCTTTCTGGCTCCCCAGCAAGACTGTGTCACCGCTCCTCAGTCAAGGCTGAGTCGGCGGGAGCACTGTAAAAGGATGGTGAGGGAGTACGTAGCCGATCGCACGACCATCCTCCGTGACGCCTCTGCCCCCTACAACTACTGGGTGTCGAAGCTGGACACGTAGCCTGAACTCACGCTGTATGCCCTGGAGGTGCTTGCTTGTCCTGCGGCTAGCGTCTTGTCAGAGAGGGTGTTTAGTGCGGCTGGGGGAATCATCACAGATTAGCGTACCCGCCTGTCAACCGACAGTGCCGACAGGCTTACACTCATCAAGATGAACAAAGCCTGGATTTCCCCAGACTTCTCTTCTCCACCAGCGGACAGCAGGGATACCTAAACAATACATAGGCTGCACCCGCGGATGGAAGCATTGTTCTCTATCACCATCAAAAACGTGGACCTTTTAGCTTCATCAATCTGTGTATAATATTCATCCTCCTCCTCCTGCTCCTCCTCCTGAAACCTGACGTAATCACGCCGAACGGGCAATTTTTCTTAGACCCACAAGGCTCAGTCATATAATTTTTGTAAACAATTTTTATACGTTTCAATGCTCATTAAAGCGTTGAAACTTGCACCTGAACCAATTTTTATTTTAACTGGGCTGCCTCCAGGCCTAGTTACAAATTAAGCCACATTAACCAAAGCGATTAATGGGTTTCACCTGCCCTCTTGGTTGGACATGGGCAATTTTTCTGACGTACATTAGTACTGTTGGTACACCAATTTTTGGGGCCCTCGCCTACAGTGTAATCCAATAAATTTTGTGCCCACCTGCATTAAACCTGACGTTGCATCAGCTGTGCTGGGCACTGCAATGGGATATATTTATGTACCGCCGGTGGCTTCCTGGCACCCTCCCATGCTGTCGGTCCACACGGAGTTGTAACTGCATGTGTCCAGTTATAAAGAACCCCAGTCTGACTGGGGCATGCAGTGTGGGCTGAAGCCCACCTGCATTAAACATGACATTACCTCAGCTGTGATGGGCACTGCAATGGGATATATTTATGTACCGCCTGTGGGTTTCAGGGAGCCACCCATGCTGTCGGTCCACACGGAGTTGTAACTGCATGTTTCCACTTCTAAAGAACCCCAGTCTGACTGGGGCATGCAGTGTGGGCTGAAGCCCACCTGCATTAAACATGACATTACCTCAGCTGTGATGGGCAATGCAATGGGATATATTTATGTACCGCCGGTGGCTTCCTGGCACCCACCCATGCTGTCAGTCCACAGGGACTTCACAATAGGGAGTTGTACCTGCCTGTGTCTATGAATTAAAAACCCCGGTCAGGTTGGGGCATGCAGTGTGGGCCAAAGCCCACCTGCATTTAATCTGATGTTAGCTCTGCTGTCCAGGGCACTGCGATGGGATACATTTATGTACAGCCGGTGGGTTCCAGGGAGCCACCCATACTGTGGGTGCACACGGAATTCCCATTGCGGAGTTGTACCTGCCTGTGACTATTTATAAAAAACCGCGGTCTGACTGGGGCATGCAGACACCTTGACAGAATGAATAGTGTGTGGCACATAGGTTCCCCATTGCTATGCCCACGTGTGCAGCTCCTGATGGCGGTGGCACAGGATTATATTTCTCATTGCTTCTGTACAGCATTGTGGGCTATCGCCTCGCCCCTTTTAAAGAGGGTCGCTGCCTAGCCGTGCCAACCCTCTGCAGTGTGTGCCTGCGGTTCCTCCTCATGGCAGACACACTTATAAATAGACATGAGGGTGGTGTGGCATGAGGGCAGCTGAAGGCTGCGCAGGGACACTTTGGTGTGCGCTGTGGACACTGGGTCGTGCGGGGGGGGGGGGGGGGGGTTGGGCAGCATGTAACCCAGGAGAAGTGGCAGCGGAGTGTCATGCAGGCAGTGATTGTGCTTTGTTGGAGGTAGTGTGGTGCTTAGCTAAGGTATGCATTGCTAATGAGGGCTTTTCAGAAGTAAAAATTGTTGGGAGGGGCCCACTCTTGTCGCTATTGTGGCTTAATAGTGGGACCTGGGAACTTGAGCTGAAGCCCAACATGTAGCCCCTCGCCTTCCCTATCCATTGCTGTGTTGTTCCCATCACTGTCTTGAATTGCCCAGATTTTTACAAATGGAAACCTTAGCGAGCATCGGCGATATACAAAAATGCTCGGGTCACCCATTGACTTCAATGGGGTTCATTATTCGAAACAAACCCTCGAGCATCGTGAAAATTCCGTCCCGAGTAACGAGCACCCGAGCATTTTGGTGCTCGCTCATCTCTAATTATATTCCAAGAACATAGAAACCAAGGTATTGATAAAAGGAGACACAGGAGACTTTCAATTTTCCACTATTAAAACATTAGGGGAGAGGAGGATATGACAAATTAGTCTGCCATGACAGGGCAAGGTAGAGGCAGCATCAGATAATAGGAGTGCTTTCATTACTGATAGCTACACCTGTAATTCATCTTATGAGAAGAAACACCTCTCTCCAGTAGCCTGTCAAAATTGGGCAACTCCAAAAAATGTGTAGGAGGGAATCTGCTTCCCACATCCTCTCCAGTATTGGTCATTAGCGCAAGGGAAACATCTGGCTAACTTGTCTGGGGTGAGGTACCATCTGCATAGTAGTTTGTAATGGACCTCTATTAGAGAGGAGCTTAGAGAAGATCTATTGGCCCAATTGAGTACTGAGAACCATAGATGTAAAGGGAGGTCCATAGTCAAATCTCTCTCCCAATTCAAAAAGTGAGATGTTAGGTTGTGCTTCTGGGACCTGTAGTACTATGGGTTTCCATTCATGCTTTGTGCTCTGTGAGTATGAGCTGTGATGTGTTTTGTGTGTCTGAGCTGGTTGCCAGACATGTAGTGTGAACAGTTCTGTTCTGTTGTGTATGTGTTCCATGCTGTGTTAGTGTGAACTGTGTCCTGTGCTGCTTGAATCATTTACTATCAAGGGCGAGTTAGGTCCAGAGATTCCATTGTGGGGCTGCCCCTACCAGGACGATTACCCTGCATATACGCAGAATTCATGAGGGTTAGTTGTCTCATTAGAGTAGGGACCTATGAGACAGCCAGGACCCTTAAAGTGGGCTGGTGAGTGTTTTGGGTCATTTGTCAGCTGCTGCTTTATGTCTGTATTCTATCTTATGTCTGTTCCACCCACCCACTGGTTCTTGTTTGTTATACCCATCTATTGGTGGATGGACACCCGATCCATATCCTGTCCCCTTTGTCCGTTGGTAGGTGGACTTTAGGGCCTTGTTTGTCTGTCTGTTCCTGCATCTACCCACCCATAAAGCAAGCTGAAACATCCATTTTGGCTGCTCCTGTGTCATGTGATCCCAGAGTCCCGTTGGCAGTCCGGGACGAACGTAGTCTTTTTGCATTCACCCGTGTTCTGATAACATGTTATAAATCAAACAAACATTTGATTTAAAAAAATAAGAGATCTGGACATACCTGAAAGAGTCCTTAAAAGGGATTATACGTTCTGCTAGTAGGGAAAGATTTAACTTTACTCTCAACTAAGAGGTCAAATAAGAGAGAAACCCCTTCTCGACTAACCTCCAGAGCGCAGGGCAGGAATAAAGTATTATAGTACCTCCAGTAAAAGCTTAATTGACATCTTTTTAGTAATAAGTGAACATCTCTGGAGACAGTAGTTCTGGGAGAGGATGAAGGCCATCATGGGGGGGGGGGTAGGTTTTGGGATATATTGAAGAGAGTTAAATTGGCATTTTATTTGCTAGGGCATTTAGTAATAGAAGTGATTTCCATGACATCCCTCCATTTATATAGTGTTCAATGGAAGGCTAACTAGATTTAGGAGAGTTCAGGTCCCAATCTTTTAGATGGTTAAGGCTGCCTGTCCACGGGCAAGTATTCATTACGAGATCCACAGTAATAAATCACCCGCGGGCCTCGCATAACACGCTTTCCATAGGCTAACTATGGAAAGGGCAGCCTGACGTCCATGACATGATTGCAATCACGGCATGCTGCGATTTGCTGCGATTATCTGCGATGAGCCAATCTATTAGATAGGCTCATCACAGAGACCTGTCAGTGCTCCCCCCTCCTCCCCCATGGCAGAATATTGCTAGCAATATTCCATCACGGCCATGGACAGGGGGCCTAAGAGTAACAGATTTGTAGTAGGACCAGAGGTTTGTTACACCTAAACCACCTTGTTTGCGGCCAAGATACATGATTAATGCAGCTATTCTAGGTATCTTTTTATTCCAGATGAACCTTGAAAGTTGCCTTTGAAATTTGGCCATGATTGAATGGGGAAGAGGATAACCGATGGTGCGAAAGTATTATACAAAATTTGGCAGAATTAGTATTGTGTGGAGTATTATGTGAGCTAGCCAGGAATGTTCTCATTTTGAGAGGGGATCTATTTCCTTCTGGAGGGAGTACAGTAGGGGAATATAGTTAGTTGGGATAAAATCCATTGAAGGAACAAAAAAGTTTAATTCCAAGGTATTGGATGTTATTATGTTTCCAGTGGAAGGAAAATTCATGTTGTATAGATTCTCATAATGAGGCCGATGTGTGCATACGGAGGATTTGGGATTTATTCATGTTAAGCTTATGGTAAGAGGCCCGAATAAATTGAGACAATTCCTTCTGAATTGCTCTAAGAGAAGACAGTGGGTTCAAATGAGCCAGAATTACATCATCTGCAAATAATCCTAGTGAGGCCTGCTGAAATACCTTTAAATATTATTTGTTCTGTTTAATTCTGCAAGAGGCTCTATCACAGCAGTAATGGAGACAAGGCACATCCCTGTCTGGTCCTATTAGTGATGTAGAACAATTCAGGGAGGACTCTGTCAACAAAGACATTTGCAGAGGGCGCAGTGAAGAGGGCTTGGATTGCTTTGAAAATGTTACCGTACAAAACAAATTTGTTTAGTGTTGCGAACACAAAATCCCAGTGGAATCTGTCGAATGCCTTCTTTGCATCCAGGGCCAGGAGCAAAGAAGGTACTTAAGACCAACTGGCCTCTGCCAATAAATTTATCATTCTTCTTGTGGCGTCTAAAGCTTGTCTTCCCTTTGGGGTGATAGTTGGAAGGATTGATAGAAGTCTATGTTCCAATCATTTGGACTATATTTTTGCATTGCAGTTAAGCAAGGCGATTGGCCTAAAATTAGCTGGGGAATCTATAGATTTGTCAGGTTTAGGAATGGTTACTATATTGGCTTGAAGCATTTTATCAGCAAGGCAGCCACGGGAAATTGCTCTGTTAAATGTTTTGGTCGAATTGGAGAATAGGATAGCATGAAATAATCTATAGTACTCATTAGTATAATCTGGTCTTGGATATTTATGATATATAATGGTTTTAATTATATGCATGACCTCCTCCGGGGTAAGAGGTATATTAAGATTTTTGAGCTACGCAGAAGATATAGTTGTCTAGTTAACTTTTTGGAGAAAAATATTAATTAATGACTAGAGATGAGCGAACGTACTCGTCCGAGCTTGATACTCGTTCGAGTATTAGCGTGTTCGAGATGCTCGTTACTCGAGACGAGTACCACGCGATGTTCGAGTTACTTTCACTTTCATCTCTGAGACGTTAGCGCGCTTTTCTGGCCAATTGAAAGACAGGGAAGGCATTACAACTTCCCCCTGCGACGTTCAAGCCCTATACCACCCCCCTGCAGTGAGTGGCTGTCGAGATCAGGTGTTACCCGAGTATATAAATCGGCCCCTCCCGCGGCTCGCCACAGATGCATTCTGACATAGTTCAGGGAAAGTGCTGTCTTGCTGAAGTTGCTATAGGGAGAGTGTTAGGAGTTATTTTAGGCTTCAAGAACCCCAACGGTCCTTCTTAGGGCCACATCTAACCGTGTGCAGTAGTGTGGAGGCTGCTTTTTGCAGTGTTGCACATTTTTTTTTTTTGTATATCGGCCGTGCAGAGCATTGCGTCCTGCAGTAATTTTACATTGTCCAGGGCCAGTAGTGGTGAGGCAGGGACAGAAGACATATTTAGTGTATATGGGCAGTGGGCCTTTCCCAAAACATTTGGGAAAAAAAATCTATTTGGGCTGCCTGTGACCGTCCTCAGTGTACTGGGTCTGTGCTGGGGGTAGTTGTCCTAATTCATACGCAGCCAGCTAAGTGTTACAGCAGGCTTGCGCAAAATTCTTTTCTGCCTCTGTGTTGCCTCTTACATCACCGCTGTATTCCTGTCCACAAGTGTACTGGGTCTCTGCTGGGGGTAGTTGTCCTAATTCATACGCAGCCAGCTAAGTGTTACAGCAGGCTTGCACAAAATTCTTTCCTGCCTCTGCTGTGCGTTCCATAAGCGAAGTCAGCCTCCAACCAAGGGCCAATAAGCGGCACATTTAATTACAGCGTTCTGTTTCTGCACTACTGGTAATACAGCATGCTGAGGGGTAGGGGTAGGCCTAGAGGACGTGGACGCGGGCGAGGACGCGGAGGCCCAAGTCAGGGTGTGGGCACAGGCCGAGCCAGTGCAGTGGCCAGGGGTAGAGGCAGGGCCAGACCGAATAATCCACCAACTGTTTCCCAAAGCGCCCCCCTCGCGCCATGCCACCCTGCAGAGGCCAAGGTGCTCTAAGGTGTGGCAGTTTTTCACAGAGACGCCTGACGACCGACGAACAGTGGTGTGCAACCTGTGTTGCGCCAAGATCAGCTGGGGAGCCACCACCACCAGCATGCGCAGGCATATGATGGCCAAGCACCCCACAAGGTGGGACAAAGGCCGTTCACCGCCTCCAGTTTGCACCACTGCCTCTCCCCCTGTGCCCCAACCTGCCACTGAGATCCAACCCCCCTCTAAGGACACAGGCACAAGTGCCTACCGGCCTGCACCCACACCCTCACCTCCGCTGTCCTCGGCCCCATCCAGCAATGTCTCTCAGCGCAGCGTCCAGACGTCGCTAGCACAACTGTTTGAGCGCTAGCGCAAGTACGCCGCCACGCACCCGCACGCTCAAGCGTTAAACGTGCACATAGCCAAATTGATCAGCCTGGAGATGCTGCCGTATAGGCTTGTGGAAATGGAGGCTTTCAAAAGCATGATGGCGGCGGCCCCGCGCTACTCGGTTCCCAGTCGCCACTACTTTTCCCGATGTGCCTTCCCAGCCCTGCACGACCACGTCTCCCGCAACATTGTACGCGCCCTCACCAACGCGGTTACTGCCAAGGTCCACTTAACAACGGACACGTGGACAAGCACAGGCGGGCAGGGCCACTATATCTCCCTGACGGCACATTGGGTGAATTTAGTGGAGGCTGGGACAGAGTCAGAGCCTGGGACCGCTCACGTCCTACCCACCCCGAGAATTGCGGGCCCCAGCTCGGTGCTGGTATCTGCGGCAGTGTATGCTTCCTCCACTAAACCACCCTCCTCCTCCTCCTCCTCCAACGCAACCTCTGTCTCGCAATCAAGATGTGTCAGCAGCAGCACGTCGCCAGCAGTCGGTGTCGTGAGGAGTGGCAGCAAAGCGGTGGGCAAGCGTCAGCAGGCCGTGCTGAAACTACTCAGCTTAGGAGAGAAGAGTCAGACGGCCCACGAACTGCTGCAGGGTCTGACAGAGCAGACCGACCGCAGGCTTTTGCCGCTGAGCCTCCAACCGGGCATGGTCGTGTGTGACAACGGCCGTAACCTGGTGGCGGCTCTGCAGCTCGGCAGCCTCATACACGTGCCATGCCTGGCCCACGTCTTTAATTTGGTGGTTCAGCGCTTTCTGAAAAGCTACCCACACTTGTCATACCTGCTCGGAAAGGTGCGCCGGGTCAGCGCACATTTCCGCAAGTCCCACACGGACGCTGCCACCCTGCGCACCCTGCAACATCGGTTTCATCTGCCAGTGCACCGACTGCTGTGCGACGTGCCCACACGGTGGAACTCTACGCTCCACATGTTGGCCAGACTCTATGAGCAGCGTAGAGCTATAGTGGAATACCAACTCCAACATGGGCGGCGTAGTGGGAGTCAGCCTCCTCAATTCTTTACAGAAGAGTGGGCCTGGTTGGAAGCCATCTGCCAGGTCCTTGGAAACTTTGAGGAGTCTACCCAGATGGTGAGCGGGGATGCTGCAATCATTAGCGTCACCATTCCTCTGCTATGCCTCTTGAGAAGTTCCCTGCAAAGCATAAAGGCAGACGCTTTGCACTCGGAAACAGAGGCGGGGGAAGACAGTATGTCGCTGGATAGTCAGAGCACCCTCATGTTTATATCTCAGCGCGTTGAGGAGGAGGGGGAGGAGTATGAGGAGGAGGGGGAAGAGACAGCTTGGCCCACTGCTGAGGGTACCCATGCTGCTTGCCTGTCATCCTTTCAGCGTGTATGGCCGGAGGAGGAGGAGGAGGATCCTGAAAGTGATCTTCCTAGTGAGGACAGCAATGTGTTGCGTACAGGTACCCTGGCGCACATGGCTGACTTCATGTTAGGATGCCTTTCTCGAGACCCTCGCGTTACACGCATTCTGGCCACTACGGATTACTGGGTGTAGACACTGCTCGACCCACGGTATAAGGAGAACCTTTCCACTCTCATACCCGAAGAGGAAAGGGGTTCGAGAGTGATGCTATACCACAGGACCCTGGCAGACAAACTGATGGTAACATTCCCATTCGACAGCGCTAGTGGCAGAAGGTGCAGTTCCGAGGGCCAGGTAGCAGGGGAGGTGCAGAGATCAGGCAGCATGTACAGCGCAGGCAGGGGAACATTCTCCAAGGCCTTTGCCAGCTTTATGGCTCCCCAGCAAGACTGTGTCACCGGTCCGCAGTCAAGGCTGAGTTGGCGGGAGCACTGTAAAAGGATGGTGAGGGAGTACGTAGCCGATCGCACGACCGTCCTCCGTGACGCCTCTGCCCCCTACAACTACTGGGTGTCGAAGCTGGACACGTGGCCTGAACTCGCGCTGTATGCCCTGGAGGTGCTTGCTTGTCCTGCGGCTAGCGTCTTGTCAGAGAGGGTGCAGCTGGGGGAATCATCACGAATAAGCGTACCTGCCTGTCAACCGACAGTGCCGACAGGCTTACACTCATCAAGATGAACAAAGCCTGGATTTCCCCAGACTTCTCTTCTCCACCATCGGACAGCAGCGATACCTAAGCAATACGTAGGCTGCACCCGCGGATGGAAGCATCGTTCTCTATCACCATCAAAAACGGGGACTTTTTTGCTTCATCAATCTGTGTATTCTATTCATCCTCCTCCTCCTGCTCCTCCTCCTGAAAGCTCACGTAATCATGCCGAACGGGCAATTTTTCTCAGGCCCACAAGGCTCAGTCATATAATTTTTCTAAACAATTTTTATAGGTTTCAATGCCCATTAAAGCGTTGAAACTTGCACCTGAACCAATTTTTATTTAAACTGGGCTGCCTCCAGGCCTAGTTACCAATTAAGCCACATTAATCAAAGCGATTAATGGGTTTCACCTGCCCTCTTGGTTGGGCATGGGCAATTTTTCTGAGGTACATTAGTACTGTTGGTACACCAATTTTTTGGGGCCCTCGCCTACAGTGTAATCCAATTAATTTTTTGCCCACCTGCATTAAAGCTGACGTTACATCAGCTGTGATGGGCAATGCAATGGGATATATTTATGTACCGCCGGTGGCTTCCTGGCACCCACCCATGCTGTGGGTCCACAGGGAGTTGTAACTGCATGTGTCCACTTCTAAAGAACCCCAGTCTGACTGGGGCATGCAGTGTGGGCCGAAGCCCACCTGCATTTAATCGGACGTTACCTGAGCTGTGATGGGCACTGCAATGGGATACATTTATGTACAACCGGTGGGTTCCAGGGAGCCACCCATGGTGTGGGTGCACACGGAATTCCCATTGCGGAGTTGTACCTGCCTGTGACTATTTATAAAAAACCGCGGTCTGACTGGGGCATGCAGACACCTTGACAGAATGAATAGTGTGTGGCACATAGGTTCCCCATTGCTGTGCCCACGTGTGCAGCTCCAGATGGCGGTGGCACAGGATTATATTTCTCATTGCTTCTGTACAGCATTGTGGGCTATCGCCCCGCCCCTTTTAAAGAGGGTCGCTGCCTAGCCGTGCCAACCCTCTGCAGTGTGTGCCTGCGGTTCCTCCTCATGGCAGACGCACTTCTAAATATAAATGAGGGTGGTGTGGCATGAGGGCAGCTGAAGGCTGCGCAGGGACACTTTTGTGTGCGCTGTGGACACTGGGTTGTGCGGGGGGGGGGGGGGTTGGGCTGCATGAAACCCAGGAGAAGTGGCAGCGGAGTGTCATGCAGGCAGTGATTGTGCTTTGTTGGAGGTAGTGTGGTGCTTAGCTAAGGTATGCATTGCTAATGAGGGCTTTTCAGAAGTAAAAGTTGTTGGGGGGTGGGGGGGGCCCACTCTTGCCGCTATTGTGGCTTAATAGTGGGACCTGGGAACTTGAGATGCAGCCCAGCATGTAGCCCCTCGCCTGCCCTATCCGTTGCTGTGTCGTTCCCATCACTTTCTTGAATTGCCCAGATTTTCACAAATGAAAACCTTAGCGAGCATCGGCGATATACAAAAATGCTCGGGTCGCCCATTGACTTCAATGGGGTTCGTTACTTGAAACGAACCCTCGAGCATCGCGATAATTTCGTCCCGAGTAACGAGCACCCGAGCATTTTGGTGCTCGCTCATCTCTATTAATGACATATTAGGCTAGGGAGTAGATTTGTCATCTTTTAGGTTGTAAAGTTCAATATACAAAGAACTAAACTCATTAGCAATGTACTGGGGATGAATGATTTTTAGTGCCAGAACCGTCAGACTTGAAAAGATATGAAATTTTAGCTTTGATTTGTTGAAGGATGACTGGTATGTTGAGTGAAACAGTCTAGAATTTTTCAGAATCGTTCAGAAGAATTAGTCTTACGTCATTTATCACCTTAAGGTCGGAATGTAAATTATCTGAAGAAGTGGATTGTAAATTTTGCTCAAGTTCAGACATTTGTGCGTGTTCATTTATATTTTTTATGTTGTGAGCTACGTTTTATCAAAACCCCCCAAATGGATGCCTTAGAGGCATTCCATATAGAAAATGCATCAGTTTATGCAAAAAATATTCCTTAATTTCTGAAGTTATAACTTTGTAGTATTGGGAGATTTTCAATAGTAGAATGTTATTTCTCCATAGTCTGACGTATTTTGGAAATATACCTAAAAACAATGTTAAAGAGATAGGAGAGTTGTCTGCCCATATAATAGTAGTGCTTATTTGTGAAGAGCTGACAGAGGAAAGAGTCCATTTATCTACTAGAAATAGATCTTGACGGGTGAAGGATCTGTGGTGAGTGAAGTAGAAGATGAATTCTCTGGATGAGGAGTTCAGACATCTAAATGTATCATAGAAAGCTTCTTTGTTTAACCACAAGGAAAGTAGAAAGGCGAAACAAATAAAACAAAAATAGGGGTGGAGCTACTGAATGGGTAAGGGATTTGGAAAAATTCTAGGTAGAGAAATGTACAGAAGATGTGATTCTTCTCTGCCATTAAGATGGTGGGTCATGGAAAATAACTAGTTGTTTGGGTGCAGCAAACCCAATAATAGTTGCAGTGGCAGGTGAGACTATATTGATGGATTTGGGGGAAAAAATGTGATGGGTGTAGGGGCAGCTGATCGAAATATAAAGTTCAGTACAATACAAAAAGTAAGCTTAGCTTCTCCGCTTTATTTTAAACCAGCATACAACAGCACGCTTTTGGGCAACGCCACTTCCTCAGTTATAGCTGGGGATACACCTTGTATTGGCTATTGGTATGCTCATGGTGTACCACAGGGGCGTAACTAAAGGCGCAGGGGCCCTGATGCAAAACCTGAGCTGGGGCCCCCCCTCTATCTGTACCCGTACCCATATCTAAACCATGCTGCACAGAGACATAACCTGAAGCTTCTGGGCCTCAATGCAAAACCTGTAACAGGGCCCCCAACTATAATGCTTTATTCATAGTACTGGGTTCCCTAGATGGAGAAGAGAGGCCTTATGGGCCCCCTAAGGCTCTTGGGCCCGGGTGCAACCGTATCCCCTGCACCCTCTATAGTTACACCCCTGGTGTACCATGATGCAACTGTAACTACAATATATCAGGGCTTCTGGAATAGATCCTACAACAATTTTATTTTAATTTGAACTAAATACAGTATATGTACACTAGAAGAAGAGAATTAACCAGAAAAAGTGCAAAATCAAAAACCGCAATCATAGCATCTAAAAGCAAGCAACCATGAATTTAATTTAATACTAGATGATGTTACATCAAAGTTGATTTGTTTGTTTGCAGCACCCTTGATGGGTGCTCTGTTTTTCCTAACAGAAGCAGCAATATTTTAATTTCATTACCATTTCCCTGTTGACAGCTTGATATATACGTAGCAAGAGTGGAATACTCAAATGAAAGCACTACTCAAAATAAAACACGATCAAATGCAATTTTCTTTATTGTATCTGTGTGTCTGCCTTTCTACATCTGAGGTGGTGTTTTACTACTTCTCATCCTAAAAAAAAGATGAAAGCATTTTTGCTATTATGCATATCTGTAGTCCTTACAAAATAACTACTTAGTCTGCTGAGCACAAACTGCTTACACATTGTAAACTTGATGCGACATAAAGCATCATCATGGTGTTGACCAATTTGAAAGGCTGGAGACATCTAAAAGTCAATATAAAACGTTCACATTTTTGCTTCCTTCCCATTATGGTAAAATATGTTGCTGCTTTCTGTAACATTCAGCATAAAAGGGAACAACTTTATTTACAGTGAAAATGTTTAACTTGGCCTTAGTGGATCCCAATTGTGATTGTGAATATGATGAAAAAACATGTTAAAAGTCCAAAAGGTACGTATGTACAATATCATTTCCATACCATATTAAATATGAGTAATATGCAGCAGATTTGTAAATAATGTACATGTGAACACTATACGGAAACTTTCCATAAGTATCATAGTTTACAAATAATATTTCTAAGGGCTCTCTCACACGGGTGTTTGCTTATGCGCGCCGTGGACGTATCTCTCGTGTCGACTGCATGCAACAGTACGCAATACAAGACAAGATAATGCATGTTGCATTGTTTTTTGCACATGCAATTCTCACGCTGTGTGTGGGAGGAACAGTTGAAAGTAATATGAAGTTTATTATCCCGTACTACAAGTGCAAAACCTGTAAGCGTAATACGTTGTAAAAAACATTCATGTGAGAGAGTCCTAAGTCAAACGTTGATGATTCAGAAATAAGTTTTGTTTAAAATGCAAATGAAATTTTTGCAACGCAAACTTTAGGTTGTCTTCTAAGAAACACGGTTGAGCAGCAATAGATATGATTAGACGGGATATGGATGTAGTGTGGGTGTAGCCCATAGAATCCCTTGTCACTATGCACAGTAAGAAACAATTTGAATGTAAGCAAGCTGTGCATTAACCAATAGATACTGTCAACACTGGACACTAAGTACCAAAAACAGAGGCACTAATCTGCTGGACACCAGGTGAGTGTGTGGGGGGGAGGGGGGGGGGGAACAACATTACAAGTTGTCAGTGAAAGAATAAGTGCCTAATTTAACCAGAGTTGTTCCGTAATTGGGAGTTGACTACATAATAAGGTGCACACTGGCCCTATAATCCCTTCCTGCCCCATGATGCACATGTACGTCATAGGTGGAAGAGGTTACCACAAAATGCAGTACATTTATGGCATATAAATGGCTTAGCGGGAGCCAGCTTTGACTATCAGCTGGGGTCTCACTGCAACAATGTGGATCAGAGAGAACCCTTTATGATCAATGTTGATTGCCGCTTGTACGAAATTAACAGAGGGAGGAAGCTCTCTCCATGAAATCATAGGCCTTCCTGTGTATTATCATGAAGGTCTGATGGAAGGATTAAACATGCTTCCCCTGAGGATTAAACCTGGAGATGTCATGGGGCCACAGGAAGCACTCCTACCCCCGGTGATGTGATTGACGCTATCCAATGGCTAGTGCCGATCACATTAAAGTAAATAAAATATGAAAGAAAGTTAGACTTTCAGCTTCCCTCATGGATCGCATCTATGAGGGGCGCTGAAAGTACTCGCCCCCATCCTCTGTGATGTATCCCGACGATCTGGTCCGAAAAGGACCTTTGGCCGTCTTCTGCCCACGTGCGCCAAAGGAAAAATGGCGATGCATGCGCAAAAGACCGGACCATTACGGGACATTTGAAATATCCTGATTCCCGGCTACTGAAGGTAGCCAGTAGGCAAGAGATGTCACCAGGGACTGTTATCTAATGGATAACGGCAATCATGGAAAAGTTCCAAAAAGTAAAATAGAGTTAACTTTTCACCTCCCCTTATGGATGGGATCTATGAGGAGAGGTGAAAGTACTCACCCCTGTCCTCCACGATGCCCCGCGATGATATGGTCCTTCCAGCTCTTCTACTTACTGGTTTGTATACACATCACTCAGTGATTAAGTGATCAAGAAGGCCAACCAACGTCTATGGGTATTAGATGCTCTGCAACCAGTTAAGTAAAACCTTTCTAGCTTCGGAATTATTTCACATTTTTCAGACACGTTCTTCTGTGTGTTGCTTTGGATCAGAAAGAGAGTTGAAGGACCGTAAATAGTAGGGAATGTTTTCCCACTACATTGTGCCGCCGTCCAAGCTCCCTTTTGATCTAAAAATATATATTGGTGAAGAGATCTCCCAAATGTGACTTGAAAGAGAACCTTATCCTTTCAACATTTACTTCAGCATACAGAGCTGATGTGTTTAGCAAACTGATCACTCACCATTAAGCTAAACTCTCTTTACACTTCTTAATGAGAAATGTGAAAGACTTTGCTAAGTGATCCCTCCTCGGCTTATTAGTCATGAAATAAATGTTGACAATTCAGGTGAGACGAATTGTATTCTGATTACACGCGGGGATTAGTCTTTCATCACAATTTTCAGGTTTTGAGTTTTGCTCATCCCAAAGTTTAACTTCACAATATGAGTACTTTTCTTAATCTGCCACAGTTTATTTAGTGGGAATTACATTTCTATATCAGTGGCCAACATCAATTTTATAACATGGACTGTATACCAATTAGCCTGTAAAATGGTAACAATGAAAATAACAAGTATTTTCTTAAAAGGCCACTCTGGTGATAACACAATTTTTCCATCCCAGCAACCTTCACCTGATTGCCTGACACACTCTGGAGGTCTCCTCTGTGTATTGTAGTCACTTCCATGTAGTGCAGCCCTCTGTCTGATGCTTATCTTATTTTCATTGTGAGAGGTTTTTCTTTCACTTTCAACTTTATCCCATGATGCATTTGCAGTAGCTGAGGCTATACCATTCTGCCTGCTTGGAGAAAGTTTAATTATGATTATCCTCTATATTCACCTAAATAAGTTACAGGCCATAAGTATCCAATAAGAGAGATGAGTTGCGATCTCCTCTATTATACCTGCGTGACAGGAGCTGTGTGATCATCATCAGTAACTGTGATAGGAGTGTCTATGTCCTTCCTATAAGTAGTTTCTGTGGTAGTAATCATGCAACAGCATCACACAGTCTGTGAAACTGACTAGTTTCAGACGGCATAATTCCAAATAGATCTCAGCTGGTCAGAATTGAGATCACATGACCATCCGAGGAAAAAGAAGCTGACAGTTTCAGACAGAAAGGAATAACTAACCAAAGTAACACTAGCTCACTTATATAAACTGGGCAGATAGCTACATAATGAATTAAAAAATCACCGGAGTGGCCTTTAAAAGGAGCTACTACAAGAGTACTGGCATCCTCTGCTATTGCTAGGATGCCAATATTGCTAGGCTGAGTTTGCAAGTCCAAGTGCAGCACACCAATTAGCACCGTTACGCAAGCATTCATGTCATAGCATCCTATTTCTTTTGAGAGCTTGCATACCATAAGAGCAAATCTGATGAATTTCTTGGAAGTTGAATTGAACAAGTTAAATCAGCTGCGGATCCTCGCCAAGATGTGCATCAAAATCCATCATAGACCAACAAAGCCGCATCCATCATAGACATCCCTATGCCAAACACTCACAACATTCACAATATATACAGAGAAAATCACTAAATCCACTGAACTGGCACAGGAGGGAAGACGCTGGTGGAGGATGGATGGGGTACTTATTGTGCCTGTCATGTTCTCTACCACTGGGGTTGGACCACATACACCTACACAAAAGTCTACAAACTTTAAAAATCTAAACAAAAAACATTCACATTGCTGCAGAAAGCAGCTGTATGAAATTGTTAAGAAAATTGTAGATCAATGTATTAGTTCATTGTTCTTTTATTGCATTGTAGACTAGAAGGATATAGCATGATGCTAGTATAAGTAGTGAAGGGGTTAAACGAAAGCTTTCTATAGCTGTGCATGGTACTGGGACAGACAGACAGGAAATAAGACAGTCTCCCAGACCCCCCTCCCCTTGCATTCCTTTTCACTGAATTCATAACGGTTTCATTGTTATAGTAACACCTTAGAAGGAGTAACTTATATTAATCATTTTAGTTTCAGCCTATCATGTATTATTATTAATCTTGGAGGTATATACCTTTTCTGTGATGTAATTTATGGTATATAAACTGCATACACCTTAGAATAAATTAGAAATCATCTGATATCGCACAGGCTGGTGTGATATGTATTTCTCCTGGGTCCCAGACTTCTATACGAAATCTGTGAGGGTCTTCTCTTTGATAAACACATAAATTCTTCTTACAGAAATACATGCCACATTGTCAGGAAGTTTGTAGACCCAGACGCACACACACAACACACAGGTTTCATTTTTCAACTGCTTTGGTTGCTCCACCTTGACCGTTGTCCGATTTAGCACTTGGTGCCGGTATTAACCGAATAAAAACCTTTAGCACATAATAATAATGTATTATCATTGGTGTTTATATTTTTTAATTTAAAACTTAGATACTAAGCTTCAATTCTTGGAAAGCATTATTACAAGTTTACTGAATGAGAAGATTACTAATTATCTGCTAATGAGGCAGGCAACACGACAAGTAAATTGTCTGTAACAGACAAACATGTTGGTATTTAATTGCTATAGTTTCTATTGCTCTATCAAATGAAGATTGCAAAACAGCTTCAAATTTCTAGTAGCCCCAAAGCTATCCTTTACAGTTTAAATTGGATTTCATCACTGAAGAAGCAAAAAGGTAAAATGTAACGTTTACTAAACTGCAATTAAAGTGGACCAACATAGTCACTAATCAAGAAAACAACAAACACACTATCTGCAGGGGGTGCCATTGTGTAATGTAGTCAGTTTGCTATGTTCAGGTGCTGATTCCATCTGCCATCCATCACCGCTTCAGCACAACGGGCAACCAATGCGTATATCACATGATCACCAGATCTATCTGTAAAGACACCCTTCCGGCTAATCAAAACTCATGACCAGCTGACTATTTAGAGAGCTCTACTGCTTCGGCCAATCAGAGTATTTAAGCGCTTTATATGAATCATCAGTGTGCTCCACTCTGTGTCAGTTATTAATGTCACATTCAGATGGCCAAATGAGAGTTGTCTCTGAGATTCTCAGGTGCCACTTGTGTTGGATAGCAAATGGACACCCCATCTGTGTGCAGAAGAGTGGACATTGTATGTCTTACTCTCGTCTGCGAAATGGACCAGAATATAACATGCTTCAGGTTTTTTTTACCCAAACCACCGGTCGCATGTCTGAATTTGCCCAATGATTTTAATGGGTCTGAGTTGTGTCCCAGTTTACTCAGTTACAAACTTGGACAGAAATCTGTTTAAAAATTCGTCTGTGTGAATTAGGCTTTTGTATTTATCTGAACCTTGGTTTCTGAGCTTCTGGGGCTAGTTCTCTGCTCTGGACTCTGGATACCTCCGAGGACTTTGTATAAAGTTCTGCTACAACCTGTTTTTCATATCAGTGGTATTTCTAGCACTGTCTATTGGCTAGCCCTTTGGATTAGTCTGCTTGGAATTTGTAGTCCTACCCTGTTCTAGCTCCTCACTGCTTCTGACTATGTACATACATTTGTCCTTTGGATACCTCATCTAGAACTTGCAATACTACACCCAATTCTGTTTCCTGGACCCTTAGAATCCTTGCTGATACCTATAGTACTATGTCAAGTGTCAGTACTGCTCCTTCTTCCATTTTGTGATTGTTTCATCTGTCCAACTGCCTCCAGTAGTCGAATATTCTGAGAACTGTGATCTACGGATTCTTCTGCAGTCAAATTCTACTTTCCTGGTGGAGGAAAGGGTGGTAAACCAGAGAATGTCTTAGACTTGGTGCCCCAATCTAGCCTAAATAAAGCCATTTCAAATGAGCAATCGTAACTTACGGATTATAAGTTATCATGCCATAGCTCCTGCTAATGCCTTTTCATTCTGAATACTGTAAATTGTTGACTGATGTATGGTCCCCTGTTGAACCTTCAGTGGAGAAAAGCATCATTAGGGTGGTTTCACGTCTGCATCGGAACCTCCAGTTGGAGGTTCAGTAATAGATTTGGCTGAAAATGCCAGAAGAAAAAGCACTACATGCAGCCCTTTTTCTCCCATCCAAAAGCCGGCCAGCTGGGCAGAAAGCGGGTGGATCTCATTATAGTCATTGGGGTCCATCAAGTGCTGTTCAGTTACATCCAGAGACAGAACTGTTCGGACACAGGGATTCCCTTTTCTTGTTCCCCAAACGAAGCAGGAAAGTGGAATCCCTGCGCAGGTGTGAAAGCACCCTTACTTCTTGTGTAAATTTTTTACTTGCCTCCTTCACATTCCCTTGCTGTGCACCCACAAAGTTGCTGCTCCCTGCATTGAGCAAACTACTAGATTGAACAAACATAAGAAGAGTTCAGTCATTTATGTGTCCGTAATATAGACAAGTATCCCAGCCTGACTAGAGGTTTACTGACATGAACTCAGAGAGCATAACAGGTATTTCTGATGCTCTGACTGCAGCTCAGGATATCTTTGGCTGGACTTGTCTGTATTACGGACACATGAATGTGCCTGTAATACATTTGTGTAAAATTGGTTTTATAAAGAGGACTATTTATGGGCCCATGTAAAAGGTCTCCAACAAACATATTTTTAGCAAAGTAAAACTAGCCATATGTGATGCTTTGTTTAAAACTTGGATCATATGTCCTGTAGCAGGCACTTTTGGCAACCACAGGTGCTCATTATCCCACAAATAAATGTCTTTAGGCAAGAAAAACCTCACAGTATTTAGGCTAATCAAGAAAGTAGAGACATGAAACACTTCACTTGTTTATAACTTGAAATAGAAAATCTCATGAAGATCTCAAGATGCAAGGTTTTGGAATAAACATAAAAAAGATTACAAAAAGCAGTCGAGTGATGATGAGACCAGAAGGCATGAGTTGGTAGACTTGAATATCTTTAGTCCTGTTATTAGAGCACACCCAAAAGTTAAGTGTTTCTGATGGTCAATCAACCTCCAGAAATGTTATTCAGCAATTTCGTTAACATGTTCATTTAATTTCTCCAAGAGGGGCCTTAAAACTGCTAATTTGCCTTTTGATATGCAGGTTTAGTCTGGCATGGGTGAAGTGGGTGCTTGGCAATGGGCTCCTGCTCTAATGGTTGGAATCTGAGAAATTCCTTGTCATTTATTGCTTTAGATGCTGTGATCAATACCAACCGCAAGATCTAAGTGGTATCAGAAGGAAAAGATTCCTTATGACACTCCCTTCGGCCCTCTCGCAACACAATTGCATGATAATGATTGGTTTTTGTGGTGGCCAGTGTCGTAAAAATTACCACCCGGTCTGCCATATGCGAAAACCTATAATGTACTAAAAGGCTGCCCGTCAGTGTAAATCAGAAGTATTGCAATGTATTATAGAAGCAATCAAAGGATTGCGTCTTCAAATACCCTACTGAAACAAACAAAAAAATGAAATATCCAAAAAAGTGTTTTTTTAAATTTAAAAAATTACAGTTTTTAAAAAAAAGCTTTTATCCTTACAGAGTCATTTATTATGGGAGAAATAAAACTGTAGATAATTGTTATTTTTGCAATCATAATGATCCGAATTATAGAACTATCATGTCATTTATTCCACGTGATAAATGCTGTGAAAAAAAAATGTAAAAAACAAAAAGCAAAACTGAAACCGATGAATCGCTCATTTTTGTTCATCTGCCTCAAATAGATTAATATGCAAAATGTAGAAAACATTTTTGATTTTATTTCACAGAAGTAGCAAAAGATTAAAAAAAAACAAAATAAATTTTGTATTAATATAATAATGCTGTTAATTATACTGAATGGTAAGCAGCATAATAATATAATAATTATCTCAATTATTTGCATAGCGCCAACTTATTCCGCAGCGCATAAAATCAAAACCCTTACAAACATGGTGGAACTACTGTTTATGTTTTTTTCATTTCCCTCTAAAAAATGTTTTAAATTTTGCAATACATTATATGTATCCTAACATAGTGGCATTAAAAATACAAGCCTTCTTATTGCTAGAGTGATGGGAAATTTAAAAAGTTCTAACTTCAAGAATGCAACAATGAACAAAACAAAAACATTAAGGCCCAAAATAGACAAGTGCCTAAATAGTTAAAGTTCAAAGGGGAAGTATTTTTAAAAAGTACTTTTCTGAAGATTTTTTGTGCTGCTCTCTCTATAATGAGTCCCAGGGCTTTTCTTAGGACTGTGTTCCCTTTGGCAGTGTGTGAGCTGTCAAAATATCCAAGACAGTAATGAAACTTTTTCTCCGGAGTAAACTAATAATGAGTATGCAGCTTTTATTAGAGATATTGATTTCAATATTCTGACAGCTTAAGCAAGAAAGGGGCCCAGAATCCAGAAATTCTCAGGACCTGTGCTATCCAATGATTATTTTAGAACCTTTCATCTTAATATTTTGCTTTCCTGAAAATTATGTGGTATCCAGAGGAGAGTAAAAAAAGAGGGGTTAAATTGATACAGTACATACATTTATAATATCTGCAGCTACGCTGTTTCAACATCGTTGTGCAATCATGTTCTACATGTCATCAGATTGGATAATGGATATGACGGTAATGTTGTATCTTGTCTCCACCAGAGTTATGGGCTGGCCTGTCGGAGCTAGAGGTGACGCTGGATTGGCTGCCAGGGACACACACCTTCACCTAGCTGAGGACATTTTGCAGAAGTAGCTTTTCTGGCTCTCGCTCTGCTAACCTCTGGTAAGTATGTTCCTTCTTCTCCTCCGGACCGTGATCGACTACAACACTGCCCCAAGCACTTTTCCCCAACGCTCTCTGGCAACTCTGTTCCTCTGGCCGACGCTGTACTGTGCAATTTCTCCCGACTGGTTCTCAGACACTGTGGGTGACTTTCTACCACTGCTAGGCACTGCCTAACTGGGAGATGTGACAGCTGGCAGGGAAGGATGGGAAGAGAGAGACAGCGTGCATCAGCCTTCAGCTGCTGAAGGACTACGGCAGCGCACATTACAGCATATAGACCAGTCCTTGGCGGTGACTGTCAGCGCAGGAGCCGGGAGGCGAGAAGGGAGAGCAGGTACAACAGTGTGAGGGTTATGAACATATTAATTTATATATGTATGTATCTTTGATACACGTTTCCGGAGGCTTTAGGCCTAAATTGTACACTCTATTCTGTGTCCTATGAAAAGCTCTGATAAATGCTTGTACATTTAGGTTAGTACTTAATTACATTAAGTAGAGGTGTAATCTTAAATGTCCATCATGTCTCCAAGATCTTGTTAATCTCGTTACAATGATCAAAGGATAATGGAATGCTTCGATCATTAACTGCTGTCTAGGGCATGTGATTAAAATGTAGATTGTGATAAAGAATCAAGGTACTAGACAGTCAGTCTACATTCCAACAAAAGAAGCCATGTTTATTGAGAAAACGCAATTATTCACCACCTTAGTACTTTGACCTCAGTATAACATATTGAACTTTGTAACACTAGCCTTTGCACTGATACGCCTACTGATACGCCTACTGATACGCCTACTGATACTCCTATTTTTTGTATAAGAAATGACAATGTACAGAATAAACACAGATTGCTTCTAGACACAGGCCTGATCTCTGTGTTTCATTGCTTTCTCACGGCGGCCGCCATAACCACCTCTGATTTGGAGCCTCACAGCATATTGACGGAACATTGAATTCCTTAACAGTAATTGGTGCCCAGAACGTGGGGCTTGAAGGAACAAGAGGACCACCTGCACCTCAAACCCCCCCGGACCCAGATGGGATAAGGAGCCACTCGGAACCACGGATTTACAAAAACTGCGCAGTAAGGTAAGGCTTTATCTTGCCACAATCTATCCGTGCTTCTTGGCTGCTCCTTTCCTGTCCGAGGGGTAAGAAGTGCATGCCTCTTATAAATCTTCAAGCTTTTTTTTTCAAGAATTCATATGGTGGGCTGAATATGCTGTGCAGGTGTTCTTTAACTGTTATTGTCTTTATTTGTTACTTTGCATGGTCAGTGTACAGAATATGAAACCCTCTTGCCGATCTCTGGAAGGCATGGTATAAATTGTACCAGGGAAGCCTAAAATTTTCAGGGGATAAAATCCCTGATGGGAGCCTCTTATAGGTATAAGAGAAGTAGTTGAGACGGGGGAAAAATAAGCAGGGTTGGGAGGTACCGACACTTACAGACAAGTGAGGAAGTACTGACACTTAAAAAAAAAGTAGTAACTGACATTCAAATGTTTTTGTCTTTATGTGTGCCTGTTTATGCACGAGTGAGTGATTGATGAGTTGACCTGATCGACGGAACCTGACCTCCGGGGTGCAAATATAAATCTCTGTGTCCCGTGTTAACAGGAACCTGATCAGTGACGCTGAAAGGAGTCCCTAACAAGGCCACGATTCTGGACAGGGCCCCCTGCGGTTCCGTTTGTATATTTCAACGGTCAGGGGATTGTTTTATGTGTATGAAAGGATAAAATAATAAGCCTCTTGGTGTACATAAACCGCCAGCCATGGGCAATACTGCTGGTAAAGAGGATAAGGTATGGAAGACAGCTAAAGAAATTGTACAAGAAAGAGAAGGCAGAGCTGCAGTTGGTAGAGGATGTGATAAATTGTTTAAGCACATAGGATATAAAGGGACAGGAGTATTAGATCTCCAGCAGTGGGAAAGGTTTTCAGACAGTCATGCTGGGTGGGCAAAAGATAATGGATTACAGGAAATGTTGAATAGTTGGAAAAAGGCAAGTAGAGATATAGAAGATGCAGGATATCAGAGAAAAGAATTCAAAGGACAGATATATTATGCTCCCCCATTGCCAGGTCAGTTCCCTCTTCCACCTCCACCCCCTCCTTCATCTCAATTCCAACAGTCTCCCCCACCCTATGCCAAGCCATCCACTCCAAGGTCAAACACTGGACAGGAGAGATGGACCTGCTGGCATTGTGGACAACAAAACCCGGATTGGAGAGAGAGCTGCCCTGCTTGCGGAGCACCTCGGCACAAACCGGTTATGCCTATGCTCACTAGATCCAAGGCTAGTGAGTGGAAGCATGGAGAAGAGGACAAGGAGGAGATGCAGGGAGCGGAGAGTGGTATAGGAGCTGATGTAACACAGGGGGAAGGCAGAAGGAGCCAATATGATATGACCTCACAAAAAGTTAAATATAGACCATGGACACCTCAAGAGCATATGTCACTTATACAGCAATTACCAGACCCCATGACCAGACCTATGCCTTTCTTTAGACAGATAGCACAAATACAAGACACATACTCTGCAACATCAGCTGATCTGGGTCCTTTGATTATGTTAAAAACAGGGGAGGCAGTGGGAACTATAATTTTAAATTATGTGAAAGACTATTGTGGCACAGATTGGGATAAAATTAAACATAGAGAATTAAAAAGTGGTAAGATATTTTTAATTGGTCTAGAACGTTGGGCAAAAGAAAAATTAAAAGAATCCTCCCTGTCTCTTTCTAATGTCACACAAGAGAAGGATGAAAGTGTAGAGCAATTTTATGCCCGCCTTCAACAACGTTGGTCAGATCTGGGGTATAGGGGCATACAAGAATTGGGTGACCATGTACTTAGCATGGCCTTTGTAGAGGGGTTGCGAGAACCCTTGAGGTCTAAACTCATGGATAACAAGCCTGAGTGGAGACAATATGAAGCAGCAGGCCTGGTGCAAGCAGCCAAGGGCATTGAACTAAATTTAAAAATCAAAAAAGGACATAGCTCTGTTATGATAGCACAATACAGCACAGGAGAGAACAAAATAAAACGGGGCACCCATCCCAAACATAACCTTAAGTGCCATTTCTGTGGTAAGCCTGGGCACTTTAAACGGGAGTGTAGAAAATTCCTCCAGCAGAGGGGTAGTGAACAACCCACAAAAGCACGAGTCGCCAAGGGAGAAATAGAAAACCAAGATTGAATAGTCGGCGACCCTCTGCCCTTCTTCCCCATGAGCAATGTAAAAGAGGGTGTGGCCATTTTTCTTAAAGGGGAAGTACTCAATAAGGAAATTCCTTTCCTTGTTGATACAGGGGCAGCAACCTCAGTCATCCAAAGCCACCTAATTCCTCCAGCATACCGGCAAAATACAGCTCAAACTGTTGTAGGTCTTGAAGGAGTTCCTAAGAAACTTCAGGAAACAGACCCTCTCCCCATAAAATTCAGAGACCAGACAGTGTTAACAAAACTATTGGTGAGTGATGATATTCCACTGTCAGTTATGGGCACAGACATACTCTCTGCCCTGTCAGCTTCCATTCAGTTTACTGAAGAAGGAACAGTGCAGATTGATTTTGCAAAAACAAACGCAGAACAATTTTGCCAGATGGTGGCTTCTCTAGATGATCCACAGCCAATTTTCCTCTTAACTACAGAAGAGGAAATAATATTACAGGAAGTTCCACAGGAACTCTGGGCCAAGTCCAAAACAGATATTGGTCATATGAATGTGACACCCATGGTAGTCACACTAAAACCAGGATGCGTAGCCCCCCAAGTAAAACAATATCCATTGGGTAGGGCCCAAGAGGATTCTATAGGCCCACAAATTACAGACTTAATTCAAATGGGGGCACTACGGGAAATAACATCACCAGCCAATACTCCCCTCTTCCCAGTTAAAAAGAAAACACAAAAGGGACAACCAGATGTTTATCGTATGGTACATGATCTTCGGGAAATTAATAAAGTAACTGTACTCGACACCCCAGTAGTGCCAAATCCACATACGCTTTTAGCACAAGTCCCGCCCACTGCAACATTTTTTACAGTGATAGATCTTGCAAATGCGTTTTTCAGTGTACCGATCCATCCGGATTGCCAGTACCTTTTTGCTTTTACCTTCAAGGGTAAACAATACGCTTGGACCGTCCTGCCACAAGGTGCGCAGAATTCTCCAAACATGTACACCCAGGCACTCCAGTCTGTTTTGCAGGCCTGGACTCCGCCTGATGGAACTGTGCTGTTGCAATATGTTGATGACCTTCTGCTTTGTGCTGAGGATCTGAAAACATGTCAATCTGCATCCATTTCTCTTCTAAAATTTTTAGCAGAAAATGGCTGCAAGGCTTCAAAGGAAAAATTACAGCTTTGTAAACAAAGGTTGTGTTTCTAGGCCATTGCCTAGCTCAAGGAACCAAACATCTCACAGAAGAACGAAAAGCTGCAGTTCAAGCCATTTCTGTACCTTCTTCTGCTGCCAAACTCCGCACCTTTTTGGGGCTTGTCTCATACTGCCGTCCTTGGATCCGTTCTGCCTCATCCCTGATGCAACCACTCTATGATTGTCTTCCAAGTGTTCCTTTCTCTCTCACTCCTGAAGCAACTGACAATTTCCATACACTAAAACTCTCTATTCTCAGTTCTCCAGCACTGGGAATTCCTAATTACACTCTACCTTTCACTCTCTTCTGCACTGAAATTTCTGGTCATGCGACGGCAGTGTTGACACAAAAACATGGAGGACGTCCACGGCCACTTGGGTATTACTCCATGAGATTGGATCCGGTGGCCCGAGGAGCCCCCTCCTGTGTCCGTGCGGTAGCAGCAGTACAAGCAATGGTTGACAAATCTTCTGAGTTGGTCCTGGACTACCCCCTAGTGGTTCTCACCCCCCATGACATCCAGAGTATACTCACTCAAGTACAACCTAAACACCTGTCTCTAGCTCGTCAAATAAGGTTACAATGTGCCTTGCTCATGCCTCCTAACATCTCCTTCCAACGGTGCACTACCTTGAACCCGGCTACTCTTCTTCCAATCGAGTATCCCGATTCAAATGGGGGGGGGGGGGGATTTGGGTACTGCAGATCAGTTATTTTTAAATTCTGTACAGCATGATTCTGATTTATTTGATTCAAAACACCAGCATGATTGTCCAGAATTGATGCAGCAAGAAACTGCAGGTTTTGAATCAGTTACTGAAACGCCTATTGACAATGCACATTTTGAGCTTTTTGTAGATGGTTCACGGTACCAAGGTGAGGATGGCCGATTCCATACCGGGTATGCAGTAGTCACACAACATGATGTCCTAAAAGCAGAAGCTCTACCTCCGCATGTCTCAGCACAAGAAGCGGAATTGAAGGCCCTCACTGAGGCGTGTAGAGTGGCAGAAGGTAAAACAGCAAACGTTTACACTGATTCCAGGTATGCATTTGGCATAGCTCATGATTACGGCCCAATGTGGAAGGCCAGACAATTTTTAACTTCTGTAGGACAACCCATTAAGAATGGTGCAGCAGTACAGAACCTTATGAAAGCCCTACTCCTACCGGATAAAGTAGCAATCCTAAAGGTGAAAGCTCATACTAAAGCCGACACTGCAGAAGCAAAAGGCAACGCCCTCGCAGACTTCACAGCAAAGGCAGCGGCCCTCAAACCATGGAAGAAAGAAGAAAAGAAGATACTGACCGCACAAGTCAGAGACTATGATTTGGACTTTGATAAAAATATGGACATTGATGTACTAAAGACATTACAGTCACAAGCCAGCAAAGAAGAAAAAGATAAATAAACTAATATGGGAGCAGTAGAACAGGGTGGCGTATGGCAAACAGTCAGTAGAACTTGCCTACCACGATCCCTGTACCCCATGATGGCCCAGCTGATCCATGGAAAGACTCACCTATCGAAGGCAGCTATGCTACTGACGCTTGAGAGAGAATGGGTGGCCCCTGGGTTCTCTGTAACTGCTGCATCATTTGTCCAATCTTGTATGATCTGTGCCGTGAGCAACCCAGGACAGAAAGTAAAGGTCCCGCAAAAACACTTGCCTAGGCCACTCTACCCATTTCAGAGATTGCAAATTGACTATATTCAGTTCCCACGTGTGGGGAAATATGAATATGTGCTTGTTGTTGTTGATATCTTCTCAGGTTGGGTTGAGGCCTACACCATCACCAAGGCAACTGCTCAGGCAACAGCAAAGAAGCTCATGAATGAGGTAGTCTGCAGGTATGGGGTACCAGAGGTAATCGAGTCAGACAGGGGTACACATTTCACAGGTGAAATAATGCAACACATCATGTCTGCCCTGGGTATTTCCCAAGCATTTCACACCCCTTATCATCCACAAAGTAGTGGGAAGGTAGAAAGGATGAATGGTACCCTAAAACTAAAAATACAGAAAGCAATGAAAGAAACAGGCAAACCATGGACTGAGTGCCTCCCATTGGCCCTTTTCTCAGTCAGATATGTGCCTAACAGAAAAACAGGATTATCACCATATGAAATCTTGTTTGGGTGCGCACCCAGGTTGGGTCTGTACTTTCCACAGATCCAAATTCTCTTGAAGGAACGCATGATCTGCAGCCCGGAGATTGGGTAGTGACAAAGAGACACGTGAGGAGGACATTGGAACCAAGGTTTGACGGCCCGTATCAAGTGCTGCTCACAACCAGTACTGCCGTCAAACTAGAGGGTAAAACCAATTGGGTACATGCCTCACATTGCAAAAAGGTTAAGAAACCACAATATGAGAGAAATGAGACTATTCCTGGTGCTTGGAATTCTCCTGCTTATCGCCAGGGCCTGGACCCTGACGCCAGCGGGAAAGTTGAAATTGGCACAAACTAAGTAAGGAGGTGTTGTTAGAAGCTACTGGGGTTGGGCAAATAAAACTAAAGCCAGACAGCAAGACGAGTTCATATGTGAAGGCAATCATAGGTGCATAATAGCCAATTTTACACTAGGAGAGACCAGTGGCTTATATGTCCCCTCCAATAAATTTAAAGGTCGTTCATATGTCATACAGGAAGGAGAGCATCCTTGGATAAACATTATCAGTAGAGTAAATATCTCATGCTATAAACTAACCCAAGGATGTGTGGCTCATATAGATAAGCAGTTCACATATGAGCATCTTTCAAAAACGTTAATGTGTAAGGGTGACCAAGTTGGAAGAGGAGGCACAAACCAGACAATATCTTTAAAAGATACATATACTCTCCTGTGCATTAATGGTACTCCTATAGCCAACTCTCTAATGTGGTTAAACCTTTTGTCCGTCCTGGAAACAACCCCTGTGGTACACACTGACAATTTAGTTAGGCTCCCCCATACATGTAAAAATGTCTCAACCAAACAACAGAGGACCGTAGTGCAGTTTAATATATCTTTCCCTGTAATGAAATCATGCTCTAGAATGAAGAGAGAATGGTACGATACTCTTCTTGGAGGAATAGGAGCAGGCACAGGGGTTTTAAATTCAATAGATTTAGAAGTAATGAAAAATAAGATGGCAGGGGAAGGAAGAGATGTGTCTAATCTGGTCAATATTCAGGCACAATGGATACCCTCCATATTCCTCCCCCAACATCTTGCATTAGGATATAATAAGGATGTATTAACGCTTTTTAATCTGAGTTTTGGGGTTCAAAATGATTTGTTTGTAAATATGAGTAAATTCATAAACTATACACAATGTAGCCTGCAATATGTATATATGATTCACGAGAAGGATAAAGCACAGTCAGATTTGATGACAAAGAATGAAAAATTGTGGAGAAATATTTTCAAGAATGTAAATCCAGTAGCATCCTGGATACGGCCCCGGGCTGATAGTGTAGAATGCTCTGATGAATATTGCACTGGAGAAATGACTTTTTATGATGTAAAGGACACAAGCCTGATGTGTAAGTTTGTAGTACTACCTGTGGTGTTCGGACCGCCTCTATATGCTTTCCAATATTGGTTGCCCAAGTTCACAGGTACTATGATTGATAGTGAAAATAAAACCCATGGCATAGAGAACTGTGAAGAAACACTGGATGGCCTAGTATGCGGACGGAGTACAGCCGCATATGAGCCATGTTTCCTGCAGCCTTCAGTCAGCATATGTGATTGGACGGTGCTCCCTGCGTCTTTCCATATGCTGATAGAAGTTGGCCCCCAATATATATGCTTTGTTACCAACCAAACTAAAACCACCAGTATGTATAATCTCACCACTCCATTTTCTGGATGTTTACAGAACATATCGGTGATACATTGGTTTACAGAAACTTACACCTTTTTGCCAGATGCTGAAGCTGCAATAAAGTATTACTGGCACCCAGATGCTATCCCTATGTCAAATCTGACTATATCCTTGGGTAGAATCGTAAGACTAATGAAAGACACTGAACACCTTCAAAAGCATTTGGATGTTACTAACCTCTCCCTTATGGAATTAGAAAAACAAACTATATGGGTAGGAGATAAGTTGGTCAGCATAGGTAATAAAATCCAGATAGACACCGAATATAACTGGTATGATATTTTTACTGGATGGTCACCTACAGCAGGAAAGATGATGGATTTTATGTTTCACCCATTACTAATACTGTTTCTTTTGTTCATTCTTTTGAGTGTTTGCAACTTATGGACATTCTGTGGGATACGGAGACAAGCAAATTATCTGGAATCGCTCCCTCTACGATATCGTTAAAACAGTCAAAAGAGTAAAAGAGCACCAACAGTGGGGATCCGGCGAAGAGGATAGAAAGACCGGCAGGGGTGGCTTAGCATCCTTGATAGTACCACAACAAAGGCTCTTTTCAAGATGGACTGTTTCAAATGGGGGATTGTGAGGGTTATGAACATATTAATTTATATATGTATGTATCTTTGATACACGTTTCCGGAGGCTTTAGGCCTAAATTGTACACTCTATTCTGTGTCCTATGAAAAGCTCTGATAAATGCTTGTACATTTAGGTTAGTACTTAATTACATTAAGTAGAGGTGTAATCTTAAATGTCCATCATGTCTCCAAGATCTTGTTAATCTCGTTACAATGATCAAAGGATAATGGAATGCTTCGATCATTAACTGCTGTCTAGGGCATGTGATTAAAATGTAGATTGTGATAAAGAATCAAGGTACTAGACAGTCAGTCTACATTCCAACAAAAGAAGCCATGTTTATTGAGAAAACGCCATAATTCACCACCTTAGTACTTTGACCTCAGTATAACAGATTGAACTTTGTAACACTAGCCTTTGCACTGATACGCCTACTGATACGCCTACTGATACGCCTACTGATACTCCTTCTATTTTTTGTATAAGAAATGACAATGTACAGAATAAACACAGATTGCTTCTAGACACAGGCCTGATCTTTGTGTTTCATTGCTTTCTCACGGCGGCCGCCATAACCACCTCTGATTTGGAGCCTCACAGCATATTGACGGAACATTGAATTCCTTAACAACAGTGACAGTAGCCAGAAGAGGGGGAAAGGATGATGCTACAGCAGCGAACATACTTGCCACAAGTTAGCACAGCTGGAGCCAGAAAAGCGCATTCTGAACCTTCACAGCTCATCTCGGTGCAGATGTGTATCTCTGCCAGCGAATACGGAGCTGTGGGCATTACCTGTAGCTCTGGCAGCCCAGCCCATGTCTCCACCCATAACTCTGGTGGAGACAAGATACAACCATACCGGGTACGACAACACTCCCAGCTGCTTGCAACATAGTAATTACAAGAATTAGGGGCCTGGAGTTCCTCTTGACTACTCTCATGATTTGGGTTATGCAGCCAGCCTTAAAGCATTCCTGAGTTCTCAGCAAGTTTTCTAAAATACACTAGGCTCTCTGTAGTCTCCCAGAGTTAAGAGGCCCCTCCATAAGTATCCCTGTGTTTGCCTTATGCCTTTATGTTGTCAGTGTCTTCAATGTGTGTGCATTTGTCTGCAGCACTCAATGGGTTTATGTCTGTGAAATATATCTTGTTGTGTGTCACGTGATCATGTTTTATATATGTGTTTGCAAGAAGTTCCGCAAGTCAGTCTTGTCTTGCCAGAGTGAAGTGAGTATTGAAGTCTGGGGAAGACAGACTTGCAAGAATTGAAGTCTGGGGAAGACAGAGCCTTTTAGTGAGTAGAAGAAACTGTACCTCTTCCTACGAGGATCCATAGGATGGAAGAGGCTGAGCGATGGCCAGATGTGTGCCCTGGGCCCAACCCACCCAGGCCTACTTGCTGTCAATATGGAGGACTGAGAGAGAGAGTGAGAGGAACCACTAGGCAGTGCTGAGTGCTACTTCCAAATGTGAGTGTTGAACTGTAGAGAGCTGGAAAGAGAAAGACAGTGTCCGGAAACAAAACCCTACAGATAACTTGGACTGTGGACTTGTCTGTCACCCTGTGAATCCTCCCTGTCATACCCCTATTTTATCTGCACTGGTATCCTGCTGGCTGACGTAAAGTTTGGACTGTAACAGTTTTTTGAAGTAAACGAGCTCCACCGATCATTCCTGGTTTTCAGAAATTTACTCCCCTAGCACTAGCTTGGTTGGGTCCTGTGCTGCCCCCAGGAGAGGAGATGGTAGAGCCCTGTGACAAGGCCTCAATTTACCCTGCTATCTGGTCGGTTGTGGGCCTGCTCTTTGGACATTGCATCTCCTTACCTTTTTTTATTTACTGCTGCTCGTGGAAAATGAAACACAGCATGTTCTAAATTACCACGGAATCTGCGACCATGAAGCCCATTGTGCTCTATGGTCACGAATATACCCGAAGCCCATACACAAATACATTGTGGGTACCCGCGTCATTACTAAGCGACGGTACTGGAAATACAAAGAAACAAAAAATAAAAACTGCACTGTGCATGACTGCCTGCGTTACGCAATACATAATACAAATATACATAGGGTCACTAGCCGGACTCACAGGTGGTATCCACTGCAGGCCCCCAACATGCGGATTCCCACCTGCTCATGTGAGCCCGGTATTATTTATATGGATTGGGTGGGGACCATACATATGTTGTGATCATCCACATTCATGTTTGACAATGCCTTCACCAATATTTTGTCTGTATGAGCATGGTGATTGTAATATACAACCATAAGTCTCTGCTTTCCCTCTCCTCTGGAAAATTGTCATATATTGATTTGATTAAAAATCTTTTTGGCTGTTTAAATAAGTTTACGCTGATTTAATTACTATTTATATGGACTCTGTGGGCTTTCCTTATGCTTTGAGATTACTCGCATTTATGTTTGATTTTGCCTTTGCATATGTCACTGAACATTTGATTCGAACCTTCTTTTGACATGATATGGGAATTTGCGGGTATCCACACTGCACGGATATTCGCACATGTGATTCTTTTTTTGTACATCTACCGATTTGGAGATTACCATATTAGAAACGTCCATGATTCCATGTGGCTTTGATCTCTCTTCACTTGGATTGGGTGAGACCTTATACACGTTGTGATCATCTGCATTTATGTTCAATATTGCCTTTGCATGTGTTACTAGACGTTTGATTGGAAATATCTTCTGACATGATGATGATGGAATTTGTGGATATTCACACTCCCCAATTATTGGCACGTGTGTTTTTTTTTGTCTGTGAATCTATTGATTGGGAGATTACCATATTAGCAACTTCTGTGATTCTATGTGGCTTTGACCTTTATTTACATAGATTGAGTGGTGACCATATAGATGTTGTGATCATCTGCATTTATGTGATATTGCCTTGGAACATACTTTATTTGTATCTGCATAGAGATTATAGTGCTGGGCCATTTGCGCATGCATTCAATTATGTCTTTGTGTTCGCCCTCTCTTTGAAGCTCGCCATAAACTGATTTAATAGACAATCCCTCCATTATATGAAGATATAATAATATTAATAATAATCTTTATTTGTGTAGCGCCAACATATTCCGCAGCGCTTACATAGACAGGGGGAATACAGAAAGACAAAAAATACAAAAATTACAGAACCACGGTTACATAGTAATCAGTTGATGGAAACAATAGGGGTGAGGGTCCTGCTCCAACGAGCTTACATACTACGAATAGTGGGGTGATACAGAAGGTAAAGGGGCTGGAGATGTGCACGGTATGGCGAGGTGGAGAGTGAGGGATGCTATACACAGACAATGGTCAGACATTTGGCCGTGTGACGGTAGAATCAGTATGACTGCAGGAGCGGTTTATGATGGCTAGCAGGGATTGCAGTCAGTAGGTCAGGGAGCAATGTTATCAGGCGGCGTACAGAGGAGTTTGTTTAGGGTATGTGGTATGCCTCCCTGAAGAGGTGCGTTTTTAGAGCACGCCTGAAGTTCTGCGAGTCCTGCATTGCCCGGGTAGCCTTTGGTAGTGCGTTCCAGAGGACCGGGGCTGCTCTGGAGAAGTCTTGGAGGCGGGAATGAGAAGTTTGAATTAAAGGGGCGCTCAATCTGGTTTCATTAGCAGAACGGAGAGCCCGGGCTGGGTGATGGATTGAGATGGGGGAGGCAATATAGGGGGTCGCTGTACTGTGGAGGGCTTTGTGGATGAAGGTAGTGAGTTTAAATTGAATTCTGTATTTAATGGGCAGCCAGTGCAGGGACCGGCACAGGGCAGAGGCATCCGAGTAGCGGTTGGACAGGAAGAGGATCTGCGTTGGTCTGATTATTATTTATATGGACTCTGTGTTTTTTTTTTTATTATTCATACTTTTATTCGATATTATATCCAACAGGAAATGTTTTCTGACATGTGCTTGCCAAGTTTTTCTGTAGCTTGCCATTTATTTCCGCCCGCCAGAATGCCAGTATGGGTGGTTAATTCGATTAACACACTATATATTGGAATGTTTGTTTGTCATGGTTACCTCTGGGGAAGCTATCGGAGTATAGCGATATGCGTGGGGATTCTATCCCTTTTCAATTTTCTTTTTTGCTTATTTTAAATATATTCATTATTTTTTCTCCCTGGAGGCATCTTTAACAGCTTATTATGTGGTTTGGTAATGGTTTATAGTTCCTTATATTGGATGCCATATTTTGTTACTAAAATTAATAATAATCTTTATTTGTATAGCGCCAACTTATTCTGCAGCGCTTTCAAGCATGTGAGAACACAGACAATACAACATGTGATATACAATCAGTTTGAAACAAACGGGGTGGGGGTGATACAGGAGGTACAGGGGGAGGGGGGGAATAAGGCATTGGGGGAACACAGGCAGTACAGGAATTACATGTGGAAATCAGTTATTAGAAAGTAAATGGGGTGGGGGCGGTAAGGAGGTGAAGGGGTAGAGGTTGAATGCGATAAGCAGGGTGGAAGGTATGGAGAGCCATAGGGAGGGGCAGGGGGACTAGGTCAGGAGATTTGGTATGCCTCCCTGAATTATCCAGATGCCTTGGGGTTGAGCGTTCCAAAGGATGGGTGCTGCTCTGGTGAAGTTCTGTAGGCGAGCATGTGAGGTTCGTATTAGAGGGCTGTTTAGTCTGAGAATGTTAGCGGATCGGAGTGTGCGGGCCGGGTGGTGTATGGACAGGAAGTAGGCGATGTACAGTGGCGCGGCACTATAGAGAGCTTTGTGGGTGAGCGTGAGGAGTTTAAATTTAGTTCTGCAGTGGAGGGGCAGCCAATGCAGTGACTGGCATAGTGCAGAGGCGTCTGAGTAATGGCTGGATAGAGAAATTAGCCTAGCTGCTGCATTTATGATGGTTTGGAGTGGAGCGAGTCTGGTGTGAGGAAGGCCAATGAATAGTGAGCTGCAGTAGTCAAGTCCGAAGTGGATGGGGGTGACAATGAGTGTCTTTAGTGTGTCCGTGGTGTGGAAAGGGCGGATTTTCGCAATATTTCAGAGGTGCACATGGCATGTTTGGGCCAGAGATTGGATGTGAGGGGTAAAGGAGTAGTCAGAGTTCAGTGTGACCCTAAGGCAGTGGACATGCTGTCTGGGGGTTATTATGGTGCCAGACACTGGAATGGAGATGTTGAGGGGTGGTCGGTTGGAAGGCGAAAAGACGAGAAATTTCACTTTAGAGAGGTTAAGTTTGAGAAAAAGGGAGGACATAATATTAGAGACAGCGGACAGACAGTCAGTGATATTTTGGAGAAATGGTTCAGAGATCTCACAGGAAGAGATGTATAGTTGGGTGTCATCAGCATAGAGATGGTATTGGAGGCCGAATTTGAGGATGGTTTGTCCAATTGGGGCTGTGTAGATAGAGAAGAGAAGGGGACCAAGGACCGGGCCCTGGGGTTTCCCCGACAGCTAGAGAAAATGGAGAGGAGGTGGAGCCAGCGAAGGGGATGCTGAAAGAGTGGTCAGAGAGGTAGGAGGAGAGAGCTGTGTACTTTAGGCTGATAGAGCAGTGCATTGTGAGAAGGAGGTCATGGTCGACTGTGTCAAATGCAGCAGAGAGGTCAAGGAGGATTAGTAGGGAATAATCGCCTCTTGACTTTACCGTCTTCTGGTCATTTCATACTTTTGTGAGGGCAGTTTCGGTCAAATGTAGAGATCGGAAACCAGACTGGAGGGGGTCGAGTAGTGAGTTGTCAGAGAGAAAGCGTGTGAGGCCGGAGTAGACCAGGCGTTCTAGTAATGTGGAGATGAAGGGGAGGTTTGAGACAGGTCGGTAGTTGGTGGCATCGGTCGGGTCAAAGGTTGGTTTTTTAAGCAGAGGCTATATGATGGAGTTTTTAAATGAGGAGGGGGATGTGCCAGAGGATAGGGAGAGGTTGCAGAATGTTTTTCTTATTTATACATTTTTTTTTATTTGCAGTTGACTTTTTAACATAATTTAATGTGCCTTATTTATATATGTTGATTCTTTTGTAATTCTGGTTCTTTATTGGTAAAGTGTTGTCTCTATTTTGTTTATTTTATTGACACTCATTTATTCTATCCATGGAATATATGCTGTTTTACTTTTGGGGGATTAGTCTTTATACTCATTATGTTTCTATCTGCAAATATTCCAGCACTAATGTTAGTGTAGTGCCACCTGCTTTCTCTATTCTGTGTTCACCTCAAGTTATGCCCAATGTCCACAGGCAAAGTCGAATTGTGTAATCTGTGTGGGGCACCTGCGTGGAATCATTCGTAGTTCAAGACGCTCATGGGAAGATAAAGGCGCACACGGCTAGATTAAAGCATGCGGATTTGTTTTGTGGACCTTTCGGTCCAGAAAACAAATCTCAGCATGCTCCATTGTGCTGCGGTTTCTGTACAAATGGCTTTCATTGAAGTCCATGGAAGCCGTCTTATCCGTGGCCTGTCGGCAATTCAAATCTCAGCATGCTCTATTTTGCTGCGGTTTCCATACAGACGGCTTTCATTGAAGTCCATGGAAGCCGTCTGATCCGTGGCCTTCCACAATTCAATTGTAGACGGGTCACAGTTTACGTGGGAAAGCAGATTTAAAAAAAAAAAATCTACTGCGCATGTGTACTGGGGCCCCATTTGGCACTTCCGCACACATCTGCAGTGAAGACCCGCACAGGTCAGCACTGTCCTCGGCCGTGGGCAGGGTTGGATTCTTCTGCATGCTCCCGCGTGCGGAATTCGACCTGCCTGTGGACATCAAGCCTAATTGTTCCACTGGCTCAGTCTTGCTTCTCTCTCTGCTCTACTGGGTATGTAGAAGGATTCCTGGTGTGGTGAGCGTGGGATCAGAAGCTGAGCCCTCAACGGGAGCTGGTTGTTGCTGTTTGCCAGACTCCCACTGTAACAGTGGGTATAAATGTGAACAGCTATCCTCGCTGTTAACCTCCTACATTCCATGATCTATGTAGATTGCGGTATGCAAAGGGTTCACAGAGGGAGTGCGCTCTCTCTGATGTCATTGGCCCTCTGCATTATCACATAGGGCTGATAAGGTGCCATGTCAACAGGATGCTAGATACTGGCGTTCCCAGCTTGACATTGCCTATGATCTCTATTGCAAATGGTAAAGCATTTCAGAAGTCCTACAAGGCAGTATCATAGCTGAAATGGTTCAAGTCCCCTACAGGGACATAGAAAAATGTAAAGATAAATAAATAGTGTAAGAAAACATGTAAAAAAAATACAATAAAAACTTAGCAACTACCCATACCTCCCCCTACCATTGAAAACAGCTGTGAGGGAGAAGAGAGGCAGAGAGCTGGCAAGGGGGAGGGAAGGCAGCTCAGATGGTAGCGTATATTGGCTGGCCGTGAGAATGGCATCTGATATACGCTCATGTGAATAAGTTCTAACGCTTTAAAAAAATGTGTTTTTTTTCTCCCTGTTTTCAAAATAAAGCAATACATTTTACAATACATTATATATACACAAAAATGGTACCAATAAAAATTACAGTTAGCCATGCAGAAAGCAAGCCCTCATAAGGCTATGTCAACAGAAACATAAAAAAGTTATGGCTTTTGAAAAGTGGAGATGAAAATCCCCCAGAAATCGCTGCATTCTTTGGGCCAAAATTGGCAGTGTCCATAAGGGGTTAAATAAGTATAAAAACAAGCTGTGGTAATAACTACGGGATGGATTTAACTATAAGCAATATTTTTCATGGACACAATGCCTTTATCTCTACGCTTCCCAGTACTTATGAGGCTGAAGTATAGTTGTGGCCATCCAATCACTCTCATCACCTTTGTTTTTGACAATAGCTCTTGGAGATAAGATAGGCAGATGAACTGATATTAAAATGAAGGATAAATATAAAGTCGTTTAGCCAAAGGCTGGACAATTGCTTATATTTAGCCATAAAACATTTTAAACATCAGTCAAGCAAAGTGCTTATTACAATGAATTGCTGTTGTGTTTAGAAATTTAAGGAAAAGCTGCGCCTCCAGGACTCAACCTGGTGCTTCATTTACTATTGTCTGCAGCCTTCTGATATATTAAACCTGGTCTTCCTTTTCTTCACTATACTATGTGAAAAGTTAAAATCTCTGAGTATTGCTAGGAGAAATCCATCAACATAATTCCTCAGCATGGCCAGACTTACAGGCACACAGCAATATTTGCACACATATTTTGCGCGTGCAATTCTGTTGCGCCAAAAAAAGCATAGCACATTCTATTTCCCTGCGCTTCTGTGCAGGGAAATAGAACACATTAAACTAATTAGGCTAATTTGCCATTTCAATGTATGGGACTGATTGTATTTTATTTTGCACATGCAAATGTGCATGATTTGCATGCACAAAAAGCACAGTAAGGCCTCATTCACACAAGTGTGTGTTTTGCGCTCGCATAATGCATGCTTCTAAAAGAACCTATAGAAGCGCTCATATGTGCGGAATCAGGGCTCGGTCAGACGAGCGTGTTTTACATGGTGCTACAGCATCATGTAAAGCTACACTTCTATAGCAGCCAATAGGTTGCTATGGAAGCACTCACAATGACTCTTTCTAGAAGCACAGAATCTGCGCTTCTAAAAAACAATAGACATTGAGTGCCGACTCACCTGTCAGCTCCGCAGTGTGCGTTGTCTAGGGTGCTTATGATATGCTCCACTAGGAGCCGTGGAAGCAGGCTGCCCGCACTACGGACATGTGTACCGGGCTGCTCCACGGAGCTAGTGACAGCCCGGTCACGCGATCTTTTCCTGCATGTCAAGAGCATGGTTTTACACATTGCTGTACAAAAAATGGCAGCTGAGCGCTGCCTCTGATTGGGCAGTGTTCAGCCAATCAGAGGCAGCACTTTCTGGAGGCAGGGATTTTTCAATCCCCAGCCACCAGAATACATAAGAAGACTGATGCGGAGAAGAGCCGGACAGTGCTTCTACGTGAGTTAATTTTTTTTTCTGCAGTAGGAATGATTTTCAGGGAAGGGCTTATATTTCAAGCTCCCCCCAACCCCTGAAAATCATTGCTGCAGGGGTTGCCTTCATCCCATTCCTTTCAATGGGGCAGCAGCAGCGTCAGCCCCATTGAAAGCAATGAGATAGCATCGCAGTCCTCTGTGACAGCTGTAACAGGGGATTCTTTATTCCCCGCTACAGACCCCTCATCACTGTACACTGACCGTGCTGTCACATTATTCAGTGATGAGGGGACCTTCGTGGAGCAGCTGCTCCAGTGAACAGGCAAAGTTTCATGCGCTGCGCATATGAAACTTTGCCCGTTCACACGTTTTCCACCCATACGAGCAGCGTGGTTTTTTTTTATGTACATAGGCGCGCATAAAAAAAACACTAGTTTGAATGAGGCCTAAAACAGTAGCAGTGCACACAATAAGCAACCCCCAATACAGAAAAATATAGCACAATTGTGCACGCAAATACGCATAAGTTTGTGTGAGTCTGGGCTAAAGCAAAATGATTTTTCTAAGCTATAGGTACAAATAGGTAAAGAAGGAATTAAAAACACACATTACCTTTCTTTTTGCCCTAAGTTGTTCGTGATATTTGTCAGATGTGTCCCCTGGTATTTCTCCTCCCCAGAGTGTAATTCCAACAATCGTATATGTTATGCCCATGACAAGTAATGGGAAGCAGTATACAAAGAGAACCACGATGATTTGGTACCTAAAATGTAGAAAACGAGAATATTGCTGCATAGTAGTAATTACACACAACCTTAGTAATAAATGTTTTGTAACTTTAAAAGAAATAAAGGAACAAAAGGGAACAGGGAAAAAGGGCATGATGAAGAGGGCAGAAGAAACCTGTTGGGATGGACTAAGAATTCAGCTTATTCATGCAGATTTATTACTAGCAGCTGAAACGGATATTCGAAAAGTAGAAAACATTTTTACATTTTAACTGTGGAAATGTGGTGAAGTCCAAGGGTTCCAGCAATTATTAAAATCGCCTAGTCTGTTAAGTCTAAGAGAGAACAGCCTTTCATAGATACAATTTGAGGATACTATTTCTATGAGAGATCTTAGGGCCCTTTCACACGAGACAAAAAGCATTCAGATTCCTGCGATAATCTGAACGATTATTATTTAGTGTAAATGCATGCACTGGATAACTGACGAATGATAATTTGTTTGCTTATCATTCATCGTTTAGTTTATGCATCAATAAAAACTGGACGACAATTGGCCTCTGTAAACAGGCAGTCATTTATCTATGAATGACTGCCTGTTTACTGTGTAGAGACTTTTCTTTTTGTTATCACCCTTTCATCAAGAAGAACACATTTTCTCCCTGATTGTCACATATGGGGTCTTTCTTTCCCAGAAAAAGAGTGAAAAGATGAGCTCTTGCTTATTTATTCACTTCCGTATTATGTTTAACCCCACGGATGCTGCTTTGTGGATCATGGTATCAAAATGTTTTAGAGAGAAAATTTTTAAAGAGTTTCTTCCCTTGCATAGAGTTTTACATATTGAAAAAATAAAAACTACACATTATTGGTATCATCACAACCTGTACTATAAAATATCACATTATCTAGCATGGTAAATTCCTAATAAAAGAAAATACCAAAATAGCTATTTCTATTCATCTCGCTTCTTCAAAGCAGGTATAAAAAGTAATCAAAAATTCGTATTTACCTCAAAACAGTATCAATAAAAAACAAAAGTCAGGGCTTATTCACATGACTGTTGGTGTTTTTACATAGCCCACCAGCACCGTAAAGACACATGAACAGGCACACAAAGCTAACGTTTGTGTGCCCATTCAGGCAGCCCAAGCCCAGCGCAAATAAACTGAGCCCACAATTAGCTCTGCTAAACTGTTCTCCCCCTTCCCCCCCCCCCCCCGGCTGGCTCTCTGCAAGGGTAGGAGGCGGGACAGGGTGATGCTAGTGTGCCCCTTGTCACAGCCAGCAATGGGAGGGGGCAGGATGGGGGTGGAGCTAAGCTCTGCCCCTCTTTGCTTCCTCCCATTGCAAACAGCCAACAAAGAGGGGCGGAGAGGAGCAGCGAAAGGGTTCGGAGTTTAGCAGTCACACTGCTAAACTCCCTCCCACCTCCCTTCTCCAGCAGCTGTCATAGGCTCCCATAGGAGTCTATGCAGCCAGCGGCGGCGTAAAAGTGCGTGGCCAAAATGCACATCTTTTACGCTGCGGAAATACGCCCATGTACACCGATGCATTGTAAATCAATGCATCAGAGGGGCAGTGTATATGGACCTGGCATGAAAACCCAGCCGATATACGCCCATGTGAATCCAGCCTCATCCTATAAAAATAAACCATCATACAACTTTGTCAATGGAAAAATAAAAATGTCGTGGTATTTGAATTTGGTGACACACAAAGTCTCTCTGTGTATTTTGTACAGCAAAATAAAACCTCTATAAATTTAATGTTGTCAGAATTGTAATGACCCGTAGAATATTGTTAACATAATACTTATACAACTTGTTGAGCATCGTAAAAATAAATCCCAAAAAACAATGGTAAATTGGCTTTTCTTTCCATTCCCTCCAAGCAAAAAATTTATAAAAGTTATTCAATACATTTCATTTATCCAAAATTGGTTCCTATAAAAACAACAACTCGTCCTGCAAAATACAAGGTGTCATATAGGTACACTGACAAAAACATGTAAAAGTTATGAAGGCTGGAACACAAAAGAGTAAATGATTTACTGGTTCTTAAAGGGGTTGTCCCGCGGCAGCAAGTGGGTCTATACACTTCTGTATGGCCATAATAATGCACTTTGTAATATACATTGTGCATTAATTATGAGCCATACAGAAGTTATAAAAAGTTTTATACTTACCTGCTCCGTTGCTGGCGTCCTCGTCTCCATGGTGCCGACTAATTTTCGCCTTCCGATGGCCAAATTAGCCGTGCTTGCGCAGTCCGGGTCTTCTGCAGTCTTCTATGGAGCCTTTCGTGCAGGATACCGGCTCCGTGTAGCTCTGCCCCGTCACGTGCCGATTCCAGCCAATCAGGAGGCTGGAATCGGCAATGGACCGCACAGAAGAGCTGCGGTCCACGGAGACAGAGGATCCCGGCGGCCATCTTCAGCGGTAAGTATTGAAGTCACCGGAGCGCGGGGATTAAGGTAAGCGCTCCGGTAAGCTTTCTTTACCTCCCTGCATCGGGGTTGTCTCGCGCCGACCGGGGGGGGGGTTGAAAAAAAAAAAAACCCGTTTCGGCGCGGGACAACCCCTTTAAAGCTAAAATTAGTTATTTCACTATGGGGTTAAAAATACGCTTAAGGCAACTGAGTTGTAAGCCAAATTTATTTACACGATACATAAATTTCAAATCTACAATTAAAAAAAGTGACATTTTCAGTAAGGTTTTTCCAGTTTTAATGTGACTGTTAGGAGGTAAATAGAACCTTCCAAGAAGAATTATTGGAGGGACCTTGGGCCGGCATTAGTGTAGTATGTGTGGGAAGTGTGGGCGTGAGCCGGTTAAGCTAGAGGGAACACCCAGGTCATGCCCACAGCTCCCGATTGGCTGCAGGATTCACAGCTTCACAGAGCTGCCAACAGCTCAGTGCAACATAGGAACGCTATTAACCGCTTACATGCCGCAATCTATGTAGATTGCAGCATGCAAAGGGTTTTTACAGAGGGAGGTAACTCCCTCTGTTTTTGTCATCGGCCCCCCGAGATAAAAATTGTGGCGGGTCGGCAGGTTGTCATGGCAACATGACGCTAGATACAGGCATCCTGCCTTTCCATCAGCCCCCACTCTGACAAGCTCTGGCAGCGGGAGTCACCTGTCAGTGATATCCAGCCTCCCACTGCATCAGCTGGGGGTGCATCAGAGCAGCAATTGCAGCTGTTAAGCTCTTACATTCTGTGATCTATGTAGATCTCGGCGTGTAAAGGGTTTTACAGAGGGAGCGTGCTCCCTCTGTGAAGTCATCAGACCCCTGCGATAAAAATCACGGAGGGCCATTGGGTTGCTATGGCAGCAGGACGCCAGATACAGGCATCCTGCTTTGCCATTGCTTCCACCGAGCTATATCTCTGTCGGCAGCTCGGTGAAGGTATATGTGTCCCACAGCCAATCGGGAGCTGTGGGCATGACCTGGGCATTACCTCTAGATCAGCCAGGTCACGGCCACAGTTCCGGTGTAGACATACTACACTAATACCCCTTGGGCCTTGTTCAATCTGCACTCTCAACCTTAGATTAGGGACAAAAAGCTCTAGAATGTCTCTAAGCAATGAAATCGTGTGCTTGTTAGAAGAGAAATCGTTTATGTAAAAGAGAAAACCAGCTTAAATTGAGACTTTTAGTGTAGGTGTAGTGGGGAGAGGTCTTTTGGGATCTTTGATGTAGGAAAATAGGAGCGAAAAAAGGGGTAAGTCAACATTCCAATGCTGTTCTGTTATAGAACAGCTGGAGCCCTGAAAGGGAGACCACCAATTTCTTATCTCATCAAGAATTATAGATCTATGGTAAGCTGTGATACTAGGGTAAAGCGGCCAAAGACAGGGAAGCATGACGTATGCTGATCCACAAAGTGACCGAAAATCGGCAACGACTGAACGGGTAAATCATCATCATCATGATATTAGGAACTCTCATTCTGCCCTTCTACCTATGTGCATAAAAGTATTAGTTTGGCTTCTCTGGTTTATTTATTCCCCTAAATAAATCTCAATAATTGGTTTTGGAGGTTTTAGAGTATAAACTGGTATAGGTACTAAAACTCTGTGCAATACATAAAACTTTAGGCAAAATCATCATCTTGTATAGTATTACGAGGCCCAGTCAAGAGGGTTCAGATTTGGCAAATTTTCCTGTAGTAAAGAGAGTGGAGGTATTTAGATTAGCTCAGCCAGGAGTTGTAATATTTTTGATAATTTAGTGATTCATAATATTATGCTCGGCTCTTTTACAACCTCAACTATATTGATAGAAAATAATATTTTATGGCGTGTATAGATAAAATGGATTTGGCCCAGAATAATCCCACATACTCTCCACAAATGACTGGCTTCCTGTCATCTTTTGATATATTAACCATGGCACTTCTATGTCTCCCAAGTGACTCATCTCCATTAGAGGTGGGAATATCCTAGATTGGTATTTTCAGCTCCTCATTCTGAAAGCCATAACCTTTTTAGATTTTGCTGTTGACGCATCCATACGAGGGTTGTTTTTTTTTGCATGGTGAGTTGCATCTTTTAATGGAGCTGATACAGGCAGTAGAATCACAGCTGCTGCCTACTTGGAAATCTATGGACGCCGAGCTTTGTTTACAAGCGTTACAATGGGGCACTGATGGACTTCACACTGTGAATGAAGGTAAAACCTAAAGCGTTTCACTATTTCTTATGCCATTACATGTCAGTGCATGGCGTTTTGGAAATTTGCTTGGAAGGCAGACAATCCTTTTAAGACTTCCTTCATGCAATACATTTCTGCTATTTTTTTAACTTGTTAAAAATATGCATGTAAATACATGATTATTAATGGGAAAAACTACAGAACACAATGTAATACATAGTATCAGAAACTGAAAACAATGATTGTCTACAGGAGAAAAATGTCAGAAACTGCTTGGAACACAAGTGAAGAGAAATGCGACAAGCAAGAAAAGCACGGTTTATGGTAAGTTTAATATTTCTCTATTGACTTTCAGCTAACATCTGACATGGTGTATTTTCCCTAAGAAAATGCTGAAAAAAATAGCAGATAAAAGTATTGGAAAAACAGTGTTTTAACACACTGACCTAAGAGCTGTTTCACACAGCATTTTGCCTAATGTAATGGTGCATGCTTGGTCAGTCAGTGAGAAAGTAGAAGAAACAAGAAGATTCCAGCTGTGAAGCCTTTCGAATTGCAAATTCAGCGTTCACTATTTATCATGATCGGATGATATGTAAATCAATGGGGCATGTTTACTAATACTGTCTAAAATTTAGACTGTGCAAACTAAAGGTCCATTTACACGCAATGATTATCACTCAAAATTCATTAAAACAATGGCATATCAGCAATTGTTGCGTGTAAATGCTGCCATTGTTCAATCTTTGGCTGAACAATGATTTTAAGGTAAGCTTAGCATCCACTGTTCACTCTGAGGCCTTAGTCAGACGGGCGTTTTTTCGGGCGATTTATGCGCTCATCCGATAAATTATACAACAGAAATAGCAGATCGCACCTATCTGCAATCTGCGATTCCTGTTCTCTTCTCTATATGCGCTCAACGGGGCCGGCGGCAGCAGCGCCGACCCCATTGAGAACATATAGAAGACAAATCATTCTTCTCTGCCACAGCTGTAACAGCTGTGACAGAGAAGAACAATATTTGCCCATTGAATTCAATGGAGCCGGCAATACAGCCGACTCCATTGAAAGCAATGGGCTGCCGGCGTGCGCGGGATGAATTGTCAGGAAGGGCTTAAATATATAAGCCCTTCCCTGCAATTCATCCAGAAAAGTGTTAAAATAAAAAATATATATACACTCACCTCCTCCCGGCAGCCGGAGTTCCGCGCGGCCGGCCTGCAGTGGGTGTGAGTCAGACCTGCCCCCTGATTGGCTCAGCGCTGAGCCAATCAGGGGCAGCTTTGAGTCACACCCCCTTCACACCCACTGCAGGCCGGCCGAGGGGAACTCCGGCTGCCGGGAGCAGGTGAGTATGTATATTTTTTTTATTTTAACACTTTTCTGGATGAATTGCAGGGAAGGGCTTATATATTTAAGCCCTTCCCAACAATTCATCCCACACTCGCCCGCAGCGCATTGCTTTCAATGGAGCCGGCTGTATTGCCGACTCCATTGAATGCAATGCGCTGGACAGCTCCGGCCCGTTTCTAATGAAACGCGGCTAGAAGCAGATTTTCGGACACCGTTCACGCGATTTGCGGATGTGCATCCGTCTGACTAAGGCCTCCTTCCCACGAACGGATTTACGCCACGTAATTCGCAGCGAAAATCCGCTGCGTTGCCCTCTGCTATTAGGTTCTATTGAGCCTAATAGCACAATGCTCACGATGCGTAATTCCACCACTTAATTCCGCACCGTGAAATCTCCCGTCCTCACCCGTGGCATGCCGCGGGTGTACGCACTGACGGCTTCCATTGCAGTCAATGGAAGCCGTCCGTTCACGCTATCTCCCGCTGTAACACAGCGGAAGATAGTGTGAAAACGCTTTCCCGCCTACCGCCGGCGTGTCACGTGACACGGCCGGCTGCGTCATGTGACGCGGTGGGCGTGTCACATGACGCGGCGGCGGTGGGCAGGGAAGCGTCTTCACGCTATCTTCCGCTGGTAAGTATGGGGTCTCTGGGGGGCGCCGTGACGGGCTTCGCCGCGGAATATTCCGCGGTGGAGCCCGTCACGCTCGTGTGAAGCCGGCCTAAGGCCTGAGAGAGAGCTGGGACCATACGCTGTGTTCTCCACGGGAGCAGCTGATTACATTGTATTGTGCTGACAGCCCATGCGAGAGCAATGGAGCTGTGTGCAGAGCTCAGGCCACATGCTGGGCTCTGCAAACAGCTCCCAGAGGCCTTTTAACATGCAAATGAAGATGATAAAGTGTCAATCTTTCAATCGTTTGAAAGATTGTCTTTGCATGTAAATGGACCATAAGACAGTCTTAAATTTGCCAGTTCATTACATCAAAGAACTAGTACACTGTCATATTTTCAATAGTAAAAGTGCCCTATTGTGTTCAAAACTGGTCATGTGCTTTAACTTTTAATAATTGGCTGTAAGAAGTTTATGATACTATGGTCATCATGAGGTATCTGACAATAACAGACAATAGGAAGGACTTAAAGGGTTTTCTGGGACTCAGGATAGGACATCAATAGCTGATTGTAGGTGTTCCACCTATAGGAATATGATTATCACTCAAAATTCATGCAAACAATGGCATATGAGCAATTATTGCGTGTAAACGCTGCCATTGTTCACTGTTTGGCTGAACGATGATTATAAGGTAAGCTTAACATCCACTGCTCACTCCGAGAGAGATAGCTGGGCCCACACGCTGTGTTCTCCACGGGAGTGACAGATTAGATTGTATTGTGCTGACAGCCCATGTGAGAACAATGGAGCTGTGTGCAGAGCTCAGGCCACATGCTGGGCTCTGCAAACAGCTCCAGGAGGCCTTTATACATGAAAAATAAGATGATAAAGTGTCAATCTTTCAATTGTTTGAAAGATTGTCTTTGCATGTAAATGGGCCATAAGACAGTCTTAAATTTGCCAGTTCATTACATCAAGGAACTAGAACACTGTCATATTTTCAATTGTAAAAGTGCCCTATTGTGTTCAAAACTGGTCACATGCTTTAACTTTTAATAATTGGCTGTAAGAAGTTTATGATACTATGGTCATCATGAGGTATCTGACAATAACAGACAATAGGAAGGACTTAAAGGGTTTTCTGGGACTGTACTATTGATGACCTATCCTCAGGACAGGACATCAATAGCTGATTGTTGGTGTTCCACCTATAGGAATATTAGGATGACTGCTAGTAGGAACACAACTGGAAAGTGACAAGTGCATTCAGATTGCAGCAGACTAGGTTGGTAATTGCAGGCACAGATCCTATTGAATTCAGTGGAAGATATACCTGCAATGATCAACCTTTGCCTCTGCAATGTGTATGATGCTTCTATCTTCTGGCTCCATACCCATTGACAGCTGGCCCAATAATAGCTCATCATCGAAGGTCCCTAGCAGTTGGCTCCCGCCAATCAACTATTGATGAGCTATTGTATCCTGATGATAGGTTGTCTATAGTACAGTCCCAAAGTAATCTTTTAATAGCAGTCAATCAAGGGTGCAATTCTGGGCTCGCTGTAGAATCAAACCAATATATAGCAAGCAGAAATAAGTCCGCAGCAGCATAAGTAGATGCAGATAAAATCAAAGCTTTTATTCCTCCATTATTAAAATAGCTGCAACGTTTCGATCTGCAGTGAGATCTTTGTCAAGCTTGGGAGCTACGCAAACAGCGCTGAAGCGCTCGGGTGTTTTTGTAGAAATGGCCCGGTAACTATAGCAGCGGATTCCCATCTCAGCTTTGAAAAACCAAGATGAGAATACTCTAATACATATTTTTGTATTATGTCAAAATTACCGGCACTGAGTAAAAATAGGTTGCAGTTTCACTTGACATTTAATTAAAGGATGTATAAGATTTTTGTTTACTTGTCAAGTTCCCACTTGTCATAGTGCTCAACTTAATCAAACAAATTTAATATATTTGTTAGAACGCAAAATGAAAAAGATACATACGTTAATTTCTTTCCAGACCCTGGCCAGACAAGCAAACATAGTGTTCTTCTTGGTGTCACTTTGATTTCTGAATAAAGGCACTGAGGGAAAGCCAGCACAAATGCAAACACCCAAATACTTCCGATGACCACTTTTGTTGAAGTAGCAGATAGACGTGGCTTCAATGGATTAATAATAGCCATATATCTAGAATACAAGCATATTAAACCATAAGGTCAACATCATCATAAATTGATGTAAATAACTGTTATGTTTATTCAAAATGAAGTGCCATTGTTGTTACAATGTAGTTGTAGTTGTCTATCAATATGCAAATAAGAAAGGTGGAACAATACCTCTGCAGCACCACCTATTAGATGGCAGCATTCCTTCAAACCAATGTCAGACCCTTTAAACAAGTCTTTAAAACAATGATGGGGAATTGAAAACCAAGCTAGAAAACCATACACAGACAGCTGTTTTGGGGTTTTTACTCCTCATCAGTGTGCAGTAGGTTTCTGGCTTGCCTAGTGAAAGACCTAGGACATGGGTTGGAAGGTGATTGTCTCTCCTTATGGAGAGCACCTAGAAGGTGTGTGGAGACACCTAGGAGGGGAGCATATTAGTATTGCATTGAAGCATCATTTCCTTGTGTCCAAGTTACCTAATGATAGTCTTTTTTTCTCGCTATATTGCAGTATTCTTCTTTACAACTATTTCACTCTTGTTGTAAAATAAATTCTCTGTCGATGCACTGATTTCACTATATACAGCAGCCAATCAGAAGAGACAAAACTGCAGGTGGAGGTAGAGAGTAGCAGCCTGAACAAATGATAAGACACGGGTGTGTCTCAGACGTCTTGTAGTCACTGAAGATAAACTGTAGTCACAGATCACAGCTCTGCCTTAATACAGCTTAGGTAAGAAGCAGCCAAAGAGCAAGATCTTTATGAAAATTAATAGCAGATGATCATCCCTTGTGGATTCTGACTAAATGTAATTTCTGAGGTAATGACAAATATTTTATTTGCAGAAATATTTAGTATTTTTCTGTTTTTGTCATGGTGGCCAACAAAACTGACAACAGGAAGAGCAGCCATATTAGTTGTCATTGATGAATTAGATTCTAAGCAAATTATAGTAAATGTATCATTCATTGAATATGATTTTAAAAATTATGTATTTTTTGTTTTTGAGATGTTAATTCAAAATGTCAACGAAAAAACTGTAGCCGCACCATCCCATTTGCAAAATAAGGTCATAAAACCCCCCGAAAGATTCCAATCTCTCTTCATGGAAAACAAATAGTTACAAAGCTTTGCTACTGCTTTATCCTCTGATTAATTAACAGATGGGCATATTTCATATTTTGATTAGAAATCTTCTTCAAGATGCCAACCACAGACATTAAATAGCTGCTCAATTGACAATTAACGGCTCTTAGTCCTTCATTAGTGCACAATGCTGGCATGCATGTATTGTCAGGGGAATCATGAACACAGTGAGATACTTACAAGAACATGTCTCTACACATTGCCTGTGTGTAGGTCCACATTATTGACAAGGGCCATGCTAACACAGTTGTCAATTTATTTATAGATTTCCAGAAAGAGTAATAAAGGAAAGGCACAGAGTTGTAAGTAAAGATTATTTCATAGGGAATTCAGTTTATTAAAACAGACATGTCAGGATAGCTGGCAGGTCTTACTTAAATATGATGTTGATTAACACTAGAGATGAGCGAACGTACTCGTCCGAGCTTGATATTCGTGCGAATATTAGGGTGTTCGGGATGCTCGTTACTCGTAACGAGTACCACGCGGTGTTCCGGTTACTTTCAGTTTCCTCTCTGAGACGTTAGCGCGCTTTTCTGGCCAATTGAAAGACAGGGAAGGCATTACAACTTCCCCCTGTGACGTTCAAGCCCTATACCAACCCCCTGCTGTGAGTGGCTGGGGAGATCTGATGTCACCCGAGTATAAAAATCGGCCCCTCCCGCGGCTCGGCTCAGATGCCTTGTGAGTTAGCTGAGGGACAGTGGTATCGTGCTGGAGCTGCTGTAGGGAGAGCGTTAGGAGATAGTGTAGGCTTCAAGAACCCCAACGGTCCTTCTGAGGGCCACATCTAATAGTGTGCAGTACTGTGTTAGCACTGTATTTTTTTTTTTTTTCAAAATTGGATCTGCAGAGCATTGCGCCCTGCAATAGGGACAGAAGTGGTGGTTAGGCAGGGAGAGTGTTAGCAGTGAGTGTAGGCTTCAAGAACCCCAACGGTCCTTTCTAGGGCCACATCTATCCGTGTGCAGTACTGTCCAGGCTGCTGTTAGCAGTGTTGCATTTTTTTTTTTTTTTCTCAAAACCGGCTGTGCAGACCATTGCACCTGGCATTAATACTACAGGGATAGAATTGTGTAGGCAGGGCCAGAAGACATACATTATTCATTGAATACACGCAGTGTGGCTTGTCCTTTGAAAAACAAGGGAAAAAATTCTATTTCGCCTGCCTCTGACAGTCCTCAGGGCTCTGGGTACGTGTGTGCTGCGTGCAGAACGTTGAAAAAAATCAGACGCAGCCAGCTACGTTTTACTGCAGGCTTGCGCCAATTTTTTTTCTGCATGGGAAATCCCTGATCTGCTGTAGCGAATAACTTTGCATCACTGCAGTTCTCTGACACATTTGCAGGGCCACAACACAGTTATTAAACTTAGTAGTATTCATTGAATACACGCAGTGTGGCTTGTCCTTTGAAAAACAAGGAAAAAAATTCTATTTTGGCTGCAGGCTTGCGCCAATTTCTTTCCTGCATGGGAAATCCCTGATCTGCTGTAGCGAATAACTTTGCATCACTGCAGTTCTGTGACACATTTGCAGGGCCACAACACAGTTATTAAACTTAGTAGTATTCATTGAATACACGCAGTGTGGCTTGTCCTTTGAAAAACAAGGGAAAAAATTCTATTTCACCTGCCTCTGACAGTCCTCAGGGCTCTGGGTACGTGTGTGCTGCGTGCAGAACGTTAAAAAAAATCAGACGCAGCCAGCTACGTTTTACTGCAGGCTTGCGCCAATTTTTTTCCTGCATGGGAAATCCCTGATCTGCTGTAGCGAATAACTTTGCATCACTGCAGTTCTCTGACACATTTGCAGGGCCACAACACAGTTATTAAACTTAGTAGTATTCATTGAATACACGCAGTGTGGCTTGTCCTTTGAAAAACAAGGGAAAAAATTCTATTTTGGCTGCAGGCTTGCGCCAATTTCTTTCCTGGCTTGGAAATCACTGGTAATACAGCATGCTGAGGGGTAGGGGTAGGCCTAGAGGACGTGGACGCAGCCGAGAACGCGTAGGCCCAAGTGAGGGTGTGGGCACAGGCCGAGCTCCTGATCCAGGTGTGTCGCAGCTGACTGCTGCGCGATTAGGAGAGAGGCACGTTTCTGGCGTCCCCACATTCATTGCCCAATTAATGGGTCCACGCGGGAGACCTTTATTAGAAAATGAGCAGTGTGAGCAGGTCCTGTCGTGGATGGCAGAAAGTGCTTCGAGCAAGCTATCATCCACCCAGAGTTCTGCGCCGTCCAGTGCTGCAAATCCGAATCCTCTGTCTGCTGCTCCTCCTTCCTCCCAGCCTCCTCACTCCACTACAATGACACATGCTCAGGAGCGGGAAGACTCCCAGGAACTGTTCTCGGGCCCCTGCTCAGATTGGGCAGCAGTGGTTCCTCTCCCACCAGAGGAGTTTATCGTCACTGATGCACAACCATTGGAAAGTTCCCGGGGTCCGGGGGATGAGGCTGGGGACTTCCGGCAACTGTCTCAAGACCTTTCAGTGGGTGAGGAGGACGATGACGATGAGACACAGTTGTCTTGCAGTGAGGTAGTAGTAAAGGCAGTAAGTCCGAGGGAGGAGCGCACAGAGGATTCGGAGGAAGAGCAGCAGGACGATGAGGTGACTGACCCCACCTGGTGTGCAACGCCTACTCAGGACAGGTCTTCAGAGGGGCAGGCAAGGGCAGCAGCAGGGCAGGTTGCAAGAGGCAGTGCGGTGGCCAGGGGTGGAGGCAGGGCCAGACCGAATAATCCACCAACTGTTTCCCAAAGCGCACCCTCGCGCCATGCCACCCTGCAGAGGCCGAGGTGCTCTAAGGTCTGGCAGTTTTTCACAGAGACGCCTGACGACCGACGAACAGTGGTGTGCAACCTTTGTCGCGCCAAGATCAGCCGGGGAGCCACCACCAACAGCCTCACCACCACCAGCATGCGCAGACATATGATGGCCAAGCACCCCACAAGGTGGGACGAAGGCAGTTCACCGCCTCCGGTTTGCACCGCTGCCTCTCCCTCTGTGCCCCAACCTGCCACTGAGATCCAACCTCCCTCTCAGGACACAGGCACTACCGTCTCCTGGCCTGCACCCACACCCTCACCTCCGCTGTCCTCGGCCCCATCCACCAATGTCTCGCACCGCACAGTCCAGCCGTCGCTAGCGCAAGTGTTGGAGCGCAAGCGCAAGTACGCTGCCACGCACCCGCACCCGCACGCGGTGGCCCCGCGCTACTCAGTTCCCAGTCGCCACTACTTTTCCCGATGTGCCGTCCCAGCCCTGCACGACCACGTCTCCCGCAACATTGTACGCGCCCTCACCAATGCGGTTAGTGGCAAGGTCCACTTAACTATGGACACGTGGACAAGCACAGGCGGGCAGGGCCACTACATCTCCCTGACGGCACATTGGGTGAATTTAGTGGAGGCTGGGACAGAGTCAGAGCCTGGGACCGCTCACGTCCTACCCACCCCCAGAATTGCGGGCCCCAGCTCGGTGGTGGTATGTTCGGCGGTGTATGCTTCCTCCACTAAAGCACCCTCCTCCTCCTCCTCCTCCTCAACCTCTGTCTCGCAATCTAGATGTGTCAGCAGCAGCAGGACGTCGCCAGCAGTCGGTGTCGCGCGGCGTGGCAGCACAGCGGTGGGCAAGCATCAGCAGGCCGTGCTGAAACTACTCAGCTTAGGAGATAGGAGGCACACGGCCCACGAACTGCTGCAGGGTCTGACAGAGCAGACCGACCGTTGGCTTGCGCCGCTGAGCCTCCAACCGGGCATGGTCGTGTGTGACAACGGCCGTAACCTGGTGGCGGCTCTGCAGCTCGGCAGCCTCACGCACGTGCCATGCCTGGCCCACGTCTTTAATTTGGTGGTTCAGCGCTTTCTGAAAAGCTACCCACGCTTGTCAGACCTGCTCGTAAAGGTGCGCCGGCTCTGCGCACATTTCCGCAAGTCCCACACGGACGCTGCCACCCTGCGCACCCTGCAACATCGGTTTAATCTGCCAGTGCACCGACTGCTGTGCGACGTGCCCACACGGTGGAACTCTACGCTCCACATGTTGGCTAGGCTCTATGAGCAGCGTAGAGCTATAGTGGAATACCAACTCCAACATGGGCGGCGCAGTGGGAGTCAGCCTCCTCAATTCTTTTCAGAAGAGTGGGCCTGTTTGGCAGACATCTGCCAGGTCCTTCGAAACTTTGAGCAGTCTACCCAGGTGGTGAGCGGCGATGCTACAATCATTAGCGTCACCATTCCTCTGCTATGCATCTTGAAAAGTTCCCTGCAAACCATAAAGGCAGCCGCTTTGCGCTCGGAAACGGAGGCGGGGGAAGACAGTATGTCGCTGGATAGTCAGAGCACCCTCCTGTCTATATCTCAGCGCGTTCAGGAGGAGGAGGAGGAGCATGAGGAGGATGAGGAGGAAAGGGAAGAGACAGCTTGGCCCACTGCTGACGGTACCCATGCTGCTTGCCTGTCATCATTTCAGCGTGTATGGCCTGAGGAGGAGGAGGAGGAGGAGGAGGAGGATCCTGAAAGTGATCTTCCTAGTGCGGACAGCCATGTGTTGCGTACAGGTACCCTGGCACACATGGCTGACTTCATGTTAGGATGCCTTTCTCGTGACCCTCGCGTTACACGCATTCTGGCCACTACGGATTACTGGGTGTACACACTGCTCGACCCACGCTATAAGGAGAACCTTCCCTCTCCCATTCCCGAAGAGGAAAGGGGTTCGAGAGTGTTGCTATACCACAGGACCCTGGCGGACAAGCTGATGGTAAAATACCCATCCGACAGCGCTAGTGGCAGAAGGCGCAGTTCCGAGGGCCAGGTAGCAGGGGAGGTGCGGAGATCGAGCAGCATGTACAGCCCAGGCAGTGCAACAGTCTTTAAGGGCCTGGACAGCTTTATGGCTCCCCAACAAGACTGTGTCACCGCTCCCCAGTCAAGGCTGAGTCGGCGGGAGCACTGTAAAAGGATGGTGAGGGAGTACGTAGCCGATCGCACGACCGTCCTCCGTGACGCCTCTGCCACCTACAACTACTGGGTGTCGAAGCTGGACACGTGGCCTGAACTAGCGCTGTATGCCCTGGAGGTGCTTGCTTGTCCTGCGGCTAGCGTCTTGTCGGAAAGGGTGTTTAGTGCGGCTGGGGGAATCATCACAGATAAGCGTACCCGCCTGTCAACCGACAGTGCCGACAGGCTAACACTCATCAAGATGAACAAAGCCTGGATTTCCCCAGACTTCTCTTCTCCACCAGCGGACAGCAGCGATACGTAAGCAATACGTAGGCTGCACCCGCGGATGGAAGCTACGTTCTCTCTCACCATCCAAAACGGGGACATTTCTGCTTCATCAATCTGTGTCTAATATTCCTCCTCCTCCTCCTGCTCCTCCTCCTGAAACCTCACGTAATCACGCTGAACGGGCAATTTTTCTTAGGCCCACAAGGCTCACTCATCTAATTTTTCTAAACAATTTTTATATGTTTCAATGCTCTTAAAAGCGTTGAAACTTTAACTTGAACCAATTTTTAGTTAAACTGGGCTGCCTCCAGGCCTAGTTACCACTTAAGCCACATTAACCAAAGCGATTAATGGGTTTCACCTGCCATCTTGGTTGGGCATGGCCAATTTTTACTGAGGTACATTAGTACTGTTGGTACACCAATGTTTTGGGGCCCTCACCTACAGTGTAATCATAGCAATTTGTATGTTCTTTGCCTGCACTCATGGTACAGAAGTGTATGTGGGGTTGGCCTACACTTTAGCTACATAAATGTAACTTGGGCCTTGGCTATACTGCAGCTACTGAAATGGAACTAAGACTGCGCTCCCACTATACTGCTGCTTCGGAATTGTTCCTGGGGCCTGTGTAGGCTGCTACAATGACTTAAATGGAACTAAGATTATGCTCCTCCTATACTGCTGCTTCGGAATTGTTCCTGGGGCCTGTGTAGGCTGCTACTATTACTGAAATGGAACTAAGACTGTGCTCCCCCTATAATGCTGCTAGTGATATGTTAGTGGGGCCTGTCGCTAATGCTACGGCTGAAATGTTACTAATTCTGGGCTCTGCCTATACCGCTGCTAATGGTATGTCTCTGGGGTGTGGAAACAGAGGCTTCCCAAAGACATGATGGCGGTGAGGCCATTTCCCACCAACGCTGTTACTGTTAAGGTGCATATAACCACGGACACGTGGAGAGGACACGTAGTGCCTCCAAAACATCCCCCGCCACGGCCCACTTAATCCTGGCCACATTCCGAAAACCAACAAAATAAAACCGCGCTACTAGGTCCGCAGTCACCACCACATTACCACCAACGCGGTTACTGTTAAGGTACATATTACCAGTCTGACTGGGGCATGCAGTGTTGGCCGGAGCCCACCTGCATTAAGCATGACATTACTACCTCAGCTGTGTTGGACAATGCAATGGGATATTTCTATGTACCGCCGGTGGCTTCTCGGCACCCACCCATGCTGTGGGTCCACAGGGAATTATAAATGCATCTGTTTCCACTTGTAAAGAACCCCAGTCTGACTGGGGCATGCAGTGTGGGCCGAAGCCCACCTGCATTAAGCACGACATTACTACCTCAGCTGTGTTGGGCAATGCAATGGGATATTTTTGTGTATCGCCGGTGGGTTCCAGGGAGCCACCCATGCTGTAGGTGCACACGGAGTTTAACCTACATGTGTCCACTTGTAAAGAACCCCAGTCTGACTGGGGCATGCAGTGTGGACCGAAGCCCACCTGCATTAAGCACGACATTACTACCTCAGCTGTGTTGGGCAATGCAATGGGATATTTCTATGTACCGCCGGTGGCTTCCTGGCACCCACCCATGCTGTGGGTCCACAGGGAATTATAAATGCATCTGTTTCCACTTGTAAAGAACCCCAGTCTGACTGGGGCATGCAGTGTGGGCCGAAGCCCACCTGCATTAAGCACGACATTACTACCTCAGCTGTGTTGGGCAATGCAATGGGATATTTTTGTGTATCGCCGGTGGGTTCCAGGGAGCCACCCATGCTGTCGGTCGACAGGGACTTCACAATAGGGAGTTGTACCTGCCTGTGTCTATGAATTTAAAAACCCGGTCTGACTGGGGCATGCAGAGACACCTTGACAGAATGAATAGTGTGTGGCACATAGGTTCCCCATTGCTATGCCCACGTGTGCAGCTCCTGATGGTGGTGGCACAGGATTCTATTTCTCATTGCTTCTGTACAGCATTGTGGGCTATCGCCCCACCCCTTTTAAAGAGGGTCGCTGCCTAGCCGTGCCAACCCTCTGCAGTGTGTGCCTGCGGTTCCTCCTCATGGCAGACGCACTTCTAAATAGACATGAGGGTTGTGTGGCATGAGGGCAGCGGAAGGCTGCGCAGGGACACTTTGGTGTGCGCTGTGGGGGGGAGGGGGGCGGTTGGGCAGCATGTAACCCAGGAGAAGTGGCAGTGGAGTGTCATGCAGGCAGTGATTGTGCTTTGTTGGAGGTAGTGTGGTGCTTAGCAAAGGTATGCCATGCTAATGAGGGCTTTTTAGAAGTAAAAGTTTTTGGGAGGGCGGGGGGCACTCTTGCCGCTATTGTGGCTTAATAGTGGGACCTGGGAACTTGAGATGCAGCCCAACATGTAGCCCCTCGCCTGCCCTATCCGTTGCTGTGTCGTTCCCATCACTTTCTTGAATTGCCCAGATTTTCACACAAGGAAACCTTAGCGAGCATCGGCGAAATACAAAAATGCTCGGGTGGCCCATTGACTTCAAAGGGGTTCGTTACTCGAAACGAACCCTCGAGCATCGCGAAAAGTTCGTCCCGAGTAACGAGCACCCGAGCATTTTGGTGCTCGCTCATCTCTAATTAACACATTTTAGGTCTTCTTTTAGCAAAGAAATACAACAGGAGGTTTAGTCCTGGTATAAACCATATGGTAAATGCTTTAATAAATATGGTTACCATCACCACCGCCATATTTATTAAAGCATTTGGACACACTAAAATAGTAACCATGTCTTACAACAACAAAAGAGAAACAATGATGATTATTTTGGAGGCTTATTTTTATAATGAAATGTGGATTTGTAGGGTTTTTAAAGAAAGTAGAATTTTAAGTTTTATTAAAGTAGGTGAATGAGCCAAACATGCAATTAATTTGTCATTCATTATATGGATTCGATAGCCAGTGAGATAATAAAACTGCTATTAACCCTTTCCAATCCACTGTCTGACGTCTGAAGACATTATGATTTAAGGCTGTACAGTTCCCATATTGGAAGACATCCGTCGGGGTTCTTTTACTGTATATTGCCAGCATATCTGCTGTCGGAACCTATCCAACGTGTCACCTCATGCAGTACTAGCTTTAGCCAGCCTATAGCGCCGTTGTATAACGGCAGAAAAAGAGTAAGCCCCTTAGGAAAACCAGGATACAAATTGGATTGCAAAGGGTTAATTTTATTCACCTAAGATATTCTTGTGCTGAAAAATTACTCCAAAATGCTAGCTACTAGGGGTCTTGCTTTGTAGTAGTTTGCCGTCCACTGCCTGCTGTTAAATGATTGACAGAAGACAGGATTGACAAGTTGTTGGGGATGGGGATGAGTCATCCTGCTCATTGAAATGTATAGAGATTTAAGAGGAGGAAAGAACAAAAGACTCAAACAGATGCTGCCTGCATCTAATAGTAAGTGACGGTTTACTTTATTTTAGCTAAGAAATCTTATCTCCAGAGCTCATTCTTGCTGTACACTGTGCTACCTGATGATTTTATGTGAGTGTTACAGACATCTAGATACAAGTATCTGCAGTTCTCTGTGTACAGTCTATAGAACATAGCATAACAACAGCAGGCTCCTTCCACAAGTCCTGAGAGGACGGAAAATCAGATGAACACCCTGCAGATGGAGAAAATGGGTAAAAGTACTGGATACAAGTCATATAATAGCCAGAAATAGTAGTATTCCTCATGCACACTCACACGGTAGCTTATTCTGAAAAGTAATTCAAAAAGTTAGGTATGCTTTAATGACACCCATATTTTCTAAGAATATTACAAAAAAAACATAATACATTTGGTTAAACTTATGATACAAAAGAGGATTTTATGTACAGTATATCCTATTGAATTTTAACTTCTTTAATATAATTTCTCTGTCTTGCTTAAGATTTGCAATACAATTTCTTGTCACAGAATTCATGCAGTGAAAGGTGGAAGGTGGCAGAAGTGTATAGGATGACTAAGTCCTTTATAATGATCAGGAGAGACTTGATTACGCCAGAGCTGTGACCTCCGTTCATCTGCAAGTGACACTAAAGCTGATGGAACTAAGAATATAACTGTAGACAACAGGTAAACAAGCTTCTTTCCCTAGTGAATAGATCACGCTTTATAGAGTCCTTGATAATCGCAACAGAATACAGATGTATAGTATACAGATATAACCTCTTACGACTATTGCTGGATATAGTGTGTATCCACATAAATTGAACATTTTTTTTAAGTTACATTTTATTATTATACTTTTGAAAATTATACTACACCCTGTGCTAACTCTTATTGTCTATAGTTTTTATATTTAAGTAATGAAAATTGCGATATATATGTGTGTGTGTTTGTGATAAAGCAAGGCTTATGTAAGAACTATTTTTGAAACATTCCATTCAGTATGAAAAAACAGTAACTTAGATATATTGTCCTTCACAATTTGTGTCTTATTATAGTTTTTAGTTAGTGTGAACCATGGTTTTGTGCAAATAACTATTACATGACCTGTGAAGCCATGTTGCAGAGATATGTAAAGCTGAAAAAGGCTACAAAAGCACTGGTAAAAACCTCAATCCATAATTAGACAAAGTAAACGAGGACTGCCACTTCTCTCTATGAACAGGTATCCTATTAAAGTGAAGCCAAAAGTATAACAAGCAACCTTGAAATAATATTCTAACGAATTAAGCTTGTCCAAGGCTACGTGGAGATTTCGCAATGTTTCTTGGAAAATGTTCCATGGACAGATGAGACAAACATGGAACTTTGTAGAATTAATGCACCATGCTATGTTTGGAAGAAAAAAAAACACTGAACACCAACACCAAAGTCTGATCCCCACTGTGAAGTATGGTGGAAGGATCATCATGGTTTTGGGCGGGTCTTCTGCCTCAGGGCCTGGACGCTTTACTATGATGGAAGAGGCAATGAATGCTATGGGATACAAAAATATTTACAGAAAAACATAAGGGCAGCAGTTTGTAACCTATAGTTTAAGATACACTGGACAAAGCAACAAGATAATAACCCAAAGCATACAAGAAAATAAACTGAAGAACAGTGGAAAGAGATTTATGCTTTAGAATGACCAAGTCAGAGTCTTGACCTTAACCATTGCGAAATAGTGTGGCAAGACTGGAACAGAGTTATATACTGAAGGCATCCCAGAAATATTGATAAACTGAAACACATTTTCAGGAAGGAAGGGTTTAATATTCCTCCTAAACATTGTGCAAATCGTAGGCGTAGTGGCAGGGGTTGCCGGGGTCGCAACGATAACCCGGCCCCTGCTCTTGAGGGGGCCCAGAGGTCGCCCTCCATATACACTTTCACTTCGCACTGTCGGCGGTCGCGTGCTTAGTGCGGTCCGGCCGACAGCACGAGCCAAAGAAGACAATAGGAGAAGGGAGGAGGAAGGACTTGGAGAGAGGACAGGGGAAGAGGAGGGCGGATAAGGGAAGGAGCAGAGAGGACATAGACACAGACTCATGGCACACCGGCACAGCACATCATCGAGTGAAGCAGGGATGATGATGTCATCTCCCTGCTGCTTCCCTCCTGCTGACACTGTGTACAGCTGCACTCCTCACCAGAGAAGTAGTCCGGGCACCGGGGAATGTATCTATCTATCCATCTGCTTGTCTGTCTGTCTGTTTGTCTTTCTCTGTGTCTATCTATCATGGCTGGTCTCATATTTATCTATCATCTATCTAATCTATCTATCTATATCTATCTATCTCTATCATATCTATCTATCTATCTATCTCTATCATATCTATCTATCTCATATCTATCTATCCTATCTCTCTCTCTCATCTATCTATTAAGCTATCTCATATCTATCTATCTCTCTATCATATCTATCTATACATCTCATATCTATCTATCTATCTTTCTCTATCATATCTATCTATATATCTCATGTCTATCTATATATCTATCTATCTCATATCTATATCTCTTTTCATATATATCTATATCTATCTATCTTTCTATCTATCTCTATCTTTCTATCTATCTATCACTATCATATCAATCTCTCTCTCTATATCATATCTATCTATCTCTCTATCTATGCATGCCCACGGACAAGGAGAGGGAAAATACATTGCACTCACCTCTCTGGACGCTGCGGGGCTCTCCTCTGTGCAGGTCGGATCTCCTTTCTTCCGGTCAGCAGACGTGCTCGGCATGCCGGCAGCATGGTGCGTGCATGTGCACCAATTTAAAAAAAAATCTCCCGTATATCCGCGGCACAGCACAAAAAATGCTGCGGCTGAGCCGCGCATACGAACAGCTTCCATAGGCTTCAATGGAAGCCGCGGGAGCCGTCCGTGTGGCAGATCCGCAGGAAAATGGAGCATGCTGAGATTTCTTCCTGTGTGTCTTACCCACACGCTGGGAAGGAATCCCATCTGCATGCTTTTAGCTGCCCTACCGATGCTAATGCATCCCTATGGGCAGCAAGATGCACGGATCTCCTGTGCGGGTGCCACGTGCATATTATAAAAAAAATCCTCACATGGACATCGACCCTCAGGCATAGGTGCGGGGTGAAGGGGAAAAAGAGCCTGGGGGGGGCGAGCTGAACTATTGCACCCGGACACCTGAGCCTTTAGGTACGCCCCTGATGCAAATCATAGTTGCAGCTACAGGAAATGCTTAGCGGAGATCATTCCTGCTAAAAAGTGTGTTTCAGGTTATTAAATCCAATCCAGATAATTCCAAAAAGGGTTCACTTATTTTTTATTGTAATTGCACATGTTTGCCATTGACATTTATTGTAAAAAAAATGTATACTACAACATACTGAATAGTGTGGTACACTACATGTTTCAATATCTTCAAGAAACAATATCCCGATTTTTTTGCCATCAAGGACATTCCTCCGACACATGTTTGGCCCATGCAAACTTAAGAATTTATCACAGTGTATGTTTGGATATACAAATCATATTTTAGTTTCTATGCAACAATCATTTTGCTTTGTAAACCATCCTTGTAGGGAACATGCATGCATTTTCTGTCCAAAACGAAAATTAAATTACTTTTTTTTCTATGACTCATTTACCACTTACCCAGAAAACTGTACATGTAAGAAAGCTTACACCGTTCAAAATCTCTTGGATTAGGTGGTGGAAAATTCAGGAAGTACAATGTGCAATTTTAACAAAATATTACAAAACTGCCATTTTCACTAGCATCAATAACTCAAAATGAGTTTGTAGTGCAGAAAATGCGATAAATCCATCTGCTTTGGAGTTCTAACATTGCCATAGTTAGTCTTGTAGCTCTGTTCTTACTCATGAAACATGACAAAACATGTCAACTAAAACAAATGATTTCTGCCATTCATTAGACTTTATGTTCAGTTCCACGCACCCGATTTATTGAGGAAAAATGGGCCTCATGTACTAAACTGTCAAACAGAAAAATTGTGCTTGTTGTCCATTATTGCTTCTACTGTTTAAGAAATGAAAGCTGAGCTCTGATTGTGATGGAGAACAGGACCAGATTTTTTGCTAGACAGTTTTGATAAAGTCGGCTTCATTTATTGTATTACAATATTTGTTAGATGTACTTCAGTTTAGTACAGCTGCACATTTTTCATTGCTGGTACACAGAAGCCAAGACATATCACAGCGATCACAATACTAAGACAATAACATAACCCACTCCATTCATTATAAAGGATCTGCATACTTAGTAAAAGTAAAGCGCTGGTTTAAAAGGGTCTTGTCATAAAAACAAAATAAATTCTATACTCACGAATTCTTCCCAGGCAGACTCCTTAAGGTATCTTTTCCTACTGATCTTGTCCAGTCCCTCCTCCACCTCCCATGGTCAACTCACCGCAAGCCTTGTTATGAAGCCTGCATTCCTTGGATTCTTCTTCCTTCAGGTCAGTGAAGGTCACATCCCCATGACGTAGCAGTCACTGGCTAGGAAGGAATGCTGGTCTATTGCAGAGACAGCACACATCAGCACAAGTGTGTTTTTGTGCGTACATAGGTGCGCACCCCTGTATGTGCAAAAACACGCATGTATAAAGGTCCGTATATTGCCTTCAATGGAGCCGTGGCTGCTGCCGGTGGCTCCATTGAAGGCAATGGTCTGCCTACACCCATGAATTGTTTTCAGGGAAGGGCTTAACAAATAAGCCCTTCGGGGGGAAAATAATTTCCTGCTGCACCTGCCACATCTGTGACAGATGCAGCAAAGGAATTCTTCATCGCTGAGGGAAATAAAGAATTCTCTACCACAGCTGTCACAGATAACAGCTGCGGTAGGGGATCCAGCTGCTGGCCTGTAATTGTTTTTCAGGAAACGGCTTTAAATATAAGCCCTTCCCTAAAAAACAAGGAAAAGTGGTGTTGAGAGAAAAAAAAAATCATACTCACCTTCCTTCAGCTGCCGGGGCTCAGCTGCGTCCTCTCTGAGCTGTCCCTGGCTCTGTAATGCAGTTCTTTCAGCAGGCGGGAATTTAAAATCCCCGCCTGATGAAAGAGCTGCTTCTGATTGGCTGAGGCGCTTAGCTAATCACAGGCAGCTTTCGCCTGTCATTCATTCAGCGAGAGCTGCATGTGATTGGCTGAGGTGCTCAGCCAATCAGAAGCAGCTGTCTGTGATTGGCTGAGCACCTCAGCGAATCACAGGCAGCTCCCACTGAATAACTGACAGCCGAGAGCTGCATGTAATTAACTGAGGGCCTCAGCCACTCAGAAGCAGCTCTTTCAGCAGGCGGGGATTTTAAATCCCTTCCTGCTGAAAGAACTGCATTACAGAGCCGGGAATAGCGCAGAGAGGACGCGGCTGAGCCCCGGCAGCTGAAGAAAGGTTAGTATGATTTTTTTTTTAATTTTCAACACCACTTTTCCTTGTTTTTCAGGGAAGGGCTTATATTTAAAAAAGCCATTCCCTGAAAAACAACTACAGGATGCCATCAGCTGGTGCAGATGTGGCAGGTGCAGCAGGGAATTCTTTTTCCTCACAGGGAGGAAACAACAATTACAGGATGCCGGCAGCTGGATCCCCTACCGCAGCTGTCATGTGTGGTAGGGAATTCTTTATTCCCCGCAGGGATGAAAAATTCCTTTGCTGCATCTATCACAGATGTGGCAGATGCAGCAGGGATTTATTCCCCCCCCCCCGGGGGGGATGAAGAAAACATCTGCCACATGCAGCAGATGTGTTGTTCATCCCTGCGGGGGCACGGCAGTGGTGGGCAGGTACGATTTTTGGGTTTTTATGTACTAAAATTCTTGTTTTTCAGGGAAGAGCTTATATGTAAAACTTTTTTTAGGTGCGCACTCTAAGGATGATTTTCAGGGAAGGGCTTATATTTAAAGCCCTTCCACAAAAATCCCTGCAGGGATTGTCGGCAGACCATTGCTTTCAATGGGGCTGCCAGCAAGAGCAGCGGCCCCATTGAAATCAATGGTCACAGAGCCTCATTCTCGCATGTTTTTGCACGTACGTGGATGCGTGGTTTTGTGCCAAAGGGTCGTTGCACACGGGTGTGAAAATTGCGCAATTTTACCATGTACAATGTTTTTACTGATGTGATGTTGAGAGAACAAAAAATTGCAGTATGCTCTAGCTTTCTGCAATGTGCAATTTTTTTTATCTGCCATGTTTCCCTATGGAACCTCTTTTTTATCACATCGCAACACAACAAACTTGTGTTGCAATGCGATTTTAACATTAGAAAGTCCTATTCACTTTTGTGATTAAAAAATCGTGCATTTTTATGCCGCAACTTTATCGTGGTTAGCAGCATTGCAATGCGAGGATGAATCTAAAAAAAAAGCTTTGCTGACACCGAAAAATGGCAGGAACAAAGACGCAATTTTGCTGCTATTTTCTCATGGGAAAATTGCGATCACACGTGTAAAACTAGCCTAACTAGCTGTAAATAAAAAAAACCTGAACTAAGCCTTGCATTATTTCATATGTGATGAAAAAAAATACACGATGCCAGAATTGTGTATTGCTCACTCCCTCAAAATAGGAACTTTGACCTGGCCTGACAGGTCACTCAATGTATCAAAGTCAAATTTTATGATTTTACGTTCTCAGTCACTTAAACAGAGAATGTGAACGACTGGACGATTTCTTGTTTGAACGACCCAACGATGCATCTGCTGTATAAATAGGCTGCCCAAGTGAATAAGAACAACTGACCAATCAGTATTCAAACAAAAAATCGTCAAATCTAAATGGACCCTAAATGCTCGTTCATACGAACATAAGCGCAGAAAACCTTGCCATAAGATGACTTTTTGCGGTTTATAGGTTGCAGTTTCGTGCACACATTTGCACTTTTTACTGTACTTTTTGCACTGCTGGGGACCAATCACATCACCATGGGACACATCTACGCTGTGCAGCCTAATTAGGCCCTGGCGTATTCAAACTGCCTGTGAAATTGCGCAGTTCAGTGCACAATTGCATGGGGATTGGGGGTGCACACACCCATAGAATGCCCACCAAAATAGAGCATGTTGCATTTCTTTTTGGATGCGTGAACTATTTCCGTGAAAGTGAGAATGAACCCATTGAAAACAATGGATACTATTTTCTGCACCGAGTTTGCGCGTGCAAAAGCGTTTGTGTAAGTAAGCCCTAAGGCTCACGACACTGAACTATTACATTTAGCTAAAAAAAAAAAAGCTTGATCTGTGTCTATGAACTATCAGAAAGGGGAATGAGGGAAACAATTAGTCAAGTGAGTGAATTTGTATTAATGTGAGCGTTCCAGGCTCATAAAGAGCACAACACACTGATTAAGCTATTTCCCAAAATTACTTAAAATATCAGAATGTTTCTGAATACAGTTTGAATAACTGAACTGCATGACATATGCTATGTGGGTTTTTACCTTTTTATGCATTCTGAAATGGTTTTCATTATACAGGTTATTACAAATGAGCTTGCTGATGTGAAACCCCCATAACTCCTGTTTAATGATACTCAGATACAGAAATTTTACATAGATTAAAAAAAAAAAAATAATTAAATTTAACAAAACTGTCTACCAGTAAGACATGCTTGTTGCTCATAGCAACCAATCACAGCAGAGCTTTCATTTCTGAAGCTGCTGAGATAAAATGAAAGCTGTGCTGTGATTGGTTGCTATGCGCGGCAGGAGCATCTTACTGGTGGACAGTTTTGCCAAATGAGGCCCTAAAAGCTTTAATCTGCCGTAGTCATCGGGGATGGAAGGTAAAATAGCTTCCAACGAAGACAGGAGAGCGTTTTGTGTGCTTGATTTTCATGTCTACTGGTCTCCTTGCATTTTCGAACACAGTTTGGTGAAGATCCACCAGCAGGGGCACAGTTCATAAGTGGTACTTCACCCAGTGATCTTAGACTTCAGGATGGCCGGATGTGAAAACAAATGGGCATACCTCTACGCGGTAATCCCCTAGATCAGGATGGCCGCGTAAGAAAAATAATCTCGTAGTACCTTTGCACTAGGCATGGCTGTATGCACCCTCTCTTACTCATGCTCTCTCTCTCCTCTCAAGGGACTCAATCTGCCACGGTTGCTGTCACACAGGTGGTCTGTCTACATTCTTCACCACATGTGGCCGGACCTTTCGAGAACCCAGAAATAGTGGAGCCTCTGGGAGACCACAGAATGGAAAACAAAAAATAACCCAGAACTCACACCAACACATATATTTATATCCTCACTCGTGACAAGACAAATTGATACATTACAAGTTTCACCCACACTTTTGCAGACACTTAACTCTTCATTTACTGCAGCTGTGCAATACACATAACAGAATGACAAGACACTTTTGCATAGCCCACCAACACAAGACACTACATGTATGATATTTATGGAGGGCGCCAGGATAGCATGTAGTGGGCCACTACACAAGTCCGTGCAAGTTTCACACAAAGTCCTCAGAAATCTTCTATCAGAGCAAGAAGAGAATTGGACGTCCCGCAGCCGACTGTGGAAGATTCTGTCCAATCGTTAATGATGTTATCCCTACCGAATTCAATTGTTACCGGCTCTGAAACTGGATGACAAAGCGTGGAAGCGTTTGTTGCAAACTCTAATGGAAAGCGATGGTATCCTGGAATCTTTTGGTGTTTAGGGAATAGTGAATTTCTTCATTGGCGTCCATGTTCCCTGGACCATACACATTGTGATATTTTCCTCTTAGGGGGGTGTTAGAGTCTACATGCCCCCCTTACCAACCGCCATGTATGATCTGCGAGTACACATCATAGAAGCCCTTGCACCAGTCAGTACTGATATGTTAAACGTATGTGGCAGGAATTTGACTACAGGCTCGATGTGTGTTGAGTGACAAAGGGGGCAACACTGATTACCTCTGAGGTAGAAAATATTTCTGATATTGTGTAACAAAACCTCTTGAGTTTCTGTTTCCATTAATATCAAATGTATGTATCTGAGTGTCATTAAATGCTAGTTGTAGTTACTTCACAAGCAGTTTGGTAGTGGTATCCATTATTGTATGGTGTCTAATCACATAATATATAATGCTGTGGTGCTTACAGATGCACACTGACTTATTTGTATGTGTATAAGATTGAGGTCAGGTGGCAATTTCCCCAAAGGTACAGTGTATAGTGTGGCGTAGGTAAGTTGCTATAGTGAAAAGGTGCAGACACAGTTCAACTGCAGCAAACGTCAGACTTTACTGTAGGGCACGACCGTATATCACAACAAGCAGGCGTGCACAATAGTCTTCTCTAGTAGACAGACACACTTTTGAACGTTGGAAACAGTTCTACGCAGAACACAAGTAATGGTGTTCAGATTGGTTCTCCTCTTGGTGCCCAAATATACAAAGTTCTGATGCTTCCCTGATGCAGTACTAATGGTAAATTGATGGTCTTAGCAGCTTGCTCTGCATTGACTTTTTTGTGGGCAGTGACATCCAGCAGTGCCTCCTTAAGACCTGCAAAGTGCTACCAGGCTCTACCTATAGGGATGACTGTGGGATTAGCACTGCCACAGCCTTCCACAGTATTTTCTGCTACACCACTATTTCCAGTGGTCCCATAGAAATGAATGGAGCTGTAGTGCACTCACATGACCATCCCTCCATTCATTCAGGGAAACTCAATATCTCCGTTCCCATGATCAGTGGGGGTCTCAGTAGTTGGACTCCCACAATTAGATACATAACCCCATTCTGGTGGTGGTATGCAACACAAAATACGATGCAGATGATGGAGTTACAAAATAATTATCTTTGTATTTTAAACACATAACTTAAAAGAAACATTATTATTCAGCTTAGGAACAGTTCAGAGAACAAGTAAACTGTCATAGTACCGTACATGATCCTGACTACGACTAACTAAGGTTTACCACTTTGATGTTATGTGTACGTGGAAATAACAATATTTGACACTTAGTATTAGGTTATGACAACATTAGCAACACACTTAAGATTAGATAAAGTGAACTTCAGCACAATCTATTAGAGCAATAAATGTGACCTAATGTGCAGTGTGCTTGTAAATTACAAAAATATTGACCATGACCTGCAGAATTTGCAAAGATTCTGTTCCTAGCGTCCGTTTATTCCAGGCTCAATCCCGGTACAAGTCACAGTTTGCTGATTAACAGTCAAGCTGTCTCTCAATTACCAGTCGATATTGGTATGCATACTCTTTGGTTTTTAATGAGCCGGCTTCACTTACAGCTCAATGCTTCAAAAATTCTCGGGTTCCTTTCATGGCTCTGGCTTCACTGCATCCATTGGGCAGTTACGAAATCTCTCCATTGTATGGCCTGTCGCTCCGCACTTGGCAACCAGTTGGCTGACTTTAGCAATCTCTGTGGTAATCCCTTAAAGGGGTTGTCCCGAGCCAAAACCGCAAAATTTTAAATCTGCACATTCCCCCAGTCACCCCCCGGCATAAAGCAGCCCTTTAAACCGTTTAAAAACCGCTTCCTACTTACTGTTGAGATGAAATAATAACTTATAAAGTTGAGCAGCTAAGATGGCGCCTGTGTTGTCCCGTCCCACGGTGCATCGTGCTTCCAGGAGGCCTTCATGCGCTCCAGCAGCAGCAGCGTTCTGGCTCCGCCCCCTTGTACGCATCATCGCGTAGCTCCGCCCCATCACATGTGCCGATTCCAGCCAATCAGGAGGCTGGAATCGGCACATGTGACGGGGCGGAGCTACGTGATGACGCGTACAAGGGGGCGGAGCCAGAATGCCGGCTCGTGACGGAGCGAAGAGATGGCAAAAGACCCTTCTGCGCAAGCGCGTCTAATCAGGAGATTAGACGCTGAAATTAGACGGCACCATGGAGACGGGGACGCTAGCAACGGAACAGGTAAGGGAATAACTTCTGTATGGCTCATATTTAATGCACGATGTATATTACAAAGTGCATTAATATGGCCATACAGAAGTATATAGCCCCACTTGCTTTCACGGGACAACCCCTTTATTAGCTCCAGGCAGCCTCCAGTAGGGAAATCAGTTGTCCCAGTCTACCTGCTGCAGTTTAGGCTGCCTTCACCATCTGCATTCCGCTGCGGCCATCTCTCCCCATAGAAAGGGGAGAGCGGCCGCCGTGTTAACGGGGAAAGAATTCACATGCCACGGCTTAAATTCTGCGGATCGGCCGCAGCGTGTGGATGGGATTTTTTACATGAATGGGTACTATGGGTACATGGGTACTATGAATAAAGCATTATATCTGGGGGCCCTGTTTCACATTTTGCATGGGGCCCCAGAAGTTTCAGGCTACGACTCTGCTCCAAGCTCTTATGACCCTTAAGGGAACCTGTCACCTGCCTAGAGCACCATGAACTAACCTATTGTGCTGTTAGGCAGGTGACAGGGAGCTGGATGCTGCATTTTTCATGCTCACCCGCTTCCTGGTCCCCATGGCACCCACCTGTAAAGTCCATGCGGCAGCCACAAATCTTACTCTTTTCAGAATCCCGTGGACTCGCTCTCCCATGCAAGTCTCAGATTGCTATTGTCGCAGTATATCAGAAAAGAAAAGGAGTTTTTAGCAGTTATCTTCACTGTCAGGAACCTTGCCTAAAAGGAAAAACTCAGTCCTATTATGGGTGCAATACTTTCCCTGTGCAGTTTTTCCTGCAGTTGCCTTTAGTAACACAGACTCATCAGGGTAAAAGTGAATAATAGCTAGGATTAGATAAATACATGTGCTCTGGTGGTTAAGCCAATCTGTCTAATTGGTAAGATATCAGTCTCAATAGCAGAAGTAACAAAAGGTCAGAAACTAATCAAGATGACAGAGTTAAGAGGGGATATCTGGAAGGTAATAAAACATTTGATGAAAAAGAAATAAAATGAGTTACTGTTCTATTATGGTTAAAATAATAAAGTGATCTGGATACAACATTCATGCTAGTATTAAAGGAATGTACATAATGGAATCTTGCAGACACGTTTTGATGCAAACAGGAACAAAGATTTCTGACTTAGAGGCATAATATATTCTAGGCAGTTACTGTTACTTTAAGTGGTACACAAGTGTTATGGTGTAAAGATTAAGTAGAAAGCTTAGCATTTAGTCTCATATAAGTAGAAAGCTTAGCATTTAGTCTCATATCAGGTAGGTAGAGTCTTCAAATAGTAGAATGGTTGCAGATGACTGACAGCTATTGCCTGAACCTTGCATGTCACTATGTGTCTATGGGAGGCTACCACCTACCACAGCATGCCCTGTCTGGTATTAATCATGGTGTGGTAGCTGGTATTTAGATAAGAAAGAGTTAACACAAGTAAGATGGTGGGTGTTGTAAAAAGGAGGGCAGAAGTATGCCTATTTTAGGGCAGGAGATGAGACAGCAATCATAGGATTAAAGAGTATAATGCACCTGTGTAATACTGTAGTGAAATGTAACCAATCAGTTTGTTTTTAGATAACAAAAGAATGTCTTTGTGCGGATTGTATAAAATAATATGTTCCCTTTTTGTTTTTGGTTCAGTCTTGGGAAATGATTCCACTGAACACATGTATCAATACAATTAATAAAAACTATAAGTCCTAAAGAATTTGCCTCGGTGTCTTTGAATTCCACTACAATGGGGTTGCACCAACCACTTGCATACAATGCCCCAGCACCTGCTACATCATTACCTGTTTTCAGAATCACGGTGATGAACATCAGCTACATGCCTATAGCCTTGAATGTCAGCAACATTTGGGACTTTGTCAAAGTATGAATCCCTTGTAAACAGTCTCTCATCGGCCCCTGCACCTCTTACATAATCTCTGATTGTCCCACTTGAGGGCTTTGTATTTCCTGAGCCTGTCTTGCAATCTAGTGTACACTGTCTTCACATGATTGGGCTTCATTCCTCTCACAGCCTACCATTGAATTCCTTGTTGGCTATCCAGGCCCAAAGCTCCACGCACTCCCATAGTAGGCTCTGCCTTGCATTGTTGCAGCCATTTCTATGGCCCGAGCAGCACAGACTCCCCAGCTACAGCATATTAAGTTCTTACCCACACACTGACCAACTTCCTGTGCACAGCCCATATTTATAGTCTACGGTGCTGCAGAGCCATCAAGTGGCAACTATTAACATTGCATGCATACATTCAATCCATAAGATTACATTTAGTCACTGTGGAGCATAATATAACCCAGTAATAATGCATCATCAGTTACATTGTCTGTCAATGCAAACATAACAATATAGTTTAAGAAGTTAAGTATCAGGCACTTTTAATTCACCTTTTCCAAGTTTTTAGCCATAATTTCACATGGTGCAGCTAAGGATTATTTTCTGTTACACAAAGGTTTTGACAGCTTGAACAGATGTGATAAAGTTATTTTAGTGTTTTGTATAAAATCTCCCGCTATTAAATATAATTATCATGCATACAGTAAGTCTACCCTCATTAGTTATATTCAGGTGTTACTGCCATAATGTATATGTCAGATATTGCAACTAATTATACAAAATGAAAAGGAAACAGTTCAGAATTCTAGTGTACTTATTGATTCTGTCTTCATAGTAGGTTCTACAGTATCTACCCACCTTTTTAGGAACTTAGTAAAGTGCCAATGAGAATCTTGTCATTTCTGACACATTCTACTGTTAATAAGCTATAATTAAGTTAGAAGAAGTGATTAAGTAAAGTTCAATTTAAAACAGCAGCCAATATGTATAATAGTGAATGCTGCAAATGAGCTGTAGCACCTGTCATGACGCTCACTTAAAATGATCAGATTTAGGGCAGCTTCACACGGACATATATGCACCGCACTTTGCGGACTCGGAATTAGCACATGCAACATGCAGATAATAGAACCTATTGATGTCAATGGGTTCGTTCTCATTAACGTTTTTTTGTGCGCATTTCGCACATAGGTTCTGCTCTATTTTTCTGCCTATTTGCACAGCAAAAGTCCACTTAGAAGTGTATGGGAGGTGCACAAAGGCGCAATACATTGTGCAATTCCATGAGGAATAGAACACATCTGGACCCCATTAAGCTAAATCAAAATACTAACGACCTGTCTGTGAGTGATGAGTGACTGTGTGAGCTACATGTGATGATGTCACCAGCATTTGATCAGTCACCAGTGCTCTGAGCTCCGCCCCTGATCACATGATGGTGACGTCCTCACAGGTCTTTCACCCCTGTGCACTGAATTAGGGATTAAGGGCAGACTACATTCCCCACAGCCTCAGTTGCTATGGATACACCAGTACTCAGTCTTTGCAGTTTGTAGCTGGTTGTGGGACAGCAGCACTCCTGTGTGGAGATTCCAATAAGTGACACCTCACAAATGTACACATAAATAGCTGGCGGTGCATATTAACCAACAACATTGAAGCATAGTCCTTCCCCACTATCTTTACAATCTCCTGAACATCATATCATGTCTCAAGTGCCAACCATGAAGCTAATGCAGTCTTCATGACACAGCAACAAGTCATGATTTCACCTTAGTGAGCAGCTAAAGTTTGTAAATCTTGTGCAGCTGAAATGCAAAAGCAACGAGCAAACATGTCTCCTCAGCAACCAGCTGTAGTTCGTAAATCACCTGCAGCTCATATGCGAAAGCAGCAAGCGAACATGTTTCTTCAGCGAGCAGCTAAAGTACTTAAATTACATGTTCAGCAAAATTGCAAATAATGGCAATAGCTTTCGATTTGCACAAAAAGATTTTCACCAACTCCAATGCCTTTCACTTTATGCAGACAAACTGCCTCGTGTGACGCAGAGTGCCAAGGCAGCAGAAACTAATCTCTCGCTCACGACCTGAAGGTTGTGAGTTCAATCCCCGCTTGAAGACTTGGAGACAAGAAAAATGAAAAATCTCTGATCTTGAAGGGGTTAATCGTTATTTCTGTCATAATTTTTGTTTACTGTATACAGTGAGAGCTTTTCCCTACATATACACTAAGGCTGGGTTCACATAGGACGGATCTGCTGCGGAAATTCTGTGGGGAAATCCGCGTGTGCCCACTAATCCCGATATTAGCCAGCCATGTGGACCAGATTTGTCAAAATCCATCGCAGCAAAGCCGGTGTGGATTCCCAGGTCGCAGCTTGTCTATTTTTTTTTCCGTTGCAGCCTCGCTCCTCTCTTAGGGGCACTGGCCACAACGGAAAAACATGTGGCCAAGCCACTCCACTAAGCCACGAGTTTTGAAGCTGCACTTTCCCTGCGGAAATCTCACGGCTTTTCACTGCGACAAAACTGCGAGATTTCCGCTGGGAATGCAACCTGTGTGACCCCAGCCTAACTGTAAGTGAAACAAGAAAACTAAATATAAGTAGACCATTACTTTCTAACCGCTATCTGTATGCGACAGATAATATTATTTCTTATAAGACTGTTGTTTATACTCAAGCCAGATAATATTGCTTTTTGTAAGCGATTGCAATCGAAAATGGTGCCACCACCATCGGGTCCGGTGCAGGTCCACCATTTGCCCCATAGCTAAAATAGTCCTGAATAATCATGGTACTTCGGAATTATTTATATATTGATTATATCAAGTGTGTATTGAGATTCCACAAGGAATGGACTGTATATTGATGAATTATATTTTTGTACTGCTTATATTTACTTGGAAGGTAGGCCCTTAGAATTCATTTTTCTGGTGGGCACTATGTACCCCAGTCCATCATTTGGAATTGGCGCATTGGATCTGATTCCATAGTCTGCACCCCGTGGGTAGACTATGTACTTTCCTCCCAAAATAGTAGGCCATGTAATGTGGCCCATGAGCTTGGGTCTTATGGCCTAGTTTTTCAGTGCTTGGCTCTGTGAGAGAAGGCCCCACCATCCCCCTCCTTTTTTTTCTCTTCCTCCTTTCTTTTGCTTTCCTTTTCAATTTGGCCTTGTCTTGGTCACTGCTTCCTATGTGACCCTTCCCAGTGCAAGGAGTTGTACTATGCTTCAGAGAGCGCATAACACTTGTTTCTGTTTTATCTTGCCCCCTTGCCCCTGGGTCACTTGTAGGTTGTTCCATCATTTATTACATTGTACTTGAAGCTTGAAGTCATTATACTACATTCTAGTTCATGTTTTCTTTCTTTCTGGTAAAACGCAAAATCAAAAAACAAAAGACAAGCCACAACAATAAAACTTGGGTTTGTGTACAGCATGTATGGAAGGTTAAACGATGATGATTTAGGAATTCATTTCTCCAGCCTCAGACTGATGGGAGTGAAGTATCCATGTAGTGAATCATCAATCCAATAAATCCAAGTGTTAGACTGAGACCCTGGGTTAATGACTGGAAAGTTCTTAACAATTTGAGTTCAGTGTTTTGTCTCTCTGGTGTTCTTAAAATGACCTTTAAAGCTCGCAAATATAATTTTTCTGCTTAGCCAATAAAGGTTTCATCTCTAATACTTATGCAATGTTAAATATCCCTGAATAAGAACAAGAAAAGTATGTTTTTAACCAAAGATAGGTGTATATTTTCAAATTTATCAATATGATACACCTCCAATGGAGATTCCCGAAGCTTCATTTATGTTGGAGGCAGGTGACATGTAAGCTCACTGAGGTATTTCAGACCAAGGTCTCCGGTTCCCCAAATAGTCCTTAAAAATATGGCAAATGTCATGGCTGTCAGAATACTGAGAGGCAAGATAATATGTCCTTTAACCCTGAAGAGACTGCAAAAGCTACAACAATCAGCACTGCAGAGGATATTGTCTGTAGTTACGTCCCGTGTAGTCTCTTCTACACAAGACATTGGGGGAGTGACCCCTCTCGGAACTTCTCGGATGGTGTGACTTCCCTAACTATTTTATAATTTTTCAGCCTCTCCTTTTGATTCTGCTCGGTCTCCGGCTTCCAATTTTTAGTGTTTTTAATCTGTTGCCTATGAATTTATGCTGCAGATTTTCATAGCAGATTTCACTCCTTCAAATCAAGGAGTGAAATCTGCACAAATCTGCATCAAAATCCGCACCATTTTGTGCAGATTTGCCAATATGGAACTTGTCCTTTGTTTCAATGTTATGATTGATCAATGTATGTCACAGTGCACAGGATATAACCATGTCTATCAGTGCACTATAGGAATGTAAGCCAAACCCATACGATTTTAAAAAATGAAAGCAAAAAAAATCCAAAACCCCCACAAAACTAAATATAGCAGCTTTATTTTAAAACCGCAGAACAAATTTCATTATCTCTATAGGTACCACTTCACACGTCAACTACATCAATGAATACTTTTGAAGTACAGTAGTTGTATATCTACAAGTAAATCACAGTATTTTTGTTCCAACAACAGAAAGTTTTGATATATAGATCAGTCAGTCATAACTAATATGTGCATGAAAATAATGCCAAAATAGACTCTCTGAAGCAACCTAAAAGATAAAAAAGAATGTCAACATATTTCCCTGAGCCTAAAAAGACTTCTAAGGTATCTCTAAGATGTAGTTTGCCATCCGTAAAAACTTTCTACTGCTGTTTTTTTTAGTGCACCCTTAATTGGAGTGCTAAGGGACTATATCGCATACGGAGAGCTTTCCAAACCAGGGAGCTGCTATTCATTACTGAAAACTGACAGGCATGTCATGGAAAGCAAGTTGTACTTTTGTATCAACTGTGATACTTTAGGTTATTCCCTAAGCTTTAATATTGCATACCCTCCACTGCACCCATGTTGAACAAGACTTGGATGACAGGGAATGCCTAGAGAATTTATTTCTCTGCTTTGATATGATAATTTAAGAACAGATGGCTAAAGCTCAACCAATCCTGAATGCAGTAATCTTAGTTAGAAGGCTTTTCTGTTAGCAATCGATTTAGTTTTTATGTTCATTTTTACTTTAGTAAATTAACCAAAGTCTAGATGGATATTTTCATGTTTTGAAATATTTCTTTAGTTGAGTTTTTAATTACATTGTTTTTTTTCTAAAGTGCTTTACATCTAATTGGCACTAAATTGCCCCGATAATAAATCTGTACAGTTCCCAAATGATGTACAAATATTAAAACTATACAGCTAGCAAATAAAACTGCCGTACATTTTGCTAACAATAGTGCTACTGTATGAGCACAGGATGATAGCCTTAAAGCACTGTCTTAAGATATGGTGCCACTGTCTTCCTTCAGATTTACCATTTATACGACACAATGGTTCATCTGCTCATTTCTCCTGTAACTGCTACTTAAAGGGGTTGTCCCGCGCCGAAACGGGTTTTTTTTTTTTTCAACCCCCCCCCCCCCATTCGGCGCGAGACAACCCCGATGCAGGGACCTAAAGAAAAATCCGCACAGCGCTTACCTGAATCCCCGCGCTCCGGTGACTTCTATACTTACCGGCTGAAGATGGCCGCCGGGGTCTGCTCCCTCTGTGGACCGCAGCTCTTCTGTGCGGTCCATTGCCGATTCCAGCCTCCTGATTGTCTGGAATCGGCACGTGACGGGGCGGAGCTACACAGAGCTACACGGAGCCCCATAGAGAACAGCAGAAGACCCGGACTGCGCAAGCGCGTCTAATTTGGCCATTAGACGGCGAAAATTAGACGGCAACCATGGAGACGGGGACGCCAGCAACGGAACAGGTAAGTGAAAAACTTTTTATAACTTCTGTATGGCTCATAATTAATGCACAATGTACATTACAAAGTGCATTATTATGGCCATACAGAAGTGTATAGACCCACTTGCTGCCGCGGGACAACCCCTTTAAGGGAAAATGCAGCACCACCCACTCAGATAGGGAACACCACTATATAATGTCCATATGTGCACTGGCGTAACTTGAAGTTTCTTGACCTCAATGCAAAACCTGTAACAGTGCCCCCAACTAAAATGCTTTATTCATACTACTAGGGTTACTATATGGAGAACACAGGCCTTATGGGCCCCCTAAGGGTCCTGGGCTCGGGTGCAACTACATCCCTTATAGTTAAGTTAATCCTTAAATTGGAAGCCAGTGGCCAACGTTACTTTCATATTGCTATAGCATATGATTTATACCTCTCAACTTTTAAGCAACGAAAAGAGGACAACTATAGTGGTGAGCTTAGTGTGCTGTGGTAAATGTTCAGGACAGGCCATGCCCTTTTAACACTAAGCCATATCTTATATTTTGTAATACTACTCGTCATTGACCCCCTCATAGTAATAGTGACTGAATATGAAACTGTCCCACCAAATCTGGGATGGCTGGGACACATGTATAAGTAGTGTAGTATAGTAAACTAGCAATTGAATGATCACATCTTTAAGTCCACTAAAGGGACAAGAAAAAAGGTAAATAAAATTTCAATAATAAAAAAAAATCCTCCTTACAAAACTTTTTTTTAATAAAAAAAGAACCCACAAATATTAGGTACCGCCGTGCTAATAAAGATCTGCACTATAAAAGTATAATGTCTGTTATTCCATATAGTGAATGATGTAACAAAAAAAATGGTAGGCTTACTATTCATCTGTCTTCCAAAAAACGCAATAAAAAGTGATTAGAGATGAGCGAACACGTTCGGCCCCGCCCCTTTTTCGCCCGAACACCGAACCTTGCGAACACTTCAGTGTTCGGGCGAAAAAGTTCGGGGGCCGCCGTGCCAGCGCGGGGGGGTGCAGCGGGGAGCGGGGGGGAGAGGGAGAGAGAGAGGGCTCCCCCCTGTTCCCCGCTACTGCCGCCCGCGCCGCCGCGCATCTCCCCGCCCCCCGGCGGCACCCGGACACTTACGCGCGAACACTGCAGTGTTCGGCAAAGCGGGTGTCCGGGTGCGGATGTGTCCGTAACGGACACGTTCGCTCATCTCTAAAAGTGATCAAAAAGTGGCATGTAGCTCAAAATGGTACCAAGGAAAACTATAATTCGGCCCACAAGAAACAAGACATAACACAGCTCTGATGGCGGAAGAATATAAATGTTATGGGTCATTGAATGCGATGGTGCAAATACCAAAAAAAGGGTTTATATCACACAGTGCGGGCTGTCAAAGAAAAAGAGGAAAAACAAACTAAAAAAAAATAATGTCAGAATTGCTGCCTTTCAGTCATCTGTATGCCAAGAAACACAAAAACGTGGTTAAAAAGTCACATGTAGACAAAAATGGTATCAAGGAAACCTATCAGTCATCCCACAGCCATACACAGTGGCCAGGGATGTAGAGGAAATCTCACAGGTTAATTGTCATATAGACTATAAGTAATAGTAGTCGTATTACAAAATTATCTTGGAAAACTTCACATTGGTTCACTATTCATAGATTGTATTATACTCCATGACTTTTAAGTAAACTATTTTAAGATGTACAGAAACATAGCGTGGCACAGGGATACTGTGCTTCCCTGAAAGTAGGTCTTATCCCGATAAGATAAGGCCTCCCCCCCAAAATAGGACCTACCTAACATCCCCCCCCCCCCCCGCAAATCAATACTCACCTGGTCCGCGGTGTCCCGATAATCCCCGGCAGCACTGCGGCAATCTTCTGAGTCCTCTACATCTGCCATCTCAACTTTGCTGGTGATGGGGCTTTAATTACCCAGCTTCCAGCAAAGCGAGCGCTGTGATTGGCTCATCAAGTGCAAGCAGCCAATCACAGCCGGCGCTCGATGAGCCACTCAGTGATGTCATTCACTGAGCTGCTGTGATTGGCTGCGGATGTTGGAGGTGGACAGAGCTATACCTACCCCTCTCTTACCTCCAATGCAGACTACTGATGACTTACATGATGTAGGACCTGCTATGGCCATGTGACAGTGATATCATTGCGGGTCCTTCTTCCACTGTAGTCTCGGTAACTGCAATGCTAATATTGTGTAATGAGGGCTGTCCCACTGAGTCTGCAGTAATGTATACTAATGTATGACTGAGGAGGTGGGGGATTGGGCGGAAGAAGCTTCCTGCAGCCCAGGACTGTTGAACAGCATCTCAAGTTTAGGACTGTCCTGCAGAATCCAGAATTGTTGGGAGGCATGCAGGCTTGCCATTTCTTGTGTAAACTGTGAAGCTGGAGTAAAATGATTTAAAACTCCTGCCATCATCTCAGAAAACTTTTTAAAAAGCTGAGAAAGTTTTAGAACATCTCAGTTACTTTTGAGTCTGGTTTGAGTGTTATACTTGTGAGGCCCTACAGTACTACCATATATATTGATCGAGAGAATTCGACAGCACAAAAACTGAACACAGCTAAAATACCCAAAGGGACAGATATAACTTTAACTTCCTAAACATCATTCCAAATCAATGTAAGGAAATACCTTCTTATAACATATTCAATTTATACAACCTTTTATAAAAATGCAGACCTAACCGGAGCATACCTACGGGGGGTGCAGAGGTAGTAGTTACAGCCGACCCCCTTTGGCAGAGTTATAACTAGTACATGTAAGGTGAAGAATCCTTTAAAACTAGACCTGCAAGGGGATCTTTGGTTACGAAAGGGGTCATGCAACCAGATCACCGTGTAACCCTGTAACATTGTACTTGTTACTAGGAGTTCCCAGACTGAATGAAATCAATGAATGTTTATGCAGGAAACTTTGTGCATGTGCCAGAATTTCTGCAGACTGGTGCTTGTGCAAAGTTCCAGGTGCACATATAAGGACGTGACACAGCAGCAACTGGGCTTGGTATGCTAAAACTTGCCCCAAGAAGAGAAGGTCCATAAGAATGGAGGCGGGTGTACCGGAAAGAACCGTGGCTCCCCCTCCATTTGCTGGCGATGATCATTCCTGTGTAAAAGCACAGAAACAATTGTTGCTGGGATGACCTGTCAGGCATCTGCACCCAACAGGTTGTTCCATGTAAAAGCACCCTTAGCATGATTTGAGGCAGAGTGCAATAATGTAATGCTGAAATCACAATACACTGAAATACTGCAATATTGCATTGTATTATATGAGGGATCATAACGTCCACTATTGGGACTAAAAAAAGAAAACATTTACCAAAATATTTTTTATAAATAATTAAAAAAAAACTAATATTAAAATATCCAAAAACTCTTTACTCATCTGTAAATATCCCATTAAAATATTCTGTGATTTATCCTGCTGGTGAACACCATTCTAAGAAAAATACACAATACCAAAATTGCTTTCTTTTGATCAAAAAGTTGTATAGACCCCAATTTGTGATAAATAAAAACAATAGCTAACAGTGCAAAAGAAGCGAGCATTTTTAAATCTCCACAGATGTAAAATAAGAAAAGTTATGGATCTTAGAATATGCTGCTAAAAAATATTTCAATAAAATTTGTTTAGCATTACATTTTTATGTCATAAAACAATAAACTGTGCATATTTTTAGCTCTTTGTTAGGAAGGCCACAAGTGACAAGAGTATCACAAAGAAGGTTGCAAACAATCCCCTTTGTCCTCTCACTTGCTTGAAGAAGAAAAAACAACCAATTTTAACATTCATAATTCTTTATTGAAAAAGGAATTTCATCCAAAAAGACTAGATATCCTACTGTAAAAGCTAATCGGTCCCAAGTGAGCACACAAGCATAATGCTCCAGGTGGAGTACATGGATAGCAATTATAGATTAGCGAGCATACTCGTCCAAGCTTGATGCTTGTTCGAGTATTAGGGTGCTCGAGATGCGGTACTCGTCTCGATTAAACGAGCACTGACCATTGAATTCAATGGAGCCGGCAATACAGCCGGCTCCATTGAAAGCAATGTGCTGCGGGCAATCGCGGGATGAATTTTCGGGAAGGGCTTAAATATATATAAGCCCTTCCCTGCAATTCATCCAGAAATGTGTAAAAAAAAAAAAATGTATACTCACCTTTCTGCTGCAGCCGGAGTTCAGCCGCGTCTGGCCGGCAGTTCTCCTGAACTGCTCTCTGTAGTATTCAGCAGGTGGGGATTTAAAATCCCCGCCTGCTGAATGAGCTGCCTCTGATTGGTCACAGCCTGACCAATCAGAGGCAGCTCTCACTCACACCCATTCATGAATTCATGAATGGGTGTGAGTGAGAGCTTCCCCTGATTGGTCCCTGCGCTGAGCCAATCAGAGGCAGCACTCACTCACACCCATTCATGAATTCATGAATGGGTGTGAGTGAGAGCTGCCTCTGATTGGTCAGGCTGTGACCAATCAGAGGCAGTTCATTCAGCAGGCGGGGATTTTAAATTCCCGGCTGCTGAATACTACAGGGAGCAGTTCAGAGAACTGCAGCCGGACGCCGCTGAACTCCGTCTGCCGGGACCGGGTGAGTGTATATATTTTTTTTATTTTTACACATTTCTGGATGAATTGCAGGGAAGGGCTTATATATTTAAGCCCTTCCCGAAAATTCATCCCGCGATCGCCCGCAGCACATTGCTTTCAATGGAGCCGGCTGTATTGCCGGCTCCATTGAATTCAATGGGCTAACATCGTTCTTCTCTGCCACAGCTGTTACAGCTGTGGCAGAGGAGATCAATCTTTATGCTGACAGTTCGGGGGGGGCACTCTTGCCGCTATTGTGGCTTAATAGTGGGACCTGGAAACTTGAGATGCAGCCCAACATGTAGCCCCTCACCTGCCCTATCCGTTTCTGTGTCGTTCCCATCACTTTTGTGAATTTCCCAGATTTTCACAAATGAAAACCTTAGCGAGCATCGGCGATATACAAAAATGCTCGAGTCGCCCATTGACTTTAATGGGGTTCGTTACTCGAAACGAACCCTCGAGCATCGTGGGAAGTTCGACTCGAGTAACGAGCACTCGAGCATTTTGGTGCTCACTCATCTCTAATAGCAATCAATGAAGCTCTAAAGCAAGCACAGGAAAGAGGAAGTCCATTATATGCACTGGACGTGGACATGCTGGACTTCCTCTTCCCTATTATATTGTAAAGGAAATTATGGTTTCCCAATTAGCAGTAATTTGTTTATACAATATCTCAAATGTTTAATTTACACTGGATTGGGAGAGTTCCATAAGATTATAATGCATCTTCTTTCCAGAAACCAGCCCTGAAAGACTATAATACACTCTTCGTAAAAAAAATTCACTTCTTAGGGACTCAGAACTCTGTAATTCTTACACTAGATCCCTCCCCTGCCAATTTTACTTCAGACAGCCTGCTGTCAAGCTCACTAAAGGCCATTCCTGGTACTGCCGTCCTACATATCCATCCCCTCTGATGAAGGCCAGAGATCTTATCACAGGACCTAACTCCCTACCCCCCCCCCCCCCCCCCCCCCCCGGGGTCAGAGCTCCTTGCTTGGTAATTTTTGCTTCCTGCTGTTTTCACAGCAACCTTATGTTGAACTGTCATGATTTTCAATATGGATTTTTCAGTCACTCTTGCATCATCTCCCACCTCAGGAATGATATCTGACTTGAAGGCTGGGTTACCACGGGGCGGATTCCCGACGGAAATCCCGCGGTTTGGCCGCAGCGGGAAACCGCGAGATTTCCACCGGGAGAATCGCTGCTTCAAAACTTGCGGCGGTTTTCAAGCGACCCGGCCGCTCGCTCTTCCGCTGCGGCCGACGCTCCCATAGAGGAGAGCGCGGCAGCAGCGGAAAAAAAAAATAGACGTGCTGCGGTCAGCAAATCCGCACCGCAGTAGCGGCTTCTGCCGGCTTAGCCGCAGTGGATTTGCTGTCCTGTGTGGACGAGATTTCTGAGAAATCTCGTCCACATGGCTGGCTAATCCCGGGATCTCTGCTATCACACATCTCTCTCTATCTTCAACTAGGACTTTATGACCTCTTCTTGTTGTCTGAACATGGATTTAGGCCTCTCTTGGCTCTGAACTTTGTTAAGCTCGTTGATCAGTGATAGGTTCTCCCTCTCAAATGTCTTTAATTCCTCTCCATGGTTTGCAAAATTGGCTTATTCAAGAGCAACAGCAACCTTCCCCTGCTTCATCTCCTTATGTTTTTCTTCAATGGTTTTCTGTGGCTGCTCAGCAATGACCAATGCTGAAGCCTGGGCTTGCATTTGTGCAATGTACATTTGCATCCAAACATTTGGCACTTCACTTTGTTTAAGGTTTTTGAGTTTTTCTTTTTTGCTTTAAGGTGTTTGAATGTTCTCTTGCATCCGTTCCATTTCCTCACAATGTTTAGAGAGTTTCTTTCAATGTAGTACTCGCTTTGTTATTTTATTCTTGTAAAGGTAACATCGCCTTTCTATGCAGGTCACTTTTCTTCAAAGCCTCTTTAAGGTCCTCAAAGTTTGACAACTTATCTAAACTTTCCTCTTCTACCAACTTGAGCTACTTTGACTTTCTCTTGAGTTTCTGAGTAAGTTCATCTCAAAGCATTTCTTGTTTCGGCTCACATGCCCGTTTCTCCTCCTCGTACATCTTCTACAACATCTCAACCTCTTTCCTATGCCTTCCATCCAATTCTAATATTTCTGCTGCATGCTTTTCCTTCAGGAGCTCAATTTCTTTCACGTGTTCTTCTTGCAGTTATGCAATTTCTTTAGAAAAATCTCCGCTTTACAACCTGTCTACGTTCATCAATTAAATGCTTAGCTTCAAACAGATTCTTGCTCTGGAGGATTGGTAGGTCTTGTGCCCATTTGTCATTCAATCGTTCTCACAGACGAATCAAGACATCCTTCTCTTTGAGCAGGTTTGCCTGCCTTAACTCAAGATATGCAGAGTGCATGTTGTTCAGACTGAGACGCATGGCTTTCATTTCCATATGTGCTGACCGGATCTGCTCAGTCTCTATACTGTGTGCATTGTCTAGCTGTTGCTTTAGTTCTTCCAGTATCTGTTTCTCTGTGTTCAGACCTGAACACAACTTTTGTATTTCTCTCTCATGGCTGCCTTTTAGAAGCGTAATTTTGCTTTCATGTTCCTGATTTACTAAAGCAATCTGCCCCCTCCAGCTCTCTCCAGAAACCTCCATCCTCATCTTAAACTGTGCATTCAGACAATTAACCTTTTCTTGCAGAGTGTTCCCTAGATCTTCTTTGGTGTGGAGTGCAGCTAGGTGATTGGGCTCCAGTCTCTGTGCTTCTCTTGCAATTAGATGCAAGCTGGCAGCTTTCTTTTTCAACCGCTCCTGATATCTTTCATTAGCAGCTTGACTTGCTTCTTTTGCAATTATTTTGGTCTTCAAAAGAATATTCATGTTAGCACGCATCTGGATAAGTTCCTCTTGAACTCTGTGCAGCTGTTCACTTTCTTTTCCATTTTGTACATCTTCACTGTCTCCAACTTCTGTCATCAGAGAAGCAGTTTTGTTTTTATTTTTCTTACCTGTAGGCACTGCGGAAATTTGGTTGCCACTAGCAGCTACATTAGTTCTACCAATCTGATTGGTCCCGCTGAGCCAATGAGAGGCAGCAGTCACTCACCCATTCATAAATTCATGAATGGGTGTGTGAGTGAGAGCTGCCTCTGATTGGTCAGGCTGTGACCAATTAGAGGCAGCTCATTCAGCAGGCGGGGATTTTAAAGCCCCGGCTGCTGAATACTATAGAGAAGCAGTTCAGGAGAACTGCCGGCGGCCGCCGCTGAACTCCGGCTGCAGCGGAAAGGTGAGTATACATTTTTTTTTTATTTTTACACATTTCTGGATGAATTGCAGGGAAGGGCTTATATATTTAACCCCTTAACGACGGCCCCATCGGGAAACTACGTCCTCAGAAAGTGGGCCTTAATCCTAGAGGACGTAGTTTTATGCATCCTCTTTGGATTGATGCCCACTGGCCTGAGGACGTGACAGCTCCATGCTGTCAGTGCCTGCAGGTAGCCGACAGCATGGAGCTGTCATCCCAGGATGCGGGCAGTCCCCCCCGGTATTGCGATCGGCGCTATAAAAGGAATAGCGCCGATCGCAAAAAAGTAAATAAAACAGTGTAAAAAAGTAGTAATTCAGCTGCTATGATGGATCGGATCCATCACGACAGCTGAAAATACTCACACGGCTTGTCGGCGGTGTTCCCCGGAGATCTGGTCCTCCCGGACCCGCCGGCAGCCTTCTGCGCATGCGCGCCAGACGATGACGTCACGCGCACACGCAGAAGCCCGGGTGTCCCCGGCAAATTTAAAATCTCCTGGCTCCCGGCTCCTGAAGGTAGCCGGGAACCAGGAGGTGTTACCGGGGACCACTGTGAGCGGTCCCCGGGCCCGCGATCACCGCTATCCATTGCGATAGCGGTGATCGCGAAAAAGTTGAAAAAGTAAAACAAAAGTAAAGTTTCACCTCCCCTCATGGATCGGATCCATGAGGGGAGGTGAAGATACTCACCCCCGGTCCTCTGCGATGTCCCGATGTCCCGGGACCCGAAATCCCCGTCTGTGCATGCGTGTCCGATGATTGACATCGGGCGCGTGCACAGAGGGGCTCGAGACCCAGGAAATTCAAAATTGCTCTGCTCCTGGCTGCCATGTGTGGCCAAGAGCAGAGGGATGTCACCAGGGACATGATCACTGTCATCCAACGGATGACAGTGATCATGTAAAGTAAAAAATGACCGGATAGGAATTACGGATTCCGCATGCGTTTGATTAGCGGTAATACGCAGATCAATCGCATTGGATTACACAATTCCGCTCACATTAGTGGGTTGGAATTGTGTAATCCACTCGCAGAAAAGAGAACGCAGCAGGTTCTATTTTACCACGGATATCCGCAGCATAGAGCCCATTGTGCTCCATGGTCATGGATATACCTGCAGCCCATACGCAACTACGTTGTATACGGGCTGCGGGTACCCGCGTCATCGCTAAGCGACGGTGCGGGAAATACAAACAACAACAAAAAAAAAAATGTACTGCGCATGACCGCCCGTGTAAGTACGCAGTTATGCGCAGTACATTACGCGGCCGTACGCAGGGTCACAGCCGGGCTCACAGCTGGGATCCACCTACGGCTGCGTAAGTCCGGCGTTATTCAGACCGCTACCTGTAATACGCAATTTACAAGAAGCCCCGGGAACACTCGCCTTCCTGCAGTTCCAGGAGCACCTTGTTGAGCGCCTTCTGTGTGAGACCGCCGCACCTCGTCAAGCTTACGGAGACTCACGGAACGCCACTTTTTACACCCCATCCCCGCCACTGAGGTCAAAAAATGACCCCCAAAAAGCATGAGAGGAGGGGGGATACCCGATTTTATTGCCCTATGTGCCCATCCCAACCAGCCTCCGTAATTACCCGTCTTTGGAAATACCACACAGTTCACATTATTACTTTTATCTAAGATTTGGGGAACGCCGAAAAGGGCGTGGAGGGGGGGGGGGGGATTTTTAGGGAGTCAATTTTTATTCCGTACAAATGAGCAATGGGGCCTGGAATGTATTCAGTTGTGCCCTGCAATCAAACGGGTGTTCCCTCCATTACAGGCCTTGCCATGTTTCCTATAAGTAGATTAGGGCCACAATGGGTATGTTTTTGAACACGGGACAAACGGGGGTATCCATTTTGGGGTGAAGGTCTTCATTCCTATGTACACTGTACAAAAAAAACCTGTTTTTAAATTGACAAAATTGCCAAAAAAATGAAAATCGTAATTTTTTCCTTCTGCTTTGCTGAAATTTATTCAAATACTGTGGGGTCAAAATACGCAGTACAATCCTAGATGAATTCATTAAGGGGTCTAGTTTTTAAAATGGGGTCATTTGTGGGGGTTCCTTATCGTTTTGGACGCTCAATGGCTCTATAAGTGGGCAATGGGGCCTGGAATTTATTCCGTTGTACCCTAAAATCCCACGGGTGCTCCTTCCATTATAGGCCTAGCCATGCGTCCTTTAAGTAGATTAGGGCCACAAGGGGTATGGTTCTGAACACGGGACAAACAGGGGTATCAATTTTGGGGTGAAAGTCTTCATTCCTATGTGTGCTGTATAAAAAAAAACAGTTTTTAAATTGATACAACTGCCAAAAAAATGAAAATTGTAATTTTTTTCCTACTGCTTTGCTTAGATTTATTCAAAAATTGTAGGGTAAAAATACACAGTACACCCCTAGATAAATTCGTTAGGGGGTCTAGTTTTCAAAATGGGATCATTTGTGGGGGTTCTCTGTCGTTTTGGCCGCTCAAGGGCTCTACAAGTGGGCAATGGGGCCTAAATCACCTTCATGCTAAATTTCTGTTCTGAAAGCCACCGACTACTCCTTTCATTTTGGGCCCCGTTGTGCATCCAGACAAAAGATTAGGGCCACAATGGGTATGTCTCTGAACATGGGAGAAACAGGGGTATCCACTTTGGGGTGCAAGTCTTCATTCATGTGTGTGCTGTACCAAAAAAGCAGTTTTTAAAAACGACAGAATTGCCAAAAAAACGAAAATCACAATTTTTTCCTTTTGCTTTGCTTCAATTCATTCAAAAACTGTGGGAACAAAATGGTCAGTACACCCCTAGATAAATTCGTTAAGGGGTCTAGTTTTCAAAATGGGGTCACTTGTGGGGGTTCTCTTTGGTTTTGGCCACTCAAGAGCTCTACAAAAGTGCTATGGGGCCTAAAACGCCTTCAAGCAAAATTTATGTTCTGAAAGACACCGACTACTCCTTTCATTTTGGCTCCCGTTATGCATCCAGACATGAGATTAGGGCCACAATGGGTATGTCTCTGAACACGGGAGAAACAGGGGTATCCATTTTGGTGTGTAAATCCTCATTTTCATGGGCTCTATAGGAAAAAAATATGTCTTTAAGATGACATATTTGCAAAAATATGAAATTTTATTTTTTCTCCCCTAAATTGAACTAATTCCTGAAAAAAACTGGTGGGGTCAAAATACTCAGTGAATACACTAAGGAGTGTAGTTTTTAAAATGGGGTCATTTGTGGGTGTATCTATTATTCTGACACTTATGAGCCTTTGCAAACTTGCCTTGGTGCAGGAAAACAAAGTGCTCCTCAAAATGCTGAAAAGTAATGTTAAATTTGTACGTCCTCTAAATGGTTAAAAAAAACACAAAAGTTTTTCAAGTGTGCATTCAGAATAAAGTAAACAGATGGAAATACATATCTTATCAAAAATTTGTACAGTATGTTTGGACATATTTGAGATATTACGGTTGAAAATGTGAAAAAATGACAATTTTTTCAAAATTTTTCCAATATTGGTACTTTTAATAAATATACACAAATTATATCGGTCTCTTTTCACAATCTAAATGAAGTACAACATGTGGCGAAAAAACAATGTCAGAATCACTGGGATATGTAAAGCCTTTACGGAGTTATGCCACGTTGAACGACGCATGTCAGATTTCCAAAATTTGGCTCCGTCACTAAGGCGCAAACAGGCTTCGTCACTAAGGGGTTAAGCCCTTCCCGACAATTCATCCCGCGCTCGCCCGCAGCGCATTGCTTTCAATGGAGCCGGCTGTATTGCCGGCTCCATTGAATTCAATGCATTGGACAGCTCCGGCCCGTTTCTAATGAAACGCGGCTAGGAGCAGATTTTTCAGGCGATTTTTTGGCCCCAGTCACACGATTTGCGAATGCGCATCCGTCATGCGATCCGCAAATCGCGCGAAAAAATGCCCGTGTGACTAAGGCCTGAGAACCATTCCCTTTTCCCTGATACCTTCATTCTGTTATTCCTGATACCTTTGTTCCATTTCCGATATATCCTGATGGAATCGCTCCCCACTTTCGTCACTCGTGGCACTGCAGTCGTCAGGGAAGAAATCCGGGTGATAATGGAGGAAATGGATTTTGAGTGACATGTTGCAACCTAATCGATGGTACTTTTCTAGACGTTTATTCACAATCTCAACGTAGTTGTCAACGCTTTGATTTCCCAGGAAGCAAGGCACAACATCTTTAAATGCCTCCCATGCTGCTTTCTCATGACCCTGAAGAACTTCATCAAAGTTTTTATCTTTAAGAAGATAACGAATCTGCAGATCAACGAAGATGCCTTTGTTAACTTTAGTATCACTGAGCTGTGGAAATTTTCTTCTGAAGTGCTAAAAAGCTTCTGCACCATGGTTCATCCCCTTTAAAAAGTTCTTCATGAGTCCAAGTTTTATGTGTAGAAGGGGCTTAACTTAAATGGGCTACATCTCAGAGCCCAGGGCTAACTCAAAGTTTTCAATGTCATTTTCGTTTCTTCCATGATTAACCCCTTAATGACGCAGCCTTTTTTTCCCCCATTTTCGCTTTTTCATCCCCTCTTTAAAAAAGTCATAACTCCTTTATTAATCCATCAACATCACTATATAAAGGCTTGTTTTTTGTGGGACAAGTTGTAGTTTTTAATGCTGCTATTTAAAGTACTATATAATGTACTGAAAAACTTTTAAAAAATTTTAAATGGAGTAAAATGACAAAACCCCCCCGATATTCCACCATCTTTTAGTGCAAGTTGTTTCTACGGCGTACAAACTGCAACAAAAACAACATGATAACTTTATTCTATGGCTCAGTATGATTGCTACGATACCAAACTCATATAGTTTTTTTTTTTTTTTACCCTACTCTTTTTTTTTTTTTTCAAAGACATTTAACTTTTTTCTATTATTTTCTGTGGTCATCTTGTGCGTGCAATAACTTTTTTATTTTCCATCAACATTGTTCAGCAAGGGCTCATTGTTTGCGGGATGTTCTGTAGTTTCTGTTAGTACTAATTCGGAATACATACGACTTTTTAATCGCTTTTTATTGCATTTTTTCTGGGAGACAGAGTGACTGAAAAAGTGCCTTTCTGGCGTTCTATTTTTTCTTTCGGACGACGTTCACCGTGCAGAGTAAATAATGTGCTAATTTGATAGATCGGACTTTTACGAACGCGGCGATAGCAAATATGTATTTTTTTATGATTTAGATTTTTTAGTTACAGATATGGCAAAAGAAGGGTGAATTTTTAAACTTTTATAACTTTAAAAAAAAAACAAAAAAAAAAACTTTATTGATCTTTTTTTAAATGAACTTTTAAGTCCCCCTAGGGGACCACAATATGCGATGCTTTGATTGCTCCTGCAGTATAACATAACACTATAGCATTACGTCATACTGCATTCTGACTGGCAGCCTATCAAGCCATCCCACAGGAATGGCTTGATAGGCAGCCATGACACCTGCATGGCTCCCCCAATCTCACCGTAGGGGGCCGTACGGGACCCCCGAACGAAATGCCGCTGTCAGAATTGACAGCAGCATTTAAAGGGTTAATAGCCGCGATCGGCTGAACAAACATATATTTTTTCTTAAACGCTACTGCACCACCTTGCAAAAAAAACATATTAAGCTGTCACATGACTTTGCAATCATAATATCATACTTTTGTTCTGTGGCATTTCTAACAACTCTTTTTAAAATAGACACAACCTGCAATACACTTTTAGCAGCATGTCCATCAGGTTTTACAAGTCTATTATGCACCCAGTTACCAATCCCTGGGATGATTTCACCACCCTTCAGACTTGTCTTGCGGCACTGCAGCACCTCAGAACACATCTGCCCTTGGGCACAGTTCACATTATCATAGTGGAACTCCAACCACCAACTGCTCAGAGACGTCTTTCTGGCTCACATGATTAAACCGTTGTAGAGAAGACTTTGTAGGAGGCTACACATGATCCTCTTCTTCCCACAACCTTCAGAAGTATGGAAAGTCTTAGCCCAGAATGAACTTCACTTTTTGCTCTTCTCCCTGTTCCAATTGTCCTCCAGAGAAACAGACCTTTGTGATAGTCCTTTGGCAGGGACACACCCTGTTATGCCATCACATCTGAAGAATTAGCTTCCAACTGCACCCAACATTTTTCATCATCCTCTTTTTGCTTAACTATCTGCTGTAGTAATGTATGTAGAATTTCCTCCATATCTCACTCCCACAAAAGTGAGAGTCTTGTATCCACAATAAAGACAGTCTCACAGTCTGTGGAATTTTTGGCTTCCAGCCCTTTACCTCTCTGTAATGCCAGCAGCAGACTTTTCATACACAGTTTATTCAGCTTTCAGCCTTCCTGACTATTTAGCTGCAACACATCACTTTCATATGTAGAAACCATCCTGTTCCACTGACCACAGGACACCAGGCATTCAGGACACCATAGCAGTGTCCTGCAACATTTTCTTGTGCCCGCATCTGAAACACCATGTGTGGCAACTTGAGGGTTATTACCTCATCGTATCGCCATCTTTCCTCCACCAGATGGATGGTTGAAACACCAGTAAAGCACATACAGGCCGTCTAGTACAAACTTAATAAAATCATTCTTTATGGCTTAAACATATTGCCAGCACAGTTGCGCCTGAACAAAGCAAAATTCTTCCACTTCCCCAGCTTTTGAATCTCCATGGAAAGATAGGTGCAGCCCCAATCTTCCCCACACAATGTATTCATAAGATAGGGCACGTCCTTTTCTTTTCTCGTCCGTAGTTTTCATGGCTACGAAATCCCAATAGTGAAAACAAAACTGAAATCAGTGGTTTCATTTTGTCCCGTTATAAGTCCATGATTATCACGGTCACATAAGTGGAGAAAACCACGTTCATGCGTTTTTGCCCTTATTGTGGTAAATTAAAAAGAACTCAAACACAATCTTCACACTGTTCTTAATTGTCACAGTGTACACAAACATATAGAAATCCCTGGCCATCTGGCCACTAAACAACATAAAGTAGTATGCAAAATTTCTCCAAGAGAAAAAGTTATGAAGCCGATATATAGTTTAAAAAGGACATGTTTTTTTTAATACATCGTTGCCCTTACATATCCACGTTAAAAAAAACACAGGGGATGCGTTTCAGCTCTTCCACAGAGCCTTTGTTCTCAGCTGGAGCTGAGACATATGACACTATTAGGACGGCAAGTATAAACTTTCTTTTTTCTCACTAAATAACATATGTTACTCTGTCTTCCATGCAAGCCTAGAGCCTAGAACATATAACATCCATCATCTCATACCCAGCCAGGGTGCCAGTCTGGGGGACCTGAGATAAAAGTAGGAAAAATTGTGATTATAAGCGCAATCCTATTTAACTCAAAGAGGCACGAGACGTGTTTTTGAGCTTGACTTGTTTTTATTGAAAGTTAATCCAGCATATAGATGCGTTTCGGGGCCATTGTGCCCCTTCCTCAGTACTTTAGCTGGGGATACACAACCAGTAGTGGTGTGTTCACTTTGGAGAGGAGGGGGACACTCCTCTGCAAAGAGAACACACCACTGCTGGCTTTGTATCCGCGAAAAGCGTCTATATGCTGGATTTGAGTCAAGCTCAAAAACATGTCTCGTGCCTCTTCGAGTCCTGAATGACATCATTGAATGGCTGGGAATGGTTCATCGAACACCTGCTTTGATTGGCTGGGGCAGCGCTTGTGAACCAATTGAAGCAATAGCTTGCTGAAGGCAGGGTATTCAAGCCCTGTCATCAGCAGGAAATGCTTCTTCGGCATTGAGGACTACATGGAAGTCTGCAGCAGCCCCATAACCCAGTGGGATGGACCCGAACGACAACTGCTAAGTGAGTATGAGACACCGCCCTGAAAATAAGACCCTGTGCCTGTCAGGTCCGGAGGCTCTGGGGGTCTCCATGCCTGCACTACGGGCCCTATTGCCTGGGCCATGGGGTGCAGTGCAGAGGAGTCAGAGTCTTGGTGACATCCCTGAGGCCCCGGTGATCTGGTGCGCCTAGTTAGCTGGGTTGCTGGAGATGCAGCAGGTTACTGCCCGCGCCGCGTCCCCATTGCCATGACGCCCGGGCGCGCTTGTTCTGCAGTTGCTGCTTGAGGTCTGGGTCTCTGCTCTGCACTCCCTGCTGGATGTCTGGATCTCAGCTCTAGAGTTGCTGCTTTATGTCTGGGTCTCTGCCTGTCCTTAGCAGACGCTGGGGGCTGTTCTCCCAGCTTCTTGCGTTTGGGTTCTGCTGCTGTCAGGCTCCCCGCCCCGATCAGCTGCTGGGGCAGGAGTTCTGGCAGCATTTAAAGGTTTCAGTTTTCCTCCTAGGTTGCCAGTGTATGTTTGGTCTCCAGCTACACCCGCGGTCCTTTGTATTGATCTCCTGCTTTGACCTACCTGGTCTGGACTTGACTTTGCCTTCGCCTGACCCCTTGTACAGCGTTCTCTCCCATTGCCGACCCGGATTGCCTGACCTGACTCTATGTTTGTTTGTCTCTTGTATTTGTCTGTGTGTCTGGCTCCTGCCCCTGCATCTCTACCCAGTCTAGGGACTGTTGTCCAGTTGTCGCCCTAGGGCTTAGCCTATGGAGCAAATAGGTAGGGACAGGGGTTGCGGGTTATTCAGGGGCTCCCAGTCACCTGGACCCCAGATTCCTGACAGTGCCTCTTATTTTCGGGGAATCATGGTATTTGAAATGCATAGAAAATAACTTGGACTTTGGGTCTGTTGATTCATTTTTAGATGTTGCATTTACTTAGCATGAATGTATTTTTGGATTTTCCGCACTGGGGCAACTTGTTTTACCATTGGAAGCATGCATATTATCCTTGCATAGAGTTTTAAGAGGTATCAGGCTGTTAGATTCCTATTTAAACATTCTGCAGTGGTAAACATGGACAAGCCACTGAAGAACTAATCTTGGTAAGACTTTTGATCTTGATCTTCCCCCACGCACACATTAGATTCATTGCAATGATTTTCAAAGTCTGAGATATATTCCTAACACATTCACAAAAAGCTGCACCGACTCAGGAGAAAGGCATTAATGTGGTGATATTGGATTTAATCTCACCTTGGTTAAATGTAATAGCTCAACTGTCTGTTCTGGTTATCGTGCAATTCACAACAGAGCAAAAGACAAAAAACTGTGGAGTCATTTGGCAGTGATCAATTGCAACTGAAAATGTTGAAATATTATTCTTTCATTTGTTAGAGTCAGTAAAGAAATGTGACTAGACTTAAGAGGCTCCTCGATCTTTTTACGGCAATTTAAGTTATTTTCATTTTTAAAAAAAATAAAATCACTAAAATGGATTAAAGCAAGTATGCTACCCACTCACAGCAGTGGCGTAGTACCCCCTAAAAAGTGCCAGTGTTCTAGGATTTAAGGCTAATTTCACACGGGCGAGTATGATATGGGTCCGTGAATTCTGCCCCCATATTGCGCTCGCCATCCATGTGTAATCCTCAAGGATGTGAGGCGTTTTCATATGAAAACAATCTTGTATCAGTTTGGGAATGCTGACAACTGCGATGGAAGTTCACTGAGTTTCTTCCATTGTTTTCAATGGGTGACCTTGCATCGCGTGCACCTAGCACATGGTGCAATGCTGCCGCCGCCCTCATTGAAAACAATGGGTGATGCAAGAGCACGCACAAGATTAAACATGCCGCGATTTTTTTCCCACATAGCATCATCGAGGTGCCATGCAGGCAAACATCGCTCATGTTCATCTCAGTGGGGATGGAGGGATTCCTCAACAGAGGAGAGGAATATTCAATGTAGTGGGGAGAGAGGGGTTCCCCTGCAGCAGAGCTGGAAGGATATCTCTGTAGCGGGTACAGAGGGGTTCCCCTGCAGGGGAGAAGGAGGAATCAGGGGAACCCCTCTCTCTCCGCTGAAGGGGAATCCCTCTGGGCCCACTGAGATGAAGGGAGTGCCCAGTGATAAACGGGGTTACCCCGGGGCTTTCCTTCATTGCTTTCTCTCTCTCACCACTATAGGGGAATCCTTTCATCTCCCTTTGCCGGCCGGCTCGCATAGTCTCCCATGGGAGTCTATGGAGGTCTCTGCACTTTGCACACCAAAGATAGGTCAGGACTTATCTTTTCACGCAGCAGGGAATTCCAGTTGCTGAATTTCAGGCGACAATGTCCTATTTTTTTAGGTGTGATTTTTTTTTTTTTTTTGCGCAACTAAAATTATTTCGTCTGACTGTTTTTATAGAAAACCATTGGTTCTAAGGGTGACTACCCACTACAGTTTTTTTTTCACTGCGAAATTCGCAGCCTTTTTTTTTTCTGCAGGGGTCTATGGGACTTGTAATGTTAAAATTGCGATTTCGCGGTAAATTGAAATTTTGCGCGATCGCGATTTTAACATTACAAGTCCCATACACCCCTGCAGAAAAAAAAACGCTGCAAATTTCGCAGTGAAAACAAAAACTGTAGTGGGTAGTCACCCTAATAGTTGCGTTTTTTGGGGGCATGTAAGTTAGCTGCACAAATTTCGTTGTATGAATGAGCCCTTTCCCTTGCTTTTTTAGACTTTTATTGCAGCTTTCTGCATAACAAGCTCATGTGAACGATCCCATTGAAATCAATGGATTTGCTCCGTCACATTTTGCAGGCGTGAATTTCACGTGCTTGAAAATGCAAAACCATGTGAAAACACAATCATCTGTTTAAGCCCTAAAGGGCAACTTCAGACGGCCGTATGTGCAAATACACTCACCTCAAGGACATCACATTTGCGCAGTGAACAAGTTTTGATGAGGTAGATTTGAGTGCATGCATAGAACTGTCCTTATTGCTCATGCAATGTCAGTTTATGCACTCCCCTTCCGTGGATCAGGCTAACTACAGATGGATGAGCGCAATATTGGGCTGATATAGCGCTCGCCAGCATGTGTTTTTATGGCGACATGAAGCGTTTTTTTCTGGCAAAAACACATCCTATCACTTGTGTGAAGTAGCGGTCTTCTGGCATGGCTTTCAGTCGCGTTGGAGGATCGGCAAGCATTTCCCATTATTTTCAATGAGAAACCTTGCATTGGATTTGTGGGCACACTACCTGCCGTGCAATGTATTTTACTGTCCCACTAAAAACAATGGGCGATGTGTTCCGAGGAAAGCAAAAAAATGGGACCTGAAAAGAATGGGGTTCACATTCGCTCAAGATTTGCGTGTCTCACAATGCACAAATCTTACGCAAGTTTCTCAGCCGTGTGAAACCATCCTTAAAAGGCTATTTAGTCTAATGAGGTCCAGATGTATTCTTTTTTTTTTTTTACAGAATGGAACATTTGCACACTTCCCATAGACTTCTATGGGGCCACTGGTGCGCAAGTACACTGTAAAATAGAACGGCACCTATTTTTTGCACATGCATTTCAAGACGCACTCATGAGAACGAATCCATTGACATCAATGGGTTCTATTCTCTGCGCATAATGTCCATATAGTTTACGCACGCAAAAATGTGCAAATGCGGTCGTGGGAAGACGCCCTGACATAAACAGGAACTGTAATCCAACTTCATCTGTATAGCTCCCAATTTAATCCACACTTGTTATGATTCAAAATTATTTCTCAACATCAGATGTCTGGACATTTTTGACAGGGACAAAGTGGATTACTGGGGGGGCACGTGGTAATCGGCTTGCAGCCTCTTTAGTGGTGCACATACTTTAATGCATAGTAAGCTGAGAGCTAACCAACAATCACTGCTGCAGTTTATAGTAAGATGATAAAGTACAGGAAAGAAATCTGATTATAATACAAATTGAAAAATATTCTAACTCTTTATTTGCCAACTAGTACATTATTACAGACATTGCCATCCATGTACCAAAAAGGTTTCCTGCATACATATATGACTATTTATTTTTATTTACGAGTCCTATATTTACACATTTGACTCATAGATATATACATATTGCTCTTATTTTACAATCAAGTGTCCACAGGCTAGATATTTTGCAACTTGCAGTACTGACACACACATATCGACTCTTTGCTACATTAAAAGAAAAGGAAATGTCTGCAGGACAAGCCTGCCTTGAAGGATAAGTTTCTCTGGACCAAAGCCTATGCAGACCAATACATACAAAAATCAACATCAAGTTCCCTGTCAAAATCTGCACTAAATAATGTGGCTTTTGACTTGGATCACCAAAGTAGGATATGCTGTGGATTTATTGCAGATGCGCACCAAAATCCGCCTGGTATGAACATACGCTGAAAGTGGATTGCCAGCAGTTCTTGCTAAGACACATTTACATATAACAATATGTGTATCAGTTAGTCCCCAGACCAGAGGGAAAAATGAAAGACTCAGACCAGACAATTGGCTTCTCCTCTGCTTACTATACAGAGAAAATGAAGCAGCTCACCAGCAGGATGCACAGACTTGTTCGGAAACAATTGCAGAAGGCAGCAAGAAAAGCTGTCATGGCTTTATTGAGGCATATTAAAATCCCAACAGGAAGGAGATACAATGGTGCTACAACTGACACGTATTAAGCTGTCACAGCAGCACTTAAGAACACGGCGCACCTGCTCAGTTTAAAAAGAAACATACAACCAATAAACAAACAAATGTTTCTGCAGTTTCTACACTTTTTTTTTTCAACATACCTGCTAGCAATATTTCATCTATGTGCACTTAAGACATTGAATGGGTCAGTCTTCCCATTAGGTAAAGCAAAACGATCAAAAAGGACTTCATATACAAACATACTGGATTTTTTGTTTGAAAACCAGCGCCCAATTTGGTTTTAAAAAGTGATCTAACCTGATTTTCCACTGCTAAGGGTTAATTACCAGGTGCTCTATCTCCCTTTTCTCTCCCTTCTTTCTGCTTAGTCACATGACTACTTTTTTGCTTCTTTATTGGTTGTATGCTTCTTTTTAAACGGAGTAGGTGCGCCGTATTCATATGCTGTGACGGCTTGAAACGTGTCAGCATGTCGCGCCATTGTATATCCTTGCTGCTGGAGTTTTAACATGCCTCAATAAAGCCGTGATTTTAGGGATGCCGGATCTCTTGCTTGCTGCTCACTGTTTAAATCTGTTGCTGAGCACTGTTCTACGGTATCTTGGTGCCTAAGGCCTCCTGTCCGATAATCCGGCTGCAAGTAGCGCAGTGCACACTCTCCATAGCATTGCTATAGAAAGCGCAGCCCCCTGTCCACAAGTGGAGAATCATATGGTAGCAATTCTCCGCCCACAAGACTCAAATTGCGGCATGCCGCGATTTGCTACAATTCTCCACAGTGAGCCTATCTATTAGATAGGCTCACCACTAAGGCCTGTCAGCACTCCCCCTCGTCCCCCGCAGTGGAATATCGCTGGCGATTTTCCGTTACGGCCATGGACAGGGGGCCTTATAGCGCCAGAACATAGCATAAAGCAATGCTAACAACATCCTGATGCTCAGCAGCAGGCTGGTGCAGCAAGCAGAGCAGAGACTAGGACTCCCAGGAGGTACGTATATTGGCACGTGCTGTCCACTTTGATAGTGGACCATATGTCACCGCTTTTCAACTGTCTGTCCGCTCAATTCTATTGGTGGGCAGCTGAACAATACTGCTGAAGCAGGAGGTCCCTTTGCCAATTTGGGCTTGGGCAATTGCCCAGTTTGCTCTCTCTCTAATGTCAACCCTGAAAAAAGGTGACATATTTCAAATCCTTTATGAAATCCTAAATCTGTCACATTCCACAATTTCCTACAAACAGTGTTTGTTTGACAGTTGTAGGCTGATATCTGATTGATACATGCTTTACACACTTCAACCTTCATGCACAAAACTAGCTTTTCACACAAACATGACTATTGTAGTTATTGTACTGTATTACTCTTTATGACAGATACAATATGATAGTAGTCAAAGATGAGCTAAGCTCAATATTACCAATATAAATGGAAACTGTTAGAATGTATCACATCATTAAGTACATTTGCCCCATAAAAGTGCCCTCTCATTTAAATGGACCTGTGATTGCTAACTTACCTATCCACAGCTATAGCTGACATAGAGTAGATGCTGGCGAAGATAGCTGTAATTGGGAAGAAGTTATGGAATCTGCAATATGCTTCCCCAAAATACCATTCATTGTGAAGAGCATAGATGAAATTCACCAAGGTATTGAAAGCAGCCATCGATGCATCAGAGAAAGCCAAGCTGACCAGAAAATAGTTTGTGACTGTCCGCATTCTTTTGTGAGCTAGTATGATCCACATGACAATGATATTACCGAATACAGCTACAGCCACCATTGATCCATAAGCCAATGACCAGAGGGCTATACGCCAGGGAGGTTGCACAAATCTGTGCGCAACCGGGGAAGTGACATTAGTAGTTTGAGTCACATTCTTCTGCCATAGCAAACCTTCCCCAAGAGGAGCAAAAATCCCCACTCCATCCTCGGCTGTCACATTTATTGGAGAGGAGGTCATTGTTGTTCCTTCTACAAAAGTCTTTGAAGAGTTCTGATAATCAGTGTAAGAATGATAGGTTCAAGTCAAAGTTCATCATACAATCAGCTGAGGACTGTCTTGCACATTTCCATCAATGACTATTAGAAACACAAGTGAGATGAATATAGAATATATGAACTTCTTGCTAAGTTCCTTCCAGGGAGCTGAGAACAAGTGAAGGCATAGAGAGCCGGAACAGGGTTTTATAGAATGAGTTCCTCCAATGTCTAGGAAAATGCCTGTGACATCAGAGCAGGGAGGGAGATGAGTGAAAGACCACAGGGTGCACTTATACACTCCCTCCTTGTGCACAGGTAGTCTCAGCATTGCTTACAGTACACAGAGGAGACATTAATGCCAGCCAGTCGTTGTCACAGGTGTCAGGATATTAGTGTCACCATGCCTGGGGCTTGCTGTGATGCTGCTTTATTTATGCACTGTGTATGAAGCATTCTCTCAAGAGGGGATGTCAGGTCCATGGTGCTGAAATGTCTCTTCTGATGCTGCTGCACTGCATAAAGCATATTTATGGGATATAAACCATTGCCATATTTGTTTGTAAACAACAGAATCCCTTTTATCTGTCTGTACATTCTTCCATCCAGCAGGGTCCAGGGTGCTGAATTACTGGAGGGATCGTTCTTCTCAATGAATCCTCATAGTATCTGTATCACCCATGTAAACTGACTGCTGCCTGGATGGAGAAGAGCTTCAGTGTGCAGCTAATCTGCTCCTGGGCTGAAGAGAATGCTTCAGTGCACAAGGACAACAGTTAACCCTTGCAGATAATACAGATTGACCTGAAAAGTATCAAATGAGAAGGATTAGATGCTAATTATTTCTAATCTGAAGTAATTAAAATAAAATGTGCTGTAATTGGCCACATGAATACATTCACAGTGTTATAGTACTTCTGTATCATCCACTCTTATCCCTGCTCACTGCAAAGTATAGCACATTTCATACAGACGAAGCAAGGTGCTACCGTATGTCCTGAGATTCCTGACTACAGAACATCAACATATTATCTGCACCCTGCCAAATTCCCACCTTCGGATGGAATAGAGCACAGTTTATCAATGCAGCATGAAGGTTCACTTATATTGTGCTTTTTGCATGTGTTCTCAGGAAAATGCATTATTGCAAATGTAATCTATCTATCTTCACTACTTCTGCTTATTTTCAGTTTTAGAAAAAAATTTGCAATTTTAGTTTCAAAAACAATACTAGAATGATATTTATTAAATCTTATCACTTAACCCTTTCCAATCCAATTTGTATCCTGGTTTTCCTAGGGGGCTTACTCTTTTTCTGCCATTATACACCAGCGCTATATGCTGGCTAAAGCCAGTACTGCATGAGGTGACACGTTGGATAGGCTCCGACAGCAGAGAGGCTGGCAATATAGAGTAAGAGAACCCCGGACGGACGTCTTCCAACATCAGAGCTGTGCAGCCTTAAATCATAATGTCTTTAGACGTCAGACGGTGGATTGGAAAGGGTTAACACAACCCAGCCTGCACACTCCAATCCGCTAACACACTCAGATTAAATACCCCTCAAATACGAACTTCACATGCTCGCCTACAGGACTTCACCAGAGCAGCACCTATCCTCTGATACCCCAAGGCATCTGGACAATTCACGATGCATGAAATTTCAGATGCGCCATAAAAACTCACCTCTTCAGGGAGGCATACCAAATTCCCTGACCTAGTCCCCCTGCCCCTCCCTATGGCTCCCAACATCTTCTACCCTGATTATTGCATACAACCTCTATCCCTGCACCCCCTTACTGTCCTCACCCTGTTTGCTTTCTAATAACTGATTTCCACATGTAATTCCCATACTGCCTGTGTTCCCCCATGCTTCACCTTCCCCCCTTGTACCTCCTGCATCCCCCCTACCCCATTTGTTTCAAACTGATCCTATATCACATGTAATTGTTGTATTGTCTGCGTTTTCTCCCATGCTTGAAAGCGCTGCTGAATAAGTTGGCTCTTTACAAATAAAGATTATCATTATTAATGATGTTTTAGGGCACATGCATATGGGAAGTATTTTACGTTACAGAAAACCAATGATAAATCCACTTCCATTTAATGGTATAAAATCCATAGTGCTGAATATGGATGGCTTAATAAGTCTCCTCACACCCTTCTAGGTGCTGTCCTTAAGGAGAAACAATACCCTTCCTAACCCCCATCTATAGGACTGTACATCAGCCAAGCCAGAAACATATTGCAAACTGATGACAGGCACTCACCCCGAAACAGCTGTCTGTGTATGATTATTCTGGCTTTGGCTCACAATTCCCAATCATTGTTATAAGACTTGTTTAAAAGTCTGACATTGACTCGCAGGAATGCTGTCTTCCAATAGGTGGCACTGTAGAGCTATTTTTTTCATATTCCCATTTGCATATTTCCCAGAGGAGCATGGATGGCCTTATAAGTCTCCTCTCACACCTGCTACGTGCTCTCCTTAAGGAGAAATGATACCCGCCCACTTAATCCACAACTTAAATTGATATGCTGTAGATTTAAGTCAACATATACTGCAGATGAGATTTCTTTAAATCTCATCCACTTTGCTTAAACTGTAATAAACTGTATATTTTCTGCTTGCAAATCTGTGATGGAAAGTTTGCAGGGTATACATTATGTCTTAACATAACCTTAAAGAGATTGTCTGAGTTATTTTTTTGTCTTATAATAATCCACCTTTTCTGTCTAAATCAACTTTGTAATTCATTCACATTTGTTAAAAGGCGTCAGTTCTTCTAGCTGCAGGTGTCACGGATTCTTTCTGGCCCAGTGATATCCTGTATAGAGATCACATGGGTTAGGAGCTGATAGTCCTACTCCAATATAAGGAACCTGATGGTTGAGGTTTCTTTCTAGGGTGGGTACATCACAGAAGATTGGCTGTAGCAGTTTTATGGGTGTAGTCATGTATATAAAAGCAGCAGGCAATTGACAAATTAAGTGATATTTCTTTTATTATTTCACAGTATTCCCTCCCTCTGCCAAAATTACATAACAACTCAGAAAATCCAGTTAATTTTAACAACTTAAAAATACCTTCTAGAGGTATTGAGATCAGATTCTCTCCCACCTGTAAGGTTGTAGCTCCATGAACCACTAGACCAGCAAGGTGCTCTTTGGGTTTCAATAACTCCTGGAGCTATTAACTATTCTCATTGTAAACCTGGGCTGACAAAAGCAAAGGCAGAGTGAGCGAGTGACAGCGGGAGAGACTGGAAATGGCAAGCCTGGATTGGCACATAGCTAATGTGGTGCCAATATTCAAAAAGGGGGTAAAGAGTCAACATGGAAACTACAGGCCGGTAAGTCTGATTTCTATTGTGAGTAAAATATTTGAAGGGCTTCTAAGACATGTTATCCTGGAGTACCCCAAAGAAAATACCTGTGTATTATCAGCATAGGTTTATGAGAGTTCACTCCTGTCAAACCAATGTGATCAGCTTCAGTGAAGATGCAAGTTCTAGATTGGACTGGGGAAAATCATTGGATCTTGTGTATCTTGATTTTTCCAAAGTGCTTGATACTGTGCTACATTAAAGGTTGGTATATAAAATAAGAATGCTTGGCTTGGTTGAGAATATGTGTAAAGGGTTAAGTAACTGGCTAATTAATAACAAGCAGAGGGTGGTTATAAATGATACATACTCTGATTGAGTCACAGTTACTAGTTGGGTACCACAGGGGGCGGTATTAGCGCCTATTCTTTCTAATGTATTAATTAACTACGTCACTGAGGCATAGCACAGTAAAATCTCAATATTCTCAAATGATACAAAATTATTTAAAGTAATGAACACAAGAACACATAATCTGGGTAAATTAGAGGCTGTGGTAGAAAATTGGCAAATGAGGTTTAACACTGATAAATGTAAGGTTCTGCACATGGGCAGGGAAATACATGTCACCATTACACACTAAATAGGAAACCACTGGGCAGCACCGACATGGAAAAGGACTTTAGTTAACTGTAAACTTAACGAGAACAACCTGTGTCAGGCAGCTGCTATAGGTGTTGACCTGGCCTCTAAGCTAGGGGTGTCCAGAGGCTCCCCTTACTACAGGAGCAGTTGATGGACTCCCTCCACTGCTGCTGAGCTGGCACAAATGGACAGTACTCAAAAATCCCCTTGGGGTCAAAGCAAGTGAGCACAGGACCTTAACCCTTTCCAATCCAATTTGTATCCTGGTTTTCCTAGGGGGCTCACTCTTTTTCTGCTGTTATACAACAGTGTTATATGCTGGCTAAAGCCAGTACTGCATGAGGTGACACATTGGATAGGCTCCAACAGCAGAGAGGCTGGCAATATACAGTAAGAGAACCTCAATGGATGTCTTCCAACATCGGAACTGTACAGCCTTAAATTATAGTGTCTTTAGACGTCAGACAGTGGATTGGAAAGGGTTAATGGAGAAAGTGCTCTCGTTAGATGAAGTGCTCACATTGACTTACAGCCTCTTCCTGCTTGTGACTCCTTGCTCTACTGCAAAGCTGCTGCAGACCCCGTGTGAGTAACAATGCTGTTATCTTGTGCTTAGTAGACAACTTAAACTGTGACCTATGAAGTTATCTATCCTCTATATGGTCACCACTGCTGTGTTTCTTTCTCTGACAGCTCCATATCAGACACTTGTGGTTATTACAGCCTGACTGACAAAACAGGAGTCTTAACCCTTACCCTGTTTGCCTGCAGAAAAAGTGAATTTAAAAAGAATTTTGGAGGAAGCAGGGTATGGGTTAAATCTTGTGGCTATAAAAAACACAAGTCAGTGATAAGGAGACTGAAGGATCCTACGGATTTCCAGCATTTGTAATGGAAAGAACAACATGTTCCACCACATTAGGGCACATTCACAACTGCATCTGCAGTTCCAGTCTATTTTCATTGTTCAGCTCCATCCTTGCAGCCAAACAACAAAAATAGCTAAGCCTCTGAATCAGCAGATATGGGACCCCAACAGCACCGAATATACCCAATTGACTATAATGGAGTCCATACAGCTTTCAACATTCAAACCAGCATTTTCTTCAATGAAATAGTGCCAGAAGCTGTGCTATTTCATCTGCAATTTTATGCCAGAACTGTTCTCTGAACGGAACCCCTGATGCAGATGTGAACCCACCTTTATTCTTTCTGGCACGAAAACCTGCTCAAATTGGAGACCTTATTGGTTGTTGTTTGAGCAATGTCAACCTACGACTCCATCGCGGTTGCCATCTTTATGGTGATCTAGACAAAACCCAGCAGTGTAGTCTAAAACTAAATGTGAACGCTGCCATACAATGACTCCTTGATTTTATATCTCATGGACATTTGGTATTCACTTATATGCCTCTACAGCAGGGTAAATGAATGCACTGCAATCAAAGCCTTCACTGTGCGTAGACAGTCCATTTATGTATGTGTGTGTAGATGAACACCCATTGCTTATATATTTGTGGTGCCCACCATATTATCTTATAAAAGTTGTTGTATATATACCCTTGCACCATCCCTGGCTGCTAGTACTGTATTAATTGGTCACTTAAGACACCCAGCAATGCAGCAGAGTGTTTCGGTAGATTGCAGCCATAAGGAGCAGTTGTGAGTGTGATGGGGTGGGCATGTTTTGCATTTGGGCCCATGAGCTTTTGGCTATGCCCCTGGGGTGCATTAAATGAGGAATGGGTGCAATGATAAGAGCATTGTGGATTTTTTACTAATACTGCCTTAAACGTTAGACTGTGAAAATGTTGACCAAACCATCTTAAAATGCGCCCGATTTTTCACAGTAGCTTGGCTGAATGATAAATCTGTCAAGCTTAAGACTGTTTAGCCTACATTTAGACCATCTATTGGTTAGCTTAGTTTATGCCAAAAATTGTGTAGTTTAGGCCACACTTCTTTTTCAGTCAAGTCAGGAAAACTGTCCAAAAGTGTCTAAAAGCACTCTTTACAAATCACTGGTCAGACCACACATGGAATATGGTGTACAGTTTTGGGCACCAGTACTCAAGAAGGACATATCAGAACTTGAGCAGGTACAAAGACAGAAAACTAAATTAATAAATGGAATAGGTGGACTACAATAAGAGAGGTTATCAAAATTGGGGTTACTTAGTTTAGAAAAAAGACAGCTGAAGGGCAACCTAATAACTATGTATAAATATATCAGGGGACAATACAGAGATCTCTCCCATCATCGGTTTATACCCAGGCTGTGACTGTAACAAGGGGGCGCCCTCTACGTCAAGAGGAAAGAAGGTTTCTATACAGACACAGAAGGGGGTTCTTTACTGTAAGAGCAGTAAGACTATGGAGCTCTCTGCCTGAGGATGTTGGGGATTGTGAATTCACTAAAAGTGTAAAACAGGGGGCTGGGCACCTTTTTTGAGTCTAACATTCCCAAAAAATGTAACATTCAAAAAAGGCAACATGTGTCACTGATTACTTCAGAAGGGTTCTTGATCCAGGAATTATTCTGATTTCCCGATTTGGAATCAGGAAGGAATTTTGTTCCCCTAATATGAGGAAAATTGGCTTGTACTTCATATAATCTTGATGTAATCTATATTTACATATTAATATTATAACATAGTATGCTAGGCTAAAAAAGACAAATGTCCATACATATCAGCCTGTTTCCGTTCATTAATCACAAATTGTGATTAATTATATATTAATCTATTAAATTATTCTATTCCTCCATCCCAGTACCTAGCTCTCACTCCTAGAACCAGTCTATCTTCATTTATGTTGATGGGACTATTGCGACTAGAGATGAGCGAGCACCAAAATGCTCGGGTGCTCGTTACTCGAGATGAACTTTTCGCGATGCTCGAGGGTTCGTTTCGAGTAACGAACCCCATTGAAGTCAATGGGCGACCCGAGCATTTTTGTATATCGCCGATGCTCGCTAAGGTTTTCATTTGTGAAAATCTGCAAAACCCAAGAAAGTGCTGGAAACGACACAGAAACGGATAGGGCAGGCGAGGGCCAACATGCTGGGCTGCATTTCAGGTTCCCAGGTCCCACTATTCAGCCAAAATAGCGGCAAGAGTGGGCCCCCCCAATTTTTACTTCTGAAAAACACTCATTAGCAAGGCATACCTTAGCTAAGCACCACAGTACCTCCAACAAAGCACAATCACTGCCTGCATGACACTCCGCTGCCACTTCTCCTGGGTAACATGCTGCCCAACCCCCCCGCACGACCCAGTGTCCACAGCGCACACCAAAGTGTCCCTGCGCAGCCTTCAGCTGCCCTCATGCCACATGCTGGCCTCATAGCCACACCACCCTCATGTCTATTTATAAGTGCGTCTGCCATGAGGAGTAACCGCAGGCACACACTGCAGAGGGTTGGCACGGCCAGGCAGCGACCCTCTTTAAAAGGGGCAGGGTGATAGCCCACAATGCTGTACAGAAGCAATGAGAAATCCAATCCTGTGCCACCTCCATCAGGAACTGCACACGTGGGCATAGCAATGAGGAACCCATGTGCCACACACTATTCATTCTGTCAAGGTGTCTGCATGCCCCAGTCAGACCGGGGTTTTTTATAAATAGTCACAGGCAGGTACAACTCCGCAATGGGAATTCCGTGTACACCCACAGCATGGGTGGCTCCCTGGAACCCACCGGCGGTACATAAATATATCCCATTGCATTGCCCATCACAGCTGAGGTAACGTCAGGTTTAATGCAGGTGGGCTTCGGCCCACACTGCATGCCCCAGTCAGACTGGGGTTCTTTAGAAGTGGACACATGCAGTTACAACTCTGTGTGGACCGACAGCATGGGTGGGTCCCAGGAAGCCACCGGCGGTACATAAATATATCCCATTGCAGTGCCCATCACAGCTGAGGTAACGTCCGATTAAATGCAGGTGGTCTTCGGCCCACACTGCATGCCCCAGTCTGACCGGGGTTTTTAATACATAGACACTGGCAGGTACAACTCCCATATGTGAAGTCCCTGTGGACCCACAGCATGGGTGGCTCCCTGGAACCCACCAGCGGTACATAAATATATCCCATTGCATTGCCCATCAAAGCTGAGGTAACCTCAGGTTTAATGCAGGTGGGCTTCGGCCCACACTGCATGCCCCAGTCAGACTGGGGTTCTTTATAAGTAGACACATGCAGTTACAACTCTGTGTGGACCGACAGCATGGGTGGGTCCCAGGAAGCCACCGGCGGTACATAAATAAAGCCCATTGCATTGCCCATCACAGCTGAGGTAACGTCCGATTAAATGCAGGTGGGCTTCGGCCCACACTGCATGCCCCAGTGAGACTGGGGTTCTTTATAAGTAGACACATGCAGTTAAAACTCCGTGTGGACCGACAGCATAGGTGGGTCCCAGGAAGCCACCGGCGGTACATAAATATATCCCATTGCAGTGCCCTGGACAGCAAAGCTAACGTCAGATTAAATGCAGGTGGGCTTCGGCCCACACTGCATGCCCCAGTCAGACTGGGGTTCTTTATAAGTAGACACATGCAGTTACAACTCTGTGTGGACCGACAGCATGGGTAGGTCCCAGGAAGCCACCGGCGGTACATAAATAAAGCCCATTGCATTGCCCATCACAGCTGAGGTAACGTCCGATTAAATGCAGGTGGGCTTCGGCCCACACTGCATGCCCCAGTCAGACTGGGGTTCTTTATAAGTAGACACATGCAGTTACAACTCCGTGTGGACCGACAGCATAGGTGGGTCCCAGGAAGCCACCGGCGGTACATAAATATATCCCATTGCAGTGCCCTGGACAGCAAAGCTAACGTCAGATTAAATGCAGGTGGGCTTCGGCCCACACTGCATGCCCCAGTCAGACTGGGGTTCTTTATAAGTAGACACATGCAGTTACAACTCTGTGTGGACCGACAGCATGGGTGGGTCCCAGGAAGCCACCGGCGGTACATAAATAAAGCCCATTGCATTGCCCATCACAGCTGAGGTAACGTCCGATTAAATGCAGGTGGGCTTCGGCCCACACTGCATGCCCCAGTCAGACTGGGGTTCTTTATAAGTAGACACATGCAGTTACAACTCCGTGTGGACCGACAGCATAGGTGGGTCCCAGGAAGCCACCGGCGGTACATAAATATATCCCATTGCAGTGCCCTGGACAGAAAAGCTAACGTCAGATTAAATGCAGGTGGGCTTCGGCCCACACTGCATGCCCCAGTCTGACCGGGGTTTTTAATGCATAGACACTGGCAGGTACAAATCCCTAATGTGAAGTCCCTGTGGATCCACGGCATGGGTGGCTCCCTGGAACCCACCGGCGGTACATAAATATATCCCATTGCATTGCCCATCACAGCTGAGGTAACGTCAGGTTTAATGCAGGTGGTCTTCGGCCCACACTGCATGCCCCAGTCAGACTGGGGTTCTTTATAAGTAGACACATGCAGTTACAACTCCGTGTGGACCGACAGCATAGGTGGGTCCCAGGAAACCACCGGCGGTACATAAATATATCCCATTGCAGTGCCCTGGACAGCAAAGCTAACGTCAGATTAAATGCAGGTTGGCTTCGGCCCACACTGCATGCCCCAGTCAGACGGGGGTTTTTTATAAGTAGACACAGGCAGTTACAACTCCCTATTGTGAAGTCCGTGTGGACCGACAGCATGGGTGGGTCCCAGGAAGCCACCGGCGTTACATAAATATTTCCCATTACAGTGCCCTGGACAGCAAAGCTAACGTCAGATTAAATGCAGGTGGGCTTCGGCGGTACATAAATGTATCCCATTGCAGTGCCCTGCTCAGCAGAGCTAACGTCACATACAATACAGGTGTGCTTCGGCCCACAGTGCATGCCCCAGTCAGAGTGGTAATATGTACCTTAACAGTAAGCGCGTTGGTGGGAATGGGGTGGCGACTGCGGACCTAGTAGCGCGGTTTTATTTAGTTGGTTTTCGGAATGTGGCCAGGATTAAGTGGGCCATGGCGGGGGGATGGTGGGGGGGCTCTCTTGTTGTGTCGGAAAAAGGTGAAATTCTTGGACTGCCACCAGACAGACCTATGCAAAGGTATTTGCCAAGAATGTTTTCATTGTTGGAGGAGGAGGGGGATGTTTTTGAGGCACTACGTGTCCTCTCCCCGTGTCCATGGTTATATGCACCTTAACAGTAACCGCGTTGGTGGGAAATGGCCTCGCCACCATCATGTCTTTGGGAAGCCTCCATTTCCACACCCCAGTGAAATAGCATTAGCAGCGGTATAGGTAGAGCCCAGAAATAGTAATATTTCAGCGGTAGCATTAGGGACAGGCCCCAGTAACATATCACTAGCAGCATTATAGGGGGAGCACAGTATTAGTTCCATTTCAGTAGTAGTAGCAGTCCAGACAGGCCCCAGTAACAATTCCGAAGCAGCAGTAAAGGGGGAGCACAGTCTTAGTTCCATTTCTGTAATAGTAGCACTCAAGACAGGCCCTGGTAACAATTCCGAAGCAGCAGTATAGGGGGAGCACAGTCTTAGTTCCATTTCAGTAGTAGTAGCAGTCCAGACAGGCCCCAGTAACAATTCCGAAGCAGCAGTATAGGGGGAGCACAGTCTTAGTTCCATTTCAGTAGTAGTAGCAGTCTAGACAGGCCCCAGTAGCATATCACTAGCAGCAGTATAGGGGGAGCACAGTATTAGTTCCATTTCAGTAGTAGTAGCAGTCTAGACAGGCCCCAGTAACATATCACTAGCAGCAGTATAGGGGGAGCACAGTATTAGTTCCATTTCAGTAGTAGTAGCAGTCTAGACAGGCCCCAGTAACAATTCCGAAGCAGCAGTATAGGGGGAGCACAGTATTAGTTCCATTTCATTAGTAGTAGCAGTCAAGACAGGCCACAGTAACATTCCCGTTGCAGCAGTTTAGGGAGATAACAGTCTCTTGCACATTTCAGTAGTTGCAGTATAGACAAGGCCCCAGTTACATTTATGTAGCAAAAGTGTAGGCCAACCCCACACACCTTGCTGTAGCATGAGTGCAGGCGAAGCCCATAAAAATTACTAGGATTACACTGTAGGCGAGGGCCCCAAAAAATTGGTGTACCAACAGTACTAATGTACCTCAGAAAAATTGCCCATGCCCAACCAAGAGGGCAGGTGAAACCCATTAATCGCTTTGGTTAATGTGGCTTAATTTGTACCTAGGCCTGTAGGCAGCCCAGTTAAAATAAAAATTGGTTCAGGTGCAAGTTTCAACGCTTTAATGAGAATTGAAACGTATAAACATTGTTTACTAAAGTCATATGACTGAGCCTTGTGGGCCTAAGAAAAATTGCCCGTTCGGCGTGATTACATGAGGTTTCAGGAGGAGGAGCAGGAGGAGGAGGATGAATAGAATACACAGATTGATGAAGCTAAAAGGTCCCCGTTTTTGATGGTGATAGAGAACGATGCTTCCATCCGCGGGTGCAGCCTACGTATTGTTTAGGTACCGCTGCTGTCCGCTGGAGAACAGAAGTCAGGGGAAATCCAGGCTTTGTTCATCTTTATGAGTGTACGCCTGTTGGCACTGTCGGATGACAGGCGGGTACGCTTATCCGTGATGATTCCCCCAGCCGCACTAAACACCCTCTCTGACAAGACGCTAGCCGCAGGACAAGCAAGCACCTCCAGGGCATACAGCACGAGTTCAGGCTACGTGTCCAGCTTCGACACTCAATAGTTGTAGGGGGCAGAGGCGTCACGGAGGATGGTCGGCTACGTACTCCCTCACCATCCTTTTACAGTGCTCCCGCCGACTCAGCCTTGACTGGGGAGCGGTGACACAGTCTTGCTGGGGAGCCAGAAAGCTGGCAAAGGCCTTGGAGAGTGTTCCCCTGCCTGCACTGTACATGCTGCCTGATCTCCGCGCCTCCCCTGCTACCTGGCCCTTGGAACTGCGTCTTCTGCCACTAGCGCTGTCGGATGGGAATTTTACCATTAGTTTGTCCGCCAGGGTTATGTGGTATAGCATCACTCTCGAACCCCTTTCCTCTTCGGGTATGAGAGTGGAAAGGTTCTCCTTATACCGTGGGTCGAGCAGTGTGTACACCCAGTAATCCGTAGTGGCCAGAATGCATGTAACGCGAGGGTCACGAGAAAGGCATCCTAACATGAAGTCCGCCATGTGTGCCAGGGTACCTGTACGCAACACATGGCTGTCCTCACTAGGAAGATCACTTTCAGGATCCTCCTCCTCAGGCCATACACGCTGAAAGGATGACAGGCAAGCAGCATGGGTACCCTCAGCAGTGGGCCAAGCTGTCTCTTCCCCCTCCTCCTCATGCTCCTCCCCCTCCTCCTCCTCCTCCTCAACGCGCTGAGATATACACATGATTGTTCTCTGACTATCCAGCGACATACTGTCTTCCCCCGCCTCCGTTTCCGAGCGCAAAGCGTCTGCCTTTATGCTTTGCAGGGAACTTCTCAAGAGGCATAGCAGAGGAATGGTGACGCTAATGATTGCAGCATCGGCGCTCACCATCTGGGTAGACTCCTCAAAGTTTCCAAGGACCTGGCAGATGTCTGCCAACCAGGCCCACTCTTCTGTAAAGAATTGAGGAGGCTGACTCCCACTACGCCGCCCATGTTGGAGTTGGTATTCCACTATAGCTCTACGCTGCTCATAGAGCCTGGCCAACATGGGGAGCGTAGAGTTCCACTGTGTGGGCACGTCGCACAGCAGTCGGTGCACTGGCAGATGAAACCGATGTTGCAGGGTCCGCAGGGTGGCAGCGTCCGTCTTGGACTTGCGGAAATGTGCGCAGAGCCGGCACACCTTTCCGAGCAGGTCTGACAAGCGTGGGTAGCTTTTCAGAAAGCGCTGAACCACCAAATTAAAGACGTGGGCCAGGCATGGCATGTGCGTGAGGCTGCCGAGCTGCAGAGCCGCCACCAGGTTATGGCCGTTGTCACACACGACCATGCCCGGTTGAATGCTGAGCGGCGAAAGCCAGCGGTCAGTCTGCTCTGTCAGACCCTGCAGCAGTTCGTGGGCCGTGTGCCTCTTCTCTCCTAAGCTGAGTAGTTTCAGCACGGCCTGCTGGCGCTCGCCCACCGCTGTGCTGCCACCCCGCGCAACACCGACTGGTGGCGACATGCTGCTGCTGACACATCTTGATTGCGAGACAGAGGTTGCGTAGAAGGAGGAGGAGGGTGGTTTAGTGGAGGAAGCATACACCTCCGCAGATACCAGCACCGAGCTGGGGCCCGCAATTCTGGGGGTGGGTAGGACGTGAGCGGTCCCAGGCTCTGACTCGGTCCCAGCCTCCACTAAATTCACCCAATGTGCCGTCAGGGAGATATAGTGGCCCTGCCCGCCTGTGCTTGTCCACGTGTCCGTTGTTAAGTGGACCTTGGCAGTAACCGCGTTGGTGAGGGCGCGTACAATGATGCGGGAGACAGAGCTGGGACGGCACATTGGGAAAAGTAGTGGCGACTGGGAACCGAGTAGCGCGGGGCCGCCGCCGCCATCATGTTTTTGAAAGCCTCCGTTTCCACAAGCCTATACGGCAGCATCTCCAATCTTATCAATTTGGCTATGTACACGTTTAACGCTTGAGCGTGCGGGTGCGTGGCGGCGTACTTGCGCTTGCGCTCAAATAGTTGCGCTAGCGACGGCTGGACGGTGCGCTGAGAGACATTGCTGGATGGGGCCGAGGACAGCGGAGGTGAGGGTGTGGGTGCAGGCCGGGAGACGGTCGTGCCTGTGTCCTGAGAGGGGCGTTGGATCTCAGTGGCAGGTTGGGGCACAGGGGGAGAGGCAGTGGTGCAAACCGGAGGCGGTGAACGGCCTTCGTCCCACCTTATGGGGTGCTTGGCCATCATATGCCTGCGCATGCTGGTGGTGGTGAGGCTGGTGGTGGTGGCTCCCCGGCTGATCTTGGCGCGACAAACCTTGCACACCACAGTTCGTCGGTCGTCTGCACTCTCAGTGAAAAACTGCCAGACCTTTGAGCACCTCGGCCTCTGCAGGGTGGCATGGGGCGAGGGGGCGCTTTGGGAAACAGTTGGCGGATTATTCGGTGTGGCCCTGCCTCTACCCCTGGCCACGGCACTGTCTCTACCAACCTGCCCTGCTGCTGCACTTGCCTCCCCCTCTGAAGACCTGTCCTCAGTAGGCTTAGCAAACCAGGTGGGGTCAGTCACCTCATCGCCCAGCTGCTCTTCCTCCGAATCCTCTGTGCGCTCCTCCCTCGGACTTACTGCAATTACTACTACCTGAGTGATAGACAATTGTGTCTCATCGTCATCGTCCTCCTCACCCACTGAAAGCTCTTTAGACAGTTGCCGGAAGTCCCCAGCCTCATCCCCCGGACCCCGGGAACTTTCCAATGGTGGGAGAGGAACTATTGCTGCCCATTCTGGGCAGGAGCCCGAGAACAGTTCCTGGGAGTCTGCCTGCTCCTCAGAATGTGTCATTTTCATGGAGTGAGGAGGCTGGGAGGAAGGAAGAGCAGCAGCCAGAGGATTCAGAGTTGCAGCAGTGGACGGCGTAGAAGTCTGGGTGGTCGATAGATTGCTGGATGCACTTTCTGCCATCCACGACAGGACCTGCTCACACTGCTCATTTTCTAATAAAGGTCTACCGCGTGGACCCATTAATTGTGAGATGAATCTGGGGACCCCTGAAACCTGCCTCTCTCCTAATCCCGCAGCAGTCGGCTGTGATACACCTGGATCAGGAGCCCACACCCTGACTTGGGCCTCTGCGTCCTCGCCCACGTCCACATCCTCTAGGCCAGTGGTCCCCAACCTTTTTGCACCAGGGACCAGCTTCCAGCAAGACCATTTTTACAAGGCCTGGCAGGGTTGGGCGGTACATGGGCGGGGCTTTGGTTATATAGGGCGGGGTTATGAAGGGGGTTGGAGTTTAGTCCATTCTTATTTAATTATGACATTTAGAATGTCCTGGCAGTACACACATAGGGCAGTATATAGTCTATCCCCCCCCCCCCAGGACACACATAGGGCAGCATATAATTTATCTCCCCCCCACCCCTCAGTAATAGACAGCCCCACCTCTTAGTAATTAGCAGCCCCTCCGCCTGTAATAAGTAGCCCCCCCAGTAATAACCATGTCCACCCCCCTTAATAAGCAGGTCCACCCCCAGTAATAGGCAGGCCCCCCCAACAGTAATAGGCAGCGCCCCACCCCCAGTAATAGGCAGTGCCCCCAGTAATAAGCAGCCCCTTCCCCTGTAATAAGCAGCCCCCACAGTAAGCAACCCCCCCAGTAATAAGAAGTTCCTCCCCCAGTAATAGGCAGCCTTCCCAGTAATAAGCAGCCCCCCCAGTAGTAAGTAGCCCCCACCCCCCCAGTAATAGGCAGCCCCCCCCCCAGTAATAGGCAGCCCCTTCCCCTGTAATAAGTAGCCCCCCCAGTAATAAGCAGCCCCCCCCCAGTAATAAGCAGCCCCTTGCCCTGTAATAAGTATCCCTCCCCAGTAATAAGCAGGTCCCCCCCAGTAATAAGCAGGTCCTCCCCCAGTAATAGGCAGCCCCCCCAGTAATAGGCAGCCCCTTCCCCTGTAATAGGTAGCCCCCCGTAAGAGGCAGCCCCCCCCATAATATACAGCACCCACCCTGTAATAGGCAGCCCTCCCTAGTAGTAAGCAGCCCCCCCAACCCATATACTTACCTCCTCCCTGCTGTCGCTCTCTGTCTGCTTGCCCTGACGTCAGCCCGGAACGCTTCCTCCCCGAGTCCTCTCCTGCGGAAATAATGAGCAGGGGACTCGGGGAAGAGAATCCTGGCTGCACAGACGTCAGTGTGCGCCGGGATCAGCGCAATTACCAGCGGGGAGCTGCGGCGCCCCCGCTGGTAATCGCTTCAGTGGTGGGCGGCGTCCGCACGCCGCGGGCCACAAAACACAAGGCAGCGGGCCGGATTCGGCCCGCGGGCCTTGTGTTTAGAGCAAAAGTTCCCGGCGGTGCCGCGGACCGGCGCTAAACATCCAACGGCCCGGCCCCGGTCCGCGGCCCGGAGGTTGGGGACCCCTGCTCTAGGCCTACCCCTACCCCTCAGCATGGTGTATTATGAGTAGAGCAGAAACAGAACGCTGTAATTAAATGTGCCGCTTATTGGCCTGTGGTTGGAGGCTGACTTTGCTTACAGAACGCACAGCAGAGCCAGGAAACAATTTTGCGCACGCCTGTAGTGAGACCTAGGTGCGTAGGACTGAGCTAGTAGAATTCACAGCGCAGAGGCAGTCAAGTCGCCAAAGGGCAGTGGTACGCCTTAAGTATTTGGCTTCCCTTTTTTTAAATGGTGAGCTTAAACAGCAGACAGATACTGTATGCAGCGTATATTATGTTTACTGTTTCCCTCTGGCGCTATGACGGCGGTGATGTAACGGAGACAGCAGAGCCAGGAAACAATTTTGCGCACGCCTGTAGTGAGACCTAGGTGCGTAGGACTGAGCTAGTGGAATTCACAGCGCAGAAGCAGTCAAGTCGCCAAAGGGCAGTGGTACGCCTTAAGTATTTGGCTTCCCTTTTTTTAAATGGTGAGCTGAAACACCAGACAGATACTGTATGCAGCGTATATATTGTATACTCTTTCCCTCTGGCGCTATGACGGCGGTGATGTAACGGGCACAGCAGAGCCAGGAAACAATTTTACGCACACCTGCTGTAACGCTTTGCTGCGTATTAATTAGGACTACTACCCCCAGCAGACACGCAGTACACTGAAGACTGTCACAGGCAGCCCAAAGATAGTATTTTTCCCCAATTTTTTTGAAAAAGCCCACTGCCTATATAGCCTGTATATCTCTTTCCCTGCCTCACCAGTACTGCCCCTATACTCTGTACAATGACTGCAGACTGAGGACGCAATGGTCTGCACGCCCGATATACAAAAAAAAAATAATTGTGCAACACTGCTAAAAGCAGCCTCAACAGTACTGCACACGGTCAGATGTGGCCCTAAGAAGGACCGTTGGGGTTCTTGAAGACTAATATAACACCTAACGCTCTCCCTATAGCAGCTACAGCAAGACAGCACTTTCCCTGATCTCTGTCACCATGCATCTGTGGCGAGCCGCGGGCGGGGCAGATTTTAATACTCGGGTGTCACCTAATCTCCCCAGCCACTCACTGCAGAGGGGTGGTTTAGGGCTGGAATGTCACAGGAGGAAGTTGTAATGCCTTCCCTGTCTTTCTATTGGCCAGAAAAGCGCGCTAATGTCTCAGAGATGAAAGTGAAAGTAACTCGAACATCGCGTGGTACTCGTCACGAGTAACGAGCATCCTGAACACCCTAATACTCGAATGAGCATCAAGCTCGGACAAGTACGCTCGCTCATCTCTAATTGCGACACATTTTCAAAAAGGTTTTATGCCATTTTCTGGAGTAAAAAAAGTTGCAATTTTTTTTCGCAAGCTTCTATTTTCCAAAACTTTGTGACTATTTCTCCTTTTGTGCCAGCTTGGGCACTTTATTAAAGGTTGGCTGGACTTGCTGGGGGGGAGGGGAGTGGTCAGTCTGATAGATTTACGTACAATTTACGCCAGAATCTGGCATAAATTATACCAGAAATATATGCCAGGTCAGCCTGTCGTGCATTTCTGAGAAGGCACATGGAAGCCCCAGGATGTGCTAAATACAAGAAGAGGCCTGTGCCTCTTTATGTATTCAGCGTGTCATGTGCAGAGGGAAAATATACTAAGCCAGGTGTCACATATGCCGGGTTTAGTAAATTTTCCCTATTGTGTAATTTGATTGTGATTCTACATAGATTTGACAGATCCAGACACATGCCTTCTGGGCACAGCTCTTCTGTACCACGTTCCCCACAAACTAGTTAAATATGCCTACTTTACTCCATAAATTGGGTTTCTATATAAATTTCCTACGCTAAGTTAAAAGTTGTTCCCTGTTTCACCCTGCTAAAAGTTTTTTCTATGCTATGTTTCTGATGATAATTATTTTGTTCTGAGTGTTTAATGCCAATGTATTATACTAGATGTGAACTTGGTGATTGTTACTATACCTATTCTGTATTATTATCTCTGTATTATTATCTCACTATTACTTACTTGATAGGATTATTACCTAACCTTCACCACCAGCGTAATGGTTCTTTACAGATAGAGTAGTCAGACAATGGAATGCCATACACCAAGTAATCGTAATGACAGATACTGCAATAGCATTCAAAAAATAGTTGGTTATTTAATGACAAATGGCATTATGGCCTCTTTCACACAGCCGTATGCTGCGTATCAGCAGAAATCCTCAGAATAACTGCTAATGCTTAAATAGAACCAGTTGTCTTCTTTTCTCAGCGTTGGGTGCAGCAAAACTCCTTCACCCTCCCCTTTTTTTCAGCTCCCATAGAAGTCTATGGGAGCTCCCAGCATATCTCGGGAAAAGATAGGGCAAGACTGATCTTTTCATTTGTCGGATAAAATTGGTTGCCGTTTTCAGGCGCCAATGTGCTATTTTTCCATGCGCAATTTTTTCACGCACCCAAAAATTGCTTATCTGAATGAATACATTAGAATCCAATGCTTCAGATGGTTGTGATTTTTGAATGCAGCTAAAATAGCTGCGTATATATGGTTGTGTGAATAAGGCCTAAGAGTTGTGCTTAATTTAGCAATGAATGATGTATAATTGATCAATACAGTATGATTAAGGACCACATGGTCAGAAACATGGAAGCCAGTGACAGATGGATGTCTTTAAAATGCTCTTGGAATAAAGGCATATTTTTGTGGGCAAATTCTGGACACCTTTTTCCTTCTATCAGGGGCCTCATTTGGCGCAGATTCCTAAGCTCTCACTTATGACCTGAAGGTTGTGGTTCAATCCCCACGTGGTTCAGGCAGCCGGCTCATTTATTATTTATTACTAAAAATGAGCGAACACCAAAATGTTCGGGTTCGCGTTATTCGAAACGAACTTCCCGCGATGTTCGGGTGTTCGTTTCGAATAACGAACCCCATTGAAGTCAATGGGCGACCGGAACATTTTTGTATTTCGCCGATGCTCGCTAAGGTTTTCATGTGTGAAAATCTTGGCAATTCAAGAAAATGATGGGAACGACACAGCAAGTTCTCCTCTGCCACAGCTGTAACAGCTGTGGCAGAGAAGAACGATGTTAGCCCATTGAATTCAATGGAGCCGTCAATACAGCCGACTCCACTGAATGCAATGGGCTGCCGGCGATCGCGGGATGAATTGTCGGAAAGGGGTTAAATATATAAGCCCTTTCCTGCAATTCATCCAGAAATGTGTAAAAATAAAAAATATATATATATTCACCTGGTGCCGGCAGACGGAGTTCAGCGCGGCAGGCTGCAGTTCTCCTGAACTGCTCTGAACAGCTGTGAGTAGTATTCAGCAGCCGGGGATTTAAAATCCCCGCCTGCTGAATAAGATGCCTCTGAATGGTCACAGCCTGACCAATCAGAGGCCAGCCCTCACTCACACCCATTCATGAATTCATTCTGTGTAGGTGTCAGATAGCTCAACACCACAATGGGAAGTCTTTGTGGGAAGTATGCTGTGGGTGCACAAAGATGGTATTACACAGGAAGAAATCAGAGTGCCCAAACATGGCAGAGTTTCACCCCGCCAAGGACCTCGGCCCACATTTCTGCCCTAGTCAGTCAGTGTATTTGTGCCAGACAGGTAAAACACCGCAATGGGAAGTCTTTGTGCACCCACAGCATAGGCGAGTCCCTGGAACCCAAGGAAAGTATTACACATAAAGAAATCGGAGCGCCCAAACAAGACAGTTTCACCTTGCCAAGGACCTCGGGCTTGGCTCACACCCTCATTAATAATGGGCATAAATCGGACTCGGATGCTAGTGCAGTTGTGAATGTCTCATTAATGCAGCAATGCTCCTTTTGTTTGGCCCAAACCACTGTCAAATTCATGTTGCCCAGCACTGATCCCCAGACCCCAAGTAGGAGGAGGAGGTGGTATAATAAGGCCGAGAAACCATGACCAAGGTTGGAACCCACAATACTCTGTGTGGGAAGTACGTGAGTGGGCCCTGGGTCAAGCTCAGTCTCAGCCTCCACCTTGTGTGACCCAAGTTGAGTTAAATAGCTATGGGAAATCCATGTGTCGCCACACACTTCATTCTGTGTAGGTGTCAGATGGCTCAACACCGCAATGGGAAGTCTTTGAGTTCCTTGGGCTCGCCTATACTGTGGGTGCACAAAGATGGTATTACACAGGAAGAAATCAGAGTGACCAAACGTGGCAGAGTTTCACCCCGCCAAGGACCTCGGTCCACATTTCTGCCCAAGTCAGTGAGTGTATTTATGCTAGATAGGTAAAACACCTCGATGGGAAGTATTTGTGCACCCACAGCATAGGCAGACCCCAGTAACATTTCTATAGCAAGAGTATAGGCGGACCCCAGTAGCATTTCTATAGCAAGAGTATAGGCAAACCCCTCAAACCATTCAGTAGAAACTGTATAGGCGGACCCCAGTAACATTTCTGTTACCAAAGTATAGGGAGACACCAGTAACATTTCTGTAGCAAGAGTATAGGTGGACCCCAGTAACATTTCTGTAGCAAAAGTATAGGTGAACCCCTCAAACCATTCAGTAGAAACTGCGTAGGCGGACCCCAGTAACATTTCTGTAGCAAGAGTATAGGCGGAACCCAGTAACATTTCTGTAGCAAAAGTATAGGCAGACCCCTGTAACATTTCTGTAACAGAAGTATAGGCGGACCCCAGTAACATTTCTGTAGCAAGAGTATAGGCGAACCCCTCAAACCATTCAGTAGAAACTGTATAGGCGGACCCCAGTAACATTTCTGTAGCAAAAGTATAGGCGGACCCCAGTAACATTTCTGTAGCAAAAGTATAGGCGAACCCCTGTAATAGTTCTGTAGCAATAGTATAGGCGGATCCCAGTAACATTGGTGTACCAAGAGTATAGGCGAACACCAGTAAAAATTTGTTTACTAAGAGTATAGGTGAAGCCTGGAAAAATTAGTTTGCTAACAGTATTGGCTATGGCCTGAAAAATTGGTGTACCAACAGTACAAGTGTACCCCTGAAAAATTGCTCAACCGCGAGGGCAAGTGAAACCCACAAACATTTTTTGAAGATACAGCTCGTTATTGGTTAATTTGTAACAGAGCCTGGAGGCAGCCCTCTGCAAAAATTGGTTTAAGTTTAACTTTTAAAACTTTAAAAACTGATAAAACTTTTAAAAGTTTTAAACAGAGCATTTTGGGCCTTTTAGAAATTGGCAGTTCAGCGTGATGACATGCTGTTTTAGGAGGAGGAGGAGGAATAATAAAATCTGACAGGGATAAAGAAAGCTAATTCTCCCCTTTTTTGGGGTGATAGAGGATGCATTTTTCTCCTGTTGCAGCGAAAAGATTCTTTAGGATCCGCTGCTTTCCACCTGTGAAGAAGAGAAGTCTGGGGAAATCCAGCCTTTGTTCATCTTTATGAGGGTAAGCAATGTCGGCGCTTGCCGACATGTACCAGGACGGTGGTACAATCAGCTACGTACTCTCTCACCATCTTTTTACACTGCTGCTTCTGACTCAGCCTTGACTGGGGAGTGACACAGCCTTGCTGAGGAGCCATAAAGCTGGCAAAGGCCTTGGAGAGTGTTCCCCTGCCTGTGCTGGACATGCTGCCTGATCCCCACGCCTCCCCTGCTAGTTGGCCCTCTGAATTGCGTCTTCTGCCACTAGCGCTGTCAGATGGGAACTTTAGCATCACTTTTTCTACCGGGGCCCTGTGGTATTGCATCACTCTCATGTCCCTTTCCTCTTCAGGAATGAGAGTAGAAAGGTTCTCCTTATACCGTGGGTCGAGAAGGGTGTACACCCGGTAATCTGTGTTGGCCAGAATGCGTCTAACGCGAGGGTTACGGGAAAGGCAGCCTAACATGAAGTCAGCCATGTGTGCCAGGGTCCCAGTATGCAACACATCGCTGTCCTCACTAGGAAGAGAACTTTCAGGATCCTCCTCCTCTTCAGCACATACATGCTGAACAGATGAGAGGCAAGCAGCATGGGTACCCTCTGCAGTGTAGCCAGCTGTCTCTTCCCCCTCCTCCTCCTCCAAAACGCACTGAGATATAGACATAAGGGTGGTCTGGCTATCAAGCGACATACTGTCATTCTCCGTTTCCTGTTCCAACCGCAAAGCGTTGGCCTTTATGCTTAGCAGCGAACTTCTCAGCAGTCAAAGCAACGGGATGGTAACGCTAACGATTGCGGCATCGACGCTCACCATCTGGGTACACTCCTCAAAGTTTTTGAGGCCCTGGCAGATATCTGCCTTCCATGCCCACTCCTCAGTAAAGAATTGCGGAGTCTGACTACCACTCTGCCACCCATGTTGCAGCTGATATTCCACTATTACTCTACACTGCTCGTACAGCCTGGACAACATGTGCAGCATAGAATTCCAGCGTGTGGGCACGTCGCACAGCAGTCGTTGCTTTGGCAGCTGAAACCAACGTTGCAGGGTCCTCAGGGTGGCAGCGTTCGTAGTGGACTTGCGGAAATGTGCGCAGATGCGGCGCACCTTGCCGAGCAGGTCAGACAAGTGGGGGTTATTTTTCAGAAACCGCTGAACCACCAGATGGAAGACGTGCGCAAGGCATGGCACGTGTGTAAGGCTGCCGGGCTGCAGAGCCACCACCAGGTTACTGCCATTGCCACACACGACCATACCCAGTTGGAGGCTCAGCGGCAAAAGCCAGAGGTTGGTCAGACCCTGCAACAGCTCAGGAGCCGTGTGCCTCTTGTCATCTAAGCTGATTAGTTTTAGCACAGCTTGCTGACGCTTGCCCACCCCTGTGCTGTCGCGCCGTGCTACTTACTGCTTGCGACGTGCTCACACTTCTTAATCGAGAGGTAGAGGTGGCGGAGGAGGAGGAAGGGGAGGGTTTGGAGGAGGTGGCATAAAACGCTGCAGATACCAGCACCGAGGTAGGACCTGCTATTCTGGTTAATGTTGCGGGTGACGTGCTGGTGCAGGGCTCGGACGGCACAGCGGGAAAAATAGTGGTGACTGGGGACCGAGTAGCGCGGGACCGCCGCCGCCATCATGTTTTTCAAAAAGCCTCCGTTTCCACAAGCCTGTACGGCAGCATCTCCAGGCTGATTAATTTGGCAATGTGCACGTTTAAAGCTTGTGCGCGCGAATGGGTGGCGGCATATTTGCGCTTTCGCTCCAACGCTTGTGTTAGCGACAGCTGAATGCTGCGCTGAGAGACATTGCAGGATGGAGTGGAGGACGGTGGAGGGGAGGGTGTGGGTGCAGGCTGGGAAGTGCTCGTGCCTGTGTCCTGGGAGGGAGATTGGATCTGTGTTGTGGCACAGGGAAAGAAGCAGTGGCGTGACCCGGAGGCGGTGAATGGCCTTCGTCCCACCTTGTGGGGTGCTTGGCCATCATATGCCTGCGCATGCTGGTGGTGGTGAGGCTGGTAGTGGTGGCTCCCCGGCTGATCTTGGTGTGACACAGTTTGCACACCACTGTTCGTCGGTCGTGCGCGCTCTCACTAAAATACATCCACACCTTTGAACACCTAGCTCTCTGCACAGAGGCTTGCCACGTGGGGGTGCTTTGGGAAACAGTTGAGCGATTCTTCGCTCTGGCCCTGCCTCTACCCCTGGCCACTCCACTGCCTCTTCCAACCTGTCCTGCTGCTGCACTTGCCTCCCCCTCTGAAGCCCTGTCCTTCGTAGGCTTAGCAAACCAGGTGGGGTCAGTCACCTCATCGCCCAGCTGCTCTTCCTCCGAATCCGCTGCGCGCTCCTCCCTCAGACTTAGTGCCCTTACTACTACCTCACTGACAGACAACTGTGTCTCATCATCCTCATTTACAAAAAGCTCTTGAGACAGTTGCCGGAAGTCCCCAGCCTCATCACCCGGACTCCGTGAACTCTCCAAAGGTTGGGCATCGGTCATGACAAACTCCTCAGGTGAGAGAGGAACCGTTTTTTCCCACTCATGGCAGGGACCCGAGAACAGTTCCTGGGAGTCTGCCTGCTCAGAATATGTAATTTTTATGGAGTGAGGAGGCTGGGAGGAAGGAGGAGCAGCAGCCAGAGGATTCAGAGTTGCAGTCCCTAGGCCGGGAGTAGTGGACTGCGTTGAAGACTGGGTGGTCGATACATTGCTGGACGCGTTTTCTGCCATCCACGACAGGACCTGCTCGCACTGCTCTGTTTGTAATAAAGGTCTACCACGTGGACCCGTAAATTGTGATATGAAGCTGGGGACCCCAGAAACTTGCCTCTCTCCTAATCCCGCAGCAGCCGGCTGTGATTCACCACACCCAGGAACTCGGCCTGTGCCCACACCCTCACTTAGACGCCCGTGTCTGCATCCTCGACCTGTACCCCTACTCTTCATCATGGCAGATTAAGAATAGAGCAGGGCCCAAATAAATAACCCCATTGACAACTGTGGCTTAATTCACCGCACACAGAGACTTGTAGATAGTGGAGGCTCTATGCTGTGACTTGAAAAAATTAACCCGCTGTTTTGCGCTGATACCTAGGGGTAATTTACCACTCGCAGAGACTTGTAGATAATAGAGGCTGTATGAAGTGGGAGAAGACTCTAAAGCCAGTGGATAGTGCTGGTAACTGTGGCTATTTCAGCCCCACCAAGGAAAGGGTATTGTGAGATGCTCTGCACAGTGGCAGAGCTGAAATACTTTGCAATGGCCCAGGAAATATTACAGTAGTGTTTAGCAGTGAGACCTCTGTCTAATGCACTGCAGACACAGAACAGTATAACTGAACTAGTTTGCAGTAGGCAAGGAAATGTTAGAGTGCAGTTTCACGGTGAGAGCTGGTTGAACGGCACTGCAGGCTGAGAACGCTATAACTGCAAGGCTTGGAACAGGCCTAGATGTGTAATACAAATGTTGGTGCACTACTGCTCCCAGCCAACCACAACTGTAAAGCACATGGTCAGATGTAGCCCTAAGAAGGACCGTTGGGGTTCTTGTACGAGGATCAGGACTGTATAACTTTCCCTATAGAAGCAGTTCTGTCCCTAAACTCTGCTTTATGCACTGCAGACTGAGAACACTATAGTTGAAATGGCCTGCACAGCCCGAGATGCTTGAAAAAAAAAATTGGTGCACTACTGCTCCCAGCCAGCCATAACAGTAATTTACACTATGAAGAGTAGCCCTAAGAAGGACCAAGGACGCAAAGATTTTTGGCGAATTTTCATCTCCATTATTCAAAAGCCATAACTTTTTTATTTTTCCATCGAAGTGGCCGTATAAGGGCTTGTTTTTTGCATGGCAAACTGTAGTTTTTGATGGTGCCATTTTTGGGTACATAGACTATATTGTAAAACTTCTATTATTTTTTTATGATAACAGGGAGAGAAAACGCATCAATTCTGCCATAGATTTTTTTTTTTTTTTACAGCGTTAATCATGCAGCACAAATGACGCAATACATTTTTTTTGTGGGTCGGTACGGTTACAACGATACCAAAATTCTTATATTTTGGGGGGTTTTCCCACTTGTTTGCAATAAAAACCCTTTTTTGGAAATCTTTTTTTTTCTATATCGCTGCATTCTAACTTTTTTATTTTTCTATGCACGGAGCTCTATGAGGGCTTATGTTTTGCAAGATGACCTGTAGTTTTTATTGGTACAATTTTGGGGAATATACGGCTTTTTTGATCATTTTTATTGTATTTTTTGGGAGGCAAAATGGTAAAAATTAGCATTTTGCCTCTGTTTTTTACCTTTTTTTTAACGCTTTTTGCCGTACAAAACAAAAAGCATGTTCAACTTTTTGTACACATCGTTACGGACGCATCAATTCCAGATATGTGCCATTTTAATTTTTTTAAACTTTTTTTTATGCTAATATTATAAAAAGCACAAAAAAGGGGGTTTTTACGGTTTTTTTTTACATTTTTTTTTTTTTTACATTTTTCTTTTCTTTTTTTTTACACAACTTGTGTCCCTCTGAGGGACTTGCAGCACAGCACTTATGATCGCTGTGATAAGGCTTATACAGCGATCATAGGCTCTGCAACACAGGACGCCAGTATCTGGCATCTCTGCGAGAGCCCGGCAACTTCACAAGGGAGCGCGCTCCCTCTGTGAACCCTTCCCATGTCGCGATCTACTCCGATGCACCCCCGCTGCTGCAGCAGGAGGCCGGTTATCACTGACAGCCAGCTCCCGCTGCGGGATAGCGCGAGATTAGTTATGATCTCGCACTATTCCTATGATGTAAGGGTACGTCATTTTGCGGGAAGTACCCCTCTCCCATGATGTACCCTTATGTCATGGGGAGGGAAGGGGTTAATCGTTTTGTGGAAAAAGTGGGAAGCAGGGAGGTTTTAAAATTTTTAAAGTTTACAATTTTTTTATCTTACAAATTTTATTTCACATACATTCTATAATTTTTGTTAGACTTTGTAGGCAACTTGCTATAATTCAATCACAAGTTCAAGAAGCCAAACAAAAATCTTTTGTGTTTTTATCTTCTAATATAAAGCCCAGCGACAAACAGGGCTTAACGCAGTTAAATAGTTGGCAGCCCTGGCTGTTTGCAAAAACAGCCCTGTGCCCAATATGCAGTGGGTTTGGTTCTCACGCCCAATTCATACCTACCCTACACCGCTGTGAGCCACATGTACCTCACAGAGGTGGAAGGGGTTAATCAAAACTGTATAAAAGAAAAACTCTTTGCTGCCAAGAGCAAGCAATCACAGTTGAGCTTTTATTTTACCACAGAAGTTTTAGAGAGGAAAGCTGAGCTGTGATTGGTTGCTATAACTAACAAAAAAAGGTATTCTTTAAGGGCTTATTGCCCTGAGCTCCCATTCCCTCTCCACCCTCTCTCTGCCCCTCGCCACTGTTTGCAATGGGAGGTGGTGGTACAGGGCGGAACTTAGCTCCGCACTGCCCACCCCACCCCTCCCATTGCAAACTGTGGCAAAGGGCGGAGTGGGGGTGGGAGCTCAGTGCACTGCTCCTAGCCCGCCCTGCCTCCTCCTTTTGCAGAGAGGGGCACAGTATATAGGCCAGGCATGAAAACCCAACCGATATACGCCCAACTGAATACGCCCTAGGACAGTTTTGATAAATGAGGTTTATTGTCTAGATTGTATTAGTTATATCTATATAACCACACTCTTCTAAAGTATTAAATATTCTTAAAAGTGCAATTGTAGGAGTGGCTTTAAAACACTGGATCATATTACAGCTAAACTTACCTAAAGTCATGTAGCACATTTATAGACTACTAGCTGATATACCCGGCTTCGCCCGAGTTAATTTGGTACTGGTGTTTATCTGGTGTTCACACGGAAAATCTTATGAAGTCGTTGTTACTTTAGAGATACTGAGGAAAAACATATGTTCACCATTTTGCATAGTTCTCTGCGTTACCCAGGAAACACCACGTGGAGGTGACCATGCGATTTTTCCTTCATATAAAATGACATCAGGAAGTGAGAGAATTAGATTACGTACATAAAATTTGGACACTAATTCTTTTGCGCTTAGAATTGAATAATCGAGTTGGGACCTATTAACTTTTCATATTTATGACACAATCAATGCTTGTGCCAAATTTCATGTTTCTATGACATTGGGAAGTGAGAGATTTGGATTATGTATGTAAAATTTCGACGCTAATTCTTTTGCGCATAGAATTGAATAATGGAGTTGGGACCCATTAGCTTTTCCTATTTATGACATAATCAATGCTCGTGCCAAATTTCCCGTTTCTATGACACCGGAAAGTGAGAAAATTACATTCCGCACGTAAAATTTGGACGCTAATTCTTTTGCGCATAGAATTGAATAATCGAGTTGAGACCCATTAGCTTTTCCTATTTATGACATAATCAATGCTCGTGCCAAATTTCCCGTTTCTATGACACCGGAAAGTGAGAAAATTAGATTCTGTACCTAAAATTTGGACGCTAATTCTTTTGCACATAGAATTGAATAATGGAGTTGGGACCCATTAGCTTTTCCTATTTATGACATAATCAATGCTTGTGCCAAATTTCCTGTTTCTATGACACTGGAAAGTAAAGAAATTACATTCCGCACGTAAAATTTCGACGCCAATTCTTTTGCGCATAGAATTGAATAATGGACTTGGGACCCATTAGCTTTTCCTACTTATGACATAACCAATGCTCGTGCTAAATTTCCCGTTTCTATGACACCGGAAAGTGAGAAAATTACATTCCACACGTAAAATTTTGACGCCAATTCTTTTGCGCTAGAATTGAATAATCGAGTTGGGACCCATTCGCTTTTCCCATTTATGACATAATCAATGCTCGTGCCAAATTTCACGTTTCTATGACACCGGAAAGTGAGAAAATTACATTCCGCACGTAAAATTTGGACGCTAATTCTTTTGCGCATAGAATTGAACAATCGAGTTGGGACCTATTAACTTTTCCTATTTATGACATAATCAATGCTCGTGCCAAATTTCCCGTTTCTATGACATTGGGAAGTGAGTAATTTAGATTATGTACGTTAAATTTCGACACCAATTCTTTTGCGCTAGAATTGAATAATCGAGTTGGGACCCAATTTCTTTTCCTATTTTGGAGATAATCTATGCTTGCGCCAAATTTCATGTTTCTACGACATCGGGAAGTTGGAGAACTTTTGGCGAGTCAGTCAGTCAGTGAGTGAGTGAGTGAGTGAGTGAGTGAGTCACTGAGTCAGTGAGGGCTTTCAGCTTTATATATATAGATAGATAAGAAACCCAAGATATATTCTTGATTTTACAGTACAGTAAAAACGTTCCAGTCTATTCCAGATGAAGAACCCACATGAAAATTAGTATTAGTACTCTCTGCTAAGTCTAAACTAATTTCAGATTAAAATTTACATTTATGCAAACCGCAGTGATTTCAGACTGCACAAATGTTTGCTTTATTTACACAGCTACTGATTTCTGATGTTAACATATTGAATATTCTGTTAAGGTACCCAAAAATTAATATTCTCATCAATGCAAACTGTGGAACTGCAAACCTGAAAGATAAAATACCTGTAATACATACCAAGGAAAAACATGAGGCTGCAGCTCTCCACAGCATTTATTATCTGAAATAAAATCGCACAACTGCTTTAACCCCTTACAGGGCCAAGTTTGGTACTTAAGTATGCAATGATTTTTTTTGAGTTTTCAGATCTGCTTGAAAAATAATAACTTTTTTATTTCTCCATCGACATTTCTGTATGGGGCTTGTTCGTTGCCTGGCGAGCTAAAGATTTTATTGGTAGCATTTTGAGATACTTGTACTGTATTATAACTTTTATTTATTGAGAGATGCGCCTGTCACATCCACCCAGGATCAGCTGGATTCGTAACCCGCAGATCTCACACAAATGTGTGCAAGCTGTGTAAAGCCCTTTCAAAATAACCTCAGGGACAGAGACCTGCCTACACACAGGCAATTTGCCCTGACAAGGGCATACCTGATCTTGTACCTCGGCCCTGAGACCACATTCAGAACTAGAGTGAAGATTCAATGGCAATTCAGTCTAGCTTCAGCCAGACTAAATGGCCATGACAATTAGTCTCAGTTCAGCTAAGCATGTCTCACCTAATACCAGACCCACCAGGACCAGAAGATGGAGAACCACCTGCAAAATCTGCACCGGACTATCAGCATGGCAGGATTTCAAAACCCCCTTCAACAGCACCTCCCCTTTTAGAATTATACGCCGCACTAGGAATACCGTCGGGCGGGGGCAGACAGTCTAGCTCTGCTAAACTGCCTCCCTTTTTCTACCCCCTCCCCAGCTCGTGGCAAAGGGAGTGGGCAGGATGGGATGGGAGCTAGTGTGCTATGCTCCCGCCCTCTCTCTGCCTCTTGTCAGCTGCCAGCTATGGGAGGGGTCGGGATGGGACAGGAGCTTAGCAACTAGCTTCCACCCCCTGCCATTGCAAACAGCCAGCAAGATGCAGACAAGCTGCTAAACTCCCACCTCCCTTCTCCGGCAGCTGTCATAGTCTCATATAGGAGTGTATGGCAGCGTCCATATTCTGGACGGAAAAGATAGTTCCAGAACTATCTTTTCTATTCAGCATAAAAGCACCCATATGTGGTATTTTAGCTGACCAGGCGCTTTTACATAGCAGAAAAACTGTTTACACAGTAGAAAAACCCATTTGAACTGAATCATTGGAAACCAATGCCTCAGATGGGTGGCGAATATTGGCCAAGCCGTGAAAACGGCCAATATACGCTCGTGTGAACGAGCCCTCAACTTTGATTTTCTTTACTATTTTTTATGTCCCTGTTGGGTATTTGAACTTACAATTTTATGATTGTTCAGCTAAGATACTGAAGTATTTCTGTACTACAATGCATTATCTGTATTATTTGCATGCACAAAACATAGAGAATGGCACCCATTGATTTCAATGGGTTCGTACTCATTTTCTTTTTTTGTACACAAATTTCTCACTTGCGCAAAAAAAGAAGGCCTGCCATATTTTCATGCGTATTTGCGCAGCAAATGTCCCATAGAAGTCCAGGGGAGGTACCCAATTTTAAATCACACATGCATATGAACAGGCCCTGTGTGTGCAAAAAAGTACAGCTCTATGTGTAGACAAGTGCGCAAATCAACCTAATTAACCTTGTTCACGGCACAAACATATTGCGCTGAAATGTACATATTTGTGAATACACTTGTAGGAAGCCACCCTTACTATTATAAGCCAAGATAGCTACCCATCGGCTTTCCAGGATGGCGGGGTGCCAATGACATCACAGTGGGAGCTCACTCTCTCTGTTACCCCATGCATGCTATTATCAACATTGACCACGACATGTAATGGAAGGTATCAGTATTCTTTCCAATCTTCGCTATTGATGCAAACCCCGGCTGTCAGTCACAGCTGGCTACCTCTGTGGAAGGCATGGGCTTAGCTGAGCCCATGCCATCCATATACTGTACATGCATGTCATTTTGCAGGAACCCCTTTCCCTCTAATGATGTAAATGTACATCATAGCATAAGAAGGGATTATTTTTAATACATATATTAAATTTTGGGGAATATTCTAGTGACATGTTTTCACCTCTACTGTATTATTGCAGCCATGGTGTACATGCACCTGTGCATTTAATTTATTTGTGGGAAGTGCTGACTCAATTTGTGCTTTTTTTGCATTTTACGGAAGATCGTCTGTTTCCATATCTGCCATGTACCCTATCGTTCCCATATGCCCCAAAGCCTTTTAATTAAAGTACACAACAGAATCACACTTGCCCTGAATTTGGAGGCTTGGGTCTAAAGAGGGGTGAGTTTGGCATTGTGGGGACCCATGTATATAAGATCACCTTGATGTGGCAGATCATAATGTTCACTAAAAACCTTGCATTTCTTTGAGCTTAGTAAATGTAACAGTTATGCTAGTTTAATTCAGATATTAAAGGTTGTGGAGTGCCATGGCCTTGTGTTTTACATCTACTGTATTGTTGCAGCCATAGGGTATCTTCATCAGTGCGTTTAATTTATTTGTAGAAAATCTTGGCTGAATTTGTTTTTTTGTCGACATACCGTACATAGTGTAATCCTCCGACCTGTCAGTTTACCTTTAGTTTATGTTTGGTGACCTTCAGCAATTTCAAACTAATACACTAGCTACTGTATTCAAGTCAACATACAGTATTAAAGAATTAATCCAGGAATAAATACTAAAGGGGGCATTTACAGTAGATGGCCATTTTATAACAAAAGTGTAGAAAAAAACTAAACTACTAAGATTGCTGTTAAAAGTAAAAGTATCTTTATATTATATCCCCACTGTACAAATTAAAGCCTACCATTGCTCATGCTTCTACTATATACACAATGAATGACAGCGGTCTCTACATACGATTCAATATGGCCACAGTCACTTGATTTATCCATGCAAGTGCTTCTTTGGCTGTCTCATCCTTAGTATAAAACCTGATTTCCTACAGAAGGCCTACTGACTTACTAGATTTTAATCTTTTCTGGTGTGTACACCCAGTATCCCTTTATGAGCCTCATGGTTTGATGCATTAGAGTAGCGACTTTTACCCATGCCAAGTGATCGTGCATTATTTTTCAGAGATTGGGAGCGCTACTGTCCGCTCCTCTCTGCCAAAGTTGACTGATTATGCCCTTTAGAGTCTAGGCAACACCATCCTCAGCTCTCTCAAGCTTATTCCTGTGTCAGTGCAGCGCTGCTCTCTCTCCCTCTCTAGCATCTTCCTCACCAGCACTTCGCTCCTCCTCCTTATAGCCAGCATCCTCTTCTTGCTTCCTCTATCTGGCACCTGTTCATCTCACCACACAGCAAGAATTTGTTCTTTTTATATTAGGCCCTTGTAGTAGCCCAGAACACCATCTAGTCCCCTCCATAAATGTCATACATGTTTTGTCGTTTGTGGATGCACTGTGCAAAGCTGTCATGTCATTTTCTGTGTGTTGCACAGCTGCAGCGTCTGAATGGTTAACTTTAATAAAATCATTGCATGCCTATAAATTAGAGATGAGCGAACGTACTCGTAATGAGTACTTACGCACCCGAGTACCGCCATTTTCGAGTACTTCAGTACTCGCGCGTAAAGATTCGGGGGGCGCCGGGGGGCGGGGAGAGGCGCGGCGGTGCGGGGGGTAGCAGAGGGGAACAGGGGGGAGCCCTCTCTCTCTCCCTCTCCCCCCCACTCCCCGCTGCAACCCCCCGCGCCGCCACGGCGCCCCCCGAATTTTTTCGCCCAAGTACGGAAGTACTCGAAAATCGCGGTATTCGGGCGAAAAAGGGGCGGGGCCGAGCACGTTCGCTCATCTCTACTATAAATGTATCAGTTTGTCTTGTCATGTGGTACAAGTGAGGTTATAAATGTGAGTGTCTGAGAGCAGGAAAGGTTGTTGATGATCATCCATCTGCCCATGCTAATGGAGGACCCACAGTGATGCAGGGAAGCAACTTCAGCTTTCTTTTGTCGAAAATGGAGAAGGAGAGGCTCCCTATGCAGGAGTTGAAGATCATCCATCTTCCCCCATCCGTTGGAGAATCCGCAGAGGCACAGGAAGACACCTTTGCTTTCCTGTGCTTAATATGGAGGAGAAGGAGAGACTCCTGTACTGCATGTGAGTTGCATGGGATGAGTAATTGAGTCCCAGCAACAGAGAGAGAGAGAGTGCACTTCCCCAGTTTCTGAACACAGGTACCCGTTCACACCACAGACTTTTCCTGTGCAGCCGCCCATCATTAGGATCATCGCACAGAGGTACTTGATTGAGACACCCCCCTTCCTCCTCTGGAGTGCTCCCAATCCAGGATCGGTGACATACACATAACGTGGACTGTAGGGCTGTATTCATCTTGTGTATCCTCCCTACCGCTGAGCTATGGCCTGTAACTACTGAAATGAATTGTACCTGTATTACCTGCTATATAAAGTTATTACTAATTAAAAGTTATACCAGGCCCTAACCATTCCTAGGCACTAGAGATGAGCGAGCGTACTCGGAAAAGCACTACTCGCTCGAGTAATTTGCTTTATCCGAGTATCGCTGTGCTCGTCCCTGAAGATTCGGGTGCCGCTGCGGCTGACAGGTGAGTCGCAGCGGGGAGCAGGGGAGAGCGGGCGGGAGAGAGGGAGAGAAAGATCTCCCCTCCGTTCCTCTCCGCTCTCCCCTGCAGCTCCCCGCTCCATGCCGGCACCCGAATCTTCAGGGACGAGCACAGCGATACTCGGATAAAGCAAATTATTCGAGTGAGTAGTGCTTTTCCGAGTACGCTCGCTCATCCCTACTAGGCACCCAAGGTACTACACCCAAGTCTCCATCTTTATTACTCCGCTGCATAGAATATCAGTGTGTGGGAACGGTGGTGTCACGAGTGATCTATACTACTACTCCCCCCATCCCCTTTATTGGCACTCCCTGCCAAAGAAGTGTCGAACTGGCCTGCGATCTTGCTCTGGCCTTGGCTGCGTGTCATCCATCAGGGACCAGAGCCAGGTAAGTTTCACCGTGACGAGACATCACTTATCCCTCCCAGCTCTTTACATTAGCCAGGTGCCCAGGGTCACCTCTCTAGGCTGTTGCACCCTTCCAACCAAAATCAGTCCAGTGAGCATGCTCAGTTCTATTCCACCAAAATTCGGCACATTCCCCAACCTATCTCCATGCCAGCATTAACCCCTTGGAGGTGGGTCCCTTACAATTGCATCTAAATTATTAATCTACTCAGCTCGCTAATTGTTTTGCCATGCAACATCTACTGTACATGTATGCTGGATTTTGGGAAGGGGTTAATATATATTACAGTTTATGAAATATTTATGTAGTCCACTCAACATTGCAGCAATTAAGTCGAATTCGGAGTTTCTATTTCAACATATGTGCTGATAGTTCACAAAGAACATGCTGATTAACGAAGAACATACTTGGCTATACTGTCAGCAGACTTCATTAACCAGCTTTAAAATAATTATGGTAACACTAATGAACAGAATTTATATTTCTGAACTACAGAAAATGAAACTGTCTCATTAATATAGTTGCCTTTTCAAAGGATTTAACCTTTAAAGGCTATATCTTACAGAGTATTTCCATTTCAAGCTTAGTCTCTGCTACTGTACAACACAATTAACTTTTATGTTGTATGGTATAAAGGTACAGAATAATTGTACAGATTGCTTATGTAAAAAAGTTTATTAGTCGCTACTCCAAATTGCCATCTTCTCTACTCAAGATAGTTGGCACCACTCTTGGGAACACACTTTTTTCACCCAGAACTTCTTTAAAGTCTGACACCTGCCAGTTTTATTAGTCTAGGCAATGCTTCACAGCACTTCACACTGTTAATTAACCAGTACACAAAATGAACCCTGACCAGCTGGACACTCACTATACATGAACTTTGGCCCTCTCTATTCGGCTTAGTGCTATAACGCATTACTTTAGCAAAACTCAGTCCATTACCCACTTTTGGGCAGAAGTTTATAGGTGTCACTCTTCCTTCTCAGATGGGGTGGCAGACATCCCAGGAGTTTCCTGCTCCAGATTAGTCTGCTCCTGCAACCCTGGCTTAATAACAACATGCAAGTCAGGTGTCTCCTGATTACCAACTTAAAGCACCCCTTCTCTGCCGAAACACTGCTATAGAGCCCTCTACTGGCCATTTATATTACTATTTTACTGCACAAGTTATATTAGCACCTATATTTCATCATCAGCACCCACAAACCTTATTGCTACACACGATGCACAAAGTAATAAAAGTCTTACTTTTTTCTAGAGTGTAGTTGTGGCAGCATATGGCAATATTATGTATTTATGCACGTTCTAGGACGAGTAGAAACAGGGGAGGGAGGAGACCGCAAACAGCTATTAAACAGCTGTGGGAGGGCCAATCAGGGGGAGGCACATGCAAGGCATTACTGAGCTTGTAGGAAACAAGCTCTCTAGTGCCAACACATGTTCCTTCTCCGAAGCTCTCCTACCTTCTCTATCATTGGTCACTTCTCAGTGGGGGCATAAGAAACAAAGCATACTTGAAAAAGGCACCTCTGTACAACAATGCTCACTATAAACCCTTCTTGTGAGCATTATTAGTAGCCTGAGAGAATTTAGGAATTCAGATTGCTGTAGGACAACCCTTGTAATAACGCAGAGAGCTTCGTTATGGTGTTATCAGATCTTTCCCTCAATAATACTGCATAAAACCTATTTTCTGTAAGTCATCAAATATTCATAGGCAGCATAAAAACTCTTATCTAGCCACACCTCCCTCAAACTTGATTCTGATTGTAAAAATTGAAAGAGGTAATTTTTTTATTTATCCCATTTTCTCAACATAAACCAGATCAGTTGGATAATGATATGAGCCTTGTTATTTCCCCTGTCTCTTAGGGCGAAGTCAGACAAACATTTTTTTTGCACATGCACACCCATGAATGGGTGTGAGTGAGAGCTGCCTCTGATTGGTCAGGCTGTGACCAATCACAGGTAACTCATTCAGCAGGCGGGGATTTTAAATCCCCGGCTGCTGAATACTACAGAGAGCAGTTCGGGAGAACTGCCGCGGGCCGCGGCTGAACTCCGGATGCTGGGTCAAGCTGAGTATATACTGTATATATTTTTTATTTTTACACATTTCTGGATGAATTGCAGGGAAGGGCTTATATAGTTAAGCCCTTCCCGAAAATTCATCCCGCGCTCACCGGCAGCCCATTGCTTTCAATGGAGCCGGCTGTATTGCTGGCTCCATTGAATTCAATGAGCAAACATCGCTCTTCTCTGCCACAGCTGTTACAGCTGTGGCAGAGAAGAATGATTTGTCTATTAAATGTTCTCAATGGGGTCGGCGCTGCTGCCCCATTGAGCGCATATAGAGAAGAGAACAGGAATCGCAGATCGGAGATAGGTGCGATCTGCAAGTTCTGTTCTATAATTTATCGGACGAGCGCATAAAAAGCGCTCATGTGTCCGATACCATTGCAAAGCAATGGTTTTATAAAAATCGCCGGACGCGTGCGCATGCGCAAATCGCGCGAAAAAACGCCCGTCTGACTAAGCCCATGATGACTCTCATACAGCAAGCCCAGAGAAGCAGCATTCCAGACTGGAATCTTTCAACGCTCACCAGTTAGCAGACACTGAAAATCCCTTCTATTAAGTCCCCACTTCTATTCAACCTGCTACTAGAGATGAGCGAACGTACTCGTCCGAGCTCGATGCTCGGGCGAATATTAGGGTGTTCGGGATGCTCGTTACTCGTAACGAGTACCACGCGGTGTTCGTGTTACTTTCACTTTCTTCCCTGAGAAATTTGCGCGCTTTTCTGGCCAATTGAAAGACAGGGAAGGCATTACAACTTACTCCAGTGTTGTTCCAGCCCTATACCACCCCCCTGCTGTGAGTGGCTGGGGAGATCAGATGTCACCCGAGTATAAAAGTCGGCCCCTCCCGCGGCTCGCCACACATGCCTTGTGAGTTAGCTGAGGGACAGTGGTATCGTGCTGGAGCTGCTGTAGGGAGAGCGTTAGGAGTTAGTGTAGGCTTCAAGAACCCCAAAGGTCCTTCTTAGGGCCACATCTACCTGTGTGCAGGCTGCTGCTAGCAGTGGGTTTTTTTTTCTCAAAATCGGCAGTGCAGAGCATTGCACCCGGCATTAGGGACAGAAGTGGTGCTTAGGCAGGGAGAGTGTTAGGAGTGAGTGTAGCCTTCAAGAACCTCAACGGTCCTTTCTAGGGCCAAATTTAACCGTGTGCAGTACTGTGCTGGCTGCTGTTAGCAGTGTTGCATTTTTTTTTTCTAAAAATCGTCTGTGCAGAGCATTGCACCCTCCATTGATACTACAGGGACAGAATTGTGTAGGCAGGGCCACAACACAGTTATTGTTCATTGAATATACGCAGTGGGGCCTTTCCTTTGCAAAAAAGGGAAAAAATTATATTTGGCCTGCCTGTGTCAGTCCTAAGGTCTCCGTGTACGTGTGTGCTGCGTGGAGAACGTACAAAAATCAAACGCAACCAGCTACGGTTTACTGCAGGCTTGCGCCATTTTCTTTCCTGACTGGCAAATACCTGCTCTGCCAGAGTTAATAACTCTGCTACACTAAAGTTGTGTGACACTTTTTCTGGGCCACACCACAGTTATTAAACGTATTGTTCATTGAATATACGCAGTGGGGCCTTTCCTTTGCAAAAAAGGGAAAAAATTATATTTGGCCTGCCTGTGTCAGTCCTAAGGTCTCCGTGTACGTGTGTGCTGCGTGGAGAACGTACAAAAATCAGATGCAACCAGCTACGGTTTACTGCAGGCTTGCGCCATTTTCTTTCCTGACTGGCAAATACCTGCTCTGCCAGAGTTAATAACTCTGCTACACTAAAGTTGTGTGACACTTTTTCTGGGCCACACCACAGTTATTAAACGTATTGTTCATTGAATATACGCAGTGGGGCCTTTCCTTTGCAAAAAAGGGAAAAAATTATATTTGGCCTGCCTGTGTCAGTCCTAAGGTCTCCGTGTACGTGTGTGCTGCGTGGAGAACGTACAAAAATCAGACGCAACCAGCTACGGTTTACTGCAGGCTTGCGCCATTTTCTTTCCTGACTGGCAAATACCTGCTCTGCCAGAGTTAATAACTCTGCTACACTAAAGTTGTGTGACAATTTTTCTGGGCCACACCACAGTTATTAAACGTATTGTTCATTGAATATACACAGTGGGGCCTTTCCTTTGCAAAAAAAGGGAAAAAATTATATTTGACCTGCAGGCTTGCGCCAATTTATTTCCTGCCTGTGAAATCAAATCACTGGTAATACAGCATGCTGAGGGGTAGGGGTAGGCCTAGAGGACGTGGACGCGGCCGAGGACGCGGAGGGCCAAGTGAGGGTGTGGGCACAGGCCGAGCTCCTGATCCAGGTGTGTCGCAGCCGACTGCTGCGCGATTAGGAGAGAGGCACGTTTCTGGCGTCCCCACATTCATCGCCCAATTAATGGGTCCATGCGGGAGACCTTTACTAGAAAATGAGCAGTGTGAGCAGGTCCTGTCCTGGATGGCAGAAAGTGCTTCGAGCAACCTATCGTCCAGCCACAGTTCTGCGCCGTCCACTGCTGCAAATCCGAATCCTCTGTCTGCTGCTCCTCCTTCCTCCCAGCCTCCTCACTCCACTACAATGGCACATGCTCAGGAGCGGGAAGACTCCCAGGAACTGTTCTCGGGCCCCTGCTCAGATTGGGCAGCAATGGTTCCTCTCCCACCAGAGGAGTTTATCGTCACTGATGCACAACCATTGCAAAGTTCCCGGGGTCCGGGGGATGAGGCTGGGGACTTCCGCCAACTGTCTCAAGAACTTACTGTGGGTGAGGAGGACGATGACGATGAGACACAGTTGTCTTGCAGTGAGGTAGTAGTAAGGGCAGTAAGTCCGAGGGAGGAGCGCACAGAGGATTCGGAGGAAGAGCAGCAGGACGATGAGGTGACTGACCCCACCTGGTGTGCAACGCCTACACAGGACAGGTCTTCAGAGGGGGAGGCACGGGCAGCAGCAGGGCAGGTTGCAAGAGGCAGTGCGGTGGCCAGGGGTAGAGGCAGGGCCAGACCGAATAATCCACCAACTGTTTCCCAAAGCGCACCCTCGCGCCATGCCACCCTGCAGAGGCCGAGGTGCTCTAAGGTCTGGCAGTTTTTCACAGAGACGCCTGACGACCGACGAACAGTGGTGTGCAACCTTTGTCGCGCCAAGATCAGCCGGGGAGCCACCACCAACAGCCTCACCACCACCAGCATGCGCAGACATATGATGGCCAAGCACCCCACAAGGTGGGACGAAGGCCGTTCACCGCCTCCGGTTTGCACCGCTGCCTCTCCCCCTGTGCCCCAACCTGCCACTGAGATACAACCCCCCTCTCAGGACACAGGCACTACCGTCTCATGGCCTGCACCCACACCCTCACCTCCGCTGTCCTCGGCCCCATCCACCAATGTCTCGCACCGCACAGTCCAGCCGTCGCTAGCGCAAGTGTTGGAGCGCGGCCCCGCGCTACTCAGTTCCCAGTCGACACTACTTTTCCCGATGTGCCGTCCCAGCCCTGCGCGACCACGTCTCCCGCAACATTGTACGCGCCCTCACCAATGCGGTTAGTGGCAAGGTCCACTTAACTACGGACACGTGGACAAGCACAGGCGGGCAGGGCCACTACATCTCCCTGACGGCACATTGGGTGAATTTAGTGGAGGCTGTGACAGAGTCAGAGCCTGGGACCACTCACGTCCTACCCACCCCCAGAATTGCGGGCCACAGCTCGGTGATGGTATGTTCGGCGGTGTATGCTTCCTCCACTAAAGCATCCTCCTCCTCCTCCTCCTCAACCTCTGTCTCGCAATCTAGATGTGTCAGCAGCAGCAGGACGTCGCCAGCAGTCGGTGTCGCGCGGCGTGGCAGCACAGCGGTGGGCAAGCGTCAGCAGGCCGTGCTGAAACTACTCAGCTTAGGAGATAGGAGGCACACGGCCCACGAACTGCTGCAGGGTCTGACAGAGCAGACCGACCGCTGGCTTGCGCCGCTGAGCCTCCAACCGGGCATGGTCGTGTGTGACAACGGCCGTAACCTGGTGGCGGCTCTGCAGCTCGGCAGCCTCACGCACGTGCCATGCCTGGCCCACGTCTTTAAAGGAGATGTCCCGCGCCGAAACGGGTTTTTTTTTTTTTAAACCCCCCCCCCCCGTTCGGCGCGAGACAACCCCGATGCAGGGGTTAAAAAAACCACCCGCACAGCGCTTACCTGAATCCCGGCGGTCCGGCGTCTTCATACTCACCTGCTGAAGATGGCCGCCGGGATCCTCTGTCTTCATGGACCGCAGGGCTTCTGTGCGGTCCATTGCCGATTCCAGCCTCCTGATTGGCTGGAATCGGCACGTGACGGGGCGGAGCTACACAGAGCTACACGGAGCCCCATAGAGAAGAGGAGAAGACCCGGACTGCGCAAGCGCGGCTAATTTGGCCATCGGAGGGCGAAAATTAGTCGGCACCATGGAGACGAGGACGCCAGCAACGGAGCAGGTAAGTATAAAACTTTTTATAACTTCTGTATGGCTCATAATTAATGCACAATGTACATTACAAAGTGCATTATTATGGCCATGCAGAAGTGTATAGACCCACTTGCTGCCTCGGGACAACCCCTTTAATTTGGTGGTTCAGCGCTTTCTGAAAAGCTACCCACGCTTGTCAGACCTGCTCGTAAAGGTGCGCCGGCTCTGCGCACATTTCCGCAAGTCCCACACGGACGCTGCCACCCTGCGCACCCTGCAACATCGCTTTAATCTGCCAGTGCACCGACTGCTGTGCGACGTGCCCACACGGTGGAACTCTACGCTCCACATGTTGGCCAGGCTCTATGAGCAGCGTAGAGCTATCGTGGAATACCAACTCCAACATGGGCGGCGCAGTGGGAGTCAGCCTCCTCAATTCTTTTCAGAAGAGTGGGCATGGTTGGCAGACATCTGCCAGGTCCTTGGAAACTTTGAGCAGTCTACCCAGGTGGTGAGCGGCGATGCTGCAATCATTAGCGTCACCATTCCTCTGCTATGCATCTTGAGAAGTTCCCTGCAAACCATAAAGGCAGCCGCTTTGCGCTCGGAAACGGAGGCGGGGGAAGACAGTATGTCGCTGGATAGTCAGAGCACCCTCCTGTCTATATCTCAGCGCATTCAGGAGGAGGAGGAGGAGGAGCATGAGGAGGATGAGGAGGAGGGGGAAGAGACAGCTTGGCCCACTGCTGACGGTGCCCCTGCTGCTTGCCTGTCATCCTTTCAGCGTGTATGGCCTGAGGAGGATGAGGAGGAGGAGGAGGAGGATCCTGAAAGTGATCTTCCTAGTGAAGACAGCCATGTGTTGTGTACGGGTACCCTGGCACACATGGCTGACTTCATGTTAGGATGCCTTTCTCGTGACCCTCGCGTTGCACGCATTCTGGCCACTACGGATTACTGGGTGTACACACTGCTCGACCCACTCTATAAAGAGAACCTTCCCAGTCTCATTCCCGAAGAGGAAAGGGGTTCGAGAGTGTTGCTATACCACAGGACCCTGGCGGACAAGCTGATGGTAAAATTCCCATCCGACAGCGCTAGTGGCAGAAGGCGCAGTTCCGAGGGCCAGGTAGCAGGGGAGGTGCGGAGATCGAGCAGCATGTACAGCCCAGGCAGTGCAACAGTCTTTAAGGGCCTGGACAGCTTTATGGCTCCCCACCAAGACTGTGTCACCGCTCCCCAGTCAAGGCTGAGTCGGCGGGAGCACTGTAAAAGGATGGTGAGGGAGTACGTAGCGGATCGCACGACCGTCCTCCATGACGCCTCTGCCACCTACAACTACTGGGTGTCGAAGCTGGACACGTGGCCTGAACTAGCGCTGTATGCCCTGGAGGTGCTTGCTTGTCCTGCGGCTAGCGTCTTGTCGGAGAGGGTGTTTAGTGCGGCTGGGGGAATCATCACAGATAAGCGTACCCGCCTGTCAACCGACAGTGCCGACAGGCTAACACTCATCAAGATGAACAAAGCCTGGATTTCCCCAGACTTCTCTTCTCCACCAGCGGACAGCAGCGATACGTAAGCAATACGTAGGCTGCACCCGCGGATGGAAGCTACGTTCTCTCTCACCATCCAAAACAGGGGACATTTCTGCTTCATCAATCTGTGTCTAATATTCCTCCTCCTCCTCCTCCTCCTGAAACCTCATGTAATCACGCTGAACGGGCAATTTTTCTTAGGGCCACAAGGCTCACTCATATAATTTTTCAAAACAATTTTTATATGTTTCAATGCTCTTAAAACCGTTGAAACTTTAACTTGAACCAATTTTTCGTTAAACTGGGCTGCCTCCAGGCCTAGTTACCACTTAAGCCACATTAACCAAAGCGATTAATGGGTTTCACCTGCCATCTTGGTTGGGCATGGCCAATTTTTACTAAGGTACATTAGTACTGTTGGTACACCAATTTTTTGGGGCCCTCACCTACAGTGTAATCATAGCAATTTGTATGTTCTTCGCCTGCACTCATGGTACAGAAGTGTGTGTGGGGTTGGCCTACACTTTAGCTACATAAATGTAACTTGGGCCTTGGCTATACTGCAGCTACTGAAATGGACCTAAGACTGTGCTCCCACTATACTGCTGCTTCGGAATTGTTACTGGGGCCTGTCTTGAGTGCTACTATTGCTGACATGGAACGAACACTGCGCTCCCGCTATACTGCTGCTTCGGAATTGTTACTGGGGCCTGTCTTGAGTGCTACTATTGGGGAATTCAGCCACGTCACCACATTAAACATGGGACACATATGGACCTATCAGCACAGTCTCCTCCCTCTAGAGCTGCACAAACCCACCCAGAAAATGGAGCCACACACAAAACGAAAGCACTATCCAGAGACCTATAAATGTGAGTAAATGTGTGTTTTATACTGATGTATACATAGGCTTGAGAAAGGTGCATGCTGCACCGAAACGCGTTGCCTCCTTGTAAATTTGCTTTTAGACAAATAAAACCGAAGAAACCAACTTGCTTCCTGCCAATTCCATCGGCGATTAAGAGGACCCAGAGGAGTCAGCACTTAGAGGAGGGGGCTTCTTGTTTTATACACCCCCCTCCTTTTGAGTAAGTGCCTTTCTATTCTATTTCATTTTCTTTTTCCGTCCCTCACAGGACGGAGATTGTTTAAACTCCGCTTGACTTGTTGCTATCTTCGCGAGCGCATAGCTTTTTTACTGAAACCCTGCTGACTATTGCTGACATGGAACGAAGACTGCGCTCCCGCTATACTGCTGCTTCGGAATTGTTACTGGGGCCTGTCTTGAGTGCTACTATTGCTGACATGGAACGAAGACTGCGCTCCTCCTATAATGCTGCTAGTGATATGTTAGTGGGGCCTGTCCTAATGCTACGGCTGAAATGTTACGAATTCTGGGCTCTGCCTATACCGCTGCTAATGGTATGTCTCTGGGGTGTGGAAACAGAGGCTTCCCAAAGACATGATGGCGGCGAGGCCATTTCCCACCAACGCGGTTACTGTTAAGGTGCATATAACCACGGACACGTGGAGAGGACACGTAGTGCCTCAAAAACATCCCCCTCCTCCTCCAACAGGGAAAACATTCTTGGCAAATGCCTTTGCATTGGTTCGTCTGGTGGCAGTCCAAGAATTTCACCTTTACCGACACTACAAGAGAGCCCCCCCACCATCCCCCCGCCACGGCCCACTTAATCCTGGCCACATTCCGAAAACCAACAAAATAAAACCGCTCTACTAGGTCCGCAGTCACCACCACATTACCACCAACGCGGTTACTGTTAAGGTGCATATAACCACGGACACGTGGAGAGGACACGTAGTGCCTCAAAAACATCCCTCTCCTCCTCCAACAGGGAAAACATTCTTGGCAAATGCCTTTGCATTGGTTCGTCTGGTGGCAGTCCAAGAATTTCACCTTCACCGACACTACAAGAGAGCCCCCCCACCATCCCCCCGCCACGGCCCACTTAATCCTGGCCACATTCCGAAAACCAACAAAATAAAACCGCGCTACTAGGTCCGCAGTCACCACCACATTACCACCAACGCGGTTACTGTTAAGGTGCATATAACCACGGACACGTGGAGAGGACACGTAGTGCCTCAAAAACATCCCCCTCCTCCTCCAACAGGGAAAACATTCTTGGCAAATGCCTTTGCATTGGTTCGTCTGGTGGCAGTCCAAGAATTTCACCTTTACCGACACTACAAGAGAGCCCCCCCACCATCCCCCCGCCACGGCCCACTTAATCCTGGCCACATTCCGAAAACCAACAAAATAAAACCGCGCTACTAGGTCCGCAGTCACCACCACATTACCACCAACGCGGTTACTGTTAAGGTGCATATAACCACGGACACGTGGAGAGGACACGTAGTGCCTCAAAAACATCCCCCTCCTCCTCCAACAGGGAAAACATTCTTGGCAAATGCCTTTGCATTGGTTCGTCTGGTGGCAGTCCAAGAATTTCACCTTTACCAACACTACAAGAGAGCCCCCCCACCATCCCCCCGCCACGGCCCACTTAATCCTGGCCACATTCCGAAAACCAACAAAATAAAACCGCGCTACTAGGTCCGCAGTGACCACCACATTACCACCAACGCGGTTACTGTTAAGGTGCATATAACCACGGACACGTGGAGAGGACACGCAGTGCCTCAAAAACATCCCCCTCCTCCTCCAACAGGGAAAACATTCTTGGCAAATGCCTTTGCATTGGTTCGTCTGGTGGCAGTCCAAGAATTTCACCTTTACCGACACTACAAGAGAGCCCCCCCACCATCCCCCCGCCACGGCCCACTTAATCCTGGCCACATTCCGAAAACCAACAAAATAAAACCGCGCTACTAGGTCCGCAGTCACCACCACATTACCACCAACGCGGTTACTGTTAAGGTGCATATAACCACGGACACGTGGAGAGGACACGTAGTGCCTCAAAAACATCCCCCTCCTCCTCCAACAGGGAAAACATTCTTGGCAAATGCCTTTGCATTGGTTCGTCTGGTGGCAGTCCAAGAATTTCACCTTTACCGACACTACAAGAGAGCCCCCCCACCATCCCCCCGCCACGGCCCACTTAATCCTGGCCACATTCCGAAAACCAACAAAATAAAACCGCGCTACTAGGTCCGCAGTCACCACCACATTACCACCAACGCGGTTACTGTTAAGGTGCATATAACCACGGACACGTGGAGAGGACACGTAGTGTCTCAAAAACATCCCCCCGCCATGGCCCACTTAATCCGGGCCACATTCCGAAAACCAACAAAATAAAACCGCGCTACTAGGTCCGCAGTCACCACCACATTACCACCAACGCGGTTACTGTTAAGGTACATATTACCAGTCTGACTGGGACATGCAGACACCTTTACAGAATGAATAGTGTGTGGCACATAGGTTCCCCATTGCTATGCCCACGTGTGCAGCTCCTGATGGCGGTGGCACAGGATTCTATTTCTCATTGCTTCTGTACAGCATTGTGGGCTATCGCCCCACCACTTTTAAAGAGGGTCGCTGCCTAGCCGTGCCAACCCCTCTGCAGTGTGTGCCTGCGGTTCCTCCTCATGGCAGACGCACTTATAAATAGACATGAGGGTGGTGTGGCATGAGGGCAGCTGAAGGCTGCGCAGGGACAGTTTGTTGTGCGCTGTGGACACTGCGTCGTGCTGGGGGGTTGGGCAGCATGTAACCCAGGAGAAGTGGCAGCGGAGTGTCATCCAGGCAGTGATTGTGCTTTGTTGGAGGTAGTGTGGTGCTTAGCTAAGGTATGCGATGCTAATGAGGGCTTTTCAGAAGTAAAGGTTGTTGGGAGGGGGGGGGCCCGCTCTTGCCGGTATTGTGGCTTAATAGTGGGACCTGTGAACTTGAGATGCAGCCCAACACGTAGCCCCTCGCCTGCCCTATCCGTTGCTGTGTCGTTCCCATCACTTTCTTGAATTGCCCAGATTTTCACACATGAAAACCTTAGCGAGCATCGGCGAAATACAAAAATGCTCGGGTCGCCCATTGACTTCAATGGGGTTCGTTATTCGAAACGAACCCTCGAGCATCGCGATAATTTCGTCCCGAATAACGAGCACCCGAGCATTTTGGTGCTCGCTCATCTCTACCTGCTACTAAAACTTTTACTAAAGAAATGGTGATGCGTTGAGAGGCTCCATACAAGAAGATATCTCACATATTTCCTTCACCTTAAATGCTTCTATAAATGATCTAGGGGATGGAGTTAGCCACACAAAAAATAAAATAGGTTAACTGACTAAACCCCGTAATGAAAAGGATGTGAAAAGAACTGGTATGGAGGCGCAACACTCTAAGCTACTAGAAGATGTAGATCAAAGTCCAATGTGTGATGGTGAAAGCACTTCTTTTTTATTATTTTTCAGAAATTAAAAACCAGCAATGGAATACGCGTTTCGGGAAAGAACCCCTTCGTCAGTTCGGCTGGATAGGACAACAGGATGCCTAGGGGTGACACGATTCCAAAGATGTATAGAATGTGTCGGAGGTCCTGTGTGCAGGAGGACAGGGGAGAAAAAAAAGCACCATCACACATTGGACTTTGATCTACATCTTCTAGTAGCTTAGAGTGTTGCGCCTCCATACCAGTTCTTTTCACATCCTTTTCGCTACACTCACGCCCACACTGGTGGAGCGTCATCTGGTTGGCAGCACCTCCACCATTCAAAATACTCAATCATTGAAAACTCTGTGTACTCCATAAATATTCCACTACCCTCACTGGGTCTTGCTCCACCCTCCTTTTTCATTTCTTTTACTCACATTAAACCCCGTAATGACCTGGTTAAAGATGTGGATTCCATCTAAAAATGAAATGGCTGACCTTAAGGATGGAAACAGGAGAAATAATGTGAAATTCTGAGACATATCTGAAAGAATTTCTACGTCAGAACTGAAAGAATACTTGCTTCAACTGATAAAAACTCTGCTTCTCTCAATGTCTCTTCATGAGCATGTTATTAACAGAACTCACAGACTAGACCAACATTTCTCTCAGAAAATATTTCCTTGACATTTTCTGCCCACAAAATTAAAGGGGTTGTCCTGCGGCGAAATGCAATTTTTTTTCAACCTACCCCCGCATTCTGCCCCATTAAAATCAATACCGTTTGTAATTTTAAAAAAAAAATCGCTTACCTCCTTCCCAGTTCGCTCAGCATCTTCTTTTCTTCTTTTAAAGATGGCCGCTGGTCCTTTCCCAATGATGCACCGTGGTTTTCTCCCATGGTGCACCGCGGGTCTTCTCCCATGGTGCACCATGGGCTCTGTGCGGTCCATTGCCGATTGCAGCCTCCTGATTGGCTGGAATCGGCACACGTGATGGGGCGGAGCTACGCAATGACGCGTAGAAGGGGGCGGGGCCAGAACACCGCTCGTGCCCGGACCGACCAGAAGGGAGAAGACCCTTCTGCGCAAGCGCGTCTAATCAGGTGATTAGACGCTGAAATTAGACGGAGCCATGGAGACGGGGACGCCAGCAACGGAGTGGGTAAGTGAATAACTTTTGTATGGCTCATATTTAATGCACGATGTATATTACAAAGTGCATTAATATGGCCATACAGAAGTGTATAACCCCGCTTGCTATCGCGGGACAACCCCTTTAACTCCCTTCCAAATCTGTATACAGATGTACAGCTTTTCACCAATTTGTCATGTGCAACAATTCAAGCAAAAACTACCTTCATCAATGTCACCTCTACTTCATGTCAAGCTAAAATCACATATAATTGGGGCTTTCCCATTAAGCTACTGATTCAAAAAGACACTCAGCTTGTCTAATTGGCAAAGGGCCCCAAATTGCTGGAATCCTGGGGTCTACAAATTTCTGATCATCAACAAGATTCTTCTATGAAAAGATCTGTTAACTTGACCCAGTAATGGATTCACAAGACTTCTTCCCATTGAGGTAACATTTAAAAGTGTCCATGTCCAAGAAATTTTTCTTTGTCAGCTGATTTCTATTCCCCCATACTATACATGCATTGATTTCTGCCAGGACTTTTGTACCCTTCGTGTCTATAATTGTCCTTGAGAACCATACCTGATGTATCTCTCCCCGACCCAAGGAGAATTATTTTGTTCTTTATTGTTCACCCTTTTGCCTGTGATTTTTCTTTTGTTAAAAACTGATTTTCAGGGTTCTACTATGTAAAGTAATCACTCTATACTTTCTATGTCACTTAAAATACTCCTCTTAAACACAAAAGGGCTTAATACTCCCTTCAATAGTTCTTTGGTTTGGAAGGATGCCCTGAGAAATGGGGTTAATATTTTATGCTTACAAGAAACCAATTTCTCGTCATTCTCCAGTGCAAAATTTTCTGACTAATAGCTTCCTAGTATTTCCATGGCCATGGTCAGACATGAAAATGCAAGAGTCGTAACAGCTTTCAGGGAAAGTGTTGATGTTGTCCTCTCTGAGAAACTAATATACTCTATTCTTGTGGAACCAATAAACAATACTCCATTTACTTTAGTGAACACGTATTCCCCAAATTCCTCTCAGATTGGATTCCTAAATACAATAATTAAGAAAATTCATACATTTCAAAAGGGCAAACTTGTTGTTTGTGGTGCTTTCCATATCATCCCGGATAAACACCTAGACTCTACAGGCGACACTAACAGAACATATCCCACTCTTGCACCCTAGCTTCATAAAGAAACACTCTACGATATGGTTTATTGATTAACTTCATCCTCTAGGGAATACACCTATTACTACTAGCGCCATAACTCTTTCTCTCACATTGACTTATTTTTAGTGGACAGATGGACTCCCCCATAATATTGACCCTTTCTCCGGGCTCTTTCCTGAAACATGCCAGACCTTGGAGAAGTAAGATATTTCTCATGAAAATGCCTCATTACAGAAATATTATTTCTAATTCTCTAAGGGAGTATTTCTCACTTAATAGGATAGCTCAAACTGATACCTTTTCAATCTGGAATGCACATAAGACATTTATTCAGGGAGTTCTCATTAAACTCGTTAAGTTCACAACATAAAAAATAAAAGCTAACGTTTTAATGATCTCCTCATGCAAATCACTAATACAGAGCTATTACTTCAATCTTCCCCTTTGGATTCTCACTATAAAAATTTATTGAAACTTAGACATAAGTCAAAGCAGACACTTTTGGAGGACCATGATAAGAATATAAAATGTTCTCACATGTCATAGTATTCCGCGTTTAACAAACCTACAAATTAACCCTTTCCAATCCAATTTTGGATTCAGGGTTTCCTAAAAGGCTTTCTCTTTTTGCTGTTATACAACTGTGCCATCTGCTGGCTAAAGCCAGTGTGTGTGCGCCAGAGAGGCTCCGACAGTGGAGTGGCTGGCAATAGATCGTAAGAATACCCTGTCAGACATTTTCTGACATTGGAGCTGTACAAGCTTCAATCAGAATGTAGAAAGGCGTCAGACAGTGGATTGGAAAGGGTAAATGGCTATCTTAGTCAAACAACGCCAACCTAGAGCAGAAATTCCCTTTAAATAAAATCTAACAATTCACCCACCAAAATCTCTTATCTCTCTTAATATCACTGTTTTTCAGTCTGAAGTTGCTCAGGTGATTAATTCCTTCAAATCTCACAACTCTCCAGCTCAGACAGCTTTGCTAATGAATACTACAAATTATTCACTTCCATTCTATCCCCCCACCACACTCAACAAAGCAATTTCATGTGGCTATTTACCAAAAGAGATGCTTCAAGTCACTCTTGTTGCGATTCCCAAACTAGGTAAAACTCCTAACACACCATCTGATTTTAGGCCAATTTTTCTTCTTAACTGCAACACAAAAATATTGTCTAAACTTTTAGCCAAAAGATGTCTTACAGTTCTTGCCAACATTATTTATATTGGCCAGGTTGACTTTACAAAGGGTAGACAGGCCCCCGATGGTACCAGAAGAATATTAAACCTCATTGCGAAGGCTGAAATTTCTCAGATGCTTTATCTGCTTCTTGCCTTGGATACAAAGAAGGCATTTAACAGATTTAACTGGGATTTACCTATTGAAACACTTCAGAAATTTGGATTTCAAGGCAATATCTTTAATGTGATATGAGCTTTATATAGCTCTCCCTCTACCAAGGTTCTTATAGATGGATTTTCTCCAAATTGTTTTTTATCAGGAATGGAACTCATCGGGATTTCCGTTTATCTCCACTGCTTTTTTATTATGGTGATTGAATCCTTTTAAGAACTAATCAGGATAGATGCTAACACGAAGGGTATTCCAACAAGTTTTAGACAACATAAAAATTAGATTATTTGCTGATGACATTCTATTAAGACTTACAAACCTTTTACACTCATTTAGAACAGTCTATGATGTACTGCTTAAATTTGGCCAATTGTCATACTATAAACTAAATGTAAATAAATCTCTAATCCTTGGAATCAATATCAATGACCCACTTAGAGAGGCTAATGGAAAAGGAATTTCCTTTTCAATGACAACACAACAGCATCCCTTAACTCAGAATAAAGCTTTGTTTCCCACTTTCTGATCTAATTTCCAAAAATTCCCTACCGTTACTCTCAGACTTTCAGTTGGAATTTGATCATCTTTCTAAACAGGCATGATTTGGTCGTATAGTTTTGCACAAGATAATAATGAAAATATTTTACTATTTTAGTACTTTATCAACTTCTATTCCTCATTCAATTATAGCCAAATTTAAAAAACATTACATTTTATCTGAAATAATAAAAAATCTAGACTTGCATCATCTATCCTATTTCTTTACCGCAAACAAGGTGGTCTAGGTTTGCCGAATCTATGGTCTTACTACTACTCTACTATTCTTAATCAAACATAAACCTTGATTACAAGCTCCTCAAACTCTAGTTGGCCCGCCATAAAATTTCAGCTTAATAATTTTAGATCTTTAAAAGTGCTGTTAATTACTTCTGCTTTAACTATTCTTAAGCCTTTAACTACACAGTATATAAACACTCAGTCTACGTTCCTATCTATGAACGCTTCACTCCAATCCTGTTCCCTTTTTTGACAACAGATGGAATGCTCTCCTCAAGACAAAAAAGTTAGCATTCCTCTATAAATGATTGAATACTTCATCCCAGATATATTTAAAATCCTGTATTAAAAAAGGTATTATGTTAATGATCTCATGATCGGGATGAATTTAAAACAATTTCTGCCTTAATGATGGAATTTGGAATCTTGAATAAGGATGCCTTTAAACATACCTAACTTTGGTCCTTTATTGGGACATTCCGTATTCACTAGGCTTTATTCCCCTTTTAAACTATATCTTGCATTTTTCAATGTCCAACCATTTTCTAAACCGACTGTTTGTATGTTTTATACATTTATATATTTTTAGTGGATTTGGAAGATTTCAAAAAGCCTATCTTATTAACTGGTAGATAGATGTAAATGACAGATTCTCCCTCAACCAATGGTTCTCGGTTTTTAGATGGGCCAATCAATCTACAATTAGTGCTACTTTATTAGAAGCCCTTTATAAATCATTGGCGAGATGGTATTTTACTCCTCTTAGAAGAATTTGGGAATATAAATTTATAACGACTATTGACACTTTCAATAGAGAGCTAAATTCCTTATGGGGATTTATGCGAGACTGGGAAGTATGAGAAATCTATAGCATAGATAACACTGCTGACCTGGTAATCCCCCACCCCCCCAACACTAATTTAGGGACCATAAAACCTTCACTCTCTTATCAGTGACTATTTAAAGATGTTTGTATTGCTGTGGTATTCTTTTAAGTGCAAATTATTCACATCCATGTCTGTGCCTTGTCATAAGTATTTGTGTACAAATATGCATGCCTCTTCGGATCTTTGTCATTTAAGCCTGAATCAGAACCCTGCGTTGGTTCGAAAGCTCGCATTAACATCGTTTATTTTTGTTAGCCATTAAAAGGAATCATATCTACAAGATTACGTGGTTCTCTTGCTAGAAACAATCACATTTTGCTTTACTGGATAACACTACACCCAACTTTTTTCATAGGCCTATATAACACATAGTCTGTTGTTAGGGGCAGATATTCTACAAAGGATATACTGCTACTAGTGTGAAAGCTTGCATACTGGGGTTATATTGGACGGAACAGAGAAAGAAGCTGCATCACGTTTTTATGCCAATGTAAAACGTTGTCTGTTGTTAGGGACAGATATTCTACAAAAGATATAATGCTGCTGGTGTAAAAGCTTGTATACCAGCAGAGAACTTAAGCATGGTTCTATTGGAGGGAGCAGAGGACGTTGCTGCATCACATTTATATACATGTATGAACCGCTGTCTGTACATTGGGGTAGGGTATATTTCTGCTGCTATCAACATATAGCAAAACAAACATATAAACTTCGCTATGGTGTGTGGAATATTGCAGTTTCCTGTTTGTGGCCTTGGATGATATTGAAAGACAGTAGACAGAATGATGTGTACAAGGTAGGGTTAAGTTAAATGACTGCAGTGAATAACATGAGGTACAGGAAAAATAAAAAAAAATCTGATTATATATATATATATATATATACACACATTATGATTATATATATATATATATATATATATATATATATATACACACACACATATTAACACATGGCATTATGTAATTTTTCTTATACTAGAAGTCATTCTATATCTTGAAACCATTCTTATAATATATGGTAGTAACGTCAAGAAATTGCAGTTAGTATTATTCTAATTAATCCTACTAAAGTACCTAATAGAGTATTTAACCCTTTAATGAGCTATGACTGGGGAGATATGAAGCAGGTGTTACATTCGTGCAGGTCATGGAGTCAAAGACCTATATGTAGAGCCTCGTGTGGTGCAGAGTGTTAAGGCAGTAGAAATGCTGTTTTAAGCGCTCACTCATTACCTGAAGGTTGCAAGTTCAATACCTGCATGGTTCAGGTGGCCGGCTTAAGGTTGATTCAGCCTTCAATCCTTCCAAGGTTGGTAAAATGAGTACCCAGCTTGGTGGCGGTAATAAATAACTTACCTGAAAGCGTTGCAGAATAAGTTTACACTATACAAATAAAAAGATTTATTATTTATATATTTTATATGAATGTAGCCCAAATGAAGGCTGAAAAGGAAATGGAAAGAGTATGCATTCATGGACACCAAAAACATAAACTAATGTGCATACCAACACCAGGCAGCTAAATACTTATCAATAAACAAATACAATAGGCAGATGGAATTGATAATAAGAAAGTATGAGGTATTGGTTTGTATTTTGACCAGAAAACATAAACTTACAAGCTCCTATCAAGGGTCCTTGCTGTCTTGCAAGTCCCTGGAAAACCACAAAAAGGGAACCCTGCCTACAAGCAGGGTGATTGTTCCAATAAGGACGGCCCCACACTGGAAACTAGAGGCATTGCTTGCCTTGGATGGTACCATGTAAAAACGCTAGGCAAGAGAAATACAACATACACAATGAGCAATATCCTTTGCACACCAAGTGCAGTCAGCACCTACAGACATATACAGAACAGGAATCTGTGCACATGACGTGCAGTCCACACCTATAGACATACACTTAACAGGACCCTGTGCATACCAAGTGCTGTCCACATTGTACATGACCCTGTGCACACCAAGTGCAGCCCACAATGGATGACACCCTGTGCACACCAAGTGCAGCCCACACTGAACAGGATCCCGTGCACACCAAGTGCAGCCCACACTGAACAGGAGCCTGTGCACTTACGAAGTGCAGCCCACACTGAACAGGAATCTGTGCACACCAAGTGCAGCCCACATTGAACAGGACCCTGTGCATACCACAATATCTGGAGGCCCGACCTGATAAAAGGGAAGGGAGAAGGGCCCACATAACATACAGACAGAGAGATCAGGTGCCAGACCATCTTCAGGGAAGGTGGGGAAAGCAACTCAAATCAGCAGCATGCATAACACCAAGTACTGAGTTGGAAAGGAATAATGGATTAATGACTAGCACCCTCTAGTATGAGGGGCTGGTATTTATGCGCGCAGACTGATAGTGATTGTCTAGCTAGAGAGCTTAACACTATAAGCCAGCCAAATCAACCACATCTGCACCAACCTAAAAATGCTTAAAAAATTACATTGTATCTCTGCAGCCAAATTACAAGACTAGGAACATTTTTATTTTTTCACCAAAAGAGCTGCATGAGGACATATTGTTTATGGAACAACCAGTAATTAGTTTTATTTGTACCATTTTGGGCTACAGATGACTTTCTTGATCACTTTTCACTCCACTTTTTGGGAGGTAGGCGTAGCAAATAAACAGCAATCCTAGAACAAAATTTTTTGGTTTTTTTTTTACAGTATTTACTCTGTAGCATAAATTACTTTTTACCTTCATTCTGTGGGTCAATACAGTTACAGTGTTACAAAATTTATATGGCTTTTCAAACTTTTTACTACCTTTACACGATAAAAGCTCTTAAAAATAAAAATTAAATTTGCATTGCTGCGTTCCAAGACCCGTTATCTTTTTTATTTTCCCACCTAGAAACCTAAGTTAGATCTTGTTGTTTTCAGGAAGAGTCGTAGTTTTCATTGATACCATTTGAGGTACATTTTGATTCCTTTTTAAGCATTTTTTGCAAGGTAAGTGGACAAAAAAACAACAATTCTAAATGTTTTGTAAAATTTTTTATTACGTCGTTCACTGTGTGGGATAAATAACTAAATATTTCAATTGTTCAGTTTAAATTATTTCAATAATCGCTCAATATTTCTTAGGGGTTACACGTGGAGCACCTTACCTGTCACCTGCTTACATGCCACAATCGCTATTGACCATGACATAGAAGGAATTAAACAGTTTCTTTGCACCCAGCCATTAGAGCAGGAGCTCAGCTGTCAGTCGACAGCTGAGCACCCAACCTGCTACTGCTACTAGTGTGGGTTTTTATTTGTATATTTATAGTGCTTGGCAGTAAAGGGTTAAAAAAGGCTCTCTCATCCTACCTTTGCTCATTTAATGTGCCTGTAGTTATTTTTTAACACAATGTACTCTATTCTTTTATACGGTTATTAATTTTATCTATAAAGAGTTCTTTTTATATATTTTTAGCTATCACTTATTTTGTATGGGAATGGTTTTAGATATTTTTCCTTTAGAATGTTTAATAATTACTACTGTGTAACTTTATGCTTAAGTACATTTTTGACCAGACCAATGCTTCTAGTTTTCAGGTTGTTTTTGTGGTCATACTACTAGTATGGTAATTTATATATTTATTTAGCTTAGAAGTTGACGACTTTTTTATCGCTATCCAATTTTCAAGATTATCGGAGCCAAAGATAGGGCAGCTGTGATGTGGGATGATGTTGGATGATTTAAATTCTGCCAGGAGGATTACAAAACCATTGGCATGAAATGCATGAAAATAAACTGAAGCTAATTAGCTAAACTAGCTAGTATATTCAAGATGAATGCAATAAGTGAGCAATCTTCCATAACCTTATTCCCATCCATTTTATTGCTTCTTATTTAGATGTCCCACTGCGTAACTGATCTCATGCATCATTATATCATCTTATTTTGATGATCACTGTAATGTTGTTGGAATGTAGGTAAGACAAAAACATACTAAATTGCTAGCTCAGAGAACTAGAGATGAGCGAGCGTACTCGTCCAAGCTTGATGCTCGTTCGAGTATTAGGGTGTTCGAGCTGCTCGTTACTCGAGGCGAGCACCACGCGTTGTTCGAGTTACTTTCACTTTCATCTCTGAGACGTTAGCGCGCTTTTCTGGCCAATAGAAAGACATGGAAGGCATTACAACTTCCTCCTGTGACGTTCCAGCCCTATACCACCCCTCTGCAGTGAGTGGCTGGGGAGATGAGGTGACACCCGAGTATTAAAATCTGCCCCGCCCGCGGCTCGCCACAGATGCATGGTGACAGAGATCAGGGAAAGTGCTGTCCTGCTGTAGCTGCTATAGGGAGAGCGTTAGGTGTTATATTAGTCTTTAAAGGGGTTGTCCCGCGAAAGCAAGTGGGTCTATACACTTCTGTATGGCCATATTAATGCACTTTGTAATGTACATTGTGCATTAATTATGAGCCATACAGAAGTTATAAGAAGTTTTTCACTTACCTGTTCCGTTGCTAGCGTCCTCGTTTCCATGGAGCCGTCTAATTTTCAGCGTCTAATTGCCAGATTAGACGCGCTTGCGCAGTCCGGGTCTTCTTCTTTTATGAATGGGGTCGCTCGTGCCGGAGAGCGGCTCCGTGTAGCTCTGCCCCGTCACGTGCCGATTCCAGCCAATCAGGAGGCTGGAATCGGCAATGGACCGCACAGAAGCCCTGCGGTCCACCGAGAGAGAAGATCCCGGCGGCCATCTTCAGCAGGTAAGTAAGAAGTCACCGGAGCGCGGGGATTCAGGTAAGCACTCTCCGGTGATCTTTTTTAACCCCTGCATCGGGGTTGTCTCGCGCCGAACGGGGGGGGGGGGTTGAAAAAAAAAAAAGGTCTCACTATAGGCGTGCGCAAAATTGTTTCCTGGCTCTGCTGTCTCCGTTACATCACCGCCGTGATAGCGCCAGAGGGAAACAGTAAACATAAAATATGCTGCATACAGTATCTGCTGTTTCAGCTCACCCTTTAAAAAAAGGGAAGCCAAATACTTAAGGCGTACCACTGCCCTTTGGCGACTTGACTGCTTCTGCGCTGTGAACTCCACTAGCTCAGTCCTACGCACCTAGGTCTCACTACAGGCGTGCGCAAAATTGTTTCCTGGCTCTGCTGTCTCCGTTACATCACCGACGTCATAGCGCCAGAGGGAAACAGTAAACATAATATACGCTGCATACAGTATCTGCTGTTTTAGCTCACCCTTTAAAAAAAGGGAAGCCAAATACTTAAGGCGTACCACTGCCCTTTGGCGACTTGACTGCCTCTGCGCTGTGAATTCCACTAGCTCAGTCCTACGCACCTACGTCTCACTACAGGTGTGCGCAAAATTGTTTCCTGGCTCTGCTGTGCGTTCCGTAAGCGAAGTCTGCCTCCAACCACAGGCCAATAAGCGGCACATTTAATTACAGCATTCTGTTTCTGCTCTACTCGTAATACACCATGCTGAGGGGTAGGGGTAGGCCTAGAGGACGTGGACGCGGGCGAGGGCGCGGAGGCCCAAGTCAGGGTGTCGGCACAGGCCGAGCTCCTGATCCAGGTGTATCGCAGCCGACTGCTGCGGGATAAGGAGAAAGGCAAGTTTCAGGGGTCCCCAGATTCATCTCACAATTAATGGGTCCACGCGGTAGACCTTTATTAGAAAATGAGCAGTGTGAGCAGGTCCTGTCGTGGATGGCAGAAAGTGCATCCAGCAATCTATCGACCACCCAGACTTCTACGCCGTCCACTGCTGCAACTCTGAATCCTCTGGCTGCTGCTCCTCCTTCCTCCCAGCCTCCTCACTCCATTACAATGACACATTCTGAGGAGCAGGCAGACTCCCAGGAACTGTTCCTCTCCCACCGGAGGAGTTTGTCGTGACCGATGCCCAACCTCTGGAAAGTTCCCGGGGTCCGGGGGATGAGGCTGGGGACTTCCAGCAACTGTCTCAAGAGCTTTCAGTGGGTGAGGAGGACGATGACGATGAGACACAGTTGTCTATCACTCAGGTAGTAGTAATTGCAGTAAGTCCGAGGGAGGAGCGCACACAGGATTTGGAGGAAGAGCAGCTGGACGATGAGGTGACTGACCCCACCTGGTTTGCTAAGCCTACTGAGGACAGGTCTTTAGAGGGGGAGGCAAGTGCAGCAGCAGGGCAGGTTGGAAGAGGCAGTGCGGTGGCCAAGGGTAGAGGCAGGGCCAGACCGAATAATCCACCAACTGTTTCCCAAAGCGCACCCTCGCGCAATGCCACCCTGCAGAGGCCGAGGTGCTCACACCCTCACTCCGCTGTCCTCGGCCCCATCCAGCAATGTCTGTCAGCGTAGCGTCCAGCCGTCGCTAGCGCAACTGTTTGAGCGCAAGCGCAAGTACGCCGCCACGCACCCGCACGCTCAAGCGTTAAACGTGCACATTGCCAAATTGATCAGCCTAGAGATGCTGCCGTATAGGCTTGTGGAAACGGAGGCTTTCAAAAACCTGATGGCGGCGGTGGCCCCGCGCTACTCGGTTCCCAGTCGCCACTACTTTTCCCGATGTGCCATCCCAGCCCTGCACGACCACGTCTCCCGCAACATTGTACGCGCCCTCACCAACGCGGTTACTGCCAAGGTCCACTTAACAACGGACACGTGGACAAGCACAGGCGGGCAGGGCCACTATATCTCCCTGACGGCACATTGGGTGACTTTAGTGCTGGCTGGGACCGAGTCAGAGCCTGGGACCGCTCACGTCCTACCCACCCCCAGAATTGTGGGCCCCAGCTCGGTGCTGGTATATGCGGCGGTGTATGATTCCTCCACTAAACCACCCTCCTCCTCCTACGCAACCTCTGTATCGCAATCAAGATGTGTCAGCAGCAGCACGTCGCCACCAGTCGGTGTCGCGCGGGGTGGCAGTACAGCGGTGGGCAAGCGCCAGCAGGCCGTGCTGAAACTACTCAGCTTAGGAGAGAAGAGGCACACGGCCCACGAACTGCTGCAGGGTCTGACAGAGCAGACCAACCGCTGGCTTGCGCCGCTGAGCCTCCAACCGGGCATGGTCGTGTGTGACAACGGCTGTACCCTGGTGGCGGCTCTGCAGCTCGGCAGCCTCACGCAAGTGCCATGCCTGGCCCACGTCTTTAATTTGGTGGTTCAGCGCTTTCTGAAAAGCTGCCCCCGCTTGTTAGACCTGCTCGGAAAGGTGCGCTTCTTAGCGCACATTTCCGCAAGTCCAAGACTGACGCTGCCACCCTGCGGACCCTGCAACATCGGTTTAATCTACCAGTGCACCGACTGCTGTGCGACGTGCCCACTCGGTGGAACTCTACGCTCCACGTGTTGGCCAGGCTCTATGAGCAGTGTAGAGCTATAGTGGAATACCAACTCCAACATGGGCGGTGCAGTGGGAGTCAGCCTCCTCAATTCTTTACAGAAGAGTGGGCCTGGTTGGCAGCCATCTGCCAGGTCCTTGGAAACTTTGAGGAGTCTACCCAGATGGTGAGCGGCGATGCTGCAATCATTAGCGTCACCATTCCTCTGCTATGCCTCTTGAGAAGTTCCCTGCAAAGCATAAAGGCAGATGCTTTGCTCTCGGAAACGGAGGCAGGGGAAGACAGTATGTCGCTGGATAGTCAGAGCACCCTCATATCTATATCTCAGCGCGTTGAGGAGGAGGAGGAGGGGGAGGAGCATGAGGAGGAGGGGGAAGAGACAGCTTGGCCCACTGCTGAGGGTACCCATGTTGCTTGCCTGTCATCCTTTCAGCGTGTATGGCCTGAGGAGGAGGAGGAGGATCCTGAAAGTGATCTTCCTAGTGAGGACAGCCACGTGTTGCGTACAGGTACCCTGGCATACATGGCGGACTTCATGTTAGGATGCCTTTCTCGTGACCCTCGCGTTACACGCATTCTGGCCACTACGGATTACTGGGTGTACACACTGCTCGACCCACGGTATAAGGAGAGCCTTTCCACTCTCATACCCGAAGAGGAAAGGGGTTCGAGAGTGATGCTATACCACAGGACCCTGGCGGACAAACTGATGGTAAAATTCCCATCCGACAGCGCTAGTGGCAGAAGGCGCAGTTCCGAGGGTCAGGTAGCAGGGGAGGCGCGGAGATCAGGCAGCATGTACAGCGCAGGCAGGGGAACACTCTCCAAGGCCTTTGCCAGCTTTCTGGCTCCCCAGCAAGACTGTGTCACCGCTCCCCAGTCAACGCTGAGTCGGCGGGAGCACTGTAAAAGGATGGTGAGGGAGTACGTAGCCGATCGCACGACCGTCCTCGGTGACGCCTCTGCCCCCTACAACTACTGGGTGTCGAAGCTGGACATGTGGCCTGAACTCGCGCTGTATGCCCTGGAGGTGCTTGCTTGTCCTGCGGCTAGCGTCTTGTCAAAGAGGGTGTTTAGTGCGGCTGGGGGAATCATCCCGGATAAGCGTACCCGCCTGTCAACTGACAGTGCCGACAGGCTTACACTCATAAAGATGAACAAAGCCTGCATTTCCCCAGACTTCTCGGTACCTAAACAATACGTGGGCTGCACCCGCGGATGGAAGCATCGTTCTCTATCACCATCAAAAACGGGGACCTTTTAGCTTCATCAATCTGTGTATTATATTCATCCTCCTCCTCCTGCTCCTCCTCCTGAAACCTCACGTAATCACGCCGAACTGGCAATTTTTCTTAGGCTCACAAGGCTCAGTCATATGACTTTAGTAAACAATGTTTATATGTTTCAATTCTCATGAAAGCGTTGAAACTTGCACCTGAACCAATTTTTATTTTAACTGGGCTGCCTCCAGGCCTAGGTACAAATTAAGCCACATTAACCAAAGCGATTAATGGGTTTCACCTGCCCTCTTGGTTGGGCATGGGCAATTTTTCTGAGGTACATTAGTACTGTTGGTACACCAATTTTTTGGGGCCCTTGCCTACAGTGTAATCCTAGTAATTTTTATGGGCTTTGCCTGCACTTATGGTACAGCAAGGTGTGTGGGGTTGGCCTACACTTTTGCTACATAAATGTAACTGGGGCCTTGTCTATACTGCAACTACTGAAATGTGCAAGAGACTATTATCTCCCTAAACTGCTGCAATGGGAATGTTACTGTGGCCTGTCTTGACTGCTACTACTACTGAAATGGAACTAATACTGTGCTCCCCCTATACTGCTGCTTCGGAATTGTTACTGGGGCCTGTCTAGACTGCTACTTCTACTGAAATGGAACTAATACTGTGCTCCCCCTATACTGCTGCTAGTGATATGTTACTGCGGCCTGTCTAGGCTGCTACTACTACTGAAATGGAACTAATACTGTGCTCCCCCTATACTGCTGCTTCGGAATTGTTACTGGGGCCTGTCTTGACTGCTACTACTACTGAAATGGAACTAAGACTGCGCTCCCCCTATACTGCTGCTTCGGAATTGTTACCAGGGCCTGTCTTGAGTGCTACTATTACTGAAATGGAACTAAGACTGTGCTCCCACTATACTGCTGCTTCGGAATTGTTACTGGGGCCTGTCTGGACTGCTACTACTACTGAAATGGAACTAAGACTGTGCTCCCCCTATACTGCTGCTTCAGAATTGTTACCAGGGCCTGTCTTGAGTGCTTCTATTACTGAAATGGAACTAAGACTGTGCTCCCCCTATACTGCTGCTTCGGAATTGTTACTGGGGCCTGTCTGGACTGCTACTACTACTGAAATGGAACTAAAACTGTGCTCCCCCTATACTGCTGCTTCGGAATTGTTACCAGGGCCTGTCTTGAGTGCTACTATTACTGAAATGGAACTAAGACTGTGCTCCCACTATACTGCTGCTTCGGAATTGTTACTGGGGCCTGTCTGGACTGCTACTACTACTGAAATGGAACTAAGACTGTGCTCCCCCTATACTGCTGCTTCAGAATTGTTACCAGGGCCTGTCTTGAGTGCTTCTATTACTGAAATGGAACTAAGACTGTGCTCCCCCTATACTGCTGCTTCGGAATTGTTACTGGGGCCTGTCTAGACTGCTACTTCTACTGAAATGGAACTAATACTGTGCTCCCCCTATACTGCTGCTAGTGATATGTTACTGCGGCCTGTCTAGGCTGCTACTACTACTGAAATGGAACTAATACTGTGCTCCCCCTATACTGCTGCTTCGGAATTGTTACTGGGGCCTGTCTTGACTGCTACTACTACTGAAATGGAACTAAGACTGCGCTCCCCCTATACTGCTGCTTCGGAATTGTTACCAGGGCCTGTCTTGAGTGCTACTATTACTGAAATGGAACTAAGACTGTGCTCCCACTATACTGCTGCTTCGGAATTGTTACTGGGGCCTGTCTGGACTGCTACTACTACTGAAATGGAACTAAGACTGTGCTCCCCCTATACTGCTGCTTCAGAATTGTTACCAGGGCCTGTCTTGAGTGCTTCTATTACTGAAATGGAACTAAGACTGTGCTCCCCCTATACTGCTGCTTCGGAATTGTTACTGGGGCCTGTCTGGACTGCTACTACTACTGAAATGGAACTAAAACTGTGCTCCCCCTATACTGCTGCTTCGGAATTGTTACCAGGGCCTGTCTTGAGTGCTACTATTACTGAAATAGAACTAAGACTGTGCTCCCCCTATAATGCTGCTAGTGATATGTTACTGGGGCCTGTCCCTAATGCTACGGCTGAAATGTTACTAATTCTGGGCTCTACCTACACCGCTGCTAATGTTATGTCACTGGGGTGTGGAAACGGAGGTTTCCCAAAGACATGATGGTGGCGAGGCCATTTCCCACCAACGCGGTTACTGTTAAGGTGCATATAACCATGGACACATGGAGAGAACATGTAGTGCCTCAAAAACATCCCCCTCCTCCTCCAACAATGAAAACATTCTTGGCAAATACCTTTGCATAGGTCCGTCTGGTGGCAGTTCAAGAATTTCACCTTTACCGACACAACAAGAGCGCCCCCCCACCATCCCTCCGCCACGGCCCACTTAATCCTGGCCACATTCCGAAAACCAACTAAATAAAACCGTACTACTAGGTCCGCAGTCGCCACCACATTCCCACCAACGCGGTTACTGTTAAGGTACATATTACCACTCTGACTGGGGCATGCACTGTGGGCTGAAGCACAGCTGTATTGTATGTGACGTTAGCTCTGCTGAGCAGGGCACTGCAATGGGATACATTTATGTACCGCCGGTGGGTTCCAGGGAGCCACCCATGCTGTGGGTCCACAGGGACTTCACAATAGGGAGTTGTACCTGTCTGTGTCTACTTATAAAGAACCCCAGTCTGACTGGGGCATGCAGTGTGGGCCGAAGCCCACCTGCATTAAACATGACATTACCTCAGCTGTGATGGGCACTGCAATGGGATATATTTATGTACCTCCGGTGGGTTCCAGGGAGCCACCCATGCTGTGGGTCCACAGGGACTTCACAATAGGGAGTTGTACCTGTCTGTGTCTACTTATAAAGAACCCCAGTCTGACTGGGGCATGCAGTGTGGGCCGAAGCCCACCTGCATTTAATCTGACGTTAGCTTTGCTGTCCAGGGCACTGCAATGGGATATATTTATGTACCGCTGGTGGATTCCTGGGACACACCCATGCTGTCTGTCCACACGGACTTCACAATAGGGAGTTGTACTTGCCTGTGTCTACTTATAAAAAACCCCAGTCTAACTGGGACATGCAGTGTGGGCCGAAGCCCACCTGTATTTAATCTGACTTTAGCTTTGCTGTCCAGGGCACTGCAATGGGATATATTTATGTACCACCAGTGGCTTCCTGGGACCCACCCATGCTGTCGGTCCACACGGAGTTGTAACTGCATGCGTCCACTTCTAAAGAACCCCAGTCTGACTGGGGCATGCAGTGTGGGCCGAAGCCCACCTGCATTAAACCTGGCGTTACCTCAGCTGTGATGGGCAATGCAATGGGATATATTTATGTACCGCCGGTGGGTTCCAGGGAGCCACCCATGCCGTGGGTCCACAGGGACTTCACATTAGGGAGTTGTACCTGCCAGTGTCTATGTATTAAAAACCCTGGTCAGACTGGGGCATGCAGTGTGGGCCGAAGACCACCTGCATTTAATCGGACGTTACCTCAGCTGTGATGGACACTGCAATGGGATATATTTATGTACCACCGGTGGCTTCCTGGGACCCACCCATGCTGTCGGTCCACACGGAGTTGTAACTGCATGTGTCCACTTCTAAAGAACCCTAGTCTGACTGGGGCATGCAGTGTGGGCCGAAGTCCACCTGCATTAAACCTGACGTTACCTCAGCTGTGATGGGCAATGCAATGGGATATATTTATGTACCGCCGGTGGGTTCCAGGGAGCCACCCATGCTGTGGGTGCACACGGAATTCCCATTGCAGAGTTGTACCTGCCTGTGACTATTTATAAAAAACCCCGGTCTGATTGGGGCATGCAGACACCTTGACAGAATGAATAGTGTGTGGCACATGGGTTCCCCATTGCTATGCCCACGTGTGCAGCTCCTGATGGAGGTGGCACAGGATTGGATTTCTCATTGCTTCTGTACAGCATTGTACAGACCCTTTTAAAGAGGGTCGCTGCCTGGCCGTGCCAACCCTCTGCAGTGTGTGCCTGCGGTTCCTCCTCATGGCAGACGCACTTATAAATAGACATGAGGGTGGTGTGGCTATGAGGCCAGCGTATGGCATGAGTGCAGCTGAAGGCTGCGCAGGGACACTTTGGTGTGCGCTGTGGACACTGGGTCGTGCGGGGGGGTTGGGCAGCATGTTACCCAGGAGAAGTGGCAGCGGAGTGTCATGCAGGCAGTGATTGTGCTTTGTTGGAGGTAGAGTGGTGCTTAGCTAAGGTATGCCTTGCTAATGAGGGTTTTTCAGAAGTAAAAATTGTTCGGACGGGGGAGGGCACTCTTGCCGCTATTGTGGCTTAATAGTGGGACCTGGGAACTTGAGATGCAGCCCAAAAGGAACCCCCTCGCTTGCCCTATCCGTTTCTGTGTCATTCCCATCACTTTCTTGAATTGCCCAGATTTTCACAAATGAAAACCTTAGCGAGCATCGGCGATATACAAAAATGCTCGGGTCACCCATTGACTTCAATGGGGTTCGTTACTCGAAACGAACCCTCAAGCATCGCGAAAAGTTCGTCTCGAGTAACGAGCACCCGAGCACTTTGGTGCTCGCTAATCTCTACAGAGAACATTTATCACTTTATAATGATATAGCCAATAATTTTAATGCCTGACTTGTAAATTTTTTAAAAGAATCAAACAATACTGGGCAGATTTACTAAGTAAAATTCACCAAAATTCTGGTAAAGATTGCGTTAAAATGTGTCAAACATCGTGTGCTCCACATTAAATCTTGAAGCCATGATGTTTGGAGAAACTTGTTAGTTTTGAAACTTGTTCAAGGACGATCACCATGGAGGTCACTGTGGGAGAAACATGTGGAACATGTTAAATAACATGTAGATAGTGATACCAACCCTAAATGAGGAAAGCTGGTACCTGAACAGGTTGAGCCTTTGGCACAACCTAGGGAACAGCTTATAGCCAAGAGCAGCTTCCTCTAGTGGATCAGCAATTCAACCTCTGTTTTCTAATGATAAAAAGTGAAACAAGAGGATGATCAATGCTTCTCCAGGGCAATGCTAATCATCCCCTTGCTACTCCTTTTTAAATAATATATAGGGGATGTCATTCCAAAGTTTAGCTTTTTTAGATCCTGTTCATCAGATATACAGAGTGTTATCTTACTTCTGGAAACCTCATAAGCAGAAGAGTTGTGGATAATATTTGTGTATGAGTACATGATAGAACTTATGTAGAATCTTAATAAATGTGTCCATGAATGAAACTTCAGGATGACCTTAGATGTTGTTTCACAGCAAAGTTGCTATTGTTCTGTATTAAGTTGTCTTGAAGATCCACCTCTCATTAATCCATAAAAGGGAGTTTGACAATGTTCAGGGGTATGTTGAAAATAAAATATTACAAGAAGCTAGGTACTTAAATATTGACCAATTCAAAAAGTTGTTAGAAGTACTTAACAAAAATACTGTACTGTCAGTTCGTATATTCCCATGAAAAACTAAGGACATTTCTTAATATATTGCGTTTCCCCAAAAATAAAACAACTGTCTTGTATTAATTTTTTCCCCAAAAGAGGCACAGTGTCTGATTTGCAGGGGCAAGGGAGGGTGGGGTGGTCTTAATACTTACCTGGCAGGCACTATCTTGATCCCTCTTGCTGCTCTCCAGGAGCTCCATCAATCTTTGGTGCTGTCCATCATTGACATAATTGAATGGCTGTGATTGGCTAATCGAGTGCTGGCTGTGATTGGCTGAGGTTCTGAGCCAATCACAGCAATTTCTTGCTGGAGGGGGGTGTTCAACTTACTTTACCATGAAGAGAATGCTCTCTCAGTGCTGAGGACGACATAGAAGACTGACAGAGCGCCAGGAATTCAGCAAGAGGGACTGGGACAGTGCCTGCCATGTGATTTTTTTAGGGGGGGGGGGCTTATATTTCAAGCTACCCTTCCCACCCTTGAAAATCAGGGTAGGGCTTATTATCGGGAAAACATGGTTTGTTGAAGTTTTCTAAACATTTGGCAACATATTTGAAATCCTAAAACATAACCAGGCGAGATCTTCCCAGCAGGTTCAGCCCAAGCGCAGAATACAAAATGCTAAAAGAAGTTCCCAGAATTTAATCAAAAGACCTACAGCTAGATGCATCATGAACGAGTGCAGCATTAGAAACAAACTACACAAATTAGATCTGTACAAGAGGAAATGCTTGCTGCCCAGAAAGAACATCAGAGACTAAATTTTGCTCATTAACCATGGCAGAATTAGGATTTCTAGGATTCTGGGCATTCAAGACAAACACAGAGTTAAACTGCCACAGTACCAGATGACATATCAACAAGATATCCTACATTGCAGATGAGTGGGCTTGAAAAGAGTGTGAAACCATGTTTGAGAAAAAGATTGAAGCAGTCGAAAGTGAACCTTACAGCATAACAATAACCCTAAACATGACTGGAAATTTGTCAAGGAATTGCTTAAAGGGGTTTTCTCACTACCTAAAATTGCTTCACAGCTGCTCTGTACTTCCTGATTGCTCCTGACCAGGACATGTGACTACTGCAGCCAATCACTGGCCAAAGCAGTGACCTTCTGTAGCTTGTAATTGGCTGCAGCAGTCACAGGCCCTGGTCAACAGCAACCAGGAAGTACGGAGCGACTGTGAAGCAATATTACAGTGGGAAAACCCCTTTAAGAAAATACATTTAGGGTTCTTGAATCATCAAGTGAAAGCCTGGATCTAAGTGCCATCGAAATGCTTTGAAAATATTTGAAACTGGCTGTGCATGCAAGAAAACCTTTAAACATTATAGATCTGAAAAAAATTCTCAAGGGAGAAAAAACGTTTGATGTCAGAGACTGATAGTCACATGTAAAGAAGGTCTTCTGGAGTTCATGTCTGCCAAAGGAGCCAAAACTAGGACTTCTTTGTTTTATAATTTATTGCAAGGTGTATGGTTCTTAATCTTTTTTTTTCAATTTTGTTTTTTATATACAATTGAACAAAAATAAAATATTAATGCGTCCATATACTTTTTGCAAAATCAAAAACTTCACGAGTCATCCTTACAGTTTCACATCGCTGTCTACAGTATGCAGTCAAAATGGTCTTAGAGAACATAGCAGATAGCACAATGAATCTATAAGTGAATACATGTTGGCAAGGAAATACTGCACACTTTAAATTATATTGCCAGTATGCGGAAATAAACATGTTTGATTTTTCAGTGGAACAAAAAACATGGATACTACATATATATATTTCCTTAGTTGATGTGTGCATAGATAAGAGGAGGGAGAAAGGTAAAGAGACAGATACCCTATGGATTGTAATGTGGCATATGTTAATCACATAATAGTTATACTATATACTTTGCATTATTTGCTAAGCAATAACATTAGTTAAACTCTCAGCATAATGTTTATACAGAATGGTAGCAGGTAGGGGGTCTCTCAAATTACTTAGAATGCCCAGTGTACACCAAGTCCTCCAATATATTGCCCATACACAAATTTGCTGTATCTATATGGCGAATTGCAAAAAACATTCAGCATCTCCAGGACACTGTGGCGGATCTTCTCCTATGAAATAATCCCACCATCAGATCATCAATATTGGATTTCATTAGGTGTATCTGAATTAGGGGACGTATATTATAATAATGTGCTTGTTACATTCACCCAATTATGTGGAAAACTACAAGTATGTCGACTTCAATGGTTTCTATACTTCCATCTACGACATGCTCTGAATACCCAGTTCCCCTCTGCTGCCACCCATATATCAAACTATCCCATAATAGGCATATTCAGATCCCAAGGGCCTAAAGGTCTAATATCAGCACTCTATACTCATATACTCTCAGCTAAGATCAGCTATAACCCACTATCTATCATTCTTGTGTCCCTTCACTAACAACTGAAGAATGGTCAGATATATTTAAATCCCATCTGACCATATCCCCAGCTGTCAATAATAAGCTGAAAGAAATCTATATTATTCATCAGTCTTTTCTTCATAAAATGGGTAAAACTCCCATGTTGGCATGCCACAAATGTCATCAACTTAACACCGATTTCTGGCATCTGATATGGGACTGCCCTTATATAGCAAGTTTTTGGTCTGATGTTATCAATGTTATATCCCCACTCTTATCTCCAACTTTGAGTATAAGCTTAGACCCAAATATTATTCTGTTTGGCTTATTTAATGAGGAACACTGGCCACATTATATATGAATACTTCTCAGAAAAAATATTACTTTTGGCTCGTAAAACTATCGCCATGAAATAGAGCCACCCTCCCTGTCTAGTCGAAGAGGCTGGACAACACAATTATCCCTTATGAGAAAGTCCATATACCAGCATAGGGGCTGTCCTGGTAAATTCCCAAAATATGGGGTTCTTGGCTGGATGCACATTCTACACTACATACCAATTAACAGTTAACCTACTCCTTCTGGGGATTCCACCCCCCCACACCCACCCTTTTTCTGTTTTTTTTTTCTCTTCTTCCATGCCAGTAAATTTGAAATTTGAATTTGATTTCCAGTCTGAATGTCTACCAGTCTCCTGATTTTAATGTTTTACAGCAACAGAAATATCTTATTCTTGACATTATAATATTGTCAGTCAAATTGTAAAAGCACAATGCTCTGTTTTGTAAGTATCGTTAATGCTACATCATTATACACTGTTCTTGTTTAACAACTGTGTTAAATAAAGCGAATTAAAAAAATGTTTATACAGTAGATGTCTGAAGAAATGATAGTCTTATGACGTTAATCTAGAAAAAAGTCGAACTATGCTTCTTTTTCAAGTCTAATAGTTTTAGTATATGTGATAACTGTTTTCACTATGCTGCTCTTCTCCTTAAAGGGGTTTTGCTATTAAAAAAAAAGAAAATTCTATATCTTCTCCTCACTGATTTTAACCAGTTCCCTGTGTCAGCTCACTGCAAGAATCTGGATTATCTTCTCCTTGTTATGAAGTTAGCATTCCTTGCATTTTTCTTCCTGCAGGTCAGTGAAGGTCAGGTGCCTGTGATGTAGTGTTCACTGGCTAGGAAGGAATGCTGATCTATTGCACAGACAAAGGCATATGCAGTCTCTACAATAGCTAAGCACTCCCTGACAGACTGTGATTTAGTGATGTAGCGTATATTGCCACAGAGGAAGGAGACTGCCTGTAACTGTACATAATGTCACAGGAAGCAGAAGAATCAGCCAGCTGGCGGTGAGGTAACCCACTTGCTCCCGGGGGACTGCAGCAGACAGGAAACGATCAGCAAAGAGAAGATCTGGTGAGTAGACTAACGGGGAAGGAATTGGTGAGTAATTATAGAATTTTTGTTTTTTAATGACAGGATCTCTATAAGAAAAACTGTTTCAATCTCTCTCTGATATAAAAACAACTTATAAAACTACAAATTGTTATTGGTTGATAGCAAAACAAAAATGGAGTTGAGGAATATTGACTTAATTTGCAAACTAAAAATAACTTATAAAGTATATCGACAGCTGAGGTCCTGCACTGCAGAACTCTGACACTTGTATGTTGATACTGTTTTCAAGCTGCAATGGCCTGGAAAATATCATTGTATAAGGTCTTAAACATCTCTAAGTCTACTAATTTCAAATTTCCTTTTATTTGGTTGCTATGGAAGTATATATTTCTAACTATTAATCCCTTCATGCTCCATGACATACGTTACTATGTTACTATGCTACTATGTTACTATTAGAGATGAGCGAACGTATTCGTCCGAGCTTGATATTCGTGCGAATATTAGGGTGTTCGGGATGTTCGTTATTCGTAACGAACACCATGCGGTATTCGGGTTACTTTCACTTCCTTCCCTGAGACGTTAGCGCGCTTTTCTGGCCAATTGAAAGACAGGGAAGGCATTACAACTTCCCCCTGCGACGTTCAAGCCCTATACCACCCCCCTGCTGTGAGTGGCTGGGAAGATCAGATGTCACCCGAATATAAAAGTCGTCCCCTCCCGCGGCTCGCCTCAGATGCCTTGTGAGTTAGATGAGGGACAGTGCTGCTGGTACTGGATCTGCTGTAGGGAGAGAAATAGCAGTTAGTGTAGGCTTCAAGAACCCCAAAGGTCCTTATTAGGGCCAGTAATACCTGTGTGTTGGCTGCTGTTAGCAGTGACTTTTTTTTTTTTTCTTCTCAAAATCGCCTCTGCAGAGCGTTGCACCCGGCATTAGGGACAGAAGTGTTGGATAGGCAGGGAGAGTGTTAGGAGTGAGTGTAGCCTTCAAGAACCTCAACGGTCCTTTCTAGGGCCATATTTAACCGTGTGCAGTACTGTGCTGGCTGCTGTTAGCTGTGCTGCATATTTTTTTTTTCTCAAAATCGCCTCTGCAGAGCATTGCACCCTCCATTGATACTACAGGGAAAGAATTGTGTAGGCAGGGCCACAACACAGTTATTATTCATTGAATATACGCAGTGGGTCCTTTTGGTGTAAAAAAAGGGAAAAGAAATCTATTTGTCCTGCCTCTGTCCGTCCTAAGGGCTGTGGACACGTGTGAGCTGCGTGTACAATGTTAAAAAATCAGACACACCCAGCTACGGTTTACTGCTGGCTTCGCCATTTGCTTTCCTTAATTGGGAAAAAAATACCTGCTCTGCCAGAGTTAATAACTCTGCTACCCTCAAGTTCTGTGACACATTAGCAGGGCCAGTTTGGTGTGCGCTGTGGACACTGGGTCGTGGGGGGGGGGGGGTTTGGGCAGCATGTAACACAGGAGAAGTGGCAGCGGAGTGTCATGCAGGCAGTGATTGTGCTTTGTTGGAGGTAGTGTGGTGCTTAGCTAAGGTATCCATTGCTAATGAGGGCTTTTCAGAAGTAAAAGTTGTTGGGAGGGGGGGGGCACTCTTGCCGGTATTGTGGCTTAATAGTGGGACCTGTGAACTTGAGATGCAGCCCAACATGTAGCCCCTCGCCTGCCCTATCCGTTGCTGTGTCGTTCCCATCACTTTCTTGAATTGCCCAGATTTTCACACATGAAAACCTTAGCGAGCATCGGCGAAATACAAAAATGCTCCGGTCGCCCATTGACTTCAATGGGGTTCGTTATTCGAAACGAACCCTCGAACATCGCGGGAAGTTCGTTTCGAATAACGAACACCCGAGCATTTTGGTGTTCGCTCATCTCTAGTTACTATGTATACTATGGGGGGGAAAGGAATTCAAAATGTAGCTGGGATTCAGATGTGATTCAAATGCGACGCATGTACATGGTGCGGACTCAGTTGCTGAGCATGTTCCATCTGTGGGCTCAGTCACGCGGGTGTTTGTAACAGACGTTTTTCCGCACGTCAAAAAATTCACACTAGATAGAACCAATGCTTTTCAATAGCAGTGGTCACATGTGCGCATTTTGGATGCGGAAAAATGCCTGCTGCGAAAATTATGGGACACTGGTTCGCAGAACACATGTAACTGCATTCTGCGGCAAACCCGTGTTCTGTGTATGTGAAACGCATGGATGCTGTCTCATCCAGGGGTTTCACCCTGCATTTAATGGGCCTGGCGGCAGCAGCGCTGGCCCCATTGAGAACATATAGTGAAGATCACGATCCTATGCAACAGCTGTCACAGCTGTGGCAGAGGAAAGCGATGTTCTCCCATTGAATTCAATGGAGCTGGCTATACAGCAGGCTCCATTGAAAGCAATGGGCTGCTGGCAAGCGCTGCAGTGATTTTCAGGGAAGGGCTTCAAATATAAGCCCTTCCCTGAAAATCAATCTAAAAATGTGTAAAAAGTTAAACAAAATGTATACTCACCTCTCTGCAGCTGCCAGGGCTCAGCCGCGTCCAGCTCTCCGGCTCTTCTTTAAAATCCCCGCCTGCTGAAAGGGCTGCCTCTGATTGGCTGAGCGTAGGGACCAATCAGAGGCAGCTCTCAGCTATTGAATGAAAGGCTGAGAGCTGCCTCTGATTGGTCCCTATGGTCAGCCAATCAGAGGCAGCACTCACCCATTCATGAATTCATGAATTTTGTCTATGAACTCCAACGAGGTCAGGCCTCAGTATCAAAGCAGTTGTTACTTGGTCTTGTCCTGTTATCTGCTAAACCAGGTCACTTTCTGCTACCCAGCCTTGTCTGGTCTGATACCTGAACAACCTGCTACATCATCACCATCAAGCCTTGCCTGACCATCTGTGCTGCTAGCCACGTCATGTTCATGGTTCCAGTGATCCACAAAACAACACATGAGGTAGGTGTTGTTACAGCTATAACATGTGCCAATAAAAATTACAGCTTGTCATGAAAAAACAAGCTCTCATACAGCTCCACCCATGAAAAAAATTTAAAAAGTTATGGATCTTTGAATGCAGTGATGCAAAAAAAAAATGTTTTCCAAAAAAGTTTTTTATTGTGCAAAAGTGGAAAAACGTAAAAGTAAGTAATTTCTGTATTGTCATAATCATAAGGACCTGTATAAAAGTTATTGTGTCATTTATACTGCATATTGAACACTGTTAAGAAATGTCAGAATTGATATGTTCTTTCACCCTCCCACCTAATAAAAGTTACACAATACATTATATGCACCCCTAAAAGGTATCAATAACAAACTACAGCTTGCCACACAATGAGTAAGCCCCATATGGCTATGTCAACAGAAATACAAAATAGTTATGGTTTTCGAAAAGTGGAGATGATGATCCCACCCAAATTTTTGCACCCTTAAATATCTAACAGGGCCCCTCCCTTTAGGGCTCGTTCAGGCGAACGTAATCTTCGCGCTGCTAGCAGGGCACAGGATGCGCTTCTATTAGGTACCGATAGGTTCCTATAGAAGCGTCCACACCAGGTGCGCTAAACGGCGCACACCTAAGAAAGATAGGACATGCGAGTGCGCGTCACATGTAGCTCTGTAGTGCGCACAAAAGATAGGACCTGTCCTATCTTTTGCTGCGTACTGCACAGGACTTTCCATTGACACCTATTGGGAGCTTGATAGTACGCAGCACGCATCTGCGATCGTGTGAATGGGCTACTTCAAGTAGCTGCAAGCAGACTGTTCGTGTGCTCTTTGCAGCACCTATAGCCGTGATCTTTTTGCGCTGCTAGCAGCGCGAAAATACGTTTGTCTGAATGAGCCCTTTTGGTTACATAGTAGTGTCTTTGCTTGACTAGTTATTATATATATCTTATTAAAGAATGGAAAAAATGTATCTTCATAAATAAGCTTACTTTTAATATTCAGCATTTATTTTGCTCAGTTGAAACAAATACCCAGCTAAAACTTCTCTTGGACTAGAGGACACTGAAAGTAAACATTTTTATGTTTAGGTCGAAGTCAGATGTGAGATTTTTTTGTGCGCGCCTATGTGTGCAAATAAACTCTTGTCTATTAGAACCATTGGTTTCCTATGAAGTGTTCACATGTCCATTTTTTACAGGCACAAAATACTCGCACCTGCAAAAAAAAAGGACGTGCGTGCACCGGGAAGGCCCGTGCTGCAAGTAACATCATGTGATGTTTCAGGGAGTCATCTCATCACTGAACACTGTGACAGCTTCTTTCATCCCTGCTGTAGTCCCATCATTACTGAACACTGTGACAGCACTGTCACAGTGTTCAGTAATGAAGGGGATCCATTGAAAGCAATGGGATGCAGGCAACCCTCGCAGTAATTTTTGGGGAATGGCTTGAAGTATAAGCCCTTCCCTGAAAATCATCCCTAGCTGCTGGAAAAAATAAATAAAATTAAATTAAAAAAATAAATAAATATATTATACATATATATATATTAAAAATCCCCGCCTCCTGAAAGTGCTGCATCTGGTTGGCTGAGCGCTGTGACCAATCACAGGCAGCACTCAGCCATACATTGAATGACAGCTGAGCGCTGCCTGTCGTTGGTCACTGTGCTCAGCCAATCAGATGCAGTACTCAGCCATTCATTGAATTCCGCGGGGAGTTCCCTCACCACTGAACACTGTGACAGTGCTGTCACAGTGTTCAGTGAAGAGGGGACCTTTGTGAAGCACGGAGCTTCTGTTACATGCATTTTGCACATCCGTGCATTGCCTTTTTTGTTCACATAGCTGCGCAAAAAAAAAACGCTCATCTGACTGAGCCCATATACAATATATTCTATGTTTATTACAAGGAATTAATTAACAAGCCTTTCAATTTTCTGTATTAATTTTATTTGATTGGAACACATATCCAGTGCTTCACTAGAACCAAAACGGAGCCTACATTATGTTTGTGCCCTGCTACATTCTGTCGAAACAGTAAATCTGAGTAAAAAAAAAAAACATCTTTCAAGATAATGGAAAAATATGGTGTGACACTCATCTAACAGGTATATAGGTGATAAAATGTTTTAAGGCTGTCATGCAATCTATGAAAGAAAATTTCAGATAAATAGCAGTTTCTTTTTTTCTTTACACTCTATTTCTTATCTCATCAATACTTTATCTATTTTACGCTCACATTGAAAAAACGGTAGAATTTGTATTTTTCCACCATGATTTAAAAATAAGACAAACTAGTATTCCATTTAATGTCAATGTTATTAATTATGTATTTCATAAAGATTATTATTACATTTCTCCTTTAATAGACCACTATAATTATTAAAAAGATGCTATAATTAATTAGTTAATAGGTTCATGAGAAGTCATCCTAGATTCCAAAGGCTATTATCATCATTATATTCATAAAACACTAATGGATTTTTCATTATAGCACAATCTTTTTAGAAAAAGGGGGGAAAAAACCCTTAGCTATTACATGGTATACAATAGATGTTTTATTTCAATTTTCATGTCACAAACCATTATATAAGTTTCAGGAGCTAGTTTGAAAAATGAAGTGACATTAATAATAGAATAGAAGTAAGCTCAAAACTGAATTAGAAGGACATTGTAGATTTCTAACAATGTTTTTAACTAACCCTCTGCCGGCATGGAGTGAATGAAGCAGTTTGGGAGCCAAGACCATTTTATAACCAGTGTCTGTCAACTGTTTTAAAGTTGTCAGAAGCGAGAAACGGCCACAATCAGTGGTAGCTCGGATGGCGGCCAGCTGGTGAATAGAGGGTACCCCCGACACCCTATAGACTCTCTACGACATGATTGTGGTGTACCAATGGATGCCATGGAAGCCTGGGGCCCACTTAATGTTCACAGGCATGCCATAGATTAATGCCTATTAAAGTCTGTCTGTAGCAGGGCTTGATAGGTTAATGGTAAAATGATAATACTATGATACTCCAAATGATTGCTGTAGAATTGTAAAAAATCAGATTAATAAAATTTTTCCCCATTTAATGTTAAAAAAATAAGTCAAAACTATTAAAATGTTGCACCATTTAGTTTTGTTGATAAATGCCATTGGGGAATTCTAGCATTGTAAAAAAATAACTGTATAATTTAGAATGCTAGAATTGTGTTTTTTTGTTACCTCACCTCTCAGAAAATTAAATTAAGCTGATAAAATCACATGTTCATGTATTAATAAAAACTACAGTTCACACCACAAAATACAAGCCCTCACACAGAAAAATAAAGTTATGGGGGTCAGAATATGGCAACACAAAGAATTTTTTTGTATTTCTTTAGGTGAATAGTAAGTAGTAAAACATAAAAATACATAATTTGGTATTGGTCTAATCATAACTTGCAGAATAAAGTTTAAAAGTCATTTTTACCACACTATGACAGTCGTAAAAACTAAAATAAAAAAACAATAACACAGTTATATTTTTTCCATTTTAGCTAAATTAAAAATTATTTATGTTTTTCAGTATATTAAATGGTATATTTAATGTTATGAAAAAGTACAACTTGTCCCACAAAAAACAAGCCCTAATTTCACCATGTTGATGGAAAACTAAAAAAAATGCTATAGCTCTTGGCAAATGGGGGAAGAAAAAAGACATCTGTAACTTCCTGCTGTTTTTATAACTAATATATGTAGTTTTAGAAATTGTAAGTGAACCTGTGACCAATGTCCTTAACACTTAATGCTAGAGGGATGCCCTCCAGAACAGGGGTTTGTAAGGAACAGGCCAAGGAGCTGATCCTGCCCCATACACAGCAGGTGCTGGCTGTCTTTGATAGCTGACACCCACCTGAAAAAAAGACAAAAAGACAAGTACAAAGTATAGAGAGGGCTAAAACCCCCAGATCAGTACTCTAACTGGCACAATAAGGATATGCAATGCGTTTCCACACCCAGAGGCGCCTTTCTCAAGCATAACAGACAGTGTGTACAACACAGAATAAGTAGCTATCTGGTAATCATTAACTGAAAAACACTTGTGTGGAGTAGATGCCAATGCCGCAGGACACTGGGCACGGAAGTGATGTCACAACGGCATTCAGCAGGTCACATGCTTTCAGCATAGCTCTCATGGCTGTCATATGGAACGCATTGTGCTGTATTGTTTAGATTAGGACTGTCTCAGAACCCTTCACTTCAGGGAGGAGCATGAGACAAGTGCGCTCGCTTTCTCCTTTGTTTGCCTCGACTATAGAGCCTCTGGATCTGACAACCCTGAAGTCTGATGATATAAGAGGTCTAATCAGGGGCATTCCTACAGAATGCATTTGACTATATGCTGATAATATACTCGTCTATTTTGTTGATGCTGGTCTTTCCCTGGCTTCACTACCTCATCTAGAAGATGAGTTTGGCACCTTCTTGGGTTTCCATTGAGTCCTAAGTATTAACTTGAGACAAGTGTCTCAGTGTCATTGCAGATAAGTATAAAAATAAAATATTTGGAATAGTGATAACACTCAACAGATCTATTTGGAACCATTACTACTTTCCACCCAAATAAAAATAAATTCATGGTACCAACTCCTGCTATTGTTGCTTAGATGTATAAATATTTTTTTTTTTATGTTTTCAATGTCTCACTAGTGATGATCTCAAAAAAATCTTTTAAGGTGCTGAATAGTCTGCTTATGCCTTTTTATTGCCAAGAGGAAAAAACAAGTTTAGTTTCAGAACTGTTCAAACATCCAGGCAGCATGGGGGTCTGGCTGCTCCAAATTTGTCTTTCTATTTCTTGGCATCTCAATATACATGCACACTAGTGGCTATATGTAGAACTAAATAATGCAGCTATGCCACTTGCAGGAGTGTTAATGGAATCGCATAAGAGTCTGACTAGTTTGCTCTACAGATATAAATCTAGAATTGGTGCCTCTCAGAACTGTTGCAGTTATGGGCAAGGGTCCAAAGGATAGGAGTACATGGGAAACACATGGATCACTTCTCACCCAGGACACCCTCATTGACCTCACTTATTCAATTACCCTGGGTCAGTGTTTTGGGCATAGAAGGGAATACAATTCCTGCCATGTTTCTCAATGAGGGTCATTTTCCTTCTCTTACAGATCTACAGGATGGTTAAAAGTCCTAGGAAATGCTTTATTTCCGTATTTTCAACTTCACCATGCTCTACAGTCACAATTTGATACTTTATTCCTGACCATGTCTGTTGGGGATTTGGGGAGAGGTAATGCAGAATACGAATGCAGAGCTCTTTTATAGATTTATACACTTTTGTGCCATTAAAGTGATAATTATGAACTGGAAATTTACAGATTCTTATATGCATTGTACAAAAGTCTATATATGAACAAGAAATATCCTCAAAAATTTGAGAAGATATGGTCCAAATGGATCAACTCAACAGCGACAGCTGTAGAAATGGTAACCTTGATTATGTTTGTATTAGAAAGAGATTGGTACATGATACTGATTAGCGGGGTGGGGGAGGGGTGCAACTGACTGTATATTTCCTTGCATATGTGTACATGGGTGGATGTGTGTGCTTGTGTGTGAGAAACTCTTCTCTTTTTGTTTTTTGTTTTCCTTTTTCACAATGCGACCTACAGAGTCTTTTAATCTAACGTGTGATTTTTTTTTGCAAATTTCTACAACTGTAATTGCATAGGGTCATTAGAACATGTATTTGTTATGCTTCATTATACTCTGCTTGACTCCGAGATATTTACAAATCCAAACTGCGAGTAAATCCTATGTAGGCAACTGGCACATATGTAATCTTCAAGCTATTATTATCTTGCTTGGTTTTGCAGGAAATATATGGAGGAGTTACTTGCCTGTAAAAAAACGTACAAGTTTTGTGCGTTGCGAGATGCCCATAACTGACATGAAAATATAACCCATTATTTATAATTGATGTAATTACATGGTCGATTTTTCTCTCACAGCATGTCCTATTATTGTGTAAGTCCCGCACCAGAACAGAACATACAGATGTGCCGACTACTGTGCATTGCACAGCACACAGATGGAGTGTTCATGTCCTATACAATGCAAGTCATGTCGAAGAATGTCAGATGCGATTCTATCATGTCCATTCAGAGCCCGAGCACACGCTCATCACAGAAGCAGGGTGGTGATAACCACAATAGAAAGGACCGTGCAACACCAGATTACACCACTCCGCACGGTGAAAGGAAACGTAAAAATGGGAGAAAAAAAAATGTAAACACCATAATGCGGGATGGTGGCACCAACTCCAGGGGAGGAAGGAAGCCTGGCTCTAACTTACCTGGCAGAGTGAGAGGTCCCTATCTAAAGCAGGGACATCGTCTCTATAAAGACGGCCCAGCGGCCTTCTTTCTGGGGCCTGAAAGTCCTTATAAGAGCCCCTGGAGAGACGCACCGACACGCAAAGTTAACAAAATAGACAAAACAACTGGAAAAGACCCAGCAGCTACTTATCTGTAGGTTGCAGAACAACCAGCACAATAAAGCTCCAACTCCACATTCTCCACTGTGTACGAAAATAAGCAGCACTGATCACCAGGAGGACAGAGAATAAATAGCTACTCTGCACCTGAAACCATGGCAGAGTGAATAGAGAACCACACCTCCACCCTACTCTCAGGCATGGCTAATCCAACATGCAGTCATGCAGCAAGCAGACAGCAATAGCCGATACTGTGACAGATTTGCTCTAGCCCATGTGGAAGGACCATGAGAGGTTCGAAAGTTCACTATAACATCATGTATTTTTGTTAGCTATTAAAAGGTATCATATCTAAAGGTTGCTGGGTTTCTCTTACTGAGAACAATCACATTTAAAACCCTTAATAAAATGCCTGCAGAAATACAATATACTGAAGTACTGAAACATTGCAGTATGTTGTATAAGCAATCAGAGACTTGCCAGTTAAAATCCCCTATGGGAGCTAAAGAAAGTATAATTTAGGCCGGGCTCACACAAACGTATTTGAATTGCGTATTATGTGCACAATGTAAACGTGCATAATATGTGCTAAATGGCTTCAATGAAAGTGCTATCATTTTCATTGTTCCATTCAGACTTGTATATATTAGGGGCGTAAAAAAGAATGTAACATTTTCTATTTAAGGACTCGGTCACACGAACGTGTGTTTATTGCTTCTAAAAAAAACTATGGGTTCCTATAGAAGTGTTCATATGTGTGGAATTTGCAACGTAAAACACCTAAAATGATAGGATATAGGTGTGCGCTTTACAGGAGTTTCCATTGACTCCTATGGAAGCAGGAGTCAGTGGAAACTCCTGTGCTGCCAATAGCTTCCTCGCTGCTTACAGCAGGGCATTTAAAAGGTGCTTCTGGCCAGAAGCACCTTTTAAATGCCCCGCTGTTGACCCTTTAGTCCCTGCAGGGATGAGTGGACTCCCAGAGGGTTCTGTTAGTCCCCACGGGGAGTGCCCTCATCACTGAACACAGTGACAGCACTGTCACAGTATTCAGTGATAATTGGACTACAGCAGAGATGAAAGAATTCCCTGCCACAGCTGTCACAGCTGTGGCAGAGGAGCACAATACTATCCCATTGCTTTCAAAGCAATGGGATGAAAGCAACCCCCGCAGTGATGATTTTTGGGATGGGGGCTTGAAATATAAGCTCTACCCCAAAAATCATCCCTAGCTGAAAAAAAAAAGAAGAAAAAAAAGTAAATCCACCTAGAAGCGCTGTCCAGCTCTTCTTCCCATCCCTGGCAGTCTTCTTCTGTATTCTGATGGCAAGGGATTGAAAAAAAACCCACCTCTAGAAAGCACTGCTCTGATTGGCTGAACACTGTGACCGATCAGAGGCACAATGTGTTGTCATGTCTGGGCCCTCTGTATATTAGGACAACTACTAAGGGTGCATTGTATAGTCATGTCTGGGTCCCCAATATATTAGGACAAGTACTAAGGCTGCACTGCGTAGTCATGTCTGGGTCCCCTATATATTTTTGGACAAGTACTAAGGGTGCACTGTGTAGTTATGTCTAGGTCTCCTATATATTAGGATAAGTACTAAGGGTGCCCTGTGTAGTTATGTCTAGGTCTCCTATATATAGGACAACTACTAAGGGTGAACTGTGTAGCCATGTCTGGGTCCCTATATATTAGAAGAATAAAATTTCTTAACTCGTTTGGCACTCTAGAAATGAGTATATGAGTTAGAAGCATCATATATGCAAGCAGCTCTCTCCATTGTAGTTTATAGGACTTATGAAATGCCGGGCTGTTACCTCAACATCCATTGAAGGACACATACATTGTCTTCTCCTCTCTGAATTGCTGATTAGGAGGGACTGGGATTCCCAATAGGTGGAAGTCCTGAAAGTGGAACTTATTTTGATTTATTAAATTTTCTTACCAGATGTACCAGAAATGTCTCAGATCAGAATACCCTTGTAGTGCTTGGAAATGGTTCAGTATGGCAATCTGCCCTCATACCGGAATAAGTTGTGTATTAAAATAATGTATTATTTATCCCTCATGGTGAGCACCATTCAAAAAAAATTAACAATGACAAAATTGCGCTTTTTGATCTTACTATCTTTAAGAAAAAAATGTCATAAAAAGTGTTATGTACCCCAAAATAATGTCAATGGAATCTACAGGTTTTTAAAAAAACATGCCTCTCTACAACCCCATGGACAGAAAAATGAAAAAGTAAAGGTGTTGGAAAGTAAAATATAAATTTTTGCAGATGATACTAAACTAAGTAAAGTAAATAACAGAAGGGAGGTCAATATTCTGTTACAAACGAATGAGTTGAAAAATGTAGACAGAAGTGGCAAATGAGACTTGAAACTGATAAATGTAAGGTTATGCACATGGGAAGAAAAGACATGCCAAGATTATGTACTAAAATGGAAATCCTGGGTAAAATTGACATGGAAGAGGACATATGAGTATTTGCAGGCATTAAACTTAACTGTAACGTCATGAAGAGCATCAAAGAGGATGCATGATGAAAACATAATTCTGGTACTTTAAAAATAACTGGCTAGACTACATTACATGAAATATTTGTGTACAGTTTTGCGCATCGGTCCACAAAAAAGATGTAGTAGAGTAGGTTAAAAGATGGCATCCAATTTAACCCGATAAGGGCCAAGCCCCATAAATATATGGCGCTTTGCCCTGGGCTTTAGAGATCATTCAGACAAGCATGTTTATGTGTGCATACATAGGTGCGCACAAAACCGCATATCTATTAGAACCATTGGTTTCCTATGATGTGTTCACATGTCCATGTTTTACAGGTGTGCAAACGTGTACACCTGCAAAAGATGGGACATGCTTGCACCGCATAGGTCCGTGGTGCTTGTAAATATTCCCCACGGGAAGTCCTCTTGTCAGTGTTCAGTAATGATGGCACTCCCAGCGGGGAGTAAATAATCACCTGCCACAGCTGTGACAGCTGTGGCAGAGGATCGCGATGTTCTCCCATTGCTTTCAATGGGGCCGCCACTGCTGCAGGTAGCTCCATTGAAAGCAATGGACTGCCGGTAACCCCTGCAGTGATTTTCAGGGAAGGGCTTTAAATATAAAGTTGCCATGGCAGCAGGCCAGCAGCTACAGACATCCTGCATTACCAGTGCCTATAATCGCTATTACAAGCAATAAAGCATTGCAGGACAGAAGTCCTGCAATACTTTATCATAGCACTCAAAGCTGCTATTGTACAAGTCCCCTACAGGGACATAAAAAGTGTAAAAAAAAAGATAAAAATAATGTTAAAAAAGAAAAATGTAAAAAAAGAAAAATTAAAACTGGGGAACCTCAAGTGCAACCCCTGGTTCTACCCCAAAGCCAACTTGATTTAGAGGCACAGCGGATCCACATATGCTGACATATCAGATTGCCCTAATGCCCTTTGGATGAACTACAATAATAAAAATCTTTATATAGCATAACATATTTAGAGTGGCGCAAAGAGTTAGCATGCTTGATTTGGACTATGGTCCAACCATATTTTGTGCAAAGTTTGGGAAAATATATAAAATTGTATTTTTATGTGTAGATCGATGACAGAATATACAGTGTAGGGAAGGTTGGTAGATAGAGATAAAAGAACATTCAGTAAGAGTTTGAATTTTTAACTAAATTCCAAAAGGGAACAACCAACAAGTGCAGTGACTGGCTCAAGGTAAATTCATTCATATAGCAGTTGGATAGAAAGATGAGCATGACTTCTGCATTGAGGATAGATTAGATAACATATGGTTTGGTGAGAGTAAAGGCCTGTTTTTAGGGACTGATATCTGACTCAGTCTGACTCAATCGATGTTCTCGTTGACACACTGTCGTTCAGGCTCTATTTGGGGACAAATGATCATTCATATGATCATTTATTCCCCATGCCTCAATTTGCAGTAAGGATTTGATGAATGAGTGTTCTAATGAATGCTTGTTCATAATAATCAACCCATGTAAAAGAGCCTTCAGGCTGATTAGTAATGAGTTGCTGTAATCAATGCTAGAAAGAATTAGGTCTGCAATAAGAGTAGGTGACAAAAGAAGCACATTTTTAAATATAGGGTGTAAAAGACAGATTTGAGTTAAACATAACCCCAAGGCAATAGAAGTGTTGTCTAAGAGTTATGGTAGCACAACACATTGAAATGAAAATCTCCATTTTGGGCAGTTCCTAATAGAGAGTGGACATGATGGACCTTGTGATGAGCAAGTGGTAAATTAGTGTAGGGAAATGGAGAAGGTGGGGGTCCCACCTACACTATACCATAACAACTACAATAACATGTTCAGAGGATTTAAGCCTATACACCCCTGGGAAAAAGATCAGGTTTTTGTCATGTTAAAAAATTAAACAAAGATGAATCATTTCAGATTTATTTCCATCTTCACTGTATAATTCAATTGGAAAACAAACTGATATCTTTTAGGGTGGACAACCCTACCCCCCTTTCCCCCTTCCCCGAAAACAAACCAACAACTAAAATAATGTAGTTGCATAAATATGCACACCCAAACACTAATACTTTGTTGATGTAACCTTTTATTTTATTACAGCTTTCAGTCTTTTTGGGTCGGTGTCTATAAGCATGGCACATCTTAACTTGACAGTCTTTGCTCACTCTTTCTTGCAAAAGCATTCCAAATATATCAGATTGCTAGAGTATTGTGTGTAGCGCCCTTTTCAGATTAACCCACAGATATTCAATGGGTTTCAGGTCTGGGCTCTTTCTCGGCCATTCCAAAACTTTGACCTTCTTCTGGTAAAGCCATTCTTTTGTTGATTTGGAGGTATGCTTTGGGTCATTGTCATGCTGAAAGGTGAAATTCCTCTTCATCCTCAGCTTTTAAACAGTCCTGAAGTTTTTGTGTCAAGATGGACTGATATTTGGAATTGTTCATAATTCTCTCCACCTTGACTAAAATTCTTGTTCCAGCAGCAGAAAACCAGACCCGAAGCATAATGTTGCCTGCAGCATGCTTCACTGTAGATATGGTGGTCTTTTGGTGGTGCACAGTGTTGATTTTGTGCCAAACATGCCTTTTGGAATTACTGACAAAAATTTCAACCTTGATCTCATCAGACCATAACATGTTCTCTCACACACTTTTTGTAGACTTGATGTAGGTTATGGCAAAACTTAGCTGGGCTTGGATGTTTTTCTTTGTTAGAAAATGTCTGGAAAATCCTACTAAAAGAGCTGAACTTCATATGGAATTAATCGCAATCACTTTAAATAATGCCAGCCGTGTGCTGACTACTATTTAACATGAGTTTAAATGTGATCGGCTAATTCTAAACACAACCACATCCCCAAATATAAGAGGTTGTTCACACTTGTGCAACATTATTTTAATTTTTTGTTATTTTTATTTTCCCACCCTAAAAGATTTCAGTTTGTTTTATAATGGAAATGGGTCCCACTGAAGGTGGAAAAAATCTGAAATGATAAAGGTTCAGTATGGTATCCTCTGGTATATCAGTCCACATTTGTTGCAACTAAGCTTCTAGATCATGCAAAGTTGTAGGCTGTTGAAGTTCCAGATGGTGGCATACATGTTCTATTGGTGATAAATCTGGAATATGGTGCCCGGGAAGGCCATGGCAGCATAGCAATGTTGCAGAGGCATTCTGGTGACATTCTTGCTGTGTGCAGCAAAGCATTATACTGCTGGAAAATGCCTCTTGGTAGCCCTGCCATGAGAGGCAACACATGTGGCTGCAAGGTATCCTGAACATATCACTGAGCCGTCATTGTCCCTCATACCACTACTAGGGGTGACCAACTGTTGCCTGCGATGGTCCCCCAGACCATCATACCCACAGTGGGGGCAGTGTTAAGTCGCTTATTCCTAGGTCTTCACACATGAAGCTAGCCATTGTCAGTGCCCAAACTAAGCCTAGATTCATCATTGAAGACAACAAAGTTACACTCCACATTAGTCCAGTTTTGTTATTCATGACGCCACTACAAATGGAGGCGGCGGTGAGTGTTAACCCTTTGCAATCCAATTTTGGATTCAGGGTTTCCTAGGGGACTTGGTCAATCTGCCATTATACAATGACACCATCTGCTGGATAGAGCCAGTACTGCGGTATGTGACATGCTGGAGAGGCCCCCAACAACAGAGCGGCCAGTAACATACAGTAAGAATACCCTGCCGGATGTCTTCCAACATCAGACCTGTACAGCCTTCAATCAGAATGTCTTTAAATGTCAGACAGTGGATTGGAAAGGGTTAAAGGTAGGCATGTAATGAGCACCATGAGACCAAATGAACGTCACCCAATTGCCTGGAAATGGTTCTAATAGACACAGGGGCTGTAACGATATATCCACTCATACTTGTTGGATGATCATGTGATCCTTCTGATGGTCTGTCAATGGCGTCCTTAGCCCGGTCACCTTGTGTGCACTGGTTCCTACACTCTTTAACAGTCTAGTCAAAATGGCCCAGGTGGCAGGCGATTTCAATACAGCCCCCCTCAAAGTCTGTTAACTACGTGAAATATATTTAATTGCATCGTATAGGCATGTCTAGTGGTCAGCAAGCTCTACACAAACAGAAAAAGAGGTCACTAGTACTACACACAAGTAGCCTCTGAGGGCCTTTTTATAGGATAAGGATGGAACCACTCTTAGGGTCTCAAATGGCAATACTGTTCACCTAATCATAACTCAAATCATTTGCATATCTTCCAGATGTAACTGCATGCCGGGTTTTGCAGCAAAACAACAAATTAGGTACTTTATTTTTTTGGAGTGCATTATTTTGGCTGCTTAGCTCCCACCCACTCCCTGCCCCTTGTCCATAGCCATCCATGGGAGGAGGCAGGATGGGACAGCGCTTAGTTCTGCACCCGGCCCGCCCCCTCCCATTGCAAAGAACAAGTGGGGAGGAGAGCAGAAGTGAGCCTATGATGGGGAAGGAGGGGAAAGGGGCAACGGCATGGTGACCTCGGCGCATATGTGCCGAGGCCCATGCCGTATGAACAGGCGCACAAACGTTAGATTTGTGCTTCTGTTCATGAGCTTATATGCCCCAGATGATAGCATATATCGGCCGGCCGTGAAAATGCCAGCCGATATATGCTCATGGAAAAGAGCCCTTATGCTTTTAAAATCTACATTTTTAGAATTGTGGTCTTCTAAATGTTTGCTGCTTTCCAATGTTAAGCAGCCACATAAAAAGTAACACTCTTGGAATCATTACACAGCATTTGAGATAAACTAAAAATATCTTTATGCTTTGTCCAGGAACTAATTAATTGCCGTAAGATTCCTTTCTTACTTGAGATCTTTACGGATTTACTAGGAGGCCGAAAGGACGTGAAGCTTTGTACAAAAGGCTCAAATTTGTTTGGATCAATTACTTTAGCTATGGGTTTAGTGGAATAATAACATTTCATTTTTTCTACTTTTGTACAAGACCACAATAAATAGATAAGGAAAGGTCTAATCACATGAAACCATGAAATCCTAAAACAGATTAAAAGCAAAAAAAAACCAAAAACTCAATTTAGAAGACAGCCATGCATGCAAACTAAGTTGTTGTCACTGAGGTTTTATGACGTCAGTCTTTAAGTACAGAGGCTAATACCTGCTAAGTCCTTGCGCACTGAATAAAAATGAAAATACAGAAAAAGAACAGAATTAAAATTAACTAGATATAGTTCAGAAGTTCATTATTAAATCAAATATACTCCGTTTGCAAGAACGAAAAAGTAATCAAATGCTAATTTGTGGAAGTGTTACACACACCTTATAACATTGCAGTTATGTTTTCGTGTTTTGCATTAAAAAGCCATGGAGAATGCTATGTACTTCTTATATCTGTTTTTTTTTAATGAGACCAGATGCTTTCATAAACCTCAGTATTCCTAAAGGTCCTCTCAGTGTTGTCATACTCATTGCTTTTATTTTGAACAAGATATTTTCATTTTTAGATGCAGGTCACATATATGCAATGTAGTTGTAAGGCATCTGAAATAATATTCTTACGTTTTACTAAATTCATGTGAAACCACAAAAATTAGAAAAGCCGAAGCAGTTTTTCATTCGATTTATATAAACCATGAACCATAGTTGAAAGCTGTGAACTGAAATTCGACAAACACATGCTTCATAAATTTGGGTATAGCTCGAATGCCACTTTAAAAAGAATGAACTATTCTTTTACTTAACTTTTATTTAGCAATATGTACGGATTATTGCATTTCCTACAAGAAAGATTTATTAAATTCTCATAGCAAACAAATTGAAATGGTCAGGCTTGATGTTTAACATTGGATTCAGTGAATGAAAAAATAAATGGGTTCCAACGCAATTGCTCAGGTTACTTAAGCGTGAGGATATTAACAAGTTACAAGTTCAAAAGATACAAAAGAAATAAAAACAAAATGTACTGAAGCAACTGAAAAAAACAAAAAAACCTATTCTTTTCTTGGGAACCCGCCATTGCATGCCCAAACTACTGGATATGCTATGACCAATGACAGAAGCATGCTGCTGTATCCACCAATATTCTGGGAATGACAGTAGATGTTTTAAATGCCAATGTTGGATAAGCTCTGCTCTCTCTCTCTCTGTCTATTCCATCCTTTTATATCACCCTGAGGCCTCGTTCATATGAGTGTTTATTTTGTGCGCAAATAGCCACGCAAAAAGAGGGCTGCTCACGTGTGGAAAAAACACATAAACAAAGCTAAGGGCATGATCTACATCCGTACATAATTTGCTCGTACACACGATCCATGGTGGGTGCTGCATGATAATCCAGCTCCCATACGAGTCAATGGGAACTCCTGCGCAACAAGCAGCAAAGATAAGTCGGATCTTATCTTTTCACGCAGCGCGCACCATGCATTGTAGCCACGCATGTCCTATCTTCTACAGATGCGAATATTTTGCATGTCTAAAAATCGTTCATGTGAACGCTTCAATAGAAAACCATTGGTTCTAATAGATGCAATCTTTTTGCACGGCTATTTGTGCGCAAACAAAACGCTCATCTGAACGAGGCCTGAGAGCTCAGTCACACGGGCGTTTGTACGGGCGTCTGACAGCTGCATTTGCGATCCGCTTCTATATAGACCCAATGCTTTGCAATGGGAGCGGTCACATGTGCAAATTTTTCATGCGCACAAATGCATGCGGCGAAAATTATAGGACACAACGTTTCGCAGAACACATGTAATTGCGTTCTGCGGCAAATCAGTGTTCTGTGTATGTGCACTCAATGTGGCCGGCGGCAGCAGCGCCGACCCCATTGAAAACATATACCGAAGATCGTGATCCTCTGCCACAGCTGTCACAGCTGTCACAGAGGAGCGCGATGTTCTCCCATTGAATTCAATAGAGGCGGCAATACAGCCGGCTCCATTGAAAGCAATGGGCTGCCGGCAAGCCCTGTAGTAATTTTCGGGGAAGGGCTTCAAATATGAGCCCTTCCCTGAAAACATCCTAAAAAGTGTAAAAAAAAAAAAATCTATACTCACCTCTCTGCAGCTGGCTCAGGACGCGGCTTGAATACCCTGCTTCCAGCAAGCTAATGCTCTGATTAGTTAATTGAGCACTGGCTCTTATTGTCTGATGTGGCACTCGATTACCCAATTAGAGCATTAGCTTGCTGGAGGCAGGGTATTCAAGCCCCGCTACCAGTAAGAACTGCTCTGTCGGCGAACCAAGTATACGAAAGATTGCAGCAATGTTGCAGCCCAGCACTAGGGATGCGAACGCCGACTGCAAGGTAAGTATTATAAGACACCCCCAAAAATAAGACACCATGCCTCTTTTGAGGCAAAAATTAATATAAGACAGTGTCTTATTTTTAGGCAAGCATGGTAGAAGGGGAAGTTTTACTTGTGTGTTTAAATGCTCTGTACGAGTGCTAACGACCTTAGTGGTCATGTCAACGCTTGTGCAGTTGTTTACCCGACCCATGTAAAAGAGCCATAAGCATGTAAGCAAAGCTCTTGGAGCAAACAATGTTCATTAGTTCTTTTAAGAACGCAGCAATTTGAGGTGGAAAACAAGTTATTTGATCTTCAAAAGCAGCTGGTCAGGCTAATCAAGAAAACAAGAACGTGCCATAGTGAGCACTGCAGAAAATGAATATGCCATATAATATTTTTTGTTTTTTAATTTGAGGTTCTCCTGGGGCAAACAGAATGAAACTCGAGTTGGGCCGTCTGCAGATTGTGGAGATGTTACTTTATATTTTAATGCCTGCAATTTTTAATCTAAAGCGAGTATAATAATAAACTTGGATCTATGGATCAAAGAAATCTGATTGATAATCGTTCAGTGTAAATGCTGGCAGCGACTAAATAACTAAAGATAATTAGTTTGTTGTCAAATGCCGATCAGCCTGTGTAAATAGGCCATCTATGAACAACGACTTGTTTACTGTGAATGGAGGCGAGCGGGCCGGAGATTATTCCAGCCCACTCTGCTTCCCTAAATGATCCACTCTACTGTGTGAAAGCAAACAAGCGACAGTCTCTTGTGTAAAAGAACCATAATGAATATCATTTGCTCCAAGATAAGTTACCGATAAGAGCTTTGTTCACTTGGTTGTTCTTTCTGATAAGTCCATTACCACTCTGCCCTTTAATTTACGGATCAGCACCTGTTTTATTTGAACTAGATGTGAATCCAGCACCAAGATGAGATAAAGCACTTAGTACTAGATCATACTTTGAAAAATCTGAATTTTAACCCAGTCATAACTGTAAAACTAAAACCAATGTGCAATTCTGAAGTAAAAATAGTATGTATTGAGTAAATTAAGCAGACAATTTTGCCTTTTGTGAGGTCACTGCTCTGTATACAGTAATTCAAAAGCTACACATTTGGTGGGGCATGTCTGGACCTCAATGGAGGATGATGTCTAAGCTCAGAACTCCATAGCCAGCCAGCTTCATAGCCAAGAAAACAGCACTGCACTGATCTGAAATGAGGAACAAGCCACTAAAACCTTGGCTTCTCAGTCACAATCCTACATGCGACAGAAGGATGTCAACCTCACTCGAAGGAACCGCACACCACTTGAGGCCTTCCACACGGTGCAGCATCCTTTTAGGTGCTTCCTTGACACTGCCGCCTGCAGTCCATCGTGTGGATGAGTTCTCTCCACTGAAGTCAGCGTCCAGTGCAGCTCTGATGTATTGCACTGCAGCACTGGCTTCTGCTGCTCACCTGGCTCCTCCTCTCACCTGCTGAGACCTGCACTTTGATACCACCACAGCCACCCATGTAACAGTGAAGAAGGTGCTACTGTAAGCAACCTGGGAATGCCTCCTCCTTTCACCTTTCCTTGCCCTTTGGACCAGCATGGGTCCTTCTGGCATTCTCCAGCCTGTAACAGAGCACTGCCTCTGTGCTGAATGTCAGGCCTGCACCAGTAATAACCTCAGAAGTATGCCCTCAGCATGCTATTCTCTTTCCTTCAGCTAACATGGGGGATACTAAACACTTCTGTTTCACTACCTCCCCAATGTGCCCAAATGGGGATATAAAGAGAGAGAGCTGTCTCCCCCCTGCTACCCCCCACTGCTCACCGCTCACCCCCACTGCCCCCCCCCCCCCCCGAGCACGCTCGGACCAGTAAGCAGTTACTCAAGAAGAGCGATGCTCGCTCGAGTAACTGCTGTATCCAAGTGTGCTCGCTCATCTCTAGTTATAACCTTATGTAATTTGTATGCCCCTAATAATGCAAGCTTTCTTTCATGAGTTCTATTCTTGCTAAACTTTCTGTACATCATAACCTTTATCTCATCAGTGGGGGGACTTCAATGCCTTGCTCTTGTACTCTAGAGATCGGCTTACATTTAGGACAGCTCCCTGCCCTCCTTTCATCACACATCTGTCAGTGGGTTTTCTGAAATGAATTTGAAAATATTCCTTCTATGATTTATGGTACATTGATAACCCAACGGTAAGACAATACTTTTTTTTCACCCTCCTCAATCTCACACCCCAATAGATTACTTTTTTGGTAAAAGCCCTATCTTACACTCGTTGGCACCTGCTAATATGGGCCCCATATCCTGATCTGCCATTCCCCACTATATTTATCCATTCATCTTTCTTCATTGTTGCATATTTGCATTGGTATCTAAACAAATCTCTTTTAACACACCCTCTCACCCATGAGGTACTATGCACTTTCAGATAATACTCCCTCTACCTTATCCTTAGCCAAGCTATGGGAAACCCATAAGGCTGCCTTTTGAGGGCACTGCATAGCAACAGCGTTCCGTCTCAAGAAATCAGCAGCAGACCAACTTGTATGCTTCTGAAAGGGATATTTGTCACTTGGAGGCCCAACTCCATACACATCCTTCTAAATCTTACCTTATGAAAACTATTAACATTAAAGTAGAAAAATTACTTTGTTATATTAGACAGCAAATTTTTTTACCAAGGTAATAAGGAACTCTCGTTTGTAGCTAAAAAAAAATTACATGATAAAACAGCCCAATTGTCAGGGTGTTCTTTAAGATTCTTAGGGTACAATTGTTTTTTATCATCTCTCAAAATTGGTATCAATTTTCTTCCTTTTATGCTCTTTCCATCACTTTTGCCTCAGACTCGTTAATCAGAAACTACTTACTACCCATGCTCAAATCGAAAGCCCTTGTCCATTTAAGTTAAGAGGTCTCAGCGGATGAACTGCAGACATTTTGAAAGAATTTCTAAGGGTAGCGGGGCCTCACCTATTTGTTCTACAACACATAAACTGACATTTTATAACCTCATATGAAAATTTTATTCAGTTCTTTCCTTCTAAGTGATCTGATCCCCCTTAGCATGCTGCAATCCTATATAACAGTTATCCCTAAAGATGGAAAGGGCCCCATTGAATGCTCTAGCTACCGTCCTACAGCTCTATTAAATACTGACTTGATAATATGGTCTAAAATACAAGCTAATTGGTTAATATCTGGATCCCTCAGCTCGTTTACAAGTGGGTTTTGTTCCTTGTCTACATGTGGCAGATAACACCAGGCAGGTCATTGACCTGGTTGGCATAGTTTCCACACCATCACTATCCTTTTAAGCCTTGATACTGAAAAGATGTCTGATTGACTTACCTGGCCATTTATGTTTCAGGTATTTCACCATTACAGTTTTCAGAGCTCATTTTTACAGGCGTTGATGGTTCTTTACTCCAACCACTTTGGTGAAATTACCTCATTCTACATGTTCTTCTTTCCCTATTTACAATGGAAGCAAGTAAGTCTACCCTTTGTCTCCCTTTTTACAGTATATTACCTGAACATAGAACCCGTTGCGAGCCCAACCTGATATTCATGGCATAACTATTCATGACAAAACTTTTAAACTATCGCTCTATGCCAAGGACATCTTTCTTATTCCCACAAGTCCCTTCCAAATCTTCAGAACACTTTGTCCCTCCATGGGTGCTTATTTGGATATTACCTGAACCCTTCCAAATCTGAAGCACTTCCTATTAATAATAATAATAATAATATAGTAAAAATAATCTTCATTTTTATAGTGCCAACTAATACCAAAACCTACTAACTACTCTCAAGGTCCCTTCTTCTTATTTTTGGAGGAGTTTCTCTTTAAAATACTTAGGTAGCCATATTTCTTCAACCTATTCTGTCCTTTATTTCTCTAATTTTCCTGGTCTTCTGTGGGAGACTAGCCATCTTCTATCTAAATGGTGAAATCTCCCTCTCTCTTTTACTAGGCCAGATTTTGACACTTAAAATGTTAATTTTACCAAAATACTTATCTTCACTAGTGTTACTATAGGGAATGCAGGGAATGTGGTTGCACCCGGGCCCGGGAGTTTTAGGGGGCCCATAAGGCCTCTCTTCTCCATAGAGGGCGCCTAGTACTATGAATAAAGTATTATAGTTGGGGGCCCTGTTACAGGTTTTGCATTGGGCCAAGGAGCTTCAAGTTACACCTCTGCGATAAGGGCTTAAGAAAAGTTGGGGGGCCCCAAGATAAACTTTTTTGCACCCGGGCCCATTAGCCTTTAGCTACACACCTGCTTATCTCCTTGAGATCTTACCTGTCAAGGTCCCTAATTCAGTCCTAAAATCCTTCCAGACTTCCTTTTTGCCATTTGGATGTCCAAATGACACTGCATACCTCAAATGTTCATGACAGCTGATGTCTTGCAAGGAGCCCTTGATATCATTCTCTACTACTATGCCAACCATCTCTGGCACCTTGCTTCTTGGACCACTTTACTATCATATAAGAAATGGAAAGAAATTGAAAAGCTCTGGTCAGATCCTATTCATCCCTGTTCTCTGATCTGGGGTCCAACCACAAATATTTTCTTAAGCACCCTTTTGAGACCTATCTGTTTAATCAGAGAGGTGTGGCAGTGTTGTAGAGTTTGATATTAACTTACTACTAGAGATGAGCGAACTTACTCATTTAGGGCGTTTTTGCACTCGAGCACTTCCTGTTAAATATTAAGGCATTCTCAAAATAGATGTTGTAGGGTGTCTTTATGAAACCGACAGTTTCAGCAGTGGTCAGGAATTGATTCTCCTTATACAAGGTGCAGTTAAAACTTTTAGCTGCTCCATACTATACCCTAGACCACAACGTAAAGGGTAGTTCCCTCCTGAGTCATTTCTTCCATCTTTGCATATAGGAATGCTTACTTGGAGGAGATATAGATAGAACAGATGTTCAAAATGAGACAGGGAAGAAAAAGCACTCTTTCCATAAATAGAATGGTAGTAGTGTCTGATCTGATATCAATCAAAGGACACTGTGGGTAGAATCACATGTGCCTTACTAAGTTTGCAAATGTCGGTAAGCCCCTCATCCAGAATCACGAGGTTACTAAAGCAGAACAGCCTAGCAGCACACCATGGAAGTAGTAAAGCTGTCTGGGAGTAGAGCAACGGTGTTAGTGCGGAATGTAGTAAGTAGAAATGAGCGAACTTACTCGTTTAGGGCGTTTTTGCACTCGAGCACCGATTTTCCGAGTAACTGACTACTCGGACGAAAAGATTCAGGGGGCGCCGGGGGGCGGGGGGTGGCGTGGTGGAGCGGGGGTAGCAGTGGGGAACAGGGGAGAGCTCTCTTTCTCCCCCCCACTCCCCTCAGCAACCCCCCGTTCACCCCCAGCGCCCCCCAATTTTTTCGCCCGAGTAGTCGGTTACTCGGAAAATCGGTGCTCGAGTGCAAAAACGCCCTAAACGAGTAAGTTCGCTCATTTCTACTTACTACATTCCGCACTAACACCGTTGCTCTACTCCCAGACAGATTTACTACTTCCATGGTGTGCTGCTAGGCTGTTCTGCTTTAGTAACCTCGTGATTCTGGATGAGGGGCTTACCGACATTTGCAAACTTAGTAAGGCACATGTGATTCTACCCACAGTGTCCTTTGATTGATATCAGATCAGACACTACTACCATTCTATTTATGGAAAGAGTGCTTTTTCTTCCCTGTCTCATTTTGAACATCTGTTCTATCTATATCTCCTCCAAGTAAGCATTCCTATATGCACAGATGGAAGAAATGACTCAGGAGGGAACTACCCTTTACGTTGTGGTCTAGGGTATAGTATGGAGCAGCTAAAAGTTTTAACTGCACCTTGTATAAGGAGAATCAATTCCTGACCACTGCTGGAACTGTCGGTTTCATAAATACACCCTACAACATCTATTTTGAGAATGCCTTAAAGGAGATGTCCCGCGCCGAAACGGGTTTTTTTTTTTTTAAACCCCCCCCCCCGTTCGGCGCGAGACAACCCCGATGCAGGGGTTAAAAAAACCACCCGCACAGCGCTTACCTGAATCCCGGCGGTCCGGTGACTTCAATACTTACCGCTGAAGATGGCCGCCGGGATCCTCTATCTTCGTGGACCGCAGCTCTTCTGTGCGGTCCACTGCCGATTCCAGCCTCCTGATTGGCTGGAATCGGCACGTGACGGGGCGGAGCTACACGGAGCCGGCATCCTGCACGAAAGGCTCCATAGAAGAGAGCAGAAGACCCGGACTGCGCAAGCGCGGCTAATTTGGCCATCGGAGGCCAAAAATTAGTCGGCACCATGGAGACGAGGACGCTAGCAACGGAGCAGGTAAGTAAAAAACTTTTTATAACTTCTGTATGGCTCATAATTAATGCACAATGTATATTACAAAGTGCATTATTATGGCCATACAGAAGTGTATAACCCCACTTGCTGCCTCGGGACAACCCCTTTAATATTTAACAGGAAGTTTCCTAGGCAAATTTCCCAATTTCCCCCTTGTTTACCTGTTGAATGTACCAACCAAAGATTATGGTAAATTGATCATATTTTGACATCCGCCAAATGTCTTATTGCTTTTTTTGGGGGACACACAGCCCCACCTTGTACTGCAGATCAGTATGCCCGGATTAAGTATATACATATGATGAAGTATCTTGTCACCATGGGTGTTGTGGAACTATTACTCAATAACTTTTGTTTTTCTAGTATTTGTTTGTTGAGAATCTGTTATATACTTTAATGTTGTGGTTTTTGACTTTCCCTCGTCTATCATGTTTTCATCCCCTTCCCTTCTTTATTTCTGTACCCATACATTCAAAATATCTCAATAGAAAATAGTTGTCAAAAAGAAAGTTACACATTTGAAAGCTGAATGGTTTTCACAAAATCAGTGAACTTGATAATCCCTTCCACTTCAATAATAAGCTAGCCATTGTGAATACTTTTCTATTCCTTAAATAGCTATTATAGTTCAGCGGCACATCTTCCTGAAGGATTTTTCTTGTATATTTAATAATTATTAGCGGTATTAGAGTTATAACTGATGGGACAATCACATTTATAATCAAAGGCTGGAATGAATTTTAGGTACTTAAATGAGAAATTACAAAGATATAACACAATTATTTGCTCTTAAAAGTTTCACAGTCGTATTGATATTGTATTAATCAAAATGTTAACACTGCAGGTAAGTGATATAATTTAGTTTTAATGTGTTTCACACCACATTAAGTGTATATATCTATCATTTCTATATAAAACATAGCTAAAACATCTCTTTATATGCGAGTTGCTTCTTTAAGTTTCTAGTACTGTTTAGTCATCCGAAATCTTGGACTGTTCTAATTTCCGATGCAGCTGGAATCCTAATGAAGACTCACGGCAGTTTGCCGGCATTTACTGTGACTATGCCTTTTACAGCCCAGCACCATATCCATTAGCCTCATCTTTACTGAAGGCAGTTTCAAGTCAGCGTGAAAAATAGCTCCATGACACTTTTAGAAGTAGAGGAATATGAGAGTATGTAATGATATGCAGTCAAGTTAACAAAGTAATGTGTAAAGTGTGAAGTAGAGTTGATCAAGAGAATTTTAATGTTTAGTCAAATGTGAAGAAAAATATATTTTATTTGATTGTATGTAATTAAATAATCAATGTTTGCCTGTGGCTGTGATTAGCAACTTTAGAACATGTAAACATTTATGCATCTGATAACAGTGGAAAAGCTTTATATAATCAGCTTAACTATGACTGATTGCTTAGTGAATTGTTATGTTCACAGTAAAATACTATGTAGAAAAATGTACTTAAGGCCCTTTTACATGCAACGATTGTCGCTCAAGATTCATTCAAATGCCCGAAAATAAGCGATAATTGTTACATGTAAACGCAAGCATTGTGCACTTTTCATTTGAACAATAATTTTAAGGTTAACTTAAAATCCACCATTCAGCTACTGAGAGATAAAGCAAACACATTTATCTTTCAATAGACCACAAGCTGTTCTCTCCATGGCATGTTTACACTAGCCAGGTGAGAACAATGGAATGTGCTGCAGCTGTTTGCACAGCTGGTCGTGTGTTCAAACACACACTGGGCTCTGCAAATAGCTCCAGGAGGTCCTTTTACATGTAAATGAAGATGATAAAATCTTCATGGCCATTAACACTTAATGCAAATAGATCGCTAAATCTTTCAATCTTTCAGTCGTTTGAGAGATTATCTTGGCATGTAAAAGGGCCTTTAGACAAGTGTTTTATACACCAATATAAAGCCAATGTTCACTGGAGTGAAATGTGACAAATTTATTGAGAGGCTCATACCTTTTAATTAGAGATGAGCGAACGTACTCGTCCGAGCTTGATACTCGTTCGAGTATTAGCGTGTTCGAGATGCTCGTTACACGTTACTCGTAACGAGCACCACGCGATGTTCGAGTTACTTTCACTTTCCTCTCTGAGACGTTAGCGCGCTTTTCTGGCCAATTGAAAGACAGGGAAGGCATTACAACTTCCCCCTGCAACGTTTAAGCCCTATACCACCCCCCTGCAGTGAGTGGCTGGGGAGATCAGGTGTCACCCGAGTATAAAAATCGGCCCCTCCCGCGGCTCGCCTCAGATGGGTTGTGACTTAGCTGAGGGAAAGTGCTATCGTGCTGGTGCTGCTGTAGGGAGAGTGTTAGGAGTTAGTGTAGGCTTCAAGAACCCCAACGGTCCTTCTTAGGGCCACATCTAACCGTGTGCAGTAGTGTGGAGGCTGCTGTTAGCAGTGTTGCACATTTTTTTTTTTTTGGTATATCGGCCGTGCAGAGCATTGCGCCCTGCAGTAATACTACAGGGACAGAATTGTGTAGGCAGGGCCAAAAGACATCTTATAGATTGAATATACGCAGTGGTCCTTCCTTTTGCAAAAAAAGATTTGAAAAAAATCTATTTGGCCTGCCTGTCACTCTGCTCAGTGTTGTGGGTCCGTGTCTGCTGGGGGTAAAATTGCTCCAAATAAATACGCAGCCAGCTAAGTGTTACAGCAGGCTTGCGCCAAATTATTTCCTGGCGTTCCCTAAGCGTACTCAGCCTCAAACCACAGGCCAATAAGCGGCATATTTAATTACAGTGTTGTGTTTCTGCATTCCTGGTAATACAGCATGCTGAGGGGTAGGGGTAGGCCTAGAGGACGTGGGCGCGGCCGAGGACGCGGAGGCCCTAGTCCGGGTGTGGGCACAGGCCGAGCTTCTGATGCAGGTGTATCGCAGCCGACTGCTGCGGGATTAGGAGAGAGGCACGTTTCTGGTGTCCCCAAATTCATCTCACAATTAATGGGTCCACGCGGTAGACCTTTATTACAAAATGAGCAGTGTGAGCAGGTCCTGTCGTGGATGGCAGAAAGTGCATCCAGCAACCTATCGTCCAGCCAGAGTTCTGCGCTGTCCACTGCTGCAACTCAGAATCCTCTGGCTGCTGCTCCTCCTTCCTCCCAGCCTCCTCACTCCATGAAAATGAGACATTCTGAGGAGCGGGCAGACTCCCAGGAACTGTTCTCGGGCCCCTGCTCAGATTGGGCAGCAGTGGTTCCTCTCCCACCAGAGGAGTTTATCGTCACTAATGCCCAACCATTGGAAAGTTCACGGGGTCTGGGGGATGAGGATGGGGACTTCCGGCAACTGTCTCAAGACCTTTCAGTGGGTGAGGAGGCCGATGACGATGAGACACAGTTGTCTATCAGTGAGGTAGTAGTAAGGGCATTAAGTCCGAGGGAGGAGCGCACCGAGGATTCTGAGGAAGAGCAGCAGGAGGACGATGAGGTGACTGACCCCACCTGGTTTGCTACGCCTACTGAGGACAGGTCTTCAGAGGGGGAGGCAAGGGCAGCAGCAGGGCAGGTTGCAAGAGGCAGTGCGGTGGCCAGGGGTAGAGGCAGGGCCAGACCGAATAATCCACCAACTGTTTCCCAAAGCGCCCCCTCGCGCCATGCCACCCTGCAGAGGCCAAGTGCTCAAAGGTCTGGCAGTTTTTCACTGAGAGTGCAGACGACCGACGAACAGTGGTGTGCAACCTTTGTCGCGCCAAGATCAGCCGGGGACCCACCACCACCAGCATGCGCAGGCATATGATGGCCAAGCACCCCACAAGGAGGGAAGAAGGCCGTTCACCGCCTCTGGTTTGCACCGCTGCCTCTCCCCCTGTGCCCCAACCTGCCACTGAGATCCATCCCCGCTCTGAGGACACAGGCACTACCGTCTCCTGGCCTGCACCCACACCCTCACCTCCGCTGTCCTCGGCCCCATCCAGCAATGTCTGTCAGCGCAGCGTCCAGCCGTCGCTAGCGCAAGTGTTTGAGCGCAAGCGCAAGGATGCCGCCACGCACCCGCACGCTCAAGCGTTAAACGTGCACATAGCCAAATTTATCAGCCTCGAGATGCTGCCGTATAGGGTTGTGGAAACGGAGTCCTTCAAAAGTATGATGGCGGCGGCGGCCCCGCACTACTCAGTTCCCAGTCACCACTACTTTTCCCGATGTGCCGTCCCAGCCCTGCACGACCACGTCTTCCGCAACATTGTACGCACCCTCACCAACGCGGTTACTGCCAAGGTCCACTTAACAACGGACACGTGGACAAGCACAGGCGGGCAGGGCCACTATATCTCCCTGACGGCACATTGGGTGAATTTAGTGAAGGCTGGGACAGAGTCAGAGCCTGTGACCGCTCACGTCCTACCCACCCCCAGAATTGCGGGCCACAGCTCGGTGGTGGTATCTGCGGCGGTGTATGCTTCCTCCACTAAACCACACTCCTCCACCTCCTCCTCCTCCTCCTCCAACGCAACCTCTGTCTCGCAATCAAGATGTGTCAGCAGCAGCAGCACGTCGGCAGCAGTCGGTGTCGCGCGTCTTGGCAGCACAGCGGTGGGCAAGCGTCAGCAGGCCGTGCTGAAACTACTCAGCTTAGGAGATAGGAGGCACACGGCCCACGAACTGCTGCAGGGTCTGACAGAGCAGACCGACCGCTGGCTTGCGCCGCTGAGCCTCCAACCAGGCATGGTCGTGTGTGACAACGGCCGTAACCTGGTGGCGGCTCTGCAGCTCGGCAGCCTCACGCACGTGCCATGCCTGGCCCACATCTTTAATTTGGTGGTTCAGCGCTTTCTGAAAAGCTACCCACGCTTGTCAGACCTGCTGGGAAAGGTGCGCCGGCTCTGCGCACATTTCCGCAAGTCCCACACGGACGCTGCCACCCTGCGCACCCTGCAACATCGGTTTAATCTGCCAGTTTACCGACTGCTGTGCGACGTGCCCACACGGTGGAACTCTACGCTCCACATGTTGGCCAGGCTCTATGAGCAGCGTAGAGCTATAGTGGAATACCAACTCCAACATGGGCGGCGCAGTGGGAGTCAGCCTCCTCAATTATTTTCAGAAGAGTGGGCCTGGTTGGCAGACATCTGACAGGTCCTTCGAAACTTTGAGGAGTCTACCCAGGTGGTGAGCGGCGATGCTGCAATCATTAGCGTCACCATTCCTCTTTTATGCCTCTTGAGAAGTTCCCTGCAAAGCATAAAGGCAGACGCTTTGCACTCGGAAACAGAGCCGGGGGAAGACAGTATGTCGCTGGATAGTCAGAGCACCCTCCTGTCTATATCTCAGTGCGGTGAGGAGGAGGAGGAGGAGGAAGATGAGGAGGAGGGGGAAGACACAGCTTGGCGCACTGGTGAGGGTACACATGCTGCTGGGCTGTCATCCTTTCAGCGTGTATGGCCTGAGGAGGAGGAGGAGGAGGATCCTGAAAGTGATCTTCCTAGTGAGGACAGCCATGTGTTGCGTACAGGTACCCTGGCATACATGGCTGACTTCATGTTAGGATGCCTTTCTCGTGACCCTCGCGTTACACGCATTCTGGCCACTACGGATTACTGGGTGTACACACTGCTCGACCCACGGTATAAGGAGAACCTTTCGACTCTCATACCCGAAGAGGAAAGGGGTTCGAGAGTGTTGCTATACCACAGGACCCTGGCGGACAAACTGATGGTAAAATTCCCATACGACAGCGCTAGTGGCCGAAGGCGCAGTTCCGAGGGCCAGGTAGCAGGGGAGGCGCAGAGATCAGGCAGCATGTACAGCACAGGCAGGCCAACACTCTTTAAGGCCCTTGACAGCTTTATGGCTCCCCAGCAAGACTGTGTCACCACTCCCCAGTCACGGCTGAGTCGGCGGGAGCACTGTAAAAGGATGGTGAGGGAGTACGTAGCCGATCGCACGACCGTCCTCCGTGACACCTCTGCCCCCTACAACTACTGGGTGTCGAAGCTGGACACGTGGCCTGAACTCGTGCTGTATGCCCTGGAGGTGCTTGCTTGTCCTGCGGCTAGCGCCTTGTCAGAGAGGGTGTTTAGTGCGGCTGGGGGAATCATCACAGATAAGCGTACCCGCCTGTCAACCGACAGTGCCGACAAGCTAACACTCATCAAGATGAACAAAGCCTGGATTTCCCCAGACTTCTCTTCTCCACCAGCGGACAGCAGCGATACCTAAGCAATAGGTAGGCTGCACCCGCGGATGGAAGCATCGTTCTGTATCCCCATCAAAAACGGGGACCTTTTCGCTTCATCAATCTGTGTATAATATTCCTCCTCCTCCTCCTGCTCCTCCTCCTGAAACCTCACATAATCACGCCGAACGGGCAATTTTTCTTAGGCCCACAAGGCTCAGTCATATAATTTTTCTAAACAATTTTTATACGTTTCAATGCTCATTAAAGCGTTGAAACTTTCACCTCCACCAATTTTTATTTTAACTGGGCTGCCTCCAGGCCTAGTTAGAAATGAAGCCACATTAACCAAAGCGATTAATGGATTTCACCTGCCCTCTTGGTTGGCCGTAGCCAATTTTTCTGATGTACATTAGTACTGTTGATACAGCAATTTTTGTGGGCCCTCGCCTACAGTGTAATCAAAGGAATTTTTAGCCCACCTGCATTACAGCTGACGTTACATCCGCTGTGTTGGGCAATACAATGGGATATTTTTATGTACCGCCGGTGGGTTCCAGGGAGCCACCCATGCTGTGGGTGCATAGGGAGTTGTAACTACATGTGTCCACTTCTAAAGAACCCCAGTCTGACTGGGGCATGCAGTGTGGGCCGAAGCCTGCATTAAACATGACATTACTACCTCAGCTGTGTTGGGCAATGCAATGGGATATATTTATGTAGCGCCGGTGGCTTCCTGGCACCCACCCATGCTGTGGGTCCACAGGGAGTTGTAACTACATGTGTCCACTTCTAAAGAACCCCAGTCTGACTGGGGCATGCAGTGTGGGCCGAAGCCCACCTGCATTAAACATGACATTACTACCTCAGCTGTGTTGGGCAATGCAATGGGATATATTTATGTAGCGCCGGTGGCTTCCTGGCACCCACCCATGCTGTGGGTCCACAGGGAGTTGTAACTACATGTGTCCACTTCTAAAGAACCCCAGTCTGACTGGGGCATGCAGTGTGGGCCGAAGCCCACCTGCATTAAACATGACATTACTACCTCAGCTGTGTTGGGCAATGCAATGGGATATTTTTATGTACCGCCGGTGGGTTCCAGGGAGCCACCCATGCTGTGGGTGCACACGGAATTCCCATTGCGGAGTTGTACCTGCCTGTGACTATATATAAAAAACCGCGGTCTGACTGGGGCATGCAGACACCTTGACAGAATGAATAGTGTGTGGCACATAGGTTCCCCATTGCTATGCCCACGTGTGCAGCTCCAGATGGAGGTGGCACAGGATTGGATTTCTCATTGCTTCTGTACACAATTGTGGGCTATCACCCCGCCGCTTTTAAAGAAGGTTGCTGCCTAGCCGTGCCAACCCTCTGCAGTGTGTGCCTGCTTTTCCTGTGGCAGACGCACTTATAAATAGACATGAGGGTGGCGTGGCATGAGGGCAGCTGAAGGCTGGGCAGGGACAGTTTGGTGTGCGCTGTGGACACTGGGTCGTGGGGGGGGGGGATTTGGCAGCATGTAACCCAGGAGAAGTGGCAGCGGAGTGTCATGCAGGCAGTGATTGTGCTTTGTTGGAGGTAGTGTGGTGCTTAGCTAAGGTATGCATTGCTAATAAGGGCTTTTCAGATGTTAAAGTTGTTGGGGGGGGGCCCACTCTTGCCGCTATTGTGGCTTAATAGTGGGACCTGTGAACTTGAGATGCAGCCCAACATGTAGCCCCTCGCCTGCCCTATCCGTTTCTGTGTCGTTCCCATCACTTTCTTGAATTGCCCCGATTTTCACAAATGAAAACCTTAGCGAGCATCGGCGATATACAAAAATGCTCGAGTCGCCCATTGACTTCAATGGGGTTCGTTTCTCGAAACGAACCCTCGAGCATCGCGAAAAATTCGTCTCGAGTAACGAGCACCCGAGCATTTTGGTGCTCGCTCATCTCTACTTTTAATACATTTGGTGCATGTCTGGCTGTCCAAGTGTCTAAAAGAAATCTATGCCAGTTGTAAGATGGTGTAGAATTGCACTGTAATTTATGCCAGCTTCTTATTTACACAAATGACTAACACCTGAGTGACATTTTGGAAAAGTGGAAAACAAAGGTCACAATTTTTTGTGGAAGTACACTTTCCTCAAAATTTGTGATTTTTTTTTACCTCATAATTTTGGTGTATGGCCTTTATTAAATCCCCCTTATGAGTTTTTGTATGTCCAGGAAAATGAGAAAGAATGAAATAAAGTACATTGTTTGATGTGACACTTGTTAGTGCAATGTAACAAAAACATAAGTAGCAAAGTCACACAGATGTAGAACATTTTAACTTAAAGGGGTTGTCCCGCGATAGCAAGTGGGGTTAAGCACTTCTGTATGGCCATATTAATGCACTTTGTAATATACATCGCTTGCGCTGTCTGCCCTCTTCTGACCTGTGCGGCGCGAGCATGCCGGAGCAGCCCCTTCAGCGCAAGCGCGTCTAAGCCAAGCAGAAGGCGGCTTTGGTCGGCGCCATGGAGACGGGGACGCCAGCACCGGAGGGGGTAAGTGTATAACTTCTGTATGGCCAATATTTAATGCACGATGTATATTACAAAGTGCATTAATATGGCCATACAGAAGTGCTTAACCCCACTTGCTATCGCATGACAACCCCTTTAACTTTTAAAGCATTGAGAATTTTATTTGCCCTTTCCACAGCTTTTCATAGCAATTTGTTAATATATATAGATACGATACAGAAAATTATATTCAAGTTAAACTTTGCTATATCTGTATACAGATCAGTAAATGAACCCATTAAGCTGTTTGATTATTTGTTACATTGTTTTGTTTGTGGATAAAACTGAATATACAATAGGGTCATTAATCAAATCTGTCTGTAAAAAAAATTGGATTTACAAGAGATTACAGTGCAACTTTTCTGCCCACCTGCCCACATTCCAAATGTTTTCGTTTCATTTTTATGCCTGCTAACACTGAACAATTATTGAACACATTTTTGCTGGCAGCATTTGCACTGAACGATTATCGTCCAGATTCCTGCGATTCAGTGAGAATATGATATGAACCATAATCATTCTGTGTAAAAGGGCCGTAACACTGTCAGCTGGTACAGCTTTACCTAATTAATTTCTATAAGGTGAAGTACAATTTTGCTTGCAATTTTCATTGCTATGCACATGAGTCTATTACAATGTGGAGAGAACTCACAAACAAAAATTAGGTGTAGCATGGGAAACACATTGTGAAAGCCTTATTACAGTGCATTAGGAAAGTCTTCAGACCCTTTCACTTTTTTTTACATTTTGTTATGTTGTGGCCTTATGCAAATTAAAAAGTCAAGTTTTTACACATAATTCTGCACTCTATACCCCATAATGACAAACTGAAAAGAAAACTTTCCAAATCTTGTTCATTTTTAAAAAATGAAGAACTAACATTTTGCATTGACATAAGTATTCAGACCCTTTGGTATCAGGGCTCCTGCACACTGGCGAGCATATTGTGCAAGAATTGTGCATTGCGAGATGCACAAATCTCTCACAAATATGAAACCCATTCTTTTGAATGGGATCATTCAAACTTGCGATGTTTCCCCGTATGGCACTGCATTGTGATGCAATGCGGGAAACAAATCGTAGCATGTCCAATGTTTCGCAATATTGTCCATTGTCTTCAATGAAGCTGGCGACAGCAGCGCTGGCCCCATTGAAAGCAATGGGAGAGCTTCACAATACTCTACCACTATTGTGACAGCTGCAGCAAGGGATTCTTTTATCCCTGTGGGGAGTCTCTTCATCACTGAGCACAGTGTTCAGTGATGAGGGGACTCCCTGCGGGGATGAAGGAAATTCCCTGCTGCAGCTGTTACAACAGTGACAGAGGATTGCGATCTTCTACCATTGATTTCAATGGGGCCAGAGCTGCTTCCGCCAGCCCCATTGAAAACATTGGAAGAACAACGCGATTCCCTGCTGCAGTTGTGACAGCTACAGCAGGGGATTCCTTCAGCGATCTTCTCCCATTTATTTCAATGGGGCCAGCACTGCTGCTGCCGGCCCCTTAAGAAACACTAAAAGAAGATTGGTATCTCCTGCCGTGGCTGTGACAGCCACAGCAGGAGATTTCTTCAGCCCTGCTGTTATGCGAGGCTGTTTCCCTGTGAAAGAATCCCCTACTGCAGCTGTCACAGCAGTGGTAGAGGATTGCAATCTTCCCCTATTTATTTTAATGGGGCTGGAGTTGCTGCCGCCAACTCCTTTTAAAACAATGGGAGAACATCATGATCCACAGAAGGGAATTCCTTCAGCGATCTTCTTCTATTGACTTCAATGCGGACAGCTCTGCTCGGGCCGGCCCTATTAAAATCAATAGAAGAAGATTGCTGTCTCCTGCCGTGGCTGTGACATTTTTTTGGGTCTTTCCTCCCGCCTTTTCAAAAATCAAAACTCTTTTATTTATCCATCGCTGACGCTGTCTGAGGGCTTACTTTTGGCAGGACGACTTGTATTTTTTAATGGTACTATTTAATGTGCCATATAATGTACTGAAAATTTTTTACAAAATTCTAAGTGGAGTGAAATGGAAAGAAAAAACTAAATTCCGCCATCTTTGAGTGCATCTTGTTTCTACAGCGTACACACTGCCACAAAAATGGCAATTGGAATAACTACGATTAGCTGCTCAGTCCCATTTTTTTTCAAAAATATTTAATTTTTTTAAAATTATTTGCTGTGGGCATCTTCTGACCGTGATAACTTTTTTATTTTTCTGCCGACATGGTTGTGTGAGGGCTCAATTTGTGCAGGATGTCCTGTAGTTTCTGTTGGTACCATTTTTTAATACATACAACTTTTAGATTGCTTTTTATTACATCTGTTCTTGTAGACAGGGTGACCAAAAAAAGAACAATTCTGGCTTTCTTAATTTTTTTTTCTGACGACTTTCATCGTGTGGATTAAACAATGTGTTTTGTTTTATTATTTGGATTCTTTTATTATAAATATGGCAGAAGGGTTCTTTTTTACTTTTATTACTTGTTTTTTAAATATTAGTAAAACTTTATTAATCTTATTTTTACTCTTTTTCTTAGTCCCCAGATGGTAAACAACTTGAGATGCTTTGATCACGCCTGCAGTATGATGTAATGCCATAGTATTATATCATACTGTGATCAGGCAGGCATTCTATCAAGCCACCCCAGGGGCATGGCTTGATAGGCATTCTGCCATGGCAGCCATGGGGCCTTTCAGAAGGCACCTGGCTGCCATGACACCCACATGGCTCCCTGTGATCTCAACGCGGGGGGTTGTAGGAGACCCCCAAAGATTGTCCAGGAATTTAAATTGAAAGCAGCATTTAAAGGGTTAACAGCTCTGATGAGTCACATGGCTTATTGAAGCTGTTGCGGGTGGGTGTCAGCTGTAAGAAACAGCAGGTGCCCTTGTTGTATGGAGGGAGATCACCCAGTGATCTCCCTTCATACAAACTATGACACTGCAGGACATAACTGTACACCCTGGAGCGTTAAGAGGTAAAAGAGGCAAATATCTGAAGAAGGCTACAAAACATTTCTACTGCACTGAAAATTCTCAAGAGCACAGTGACCTGGGTAATTCTTACATGGAAGAAATTTGGAACAACCAGGACTTATCCTAGAGCTAGCTGCCCAACCAAATTAAGTAATTGGGGAAAAGGGCCTTTGTAAGAAAAAAAAAGTATAATGGTCAATCTGGCTGAGCTCCAAAGATCCTGTGTGCATATGGGAGAAACTTCCATAAGATCAACAATCACTGCAGCATTCCACTAATGTGGGCTTTATGGTAAAATGGTCAGAAAGTAGCCTCTACTCAGCAAAAGACACATGAAAACCCACCTGGAGTTTGCCAAAGGGCATTTAAAGGACTCTCAGACTGTGAGAATCAAATTATCTGGTCTAATGAAATCAAGATTGAACTTCTTGGTCTCACTTCTAAGTGTTATGTCTGGAAAAAAACAGGCACTGCTCATCACCTGCCCAATACCACCCCTATAGTGAAGCATGGTAGTGGCAGTATTATGCTGTGAGGGTGCTTTTCTGCTTCTGGGATAGAGACTGGTCAGGGTTGATAGAAAGTTGAATGGAGCAAAATGCAGAGATATTTTTATTGACAACCTGATCCATGGCTTAAGGGGCGTTAGACTGTGCAGAAGGTTTACCTTCCAACAAGACAATTACCCTAAGCACACAATGACGCAAGACAACTGCAGTGACTTGGGGATAACTCTGTAAGTGCCCTAACTCTGTGAGTGGCTCAACCAGAGCCCTGACTTGAACCCAATCGACCATCTCTGGAGAGACCTGAAATTGGCTGCCCACAGAGTGACAGAGCTAGAGAGGATCTGCAGAGAAGAATGACAGAAAATTCCAAAATCCACGTGTGCAAACCTTGTGCCATCATACTCAAGAAGACCTAAAAGAATGGAGGCTGTAATCGCTGCCAGAGGTGCTTTAAATAAATATTGAGTACAGAGTTGGAATATTTATGTCAATGCAAAATGATAATTTTTCATTTTTTTTTAATTTACAAAAATTTTGACCACCTTGTTATTACTTTGTCATTATGGGGTATTGAGTGCAGAATGATGGAGAAAGCTTGTTTTAAAAAAAAATAATTCACACAAGGCGACAACATAAAATGTAAAGAAGACTTTAAAAATGCATTGAATGCTCACTCATATGAAGAAAGCCTTGAGTTGCTAAGAAAATGACACCAAGCATATAAAAGTAAATTGAAGCATACCATAATTACAGCTATTAGTCTAACAACAACCACAGTGCAAACTACAAATACCTTTATATATGTGTCCTATTGTTACTATGAAATATGTTTGCCACCTACATTCATGACTTTATTAGGGCGGTTGCACAAAAAATAAACACATTGATTTCTAATTGTAGAAAAGTAAAAATATCTTTGTCATTTGGAATGCAGCTCATAGCTGCTCAGTCCCATTGAATTTCACTGTAGGGAACCACAGAAATAGAGTAAAATATAACTTTTATTAATTAAGATAAAAAGGAAAAGAAAAACAATATAGTGCGATATAAGGTGATAGGATAAGGCTATGCTCAGATAATAATAAAAAGGAAGTCTCTTTTATTTTGTCAATTATTTTCATAAGCCAAGATAATCCCTTAAAAAGAGGGAACTTTATACCCTCTTATAATCTCCGTATGGCACTGAGTGGTTAGAATTTGTTGTTATTTTCATTCCCCTCATTCTACCTCCTCTATAAAATAAAGGGTATCAGCACATTCCCCTGTTGGAGGTTCTTATGTATATTCTCACATGGAGAGAGAGGGAATGGTAACATAAACCTATGATTGTTCTGGTCACAAGGGAGATTATTAGCCAGAACCCTATACCCCTGCAGTGAACAGGGCTCTGTATTTCTCTAGGTGTGTATTAGAGTGCTAGGGTAGTATCTCAGGCTTAGCACCATGGATATGTCACCATAGTCAGTGATATGCCGATGCCATGAAAAGATTGCTCATATATATCCGCAATCCTCAAGGGGTAGGTACATATCCCAGGTGCAAGTGCTGTATTTTACTTGAGGATAGTTGATGTATTGAATAATGCAAGGTATGTCCCATAAGCTAGGGAATAACCTATTGCACAATTCTTATCATCTACCTCTGTGTAAATAGATAGAGAGTTATTAGAGAACTTCTTAGTGGTCAAGAGACGAATACATAGTGATCTGGGATGAAGCTACAGATCAGGAATATTCGTCTAGACTAATGCTGCAGATCAATTGGCTATAGATATAAATAGCTTCTATTAGATTGCTGTTATGGACGCTTAGATTTCTGTGTCCAACAATACTGTTTCTAAGTGATTGATTTGGCATAAAGCCAAATATTGATATCAATCACCTAGGTACTCACTGTTTTCATTAAATTGCTGTTAGAGACACTAAAATTATTTGTCCCAATAGTAATGTGCCTAAGTGATAGCTTTGGCACTTAAGCCAAACACTGATGTCTATCCCTTTAGTCAGAGATTCTTTCCATCTACGCGTTTCTGCTGTCAGATAGCTTCTGGCAGCGTCATCAGGATGGATTCTATCCTGACAGCACAGTTTTTAAGCCACAGAGCGCAGTGGCTGGTAATCGATCTGAACAGCACAGTGGCTGTTAACAAAATGAGCATAGATGGTAACTCAGCTCTTAGCAGAGGTTTATATTGCCCTAGGCACGCCTCCCGAGCAAGGGGATTGGCTCTTGTGCCTCCAGTAAGCTATCAGCATTACCACACACCTCCTCCCGAAATCTCGCGATATTACGCGAGTTCTGCGCATGCGCAATGGGGCCCGAGCGTGAGGACGCCAACCACTTGCCAACCAGGCGGCGAACAGCCGTCCGGCCGCACGGGAGCATTGCGTCGCTATGGCAACCCGGCAGCGCAGGAGAGGGAGGTAATGGCAGAGAGGAGCACAGTGCCTCTAACCCTTGCAGGTGGGCGGTTATAGAATAACCTAAAAGGAGGTAAATCAATCTTGTTGATGGCCAGTATCTCTTAAACAGAGGTAAGTATTTAAAATAGGCTGTTGTAGATGAACCAATCATAGAAGGGTCATATTGAGGTAAAATAGGCAGACTGCTGTGATTTTCACATTGCTATTCACAGCCATATATAAACGTATATACTCTATTCATTCCTATACTGAATTAATGTCTGTATACAACCAAAAGAATGCATAAATCACTGCTATATGTGGACCAATACTATCATTATATTCAACATGCCTTTAGGAATAATTAGCACCAATGAGTTATGCATTATATCCTAATCCTGGAATATATCGATCCTATGTGATATTATCTTGGTCCACAGATGTTGATTAAAATAATTGCCATACTCATATTAAATTGCTGCATAATTACTATCTATCTATGCATTACTATCTCTTATTAAATGAATATGGCTGACATCATGAGCCAATATATTAAATATTTATATCCTGCATGAATATGAATATTGCCTATTTACAAACATGTTTATAACCATACACCTCTTAGTGGCTGTGAATAGCAATGTGAAAATCACAGCAGTCTGCCTATTTTACCTCAATATGACCCTTCTATGATTGGTTCATCTACAACAGCCTATTTTAAATACTTACCTCTGTTTAAGAGATACTGGCCATCAACAAGATTGATTTACCTCCTTTTAGGTTATTCTATAACTGCCCACCTGCAAGGGTTAGAGGCACTGTGCTCCTCTCTGCCATTACCTCCCTCTCCTGCGCTGCCGGGTTGCCATAGCGACGCAATGCTCCCGTGCGGCCGGACGGCTGTTCGCCGCCTGGTTGGCAAGTGGTTGGCGTCCTCACGCTCGGGCCCCATTGCGCATGCGCAGAACTCGCGTAATATCGCGAGATTTCGGGAGGAGGTGTGTGGTAATGCTGATAGCTTACTGGAGGCACAAGAGCCAATCCCCTTGCTCGGGAGGCGTGCCTAGGGCAATATAAACCTCTGCTAAGAGCTGAGTTACCATCTATGCTCATTTTGTTAACAGCCACTGTACTGTTCAGATCGATTACCAGCCACTGCGCTCTGTGGCTTAAAAACTGTGCTGTCAGGATAGAATCCATCCTGATGACGCTGCCAGAAGCTATCTGACAGCAGAAACGCGTAGATGGAAAGAATCTCTGACTAAAGTGATAGACATCAGTGTTTGGCTTAAGTGCCAAAGCTATCACTTAGGCACATTACTATTGGGACAAATAATTTTAGTGTCTCTAACAGCAATTTAATGAAAACAGTGAGTACCTAGGTGATTGATATCAATATTTGGCTTTATGCCAAATCAATCACTTAGAAACAGTATTGTTGGACACAGAAATCTAAGCGTCCATAACAGCAATCTAATAGAAGCTATTTATATCTATAGCCAATTGATCTGCAGCATTAGTCTAGACGAATATTCCTGATCTGTAGCTTCATCCCAGATCACTATGTATTCGTCTCTTGACCACTAAGAAGTTCTCTAATAACTCTCTATCTATTTACACAGAGGTAGATGATAAGAATTGTGCAATAGGTTATTCCCTAGCTTATGGGACATACCTTGCATTATTCAATACATCAACTATCCTCAAGTAAAATACAGCACTTGCACCTGGGATATGTACCTACCCCTTGAGGATTGCGGATATATATGAGCAATCTTTTCATGGCATCGGCATATCACTGACTATGGTGACATATCCATGGTGCTAAGCCTGAGATACTACCCTAGCACTCTAATACACACCTAGAGAAATACAGAGCCCTGTTCACTGCAGGGGTATAGGGTTCTGGCTAATAATCTCCCTTGTGACCAGAACAATCATAGGTTTATGTTACCATTCCCTCTCTCTCCATGTGAGAATATACATAAGAACCTCCAACAGGGGAATGTGCTGATACCCTTTATTTTATAGAGGAGGTAGAATGAGGGGAATGAAAATAACAACAAATTCTAACCACTCAGTGCCATACGGAGATTATAAGAGGGTATAAAGTTCCCTCTTTTTAAGGGACTATCTTGGCTTATGAAAATAATTGACAAAATAAAAGAGACTTCCTTTTTATTATTATCTGAGCATAGCCTTATCCTATCACCTTATATCGCACTATATTGTTTTTCTTTTCCTTTTTATCTTAATTAATAAAAGTTATATTTTACTCTATTTCTGTGGTTCCCTACAGTGAAATACACTTGGTTTAAGGGAACTTAACTGCCTCGGTGATATTAATCTCAGTCCCATTGAGGTAAATGGCAGTTACTTGTAATACCAGGCACTACCACTGGAAAAGGTAGGGAGTTGTGTCTAGTAAGCAATGAAAGGGACGCCTTCAGTCAGCTGATTAATGGGGGTGCTGGGAGTTGGAAGTCTATCTTTTTTTGCTATATATATATATATATATATATATATATATATATATCCACATACAAATACAAAAATTTGAGATCCTTGTGCTTTTAGTCCTTGTATAACACAACAAAGTGCGGCGTACATAAGCCAACATTTGTGCATGCATATGTATATAACATCAAAACAACCTCTATATTATACTGAATCTGTCTAGATATATCCATAACAAGGATCTTGTACATAAATGAATGGCGCATTATGCGGAGCAAAAAGAAGGTGGCTTTATCACCTATCCATAAGGTAAGTTAGGATATAAGAAGACGTCATGTGTATCGCCACTGTGCATGGGGTCACCAGTATAAATACCGAAAAAATTTTCAGATTCACACTTTATATATTGGTGGAAATTCTAATAACTTGGAGATGTTTGTAAGAATTACTAATGGGATTCTTCAAAAGTGCAAATGTAATACAGTGAAGTAGAAAAGACAAACCATATAATTGCTATGTTGGCAAGGTAACAAATTTCCTTCAGGATATGTCAAGTGTGTTCTGGAGATTATTGCCTTTTTCCAACTGCCATTTAAATTAATTAGAAATTCTAATATGTGAAATGATAATTATTGTCTATCCAGCAGAATCTAATAGTGCATCCATGTTCACATAGTTGCACTTCATTTACTGCCCTTACATAATAATAATATGCACAGAGCCATTATTCTTCCTTCACAATGTGTCCTTAATCTTTGATTTTAATTGCGATGTACTTAATAAAATCATTAATAGTTTGGAATATTAAATTTAAACTAAAACATGGAAATGATTTAAACATGTCCTCCAACTAAATTTACTCACTACAAAAATACGATTAACAGGCTGAAGTGGGTAATGCCACTACTTGACTTCCGCATGCCCCTCTTTCTGTGCTGGCAGCAGTGCAACTGAGACACAACTTTGATACAACTTGGTTGCATGACATTTTACATAAAAAAAAAAGTGTGGTAAGTTGTTGCCAAATAGTAACCGATGCTGCTATCAAGCTATGTAACATTATAGTTATATTAAAGGGGTTGTCTCGCGCCGAAACGTTTTTTTTTTTTTCCATAGGCCCCCCATTCGGCACAGGACAACCCCAAAGGATGTGTTAAAATAAAAAAAATTTTATTACTTACCCGAATCCCCGCTCTGCGACGTCTTCCTTCTTCCTTCTTCTTCCTTCACCAAGATGGCCGCCGGGATCTTCACCCACGATGCATCGCGGGTCTTCTCCCATGGTGCACCGTGGGCTCTGTGCGGTCCATTGCCGATTCCAGCCTCCTGGTTGGCTGGAATCGGCACACGTGACGGGGCGGAGCTACGAGGACCAGCTCTCCGGCACGAGCGGCCCCATTCACCAGGAAGAAGACCACACAGCGCAAGCGCGTCTAAAAAAGCAAGAAGACATCCGAATTAGACGGATCCATGGCGACGGGGATGCTAGCAATGGAGCAGGTAAGTGAATAACTTCTGTATGGCTCATATTTAATGCACAATGCACATTACAAAGTGCATTAATATGGCCATACAGAAGTGTATAACCCCACTTGCTGCCGCGAGACAACCCCTTTAAGTTACATGTAACACTCCACTGAAATAAACCAGGGATCCATTGTAAAACTTTTCTTCATTTTAGCCGTTTCTTTGAGATTTCTAAGTAGTTCATACCCCTAATAGCTAGATGAAATAACGATGACAACTAGCAAGCTTTCAAGAATACTTACTATAAGTCTTAGATCTTCAACCACTCCCAATTAAGTTATTTCTCACCTTTTAATGGCTAACAGAAATAATAGTATCAGCTATTAAGGATTTCCATTTTTATCTTCTCCATTGACTGGTTAACACAGTACAAATATCTATTTGACATCCACCCTTCATTTTTAATGCAAAGAGACCTTATTATAATCAATACAAATCACTGCACTCTCTTACATAAAAAGGATGTCACAGATGTGTCCCCATTCCTGCTTTTACTTGTCCCATGATTCTGATGCTGTATCTCATAATGTTGTCATTAAAGACTAATTTGTAATACTATTTTAAGCTGTATGGGAGCTTCGGCATGCTGGTGAACTGTAAGAGCATAATATAAATACATGTAAGATAATTATTAGAAAATATATAGTTATAGGTTTAGCTGCTAATATGCACAGCTATAGAACAACACATGGCCATTAAGGTAATTGTTTTATGTCTATGTAGATTAGTATTATTATAGTATTATTATATTTGGAAAAAGTCTTATTAAAGATCTTGACACCTTTAGAGGAAATTTTTCTCATGTAAATGCAAGCATTTTAGGCTGACAAGCATTTTTGCAATATGGTCTGATTAAAAATTTTGCACCATTTTTCTTCTGCAGCTTCTACTTATTGTTGTATGTGGAAGATACAGACTGGAAGTCTCAATAGCGATCCCTCAGTGGAGCTGAGCTGATGACTAAGCTTCTCTCTGTTTTCTTCCCTTTCCTGAAATGTCTCATTATTCTTATCAGCTACTTTATGGCCTCAACAAAGTTTATCATTGTAGTGGTCATAAATTAGCTGATAAGAATGTTCAGGAGAGAAGAGACAAGGGCTGATAATCAAGCACTCAGGCTTTACTGACAAATCTCCTATTCAGACACAGTCTGCAGTTTCTACCTTTCACTTAAGGATCATTTACATGCAAAGATGATTGCTCAAAATTAGTTCAAAAGATAGGGAGAAAGACAGTTTGAGCAATATTTTTTATAAGCTGCTAATAGGAACTAATGCCTTATCACCTTCATTTGTATGTAAATTAGCCTTCAGAGCTGTATGCAGAGAACAGCAAGTGGTCTGTCGCTGGGCTGCAAGCTGAATACAATGTAATCAGCGCTCCCCATGGAGAACACAGCATGCCATCTCTGCTATCAGCTCTCTGGCTGAACGGCTAGATTTTCTGCTAACCTAAAAATCATCGCTCAGCCGAAGAGTGAAAGATGGGGGCATTTATGCACAATGATTATTGCTAAAGTGATAGCCTTTGAGTGAATTTTGAGCAATAATCATTGCATGTAAATGGGGCTTAGGTACCGTAGAAGCTACAGAATTACAATGGTGCAACATTATTAATTAAATTATATTTCAAACATGCAGCCCACAATCCATGCATTTAAAAGAAAAAACAAAAAACAAACAAATTGCCCCCAAAGGTGCCTATAGCCTTTTAGAAAAATAAAGCTATATATCAGTCATAGGCTACATTTACACAGCCAAAAAAACTGTGTGTGTTCTCTGCTTTTGCACGATGCACAGAACTTGCACAATTTCTTAACTAATTCTTTCCACTGGGTTAATTTACACTGCCATTTTCCACTTGCAGAATTGCGGTAGACAAAAAAAGGAAGCAGGTCTTGTTTTTGTGCAATTAACGAGTGACAATATGGCTGGCAATGTGCAGTGTCTTGACCACTGCACAGTACACAGTCAGTTTGTCCATGTGCTGTGTGATGTTAATTGTGCCCAAGAATTTCAGGCGGAACTCACTATTGGCCATGTAAATGCAGCCTTTAGCCCCATTTAAACACAGCAATTAATGCTCAAAATGTGTTCAAAAGATAGAGAATGACAGTTTGAGAGATCAATTTGCATAAGCTGCTAATGGGCACTAATGCTCATTAGCAGCTTATTACCTTCATTTCCATGTAAATGAGCCTCCCTGAGCTGTATGCAGAGAACAGCAGATGGTCTGTAATCTGCATACAGCCCCTTGTTCTGCTGCAGAACTGCAGCTGAATACAATGTTATCAGCTCTCCCGTGGAGAAAAACAGCATGCGGTCCCTGCTATCAGCTCTCTGGTCGAACAATGGATTTTAAACTCAACTAAAAATCATTGTTCGGACAAAAAGCAAACGATGGTAGTATTTACACACAACGATTATCGCTGAAAATACATGGTTTGAGCGAATTTTAAACGATAATCGTTGCGTGAAAATGGGGCTTTAGACTATAAAGAAGATTAATTGATCCAAGGAGCAATAGGTGGTGGTTAGAGATGAGCGAGCTTACTCGTCCGAGCTTGCTATTTGTTCGAGTATTAGGGTACTCGAGATGCTCGCTACTCAAGACGAACACCACGCGATACTCGAGTCAATTTCATTTCCTTTCCCCGCATGTTTAGTGCCATTTTCTAGCCAATAAACATGCAGGGAAGGCATTACCACTTCCTGCTGTGACATGCCAGCCCTCTGCCTGCCAACAGCAGTGAGTGGCTGGGCTGATCAGGTGACCGCCCAGTACTTAAACTGGTCCCGCCCGCCGATCGCCTCAGATACATGCTGGCAGTGGTTAGGGAAAGTGCTGATTGCTAAACAGTACTCTAATATTTACTGGGACACTGCAAATCATTTCAGCTCTGCCACTGTGCAGAGCGTCTCACAATACCCTTTCCTTGGGTGCGGTGAAGTAGCCGCAGTTATTAGCGCTGTCCACTGTCTGTATAGTTTTCTGCCACTGTGCAGAGCATCTCACAATACTCTTTCCTTGGGTGCGGTGACATAGCCGCAGTTATCAGCACTATCCACTGGCTGTATAGCTTTCTGCCACTGTGCAGAACGTCTCACAATACCCTTTCCTTGGGGGGGTTGAAGTAGCCGCAGTTATTTGCACTATTCACTGGCTGTATAGTTTTCTGCCCCTGTGCAGAGCGTCTCAAAATACCCTTTTCTTGGGTGCGGCGAAGTAGCTGCAGTTATTAGTACTGTCCACTGGCTGCATAGTTTTCGTGTTCTTGGGTCCCTGCCCTGAGTGAAAAAAAAAGGTTCCTCTCTCATCTGAGGAGTTTGTCGTGACTAATGCCAAAGCTTTGGAAAGTTCCTGGAGTCCGGGTGATGAGGCTGGGGACTTCCGGCAACTGTCTCAAGAGCTTTTTGTGAATGAGGATGATGAGACACAGTTGTCTGTCAGTGAGGTAGTAGTAAGGGCAGTAAGTCCAAGGGAGGGGCACACAGATGATTCGGAGGAAGAGCTGCTGGACGATGAGGTGAAAGACCCCACCTGGCTTGCTAAGCCTACTGAAGGCCGGGTTTCCGAGGGGGAGGCAAGTGCAGCAGCAGGACAGGTTAGAAGAGGCAGTGGGGTGGCCAGGTCCAGAGCAAAGAATCCCCGAACTGTTTCCCAAAGCACCCCCTCGCGCAAGCCTCCGTGCAGAGGGCTAGGTGTTCAAAGGTGTGGATGTTTTTTAGTGAGAGAGCGGATGACCAACGAACAGTGGTGTGCAACTTGTGCTGCACCAAGATCAGCTGGGAAGCCACCACTACCAGCCTCGCCACCACCAGCATGTGCAGCCATATGATGGCCAAGCACCCCACAAGGTGGGACGCACGACATTTACCGCCTCCATGTCACACCAGTGCCTCTTCCCCTGTGCCACAACCTGCCACAAAGATCCATTCCCCCTCCCAGGATGCAGGCATGAGCGCCTCCTGGCCTGCACCCACACCCTCACATCCACCGTCCTCCACTCCATCCAGCAATGTCTCTCAGCGCAGCGTTCAGCTGTCACTAACACAAGCATTGGAGCGAAAGCGGAAATACGCCGCCACCCACCTACATGCACAAGCTTTAAACATGCACATTGCCAAATTAATCAGCCTGGGGATGCTGCTATACAGGCTTGTGGAAATGGAGGCTTTCAAAAACATGATGGTGGCGGCGGTCCCGTGCTACTCGGTCCCCAGTCACCACTATTTTTCCCGGTGTGCTGTCCCCGCCCTACACCAGCACGTCTCCCGCAACATAAATTGTGCCCTCACCAACGCTGTTACTGGTAAGGTCCCCTTAATGACGGACACATGGACAAGTACTGGCGGGCAAGGCCACTAAATCTCCCTGCAGCACATTGGGTGAACTTGGTGGAGGCTGGGACCGAGTCAGAGTCTGGGACCGCTCACGTGCTACCCACACCAAGAATAGCTGGTACTACCTTGGTGCTGGTATCTGCAGCGTATTATGCCACCTTTTCCAAACGCCCCCTCCTCCTCCACCACCTCTACCTCTCAATTAAGAAGTGTGAGCACGTCGCCAGGAGTCAGTAGTGCATGGCGCGGCAGCACTGCGGTTGGCAAGCATCAGCAAGCTGTGCTGAAACTAATCAGCTTAGGTGACAAGAGGCACATGGCCCCCAAGCTGTTACAGGGTCTGACAGAGCAGACCAACCTCTGGCTTTCGCCGCTGAGCTCCAACCGGGCATGGTCATGTGTGACAACGGCCATAACCTGGTGGCGGCTCTGCAGCTTGGCAGCCTCACACACGTTCCATGCCTGGCCCACATCTTCAATCTGGTGGTTCAGCAGCTTCTGAAAAACTACCCCCACTTATCTGATCTCCTCAGCAAGGTGCGCCATGTGTACGCACATTTCCACAAGTCCACCACACATGCTGCCACTCTCAGGACACTGCAACGTCGGTTCCATCTGCCAGAGCACCAACTGCTGTACGACGTGCCCATGCGCTGGAATTCTACGCTTCACATGTTGGCCAGGCTGTACGAGCAACGTAGAGCAATAGTGGAATACCAGTTGTCAAATGGGCGGTGGAGTGGTAGTCAGCCTCCTCAATTCTTTACTGAGGAGTGGGCATGGATGGCAGACATCTGCCAGGTCCTCGGAAACTGTGAGGAGTCTACCCAAATGGTGAGCAACGATGCGGCCATCATTAGTGTTACCTTCCCCCTGCTTCGCCTCCTGAGAAGTTTGCTGCAAAGCATAAAGGCCGAAGCTTTGCGGTTGAAACAGGAGATGGGGGATGACAGTAGGGAAAACTTTCCACTCTCATTCCAGAAGGGGAAAGGAGTACGAGAGTGATGCAATACCACAGGGCCCTGGTGGGAAAAGTGATGGTAAAGTTCCCATCTGACAACGCTAGTGACAGAAGACTCAGTTCAGAGGCCCAACTAGCAGGGGAGGCTCAAGGATCAGGCAACATGTCCAGCGCAGGCAGGGGAATACTCTCCAAGGCCTTTGCCAGTTTTATGGCTCCCCAGCAAGACTGTCACCACTCCCCAGTCAAGGCTGAATCAGTGGGAGCAATGTAAAAAGATGGTGGGGGAGTACATAGCCAATTGTACCACCATCCTCCGTGATGCCATTGCTCCATACAACTATTGGGTGTCAAAGCTGGACACGTGGCACGAACTTGCGCTGTACGCCGTGGAGGTGCTGGCCTGCCGTGCCGCTAGCGTCTTGTCAGAGAGGGTGTTTAGTGCAGCTGGGGGGATCATTACGGATAAGCGTACCCGCCTGTCAACTGGCAGCGCCTACATGCTTACACTCATAAAGAAGAACAAAGGCTGGATTTCCCTAGACTTCTCTTCTCCACCGGTGGAAAACAGCGGATCCTAAAGATTCTTTTAGCTGCAACAGGAGAAATATGCATCCTCTCTCTAACCCCCCAAAAGGGGAGAAGTAGCTTTGTCTATCCCTTCCGGAACTTACTCCTTCTCCTCCTAAAACAGCATGTCATCACGCTGAACCGCCATTTTTTCAGCGGGCCAAAAGGCTCTGTTAAAACCAATGTTTTCAGAGGGCTGCCTCCAGGCTCCATTACAAATAAAGCAACATTGAGCTGTATCTTTAAAAAATGTTTATGGCTTTTACCTGCCCTCGGGGTTAAGCAATTTTTCAGGGGTACATTTGTACTCTTGGTACACCAATTTTTCAGGCCTTTGCCTATACTCTTAGCCAAGACATTTTTCCTGCCTTCGCCCATACTCCTGGCAAACTCATTTTTTCAGGTGTTCGCCTACACTCTTGGTACACCAATGTTTGAGGGGTTCGCCTATACTCTTGCAGCAGAAACGTTTCAGGGATTTGCCTATACTCTTGCTACAGAAATGTTTCAGGGGTCTGCCTATACACTTGCTACTAAAAGGTTTGAGGGGGTCGCCTATACTCTTGCAACAGAAAAGTTTCAGGGGTTCGCCTATACTTTTGCTACAGAAATGTTTCGGGGGTACGCCTATACACTTGCTACTAAAAGGTTGGAGGGGTCCGACTATACACTTGCTACTAAAAGGTTTGAGGGGTTCGCCTATACTCTTACAACAGACAAGTTTCAGGGCTTCGCCTATACTCTTGCAACAGAAATGTTTCCGGGGTACGCCTATACACGTGCTACTAAAAGGTTTGAGGGGTTCGCCTATATTCTTGCAACAGAAAAGTTTCAGGGGTTCGCCTATACTCTTGCTACAGAAATGTTTCAAGTGTTCGCCTATACTCTTGCTACTAAAAGGTTGGAGGGGTCTGCCTATACACTTGCTTCTAAAAGGTTGGAGGAGTTCGTGTATAAGCTTGCCACAGAAAAGTTTCAGGGTCCGCCTATACACTTGCTACTAAAAAGTTGGAGGGGTCCGCCTATACACTTGCTCCTAAAAGGTTTAAGGGGTCTGCCTATACTCTTGCAACAGAAATGTTTCAGTGGTTCGAATATACTCTTGCTACAGAAATGTTTCAGGGGTCCGCCCATACTGTGGGTGCACAAAGGTTTCCCATAGCGGTGTTCAGCAGTCTGGCACAAAAACACTGAATAACTTGGGCAGAAGTGTGGGCCGAGGTCCTGGGCAGGGTGAAACTCTGCCATGTGGGAGCACTCTGATTTCTTCATGTGTAATACTATCTATGAGTTTCATCGGCTCGCGTATGCTGTGGGTGTACAAAGACTTCCCATTGCGGTGTTTTACCTATCTGGCACAAATACACTGCCTGACTTGGGTAGGGTGCAGAGTGCAGATGGCTTTCCCAGGGCGGTGTTAAGCTATCTGACATATACACAGAATGAAGTGTGTTTTTGGGACACATGGATGTCTTATTACTATGTAACTCGCGGCACCTTGGGTCACACAAGGTGGAGGCTGGGACCGAGCCTGATCCTGGGCCCGCACAGAGTATTGCAGGTCCTACCTCAGTCACAGTTTCTCTGGCTTATTATGCCACCTGCTCCTCCTGCTTCCTCCTCAGCGCTGGTCGACATGTATTTGCTCTCATGCTACCACAGTTATCTGAGACACTGGTTTGGATCAATCAAAAGAAGCATAACTGCATTAATGAGACGCTCACAGCTGCCCTAGCATTCGAGTCCGCTTAATGCCCACAATTACTAAGGGGGAAGAGACTGAGGTCCTGGAGGGGGGAATGCAACTGCGCCAGGTTTGGCATGTGGAACTTCTTTGTGGTTCATCCAGTCTTTGGAGCAATGAAAGCAATCCTAACTGATTTAATGAGACATTTACAGCTGTACTAGCATCCGAGTCCACTTTATGCCTATGATTGCTGAGGGTGTGGGCAAAGGCCGGGGTCAAACTCTGCCATGTTTGGGCACTGTAATTGCTTCATGTTTAATACTTTTCTTGGGTTTCATGGGCTCACCTATGCTATGGGTGCACAAAGGTTTCCCTGCGTGGTGTCCAGCTGTCTGGTACAAATACACTGAATGACTTGGGTAGGGTGCAGACGGCTTTCCCATTGCGGTGTTCAGCTATCTGACACCTACACAGAATGAATTGTGTGGGGACACATGGATTTCCCATTGCAATGTAACTCACGGCACCTTGGGTCACACAAGGTGGAGGCTGGATCCGAGCCTGACCCTGGGCCTGCTTATGTGCTTCCCACACAGAGTATTGCGGGTCCTTCCTTGGTCATGGTTTATCGGGCTTATTATGCCACCTCCTCCTCCTACTTGGGGTCTGGGGATCAGTGCTGGGCGACATGTATTATCTCTCGTGTTACAAATTACCACAGTTATCCGAGATACTGGATTGCAGCGTTCACAGGAAGCGAAACGGATTTCATGAGACTTTCACAGGGTGACTGTACACCTGTGGTGGCTACTTTTGCGACACCTCCTGCTTCGAATCAATCTTTGGTGTTAGAATGCACTGCTGCATTGTGTAGATGTGTAGATGTACTGGCACCTGAGTCTCCTTTATGCCCACGTTTGCGGCTCCTGACAATTTTGTGACGTAGGTGGCACGGGATTGGAATACTGATCGTACGTCAATTGATCATCAATTCTCATCAGCATTGTGGGCTGTTGCCCACACTTTCAAAGAGGGTCGCTGGTAGGCCCTGCCAACCCTCTGCAGTGTGTGTCTCTGGTTCCTCCTCATTGCAGACGCACTTATAAATCGACATGAGGGTGGTGTGGCTATCAAGCGAGTGTGTGGCATAAGGGCAGCTGAATGCTGTGCAGGGAAAATTTTGTGTGCGCTGTGGATGCAGGATCGTACAGGGGGTTGGACAGCAATGCCAGCATGTAACCCAGGAGAAGAGGAAGCGGTGTCACCCGCAGGCAGTGATTGTCCTTGGTTGCAGCTAGTGTGGTGCTTAGCTAAGAGGTGCCAGCGTGTGTGCCTTGCTGCTTATGGTCTTTCCCAAGTAAATTCTTAGGGGTGTGAAGGCCAGGCTCTTGCCCCCAATTTGGCTTAACAGTGGGACCTGGGAGCCTCAAATGTAGCCATGCATGCTACCCCTGCCATTCCTTATCCGTTTATGTGGTGTTTCCATGACTTTCTGATGTTTTCAGGTGTTTCACACAACCTCCCCCATGCGGAGCATCAGTTCCATACAAAAATGCTTGAGTCCCTATTGACTTTAATGGGGTTCGATACTCGAAACGATCTCTCGAGCATTACGAAAAGTTCGACTCGAGTACTGAGCACCCGAGCATTTTGGTGCTCGCTCATCTCTAGTGGTGGTTAAAGGAGCAAAGTAGTTAAGTAGACTAAAAAGTAGCAAATGTGGACAAATTGGGTTTGCCTTACATCATGCACTTATTCTCAAAAGAAATTAAGGAGTTGTTGGAATGGAATGAAACTTTCTGTGTGATTGTAATGTTGATATAAGTAAGTGATTACTATATCAGAGCAAAAAAGATAATCTATTGAGGAAAACTGGAGACTTGAAGGGAGGCTCCAATATCCTGTTGGACCGACTCTAGCTTGGATGCAAGACGTGATACAGACAGGCATGTAAGCATACAGGTTCCTTATTGTATTCTGCACCATATTGGTTCATACTTACTGTAACTAAGCTTCTAAATTGTGCAAACTCGTTGGCTGTCAAAGTTGGCATTCCAGATGGTCCCATATATTTTCTATTGGCAATAAATCTATCAACCAGGTAGCCACTGAAGTGTGACAATATTGTGCAAGCATTCTTTTGACACCTTTGCTGTGTATGGCTGAGCATTATCCTGCTGAAAAATGCCTCTTGGAAGACCTGCGATGAGAGGCAACACATGTAGCAGCAGGATCTCCTGAACATATCGCTGAGCTGTCATTGTCCCTCATACTAATACTAGGGGTGACCAAATGTCGTATGCAGTGGTCCCTCATAACAGCAGCAGTGGGGGCAGTGTGCTGCTCCACAGCAAAAGCAGGATTGAGTCACTCACCCCGAGGTCTCCAGACACTAACACGGCTGTCATCAGTGTCCAAACTAAACCTGAATTTGTGACTGAAGACAACTCAGTTCCTCTCTGTAGCAGTCCAGTTATGTCATTCACAACATCAGTGCAAAGGTGATAGTGGGTGTCAAAGACAGTAAATGTAATGGGTGCTGTGAGACCAAATGCCCTTCAGCGAAGTGCCTGGAAATGGTTCCAACAGAACAGTAATGATGGTGCCACCTGTCTCTGGTCGACAATGCAACAGCTAGAACTGCTTGTGCTTGTCAGAAAATAAGACAATCCTCTCTGCTGGTTATATGTCAAGAGCATCCTGAGGCCGGTCACCTAGTGCATGCGCCCTCACGCATCCACTGTTCCCAACACCTCCCAACAGTCTGGTCAGAATAGCCCAGGTGGCGGGGGATTTGTTGATACGACCATCCAGCTTCTTGGATTCCTATAATGCACCCCTTTCAGATTCTGTTAACTGGCTGAAATCTTTTTGATTCCATTATAGATGCATGTCTAGTGGTCAACACGCTTTACACAAGCTAAAAAAAAGTTCCACTACACACAAGTAGCCTCTGAGAGCCTTTTTATAGGCCAAGGGTGGAACAACTTTTAGCGCCTCAGGTGACAAGACCGTTCATCTAATCATGCCACAACTCTAATCATTTGCGTATCTGCCTGAGATGTAACTGCATGCCGAGTTTTGGAGCAAAATGACAACTTCTTTTAGGTGCTTGATTTTTTTTAAGAGTTTAGTTTAAAGATGCTTTAAAATGAAAAATCATGTAAGAATAATGATGCAGAGGAACATCAGTGTTTATCAAGTTAAAACTGCATTTAATAGTCCATAAATGCCTTCTTTTATTTAAAAAAAGGTTTTAGTTAGAAACATTTTTTCTGTCTTAGAGATAATATTCATCAGTTCCCCAGATTTGATATTCCCAGGGATTCAGTCTAATTCATATTTTAAAGTAGAAAATTATTTCTAGCATCACATATTTTACATAGGGAGATTTAGAATTTAGCAATAGTAACATACATGGTGGAAAGGAGGTGTCTAGCAGTTAACATCCGTGGTATTCTAAGGTGGTTATGAGTTTATAGCTAAAAGGCCATTTATACGCAACGGCCGCGGTTTAAACTGAACGATGAGAGATGAAGCTCATCGTCCATTGTTTATGTAGCATAAACAACAGCGGATCAGCTGGTTTCTCATCGTTCAGTTTAAACAGCGGACGTTCAGTAGTGAACAAAAGGAATAGAAAAGACTCCCAGGAACAGACTCCCGAAGATCCTCCGTAATTAGCAAGATCCCAGAAACTCTAGCGACCATACTTACCACATGTCAGCAGATATGTAAGTGAATGTCTATTGGTTTTTTATATATATATATATATATATATATATATATATATATATATATATATATATATATATATGTATGAAGAGGGATAAAGTTGTTTTTATGCTTGATAAAGTTGCAACTCGGGTGACGAAACGCGTTGCATAAGAATAAACCAGCCAGTTCTGCTAGCTCCCGTGTGACAGCACGGGAGCGTGGACATACAGGGATGAGTGTCAGTCATCAGTTGCCCAACAGTTGTCCAGTTTAAATGGACCTTTACTCTTTGGCTTAACAATGATTTTTTTTAGGTGAGCATAAAATCCATTGTTCAGCTGGAGAGAAGATAACACAGGCCGCATGCTGTGCTTGTTGTCCATGGTGCTGTATTTTCCATGGGAGCAATAATTACATTGTATTCAGCTTACAGCCCTGTGGGAGAACAAAGGAGCTGAATGCAGAGAACAGACCACCTGCTGTTTTCTGCATACATGGCTTGGAGGCTCATTAAAATGCAAATGAAGGTGATAAGTTGCTAATGAACATTAGTGTCCATTATCAGTTTATGCAAAACAATCACTCAAAACCTATCTTTTGAACAATTATCTTTGAGTGTGAAATGGGCTTTAAAAGCTTGGGAGGTCTCAGATAGTGTAGGGCTCAAAACATCTTTGGAACATCTTTTCAGGCGAAAAAGGGGCGTGGCCAAGTAGGTTCGCTCATCTCTATTCCTGCTGGATCATTCAGTTACTTGCTTCAGCTTAAAGCTAAGTACTGCATTTGTTTTGCATAGTAATTTTGGTTTTCTGGTTTTGTTTCTTTTCCCCTCATGGGGTCAACTAGGAACTAAGTTACACGGTCGAGGCTGTCCTTATCGAGCGATTGCCCTGCTTTTAGGCAGAGCCGTTTCCAGTGTTGTTTGCATAAGGACAGTGTTTCCCATATTTTTGTTCCATTCTTGTTTTGTCGTTTATTTGCATTTCTGGTAGAATTTGCGAGTGACAGATCCAGCGAGTCCAGTTTGGACATAACACTCATATTACAGGCAGGGGAGAGGATATGTAACAGGTGACCAGAGTACAGGCTATTACACAAAAAGATGATGTACACCAGAAGCATTTGACTGTATCTGAGATTGGTTCACAAAGGCTCTAGTAAGAGTATCATCTAGCTGCATGTAGATTATTTGCACATGATTTTTAAAAGTCAGAAAATGCCTTTACATATTAAAATTCTAGCACCTGCAGCCACCACTTGGAGAGTTCTGTATGTAAATTTTTGTACAATTGCTCACTAAACTTCTAAATGCAGACAAGTGCTATTCAAATAATTAGTTTGAACAAATACTCACCATAGTATATGGCACTAAAAGAATAAGAAAAGAGAGAGAAATAAGAGGAGCAGACATGCACAGGAAGGAAATTGAAATAATGGGCTTTTCTGTGGGTCAGGCCCCATCTTTTCCCGCAGCGCGGACCATAGATCCGTGCATTATAGCCACGCATGTCTTATCTTTTTAGGGTGTGAGTTTTTCTTTTGTGCGTCTAAAATTTCTTCATCTGAACGCTTCTATAGAAAGATATTTGTTTTACTAGATGCAATATTTTCACATGCCTATACTGCGTGAAAACAATGCCTGTGTGAAAGAGCCCAAATAGAGGTTTACTATTGCTGTTTCACTTAAAAAGCCCCAAAGAAACATTCAATCTGTGTACAATAGAACGAGAATAACTCAATGGCCTGGAAATATTGCCTACTTCGAGAGAATATTTTGAACAGTTTAGACAGTTCCAACCTTAAAGGTGAGTTGTCTTGCTTGTACTTACTTTGTATTGCAGTTTTAAAAAAGGGAGGTATCCTTCCAAGTAGTGCGCAAAAATGTTTCACTGGCAGCACAGCTTCATACAGGTTTTCTGAAAACAGTAGTGGCAAAAAAGAAGAGAAATAGAGCTACTCCAATGAGGTTCTAGTGATGAGGCGGCGGAGTGTTATTTTCTTCTGAATTTGTTGTTTGGTATGTGGTAGGAAAAACGAGAATGGTGTGCATCAAATTTCAGGCCAGTGACTGTACAACCTAACAGATTGACCAGTGAAAATGTGAAAAGAGAAAGTCCAAAATGGCTGGTAGGATGGAGTTACCCTTTTTAGAAAAATGTGCACTTACTCGAATTTAAAAGGTGATTACTTATTTGATAAAAAAAGGTAAGAAACGCTAAGCGTTTTGGGGTAAAGTGTGCCTCTTCCTCGGCTTCACTGGAGACACACTACATATTTATACACATACTATGCGTTTCTGAAAATGTATTCATGTATATGTTATGTAGTGTGTCTCTAGTGAGACCGAGGAAGAGGCACACTTTGCCTCAAAACGCTTTGCCTTTCTTAGCTGTTTTTATCAAATAAAAAGGGTTGCACCACCCTACCAGCCATTTTGGACTTTTTCTTTTCTTACAAGTTTTCATAATAGGGAATGGACAGTCATACGATGCTGATGGCTGCAAGACATTTTTGCCTCGTACTATGAACGTTACATCTATATGACTGTCGGCCGCACAGGAACTAAGTGACGAGATAGCTAGACCGCTATACCTAATATTTCTAGACACTATCAAGACCGGTGTAGTACCATTGGATTGGCGCATTGTCAACGTGGTTCCAATTTACAAAAAAGGGAGCAAAAGTGAGCCTGGTAACTACAGACCAGTAAGTCTCACTTCAGTAACGGGAAAAATTTTCGAGGGGATTCTGAGAGACGCCATCGATGAGTACCTCAAGGAGAATAAGGGAATAACTCCTCACCAGCATGGATTCATGAAGGGTCGCTCATGTCAGACAAATCTGATCAGTTTCTACGATGAAGTAAGCTCTAAGCTGGACCTGGGAGAGTCTATTGATCTCGTATATCTGGATTTCTCTAAAGCCTTTAACACCGTGCCACATAATAGGCTAATATACAAAATGAGGCAGCTCAGACTGGGCGAAAACGTGTGTAAGTGGGTAAAAAATTGTCTCAATGATAGAAAACAGAGGGTGGTAATAAATGGTTCGTACTCTGCTTGGAACACAGTCGCTAGCGGGGTGCCACAGGGTTCAGTATTAGGCCCCACTCTGTTCAACATATTTATCAATGACCTGATAGAGGGGCTGCACAGCAAAATATCAATATTTGCAGATGACACAACATTATACAATATAATTAATGCAACGGAGGACAATGTGCGGCTACAAACAGACCTAGATAAGCTGGGGGCTTGGGGAGGAAAATGGCAAATGAAGTTCAATGTTGAAAAATGTAAGACTATGCACATGGGCAGGAGAAACGGATGTCACCAATATTCACTTAATGGGGTACCACTGGGGAAAAGTAATATGGAAAAGGATCTGGGGGTATTAGTGGATAATAGACTAAACTGGAGTAACCAATGCCAGTCAGCTGCTGCAAAGGCAAATAAAGTCTTGGGGTGCATTAAAAGAGGTATAGGGGCGAAGGACGAGAACATTATCCTTGCATTATATAAGGCACTTGTCAGGCCTCACATGGAATACTGCATACAATTCTGGTCACCGGTGCTCAGGAAAGATGTCACAGTGCTTGAGGGAATTCAAAGAAGGGCAACTAAACTAATATATGGAATGACGGGACTGGAATACCCAGAGAGGCTATCCAAATTGGGACTATTTACTCTAGAAAAAAGAAGGTTGAGAGGCGACCAAATAACCATGTATAAGTACATGAGGGGACAATACAAGGATCTCTCCCAAGATCTGTTTACACCCAGGACCACGACTGTAACAAGAGGCCATCCGCTACGATTAGAGGAAAGTAGGTTTCATCACCAACATAGAAGGGGATTCTTTATTGTAAGAGCAGTTAGACTGTGGAACTCTCTGCCTGAGGAAGTGGTGATGGCAAAATCCACAGAGGAGTTTAAAAGGGGACTTGATGTCTTTCTGGAGAAGAAGGACATTATAGGATATAAATCTTAGGTTAATTGTCAATCCGGGTATATAGGAAGGGAGGAACTATTAGGGGTTGATCCAGGGAACAGTCTGATTGCCATTAGGGAGTCGGGAAGGAATCTTTTCCCCAAAAGGGCTAATTGGCTTCTGGCCTTGGGGTTTTTTGCCTTCCTCTGGATCAACAAAGGAGGATAGACAGGCTGGACTAGATGGACATTGTCTTCATTCAGCCTTACATACTATGTTACTATGTTACATTCCTCTCATTATAGTCCTTGGTTTTCCGTGGCATAATGAGTTAAGAAGCAAGGTATTCTGCATAGTTGCAAGCAAAAATGTCTGTCTGGCGACACTTAGCTTCTTATAGGTCTTCACAATAACAAGTAGATAGCCACGTGGCACTGCTTACTATGACACATTTTTGCTCAGTATTATGAATGGTATATCGATATGGCAGTCGGCCACGAAGAAATGCATTCTGCTCATTATAGTCATTAGAATTCTGTTCCATAAAGAGTTGAAGAAACGTTTTCTTCAAAGTTGCTAAAATGTCTACACCAGGGATTCATTTGCATACACAAATGTCAGCCGGGCGGCAGATGTGGTGTTTAGCAATCACTGCAATAGGCTATTTTCACACCTGCATTATGGCTCAGTTCATGGTTTCCGTTTTGGAGGAGAGAAACTGAAACAAAACAAGAACAAAGTGTTCCTTTTTTCCCACATAGATTTCAATGGATTCCCCTAAAAATGTCCATTTCCTTTGGTATCTTTTTTTCTGAGAATGGAAAAATGAAAGACTGAAGACTGTTGTTTTCCCATCCCAAAAAAAACCTGCAACCCACTGGTGCCTTTGTGTTTTTTATGCTTTTTTATTTCAAAAACTTATTGAACTCAATGGGGAAACAAAAGATTCCAAATGTTTCCATTTTATTTCATTTTTTCTCTTCCAATAATTTAGCACAGAGATGGAAACCTTGGACGGAGCCCTAATGCAAGCAGCCTAGTCAGGTTGCCAAAATATGCTGTCTCCTTTAAATAAACTATGTTAATGGGTTTTTTTGTAGCAGTGTACACTCTCTCAGTCAAATTTTCTTCTTTGAACATTGATTGTCTTACTTTGTCAAAATATACTCTCTGCTTTAAATAAACCATGTTAACAGATTTTTGGTTTAAAGCAATGTACATTCATTATGTTGAGTGTTTTCCATGAACTTTGCTTGTCCTGGTCGCGGCCATGTTGGCCATTGTGCCTTCATCACATCTGCTACTCGGCTGACATTTGCATACACAAATGTCAGCCAGGTGGCAGATGTATTGAGTGATTACTGACATATTTAATTAGTTCATAGCTAGCATTCACCAGGGTCATTAAGATTATACTTAAGTAGCACTTGCACTTGTAGTAGTGCAATCCTGAGTTTGCAAGCAGAGAGTTCCTAACATGTTTGCCATCCAGGTTTCTCTATTCAATGGCAATTCCTTCACAGTTGGAGAATTGCCATCAATGGTCAAATTCCTTGGCAACATTCTTCCACTCCTCTGCAGTGTTTGAGAATTGAAGAAAAATAACAAATTTGATTACAAGAATTAACACAGCAGTGAAGCTGATGTTTTGCTTCTTAATAAATGCTTCATAGATGGCAGCAAAAGAGAAAATGACTTGTTAGTAGGGATGAGCGAGTATACTCGCTAAAGCACTACTCGCTCGAGTAATGTGCTTTAGTCGAGTATCTCCCTGCTCGTCCCTGAAGATTCGGGGGCCGGCGCGGAGCGGAGAGCTGCGGGGAGGAACGGAGGGGAGATCTCTCTCTCCCTCTCTCCCACCTGCTCTCCCCTGCTCCCCGCCGCGACTCACCTGTCAGCTGCAGCATATCCCGGATCTTCAGGGACGAGCAGGGAGATACTCGGCTAAAGCACATTACTCGAGTGAGTAGTGCTTTAGCGAGTATACTCGCTCATCCCTACTCGTTAGACATGCACTAAAAATGTCTAAATCCCCTGGGTTGTTCTCCCATATCTCTGTTAAAAACCCCATGTGTGACAGGCTGTCTCTTTGCTTCAGCCACTGTTTGTACCAAGCTCTCCAGTCACACTTATGAGGACATTCTTCGTCTTCTTCCACCTCTGCTATGTGCTCCATGATTGTTGCTTTCAGACGACGTTTGTCTCAAGTTAGTATTATAGCTCTCGAAGTGGCGATCTTCCTCTTGATCAACAACTGTAAATAAACTAAACATGTACATTAAATAGGGATTGAGTACACAAGGACAGTGCTAGAACACTACAAACCTACAAGCAAGCAAGCTGTCCTTTGCAAAGTAAGCAATATGTTTACAGGTCCTCAAAGTTTTGAAAGAAAATGTGTCACAGCTGGCAGCGCCTCAGGGCTCTAACAAATGATTTTCAATGGCTGCCACCTGAGAGACATTTTTGTTCGCTACTTTGAGAGATACTAGGCTCTCTCTGAAATCAAGAACGCTAAAATAGGTATCGCGTACCAAGGGCCATAACAACCAAATGGACATGTCAAAGAATCCTTTAAAATAGCATGGCAGTACCCTTCAAAGTAGTGAAAAAAAAGTCTCACTGGCGGCAACACCATGTGGCTCTTCATTACAAAAGTCTTAATAGAGCCATGAGGTGCTGCCACATGTGAGACATTTTTGTTTGCTACTTCGAGGGTTACTACAACGTTTGTTCCCGCAATAGGGAGATATGGTAAAGGTATTCGAGTTAACAAAACATACAAACTCACCTTTGTAGTTAGAAGAGTTCACTCTTCCGAACATATGCTCGAAGAAGTTGCAAAAGTTGAAGGAGACCCAATGAAGTAAAATCCTCTAAGTAGAGAAAAGACACAATAGTGTAACCTTTACATGCAAAGGGAATGGAGAATGAGCCCTTGAAGCTTTTGTGTAGTTCCTGTGGCAGACGTCATAACGGTCGATTTAACAGCCAGTAGTAAAGCATTTGGAGGGTGTGTAAAAAGACTTGCTTTTGTTCTCCTGGCAGCTATTGCTGAGCTAAAGTACACCCTGACAAACAATCACCCCACCCTTGAAGTCATTTGATATTTAGTTCTGCTAGAACTGAATGACTGAAGAGAAGTACATGATTCTGATTAGCCATTCAGTCATTAGCTGTAATGATAATCGTTCACTTTCGTTCATTTGAACAAATTTTGAGTGACAACCGTTACTAGTAAACGGTCCATTATATTGGAGGTTCCAGATAAAGAAGCTGCATCATATTTATATGCCTATATAACACGTCTATTAATAGGAAAATATATTTTGCAGAGGATATATTATCACCAGTGTGAAAACATTTATACCAGGGTTATATTGGAGGGACCTGATAAAGACGCTGCATGGCGTTTATATGCCTATATAATATGTGGTGTGTTGTTAAAAGGGAAAGATATTCTACAGAGGATATATTACTGCTGGTGTGAAAGCTTGAAAACCAGGGTTATATTAGAGGGGTCAAAGAAAGAAGCTTCACCATGTTTATATGCCTATTTAATATCTGGTCTGTTGTTAATAGGGAAAGATATTCTACAGGGAATATATTGCTGCTGGATCTGTACATTGGGAGAGGGTATATTTATGCTGCTGTCAATCTATATAGCAGCAAATCAGACAGACAAACTATGCTTTGGCACGGGGAATATTGCAGTTCTCTTAGACATCGTTCAAGTCGCCAGTTCGGCCACTACAAATTATTTGCAGACCTTGCACATCTAGCAGTGGGGCTTAGGGAATTTAATCACGCAGAATTACACAGGGACAGCTCACAAACATACAAGCCATACTCTGTGGCCTTCTATTCTCACATATCGTGTCTGCCAAGAATTACAGCTTATTTACTTGGCAGTGGTTTTTTTTTTGTTGATAGAAACAAAAATAAAACCAAATAGGGAAACAGCAAATACACACAGTGCATGTTAGTGGCCTCAGACGTTATTTAATGTTGCCAGTCTGGACACTATGGTTTATTTGCCCGCCTTACGCAGCTAGGAAGCATTAATTTTCTGCAAACTACAAAGTTTGCTGATAGGTTACATGAAACTACACCTATAGAATTTAGGAAAAGGAAACATGAAGAAAGCAAGGGGTAGGAGATGTGTCCGTGATGAGAGTGGAGGTGGTAGAGGATAGGTCAAGTTGGCACTTCAAGCAGGAGTGCTCTCCATGATGTTAAAAGCATTGTCCAGTTGTAAACTATAAATCTGCAGGATAGAATCAGCAGGGGTCTACCACCCAGGATCATTTGTGGCCAGTGTGCTTGTACACTGAGCAGAAAGCAGACAGTTCTGTTTTTACTACAGTGGCCATGCTTGGTATAATAGGCAACGTTATCACTGAAAAAGTAAAAGGAAACTTTGTGGGCTGGACTTTCAGTAGAAATTATTATTGATGGCCTATCCTAAGGATAGGCTATCAGTATTTTACAACTGCATTGTCTCTTTAAGAAAAGCAGTCAGGGTTATATGACGCTGGCAGACGGTCTATAATTGCATTGACTTACCCACCTTACAGTATTTTATATCCACTCCTTGCTTTGCTAAAAAAAAAAAGATGCATCAAAAACTATATTATGTAATTCTGGCCTAGTAGACAAGGAAGAATATATATATTGTTCAAAATTCAAATACCACTGGATATAGTAGCCCTGTAAAAGACAGTTAATTATAGTCGGAGCAGTCCACAAATGTTCTAAGTTGTTATACTACTTTTACTAAAAGGAAAGATCAAAAAGGTAAGTTGAGAGCACTGGGAATTAGTTATTTTAAGCTGCATATTTAATTAGTTAAAGATAAGGAAAAGCTGTAAGATGAAGCTTATAATATTAATGTAAAAATGTTCACATGTCTACTTACTGCATATATGAAAACATATTTAAGCCTATTTTCACTTTTATTGGCATTAATTTGCACCAAGTTATATATTTTCTAATTTTGTTGTATCCTTTTTTAGAATAGTAATTGAGTTAGCATTTAAAACAAATTAAACAATGATTATAGATGTGCTTGCAGTCTTAATTATCTCATTAATTTGTATTCTATTATTATAGAAAAATAGATAAAACTCATTGAAAAATACAGTTATAGAGTTTACCCTTAAAGCACATCTTGTCACTTATCTATGATAAGAGATCTTCTCTCACAGTTTAAAGGGAATTTATCTCCTACATGTTTTACTAACTAAAATTCGATAGTGATACATATTCTATATGGTGTCCATATCCTGTCTGGTGTAGATCCTTGATTGGCATTGTCCCTTTTATGGCTCTCTGATAACCCCTTTGAGCATTGGTGGAAATGTTAGAGCTGACATACTCTTGGAATATTATGGATAAGGGCTTCTACCCACTAGCATTTTTTTAACGCTGCGATGTCACTGGGTGGCGGGTAAATGCACCATCGCATAGCAGGAAATATAAGCGCCTCAGCCAATTAGAAGTAGCTCTTTCAACAGGTGGGGATTTTAAATCCCCGCCTGCTAAAAGAACTGCATTGCAGAGCCGGGGACAGCGCAGAAAGGACGCGGCTGAGCCCTGGCAGCTGAAGGAAGGTGAGTATCTTTTTTTTATTTTCAACACCATTTTTCCTTGTTTTTCAGGGAAGGGCTTATATTTAAAGCCCTTCCCTGAAAAACAATTACAGGATGCCGGCAGCTGGATCCCCTACCACAGCTGTCATGTGTGACAGCTGTGGTAGGGAATTCTTTATTCCATGCAGGGGTGAAGAATTCCTTTGCTGCATCTGTCACAGAAGTGGCAGGTGCAGCAGAGAATTCTTTCCTCGCAGGGATGAAGGCAGTGGCGGACAGGTAAGTATTTTTTTTTACACTAAAATTCTTGTTTTTCAGGGACCTGAAAAACAATTCAGGGGTGCTGGCAGACCATTGTTTTCAATGGAGCCTCTGGCATCAGCTGTGGATCCATTGAATACAATGCGTGCATTCCCTATTGTGAACGCATGTCCTATCTTTGCAGGCGCACGCCTGTAAAGCGCGGACATGTGCACACACCATAGGGAATTCATTGGTTCTAAAAGAAACGTGCTTTTGTGCGTGCGTAGACATGCACAAAAACACGCTCGTGTGAAGCCACCCTTAGCAGGAATTACAGGAAATTCGATTTTTGCTTATTTTTCTTCAAAAATCGGGTTGGACTTACTCAATTCGATTTGGTGAAAATCGTGATGATTTTATCTCCCGGCCTTTCAAGATTAGCAGCACTACTGCTTACAAGTTTGTTGCACTTTTGCATTATTATCAGCAACAGACCCTTGTTTGCACAGGACAATGTACTGCCAACAGCAAATAATTTTTGTGCCACATAATATCTGTAATTACCCAACAAACATTTGTTGGCTGATCATCAGAAATTATTAGATAAGTGAATTATTTATTCTAGATAATCAGCCCATGTAAAAGGTCCACAAAAGCTTTACCCTCCCTCTCTTGGGGGGCCTTCACACTTGCAAGTAAATCGCACATTTTTAAAGCAACATGAGACTGAGTGAAAACGCAGAATTATGAAACCAATGATTTTTAATGGTTTCCTTCCCAATTGCAATGTTTTCACTCATGCAATATGGAGAGAAAAAAATTGCAATGTGTCCTATTTTTCTGTGTTTTGCTTTTTTTTATCTTCCATGTTTCCCATTGGATCCTCCTTTTTATCGTCATGCAAAGCACACGCTTGCGATTTTTGTACAATGCATTTTTAACATTAGAAAGTCCTATTGACATGTGAGAAAAATTGGAAGTGGCAGTGAGGTTTTTGCGAGAAACAGCAACTCTGACGCTCAAAAATCACGGGAGAAAAGTTGCGATTTTGCCGCAATTTTCATGTGGCGATATCACAATTACCAGTGTGCAGGAGCCCTTAATATAAAACCCTGGATCTGCCACTGTGCAGTAACAATTCTTGAGAAAGCTTCCTGTATTTTTTTTTTTTTACATTTTTATTATATAAAACACTTGCAGAAGCATCTGCATAGGGCAATCAAAAAATGGTAACCTGACATCATAATGCATATTTGAAATATAAAACATGTGTCTTTGAATAAATTTACAAAAATTATTTCTGTTTTGTAAAAATTAAAGCAAAATAATGTGTCTGTTATCCATGTGTGGTGGACAAATGTTTTTAGCACTGAACAGAGATACTACACTAGAATTAGGATTCACTCTCTCCAGAAGTGTTTAACTTCTCATTCATCAGACCATTGTAGGGGCCCAAAGTTAGTGGGTCCCCTCCATTAGTGTGAATGTATTTGTCTCGCGCTTACTGCATTGCCAGTGTCTTTTATGTGTATGCATATGATGTGTATTGCACCTCTGCAGCACTGAATGGGTTACTGTCTGGGTTATGTCTGGAAATGTATCTATTTGTTTGCCATGTGACCTTGTTTGATTTTTGTGAATGCAAGGTGCATGAGTGGAGGAGTTCTTCTTGTCTATGATTTTGGAATGTTTGGAGCTTTCGTAAGAGAGTCACACAGGGACCTTCAGCTCTGTGTGGTCTAGAATGGAAGAAGCAATCCAAACCCTACTCTGTGTCTGTTCCACCCAAGAGATGCCAGTGTTACCCTTAAACACTGAGAGAGAGAGAAAGAGGAAGAATGAGAAGCTGCCTTGCAGCATACCAGCTTCTCAAGTGAGTCATGACTGGTAGAGAGTTGGAGAGAGATGAAAGTGTGTTTCCAGGATCAGGACCCACAGATAATGGGACTGTGATTTCTCTTGTCCTTCCGTACATCCTCCCTGTCACACCACTCTGAGTTTTACACTGTTTTCCTGCTGGCGTGTATTGCTACATTATATCAAGTTATTACAGGTAAACAAGCTTTACTGACCATTCCCAATTTGTCTTTGAAAGTTAAATCCCTGTGTGTGGACTCTTTATTGCCAACAATTGAATTCACGGCAGAGGATAGAACGGTGGCGTCACGAAAAGGACCAAGGTAATCCACCAGTGGGTTTTCCTATTTAAATAGCCTGCCTTCGGCCCCCATGACGTGTCCCTGGTTACCTTCCGGGTGGGAGACGGTAGAGTCACTGTGACAAGGCCCAAACTCTACCCTGCTGTCTCCTAGGCTGGGGCCTGCTCCTCGGATGCTGCACCATATAATTTGATGGATTTTAACCTCTTGGGCTTCCTTCACCCATTTTTGTGGTGTTTTTAGGGAGCTTGTAAAATCACTTTTTTTCTACAGATATTTACTGTGCACTTTTTCCTATAAATACTAAATGTCCACTTTACTAGAGACACCTGGCCTTTCACAATTGGTGCTTGCCTGTATAGAAATTAGACAAGCAACCTCATGTGCAGCTTACAATCAAGTGATCAGATTTTACATGGATCAACGTCAGTGTGAAACAATATTTAGAATCCTGCACTGAGCAGGGGGTTGGACCCGGTGACCCTGGAGGTCCCTTCCTACTCTACCATTCTAGGATTCTATGAATGGGAAAACTGAACAATCTGAGTGACTCTGAAAAAGACATGTTCCTTGGCGCTAGACTAGATAGGGCCAGTATTTCATAAATTGAAAAACTCATGCAACTGTGTTGAGAGTATGCCAAGAATGGTGTGATCAATAAAGAACATGCAGTGATACCATGTAACTTGTATTACAATTTTCAAAAAAGCTCTTTACATGCATGTAATATCTCCAATTCTGCCTGAGTTGTCCTGCGCAAAACAAAAATGTTCTAAAGAACATGCAGTGAAAATGGACTTAAACAACTCATTGAAGAAAAGGATCAGAGTAAGATATCAAGAAAGATTCTAATAAACAGGTCGTACAGTTAAGCATATTACAGCCAAATATAACACTGATGCTCCAATTAACTGTCTGAATGCACAACTCATTGACCCTTAGCATGGCTGGGCTATAGCAGCAGCAAACTAGATTAAGTGCAATTTCTGTATAGAAAAAAACATTATGCAGTACTCCACTGGGCAAAAGAGTTCAAAAATTGGATCACTGAGAAGTAAGAAAGCATTGCCTGCTTGAATCCAGATTTCTGTTGCAGCATGCTGAGGGCCGGGTCACGAGCAGCATGAACCAATGAACCCTTCTTGTCAGCTGTTCAGAGCACGTCAGTACCTCCATTTAATTTGCAACAACTTCAAGACGTTATCCGGTCTGCATGGGCCAATATTCCTCGAGAATAATTTCAACACTTAGAGGAATCTATGCCATGGTGAATTGCTGCGGTTCCTGGGGTTAGGTCAGATGAGCAAATTTTTCACGCATTATAGGCGAGGGAAAAAAATTGCACAATGTGTGTAGAAAAAAATCACGTGACCGGATCCATTTGCGCTCACATGTCCTATCTTTTGCAGGTGCAAATTTTTTCCACTTCTAAAAAACAGCCATGTGACTGCTTTTATTGGAAAACATTGGTTCTAATAGATCCGTTTGGAAAACGCACCTATACATGCATGAAAAATTTGCTTGTCTGACTGAGCCCTGAAGGCCAAAAAACCTCCAATTCACTACTAGATAGGTGTAACAAAAGGACCATTCAGTGTAATGCTTGAACAAAAACACCATTACTTTGAGCATACTCCATTTTGGAAAAAAATGCCATGGATACAGAAAACACCGAAAGTGAGGAAAAAGACCACAAATAAATGCACTGTTTGTAGGGCGCTTCATGGCTTCTTATTTCCTTACACTAGACATCTGGCCGAAGAGTTAAAAAAAACTGAAAAAGCTCCAGGAAAAAGTCCACAAACTGCAGTGTTTTTTCCTGGTAATGCTATGTGTGAAACCATGCTCTGTATTTGTTTGATTGTTAGACATTTTTAAGAGACTGATGCAAATGTTCAAGGTCAATCTGAAGGAGTCTGGCTCAACATCATCTTTTAATATGAATGCAGTGATAATTCTTGCAGAGCTACTGTAGGGCATTCAATTTAAATCTTTTTGTTCTCTTACGTACCAGTAATACACTGTTCTAGTAAGAGGTTATCGTGATGTGCTGATGGAAGAAAATATCTGAAATCAAAATTATAAAGTTCAGAAATAGAGTAGCTGGTCAAATATGAATCCATCAAAATAATATGATACATTAAAATAAATCTAAAAAATATTATTGATATTGAAAGTATTATTCGTCTTCCTCAAGAACATTTCAGTAATCCAATGACTGTAAAACACCTTATAAGGGCGAGGCAGAAGAGTGTTTTTTTTTTTTTGCGCGCACCTACGGGTGGGTTTACATGAGCGTTTTTTTGTGCGTACAGACGCACGCACAAAAACATGCTTGTATTTGCAACAATGCATTCCCTATGGTGTGTGCACATGTCCGTACTTTGCAGGTTTCGCTTAGGTGCTCAGCTAATCACAGACAGATCTCCCCCCGAATGAATGACGGGCGAGAGCTGCCTGTGATTGGCTGAGCACCTAAGCCAATCATATTCAGCTCTTTCAGCAGCTGGGGATTTTTAAATCCCCAGCTGCTGATAGATCAGCACCACAGTGCAGGGGACAGCAGGAGAAGATGCGTCTTCGATGGAGCTGCCGGCAGCAGCAGCGGCTCCATTGAAGAGAATGCATGCTTTTTTTTTTTTAATACTAAAATGTTTCTTTTTCAGGGAAGAGCTTATATGTAAAGCCCTTCCCTGTAAAAGAATGCTGGGGTGCCAGCAGAGCATTGTTTTCAATGGAGCCGCTGGCAGCTGCCGTGGCTCAATTGACGAAAAGCACGCAGCTGTGTTCACGCGTGTTTTTGCTCGTACCTAGGTGCGTATGTATGTATGCACCTGCAAAGTACACACAAAAATGCGCTCGTGTGAACCCACCCTATGTGTGCAAAAAAGTGTGTCTGTTAGAGCCATTGGTTTCCTATGATGTGTTCACATGCCTGTCTTTTACAGCTGCAAAATACTCGCACCTGAAAAAGATAAGACATGCATGCACCAGAAAGGTCCATGCTGTGCATATAGATTCCCTGTGGGGAGTCCCCTCATCACTGAACACTGTGACAGCACTGTTACAGTGTTCAGTGATGATAGGACTTCCCGCTGGGATGAAGGAATCCCCTACCACAGCTATCACAGAGGACCGCGATCTTCTCCCATTGCTATCAATGGGCCAGCACTGCAGCCGCCCCATTAAAAGCAATAGAGTGCAGGCAACCCCCGCAGTGATTTTCGGGGAAGGGCTAGAAATATAAGCCCTTTCCTGAAAATCATCCCTAGCTGCTGTGAAAAATAAAAAAAATATATATTTATCACCTTCCACCATTGTCAGGGCTCCGGCGAGTCTTCTTGCTGTCTCCCCAGCACTGCTATGAAGCACTTTCTGCTCACCGGGGATTTAAAAATCCCCGCCTCCAGAAAGTGCTAGGTCTGTTCGGCTGAACACTCAGCCAATCACAGGCAGTGCTCAGCCATTCATTGAATGACAGCTAAGCGCTGCTGTGATTGGTCACAGCGCTCAGCCAATTAGAGGCAGCTCTAAGCCATTCATTGAATTCAATGCATGGCTGAATACATAGCCATTCATAGAATTCAGCCAAGTATAGAAAACTGAACGATGTGATGTTCAGTGTAAACAGTAGTAGTTCGCTTTTGAATGACTGTCTGCTTACTGTGAATGGAGACGAGCGAGGGAAGAACGCCCCCTGTGGCCCGCTCCGCCTCCATTCAGGCAGGAGTGAGCATCACTGGGACAAACTGTCAGGCATTGTTTGACCAACAGCTCATCCCATGTAAAACGACCTTTAGTCTATAATAAAAAAGTTACTATAATAGCCAATACAATTCATCAACTATACTACAAAATGGTAAAAATAAAAACTAACAATACAGTATTTAAAAGCATGCAAAATGGGTTCTGACATCATATATTTTAAATTCTCTCAGAACATACTATTTGTTATATCTATTCACTTGTGGAAAAAATCATATTTATCAATTACTGGAACCAGTCTACTAGCTACATCTGAAAATTACATATTACATGGTTATCCCCTTTCAAATAAACTAATTAGGTTAGGCCGAATCCAGACAGCCGGGTTGGTTTCTGACTGCAAGATTCTGGCAGCGGGATGTGACCCGTGCCCCTGCATTGATCCTCAGCTTACCTGTCCAGCGTCTTCGCTCTGTTCTGTGGATGTGCCAGCTGGCGCACACTGCACATACCCAGTGCAGAGCTGGCATGTCAGCGATGACGTGGGAGTGCAAGTCTCTGCGAGGCTCACACTGAAATAGGTCATGCCGCGATTTTGTCATTGCTCGAGTTTTCCGCGACCAAAATCGCAGCTGTCTATATAGAATTGCATAAACTAATGCAATCCTATGTCATCATGCAACGACTGAGATTCCGCACAGAATCTCGCAGCGGAATTTCCGCCCATGTGCATTCGGCCTTAGTCATACCAATGTTTTATACAGATGCTGTATCCAGTATGCTCCTAAACAAAATATTGTACTTATTAATATGAGTGGCTGTCACCTTGTGAATACTGCTGTATATCAATACCAAACCCCTTAATGTTTCCTCATCTGACTCATGTTGTACCATGTGCATAGATTTTTCCTCTAATTCCTAGAAGGGTTTAACCTTGGCATTCAGAGATCATTAACCACAATGATTTTCCGTAAGGCTATAATGTGTTGCAATAATTAACATTCATGATGTAAATGGAAATACCTCTGGTTAACATAAACGTGAAAACACAGTGTACTTTCTCAGTAACGATATTAAAATGACTTTATACGCAGTATATTGAAAAAAAAAGTTTATACAATTGATCACTACTGAATAGTGACAAAAATAATATATATGAATCTAATTAGATATTATCAAGACATATTAGAGAATATTTGGAGTTCCCAATATACAGAACTGAATGTGTTCATTCTAATATTCTCTATACTAAGGCTATGATAAGGTTACACTTCTGGAGTGGTTGGCTATTTTTCCAGTTTTAGGCAGTTCGAGATTATTTAAACTGATTGTTTTACTGCATTATCCAACCTACTGTACCAAGCAAATGATGACTAACTGTAATATGTTCCAAGACACAATAGTAATATTGCAAATATATACACTTATAAGCTGATTTTTTGAAGATATTATTTCATGACTATATTGTTTATACTTAAAAGGCCACTCAAGCGAAAACACATTTTGCCTTCCTGCCTCCTTCACCTGATTGCCTGTAACACACTGGCCGTCTCCTCTCTATATTGCAGTCATTTCTATGCAGTGCAGCCTCCTATCTTATACTTAGGGACCATTGATACTGAGATTGTTGCTTTCACTTTCACATCAATCTCATGATGCATTAGCACAGCATTAAGTGAGGAGCTAGAGGCTGCTGTACCATCTTTGCTGCAGGAAAAACATTACCATTACATCCTGTATTCACCCAAAGAAGTTACAAACCATAAGTACCCAGTGAGGAGGATTCTGTGGTATAGATGTTCACATAGATGTTATGCTGACTGAGAAATGACTAGAAACTGAACACATAAACCCAAGTACATCTGAGTTCATCAGAATGAGCATCACATAACCCATCTGAGGAGGAGAAGGCCAGGAGTTTCAGATAGAGAGGAATAACTAATAGAAATGAGCGAGTATGCTCACTAATGACAGTTACTCGAGAGAGCATCGCTTTTTTCGAGTAACTGCTGGCTTATCCTGGAAAATTCGGGGGGCCTGCAGGGCGGCAGGGGGGGAGCAGGGGGGGGGGTGATTGTGAGAGAGATCTCTCTTTCTCCCCCCCGATCCCCTCAACAACCCCACACTCACCCCCACCCCGAATTTTCACAGACGAGCCAGCAATTACTCGAAAAAAGCAATGTTCTCTCGAGTAACTGCCATTACCGAGCAAGCTCGCTCATCTCAAATAACTAACCAAGATAATACTATCTCACTTGTATATACTGGGGGCCGGGGGGCTAGGTACATAATGAATGAAAAACAAAAACTGTGGTTCTTTAACTGCATCCTATAATGATACAAATTTTTTGCTTTTCCAGTTATTAAAAAAGTTTTTATTTAGGGCTCTTTCAAATGAACATAGTTGTCGCACTACTAGCAGTGCAATAAGATCGCGGCTAGAGCTGTAAAGCTGCTTCTAGCTACTTAAAGTAGCTCATTCACACAATCCTAGGTGCGAGCTGTGTGCTTTCAAGGCTCCAATAGGAGCCTATGGAAAGCACACACCAAAGAGCCGACATGCGAGTTTGCACTTGCATGTCCTATCTTTGTTAGATGCACGCAGTTTTGCGCACCTAACAATCATTCATCTGGATGCTTCTATAGGATCCTATTGGTTCTTTATAGATAGATGAAACAACCCACCTTCTTCATATGTACAGAAGGATGGGCCCCAACACCGCCCCCTTGATGGAGACAAATGCAGAAGGTGCAGAAAGCATGGTCACAGGAGGAGAGACTGCCCCCTCACTTCCTCTGATCATACAGCAAGAGAAGGACGAAGGGTTCAGGCCCAAAATAGCCACTTCCAGAGATGAGCACATGGCAGAGCCACTCAAGCCCGCCCCACAACCTCCATCTTGTTTTGCTCCCATTTTTCTGATGTATGAATATAATGCTGAATGAGCATGACCAGGTTCCTATCTGCTGGGCCCCCAGGAACCTATGGTCAGAGAAAATGTATGGCGTCATTCTGTGAACTTTATCGTTGATACCGGAGCTGAATATTCAGTTATAACCCAAAGAAGTCACTCATTAATTCCTGTATCCACCGGACTGTCCAATACCAAAATTGGGACAGGATATGATGAATAAACTACAGACCCGAGTGTCCTTTGCACTGGAAGGACGGATGCCTTTACAACTTGGAAAATATGTTGAAACTCCTGGCCACAACATCTCACTCACAGTGCCTCAGGAGGAAGAATGGAGATTGTTTGCTGTCATTCTTGAGTCAGATCACTCAAGTCCCACCCTGGACCTAGTAATGAAGCTGCTAGGAAGATGATCCACCAGGACTAGCTCAGAATTGTATGACAGCTTGTAGCTGCTGCTTCTACAGTGATCTCTGTTGCTACTGATCTTCAGTCTGCTGTAGCTATTTGCAACATATGTACCTTCCAGGTTCTCTGTTACCTACTCTCACCCAGACCTCTGTTCCTGCTTAGTATGACCCGCTCTGGTGTTAGGGTCGTGACAGGGTTAGCCAGATCCTATGTTCCAGCTCAGGGCTGTTCTTGTCAGGACGATGACCCTACTCGCTATTAGGCAGGGATTTCATATTCCTCACCAGTGCAGGGCTAGCTAAGTCCTAGTTTCCACCTTGTACGAAGCTACATACTGAGGAGTGAGTATCCAGTCTCTAGATCAGCTGTCAGTTTCACCAAGTGGTTTTTCTGCCCAGAGGGACGACACAGTGGTTCCACACCCGACTACGTAACAAGAATATACCTCAAATCACAGTGCAGCTAAAGTCACTGGGTACAACCGGTGTCCATCAAGCAATGCCACCTACCATCTGTTGCCTGCCAGGGCATCACACTGCATCTGGAAAAGTTTCTAAATTACAGTATCCTGAAGAGATGCCAATCACCCTGGAACACCCCTCTCTGGCCTGAAAAGAAACCTTGAAGAACAGAGTATCGCCCAGTCCAGGATCTCAGAGCAGGGAATCAAGCTGTGGTTACTTTTCATCAAACAGTGCCCAGCCAGCTGTACACACTGTTTGGACTGATACCAGGAAAGCTACTCACTTTACTGTGTTGAATTTGAAAGATGGTTTCTTCACCATCAGACTGACAGAACGGTCAGCTTATCTTTGCCTTCCAATGAGAAGACCCAAAATCTGGAGAAAAGTACGATTTGCCCCAAGAGCTCAAGAACTTATCAGCACACTTCTTGCTATTGACCTAAGAAGAATTCCCAGCCAGGCAATGTATTGCTACAGTATGTGGATGACCTCCTCATATCTGAATCTACCTTTGAGCGAAGTCTGCAGAACACTAAGACGGTGCTTCATCATCTCTATGAAGTCAGATACAAAGTCTTAAGGAAGAAGTCACAGATCTGCCAAGCAACTGTCCAATTCCTGGGATTTCATATCTCACAAGGGAAGGTACAACTAGGAGTTGAAAGAAAGTAGGCCATCTGCAATATCCCTGTACCAAACACCAGAAGAAAAGGTCAGAGAAATCCTTGGAGTTGCTGGATTCTGCAGAATATGGATACCTGGCCTTGCTGAAATGGCCAAACCCTTTTATGAAGTCACAAAGGGAGGTGAAGATACCCCTTTCTGCCGGAAGCAGGAACATACAAAGGCCTATGATAACATCAAGCAAGCTCTTCTAAAAGCACCCTCACTGGCCTTCCCTAATCTGGAGAAAGCACTTATTCTGTATGTTCATGAGAAGAAGGGAGTGGTGATCGGTGTTCTCGCCCAGATCATGGCATCAATCTGCTGCCTATCTGTCCAAGCAACTTGATAATGCAGCCATGGGATGAGAAGACAGGCAGCAACAGTGGCCTTGGTTACGGAAGCTGACAAGCTAACCCTGGGTCAAGATCTTACAGTACGAGTGCCACCTTCTGTCCTAACTCTGATGGACGCCAAAGGTCACCACTGGCTGACAAATGCTCACATGATCAAGTATCAAGGCCTCCTATGTGAAAACCCAAGACTGAAGTTGGAAGTGTGTACTACTCTAAATCCAGCAACTCTGTTGCCCACCAGAACTGAAACCCCTGACTATAACTGCTGGGAGGTGATGTAAGAAGTCTTCAGCAGCCATCCTCATCTATGAGACACAGTTTGAAGTTCCTGATATTAAATAGTACACAGCTGGTAGCAGCTTCATGGATGAAGGCATATGCTATGTTGAATATGCAGTAGACACCCTACAGACTACTACAAAAGCAGAACCACTGCCCAAAGGAACTTCAGCTCAAAAGGCAGAACTTATTGCACTTATCAGAAACCCTACAGCTGGCAGCTGGGGGAAAGTCAATATCCTCATTGAATCAAGGAATGCTTTCCTCACACTCCATGTTCATGGGGCCCTGAAAAAAGAAAAGAGTCTGATCCATTCAGCATGTCAAGAAGTGAAGCATGCTCCTCTGGAACTGTCAAAAGAGGCATGGGTCATTCACTGTAAAGGAAAACAGAAGGGAAACTCACTTATTGCACTGGGAAACAGAGAGGCAGATGCTGATTAGAGATGAGCGAACGTACTTGTCCGAGCTTGATATTCGTGCGAATATTAGGGTGTTCGGGATGCTCGTTACTCGTAACGAGCACCACGCGGTGTTCCGGTTACTTTCAGTTTCCTCTCTGAGACGTTAGCGCGCTTTTCTGGCCAATTGAAAGACAGGGAAGGCATTACAACTTCCCCCTGTGACGTTCAAGCCCTATACCACCCCCCTGCTGTGAGTGGCTGGGGCGATCAGATGTCACCCGAGTATAAAAATCGGCCCCTCCCGCGGCTCGCCACACATGCCTTGTGACTTAGCTGAGGGAAAGTGCTGCTGCTGGTGCTGCTGTAGGGAGAGCGTTAGGAGTCAGTGTAGGCTTCAAGAACCCCAACGGGCCTTCTCAGGGCCACATCTACTAGTGTGCAGTACTGTGTTAGCACAGTATTTTTTTTTTTTTTGTCCAAAATTGGATCTGCAGAGCATTGCGCCCTGCAATAGGGACAGAAGTGGGGGTTAGGCAGGGAGAGTGTTAGGAGTTAGTGTAGGCTTCAAGAACCCCAACGGTCCTTTCTAGGGCCACTTCTATCCGTGTGCAGTACTGTCCAGGCTGCTGTTAGCAGTGTTGCATATTTTTTTTTTTTTCTCAAAACCGGCTGTGCAGAGCATTGCACCCGGTATTAATACTACAGGGATAGAATTGTGTAGGCAGGGCCAGAAGACATTTATTATTCATTGAATACACGCAGTGGGGTCTTCCCTAAGCTAAAAAGGAAAAAAATTATATTTGGCCTGCCTGTGTCAGTCCTAAGGTCTCCGTGTACGTGTGTGCTGCGTGTACAACGTACAAAAATCAGACGCAACCAGCTACGCTTTACTGCAGCCTAGCGCCATTGTCTTTCCTGATTGGCAAATACCTGCTCTGCTAGAGTTAATAACTCTGCTACACTATAGTTGTGTGACACTTTTTGAGGGCCACACCACAGATATTAAACTTCTTGTTCATTGAATATACGCAGTGGGGTCTTCCCTAAGCTAAAAAGGAAAAAAAATTATATTTGGCCTGCCTGTGTCAGTCCTAAGGTCTCCGTGTACGTGTGTGCTGCGTGTACAACGTACAAAAATCAGACGCAACCAGCTACGCTTTACTGCAGCCTAGCGCCATTGTCTTTCCTGACTGGCAAATACCTGCTCTGCTAGAGTTAATAACTCTGCTACACTATAGTTGTGTGACACTTTTTGAGGGCCACACCACAGATATTAAACTTCTTGTTCATTGAATACACGCAGTGGGGTCTTCCCTAAGCTAAAAAGGAAAAAAATTATATTTGGCCTGCCTGTGTCAGTCCTAAGGTCTCCGTGTACGTGTGTGCTGCGTGTACAACGTACAAAAATCAGACGCAACCAGCTACGCTTTACTGCAGCCTAGCGCCAGTGTCTTTCCTGACTGGCAAATACCTGCTCTGCTAGAGTTAATAACTCTGCTACACTATAGTTGTGTGACACTTTTTGAGGGCCACACCACAGATATTAAACTTCTTGTTCATTGAATATACGCAGTGGGTGCTTCCCTTTGCCAAAAAGGAAAATAAATTATATTTGGCCTGCCTGTGTCAGTCCTAAGGTCTCCGTGTACGTGTGTGCTGCGTGGACAACATACAAAAATCAGACGCAACCAGCTACGCTTTACTGCAGCCTAGCGCCATTCTCTTTCCTGACTGGCAAATACCTGCTCTGCTAGAGTTAATAACTCTGCTACACTATAGTTGTGTGACACTTTTTGAGGGCCACACCACAGATATTAAACTTCTTGTTTTTCATTGAATACACGCAGTGGGGTCTTCCCTAAGCTAAAAAGGAAAAAAATTATATTTGGCCTGCCTGTGTCAGTCCTAAGGTCTCCGTGTACGTGTGTGCTGCGTGGACAACGTACAAAAATCAGACGCAACCAGCTACGGTTGAGTGCAGCCTTGCGCCAATTTCTTTCCTGCCTGGGAAATCAAATCACTGGTAATACAGCATGCTGAGGGGTAGGGGTAGGCCTAGAGGATGTGGACGCGGCCGAGGACGCGGAGGGCCAAGTGAGGGTGTGGGCACAGGCCGAGCCAGTGCGGTGGCCAGGGGTAGAGGCAGGGCCAGACCGAATAATCCACCAACTGTTTCCCAAAGCGCCCCCTCGCGCCATGCCACCCTGCAGAGGTCAAGGTGCTCTACGGTGTGGCAGTTTTTCACAGAGACGCCTGACGACCGACGAACAGTGGTGTGCAACCTTTGTCGCGCCAAGATCAGCTGGGGAGGCACCGCCAACAGCATGCGCAGGCATATGATGGCCAAGCACCCCACAAGGTGGGACGATGCCCGTTCACCGCCTCCGGTTTGCACCACTGCCTCTCCTCCTGTGCCCCAACCTGCCACTGAGATCCAACCCCCCTCTGAGGACACAGGCACTACCGTCTCCTGGCCTGCACCCACACCCTCACCTCCGCTGTCCTCGGCCCCATCCAGCAATGTCTCTCAGCGCAGCGTCCAGACGTCGCTAGTGCCACAGTTTGAGCGCAAGCGCAACTACGACGCCACGCACCCGCACGCTCAAGAGTTAAAAGTGCACATTGCAAAATTGATCAGCCTAGAGATGCTGCCGTATAGGCTTGTGGAAACGGAGGCTTTCAAAAGCATGATGGCGGCGGCTGCACCGCGCTACTCGGTTCCCAGTCGCCACTACTTTTCCCGATGTGCCGTCCCAGCCCTGCACGACCACGTCTCCCGCAACATTGTACGCGCCCTCACCAACGCGGTTACTGCCAAGGTCCACTTAACAACGGACACGTGGACAAGCACAGGCTGGCAGGGCCACTATATCTCCCTGACGGCACATTGGGTGAATTTAGTGGAGGCTGGGACAGAGTCAGAGCCTGGGACCGCTCACGTCCTACCCACCCCAGAATTGCGGGCCACAGCTCGGTGGTGGTATCTGCGGCGGTGTATGCTTCCTCCACTAAAGCACCTTCCTCCTCCTCCTCCTCCTCCTCCAACGCAACCTCTGTCTCGCAATCAAGATGTGTCAGCAGCACGTTGCCAGCAGTCGGTGTCACGCGGCGTGGCAGCACAGCGGTGGGCAAGCGTCAGCAGGCCGTGCTGAAACTACTCAGCTTAGGAGAGAAGAGGCACACGGCCCACGAACTGCTGCAGGGTCTGACAGAGCAGACCGACCACTGGCTTGCGCCGCTGAGCCTCCAACCGGGCATGGTCGTGTGTGACAACGGCCGTAAGCTGGTGGCGGCTCTGCAGCTCGGCAGCCTCACGCACGTGCCATGCCTGGCCCATGCCTTTAATTTGGTGGTTCAGCGCTTTCTGAAAAGCTACCCCCACTTGTCATACCTGCTCGGAAAGGTGCGCCAGCTCTGCGCACATTTCCGCAAATCCCACACGCACGCTGCCACCCTGCGGACACTGCAACATAGGTTTAATCTGCCAGTGCACCGACTGCTGTGCGACGTGCCCACACAGTGGAACTCTACGCTCCACATGTTGGCCAGACTCTATGAGCAGCGTAGAGCTATAGTGGAATACCAACTCCAACTTGCGCGGCGCAGTGGGAGTCAGCCTCCTCAATTATTTACAGAAGAGTGGCCCTGGTTGGCAGCCATCTGCCAGGTCCTTGGAAAATTTGAGGAGTCTACCCAGGTGGTGAGCGGCGATGCTGCAATCATTAGCGTCACCATTCCTCTGCTATGCATCTTGAGAAGTTCCCTGCAAAGCATAAAGGCAGACGCTTTGCGCTCGGAAACAGAGCCGGGGGAAGACAGTATGTCGCTGGATAGTCAGAGCACCCGCCTGTCTATATCTCAGCGCGTTGAGGAGGAGGAGGAGGAGCATGAGGAGGATGAGGAGGAGGGGGAAGAGACAGCTTGGCCCACTGGTGAGGGTACACATGCTGCTGGGCTGTCATCCTTTCAGCGTGTATGGCCTGAGGAGGAGGAAGAGGAGGAGGAGGAGGATCCTGAAAGTGATCTTCCTAGTGAAGACAGCCATGTGTTGCGTACAGGTACCCTGGCACACATGGCTGACTTCATGTTAGAATGCCTTTCTCGTGACCCTCGCGTTACACGCATTCTGGCCACTACGGATTACTGGGTGTACACACTGCTCGACCCACGCTATAAGGAGAACCTTCCCACTCTCATTCCCGAAGAGGAAAGGGGTTCGAGAGTGTTGCTATACCACAGGGCGCTGGTGGACAAACTGATGGTAAACTTCCCATCCGACAGCGCTAGTGGCAGAAGGCGCAGTTCCGAGGGCCAGGTAGCAGGGGAGGCGCAGAGATCAGGCAGCATGTACAGCGCAGGCAGGGCAACATTCTCCAAGGCCTTTGCCAGCTTTATGGCTCCCCAGCAAGACTGTGTCACCGCTCCCCAGTCAAGGCTGAGTCGGCGGGAGCACTGAAAAAGGATGGTGAGGGAGTACGTAGCCGATCGCACGACCGTCCTCCGTGACGCCTCTGCCCCCTACAACTACTGGGTGTCGAAGCTGGACACGTGGCCTGAACTCGCGCTGTATGCCCTGGAGGTGCTTGCTTGTCCTGCGGCTAGCGTCTTGTCAGAGAGTGTGTTTAGTGTGGCTGGGGGAATCATCACGGATAAGCGTACCCACCTGTCAAACGACAGTGCCGACAGGCTTACACTCATCAAGATGAACAAAGCCTGGATTTCCCCAGACTTCTCTTCTCCACCAGCGGACAGCAGCGATACGTAAGCAATACGTAGGCTGCTCCCACGGATGGAAGCTACGTTCTCTCTCACCATCCAAAACGGGGACATTTCTGCTTCATCAATCTGTGTCTAATATTCCTCCTCCTCCTGAAACCTCACGTAATCACGCTGAACGGGCAATTTTTCTTAGGGCCACAAGGCTCACTCATAATTTTTCTAAACAATTTTTATATGTTTCAATGCTCTTAAAAGCGTTGAAACTTTAACTTGAACCAATTTTTCGTTAAACTGGGCTGCCTCCAGGCCTAGTTACCACTTAAGCCACATTAACCAAAGCGATTAATGGGTTTCACCTGCCATCTTGGTTGGGCATGGCCAATTTTTTGGATGTACATTAGTACTGTTGATACAGCAATTTTTGTGGGCCCTCGCCTACAGTGTAATCAAATGAATTTTTAGCCCACCTGCATTACAGCTGACGTTACATCCGCTGTGTTGGGCAATGCAATGGGATATTTTTGTGTATCGCCGGTGGGTTCCAGGGAGCCACCCATGCTGTAGGTGTACACGGAGTTTAACCTACATCTGTCCACTTGTAAAGAACCCCAGTCTGACTGGGGCATGCAGTGTGGGCCGAAGCCCACCTGTATTAAGCACGACATTACTACCTCAGCTGTGTTGGGCAATGCAATGGGATATTTCTATGTACCGCCGGTGGCTTCCTGGCACCCACCCATGCTGTGGGTCCACAGGGAATTATAAATGCATCTGTTTCCACTTGTAAAGAACCCCAGTCTGACTGGGGCATGCAGTGTGGGCCGAAGCCCACCTGCATTAAGCACGACATTACTACCTCAGCTGTGTTGGGCAATGCAATGGGATATTTTGATGTACCGCCGGTGGGTTCCAGGGAGCCACCCATGCTGTAGGTGCACACGGAGTTTAACCTACATCTGTCCACTTGTAAAGAACACCAGTCTGACTGGGGCATGCAGTGTGGGCCGAAGCCCACCTGTATTAAGCACGACATTACTACCTCAGCTGTGTTGGGCAATGCAATGGGATATTTCTATGTACCGCCGGTGGCTTCCTGGCACCCACCCATGCTGTGGGTCCACAGGGAATTATAAATGCATCTGTTTCCACTTGTAAAGAACCCCAGTCTGACTGGGGCATGCAGTGTGGGCCGAAGCCCACCTGTATTAAGCACGACATTACTACCTCAGCTGTGTTGGGCAATGCAATGGGATATTTCTATGTAACGCCGGTGGCTTCCTGGCACCCACCCATGCTGTGGGTCCACAGGGAATTATAAATGCATCTGTTTCCACTTGTAAAGAACCCCAGTCTGACTGGGGCATGCAGTGTGGGCCGAAGCCCACCTGCATTAAGCACGACATTACTACCTCAGCTGTGTTGGGCAATGCAATGGGATTTTTTTATGTACCGCCGGTGGGTTCCAGGGAGCCACCCATGCTGTGGGTCCACAGGGACTTCACAATAGGGAGTTGTACCTGCCTGTGTCTATGAATTAAAAACCGCGGTCTGACTGGGGCATGCAGACACCTTGACAGAATGAATAGTGTGTGGCACATAGGTTCCCCATTGCTATGCCCACGTGTGCAGCTCCTGATGGCGGTGGCACAGGATTCTATTTCTCATTGCTTCTGTACAGCATTGTGGGCTATCGCCCCGCCCCTTTTAAAGAGGGTCGCTGCCTAGCCGTGCCAACCCTCTGCAGTGTGTGCCTGCGGTTCCTCGTCATGGCAGACGCACTTCTAAATAGACATGAGGGTGGTGTGGCATGAGGGCAGCTGAAGGCTGCGCAGGGACACTTTGGTGGGGGGGTTGGGCAGCATGTAACCCAGGAGAAGTGGCAGTGGAGTGTCATGCAGGCAGTGATTGTGCTTTGTTGGAGGTAGTGTGGTGCTTAGCTAAGGTATGCCATGCTAATGAGGGCTTTTCAGAAGTAAAAGTTTTTGGGAGGGGGGGGCCCACTCTTGCCGCTATTGTGGCTTAATAGTGGGACCTGTGAACTTGAGATGCAGCCCAACATGTAGCCCCTCGCCTGCCCTATCCGTTGCTGTGTTGTTCCCATCACTTTCTTGAATTGCCCAGATTTTCACACAAGGAAACCTTAGCGAGCATCGGCGAAATACAAAAATGCTCGGGTCGCCCATTGACTTCAATGGGGTTCGTTACTCGAAACGAACCCTCGAGCATCGCGAAAATTTCGTCCCGAGTAACGAGCACCCGAGCATTTTGGTGCTCGCTCATCTCTAATGCTGATGCCAAGCGAGCTACCACTCTCGAACGCCAAAAGTTTTGTCAAAGCTACCAGCCTTTTTCCTGGTTCCCCTCAGCAACTGAAACCCCTGCTACAATCATAGTGAACAGGAGTGTCTAAAGACAGAAGATGGAAAATACACCCCTGAGGGTTGCTTCATCCCCTCGGATGGAAGAAGTGTAGCCCCAAGAGCACTAGCAACAGAGATCATCAAGAAAGTGTATGAGGACATGCTATGGGTCCACCACTATGAAAGATCTAATCCAAGATCTGCTGTACATCTCAAAATTTACCAGGCGAGCACAAGAAAATGTGTCATCTACGCTGAAAATAGTCCCAGAGAAGGACCTCTGAAGACTCCAGGGATACAATCTTATGGAGCTGCTGTCTTCCAAGATGTACTAGAGGACTTTACTCGAATGCCTGCAGCTGACGGATGGAAGCATCCCCTGGTCTATGTCTGCACTTACATGGAGTGGATGGAGGCCTATCTCACTAAGACTGAAAAATTGACCGAAGTGGCCAGAGCACTACTGAGAGACATAATTCCAAGACACAGCCTACTGGTGTTTAGCCCGGTGGGTTGCTTTGCATCTCAAAGTGAGCCACACTGGATTGACACTCCAGGCTACCCCATTATCTGAAGCCAGATAACTTACTGCAAAAAGCAATGCATAAAAAACAAATACCATACAACATCTTTTTGTGTTTACCATTCAGTGATTCGTAGCAATAAATGTCCATGGTTAATTCCGGTATTTCTCATGTAACAGCCACATTCTTCCTGAGGCCTCAGTCAGACGGGCGTTTTTTCGCGCGATTTGCGCATGCGTCTGGCGATTTTATAGAACCATTGCTTTGCAATGGTATCGGACACATGAGCGCTTTTTATGCGCCCGTCCGATAAATTATAGAACAGAAATTGCAGATCGCATCTATCTGCGATCTGCAATTCCTGTTCTCTTCTCTATATGCGCTCAATGGGGACGGCGGCAGTAGCGCCGACCCCATTGAGAACATATAGTTGACAAATCATTCTCCTCTGCCACAGCTGTTACAGCTGTGGCAGAGAAGAATGATGTTTGCGCATTGAATTCAATGGAGCCGGCAATACAGCCGGCTCTGTTGAAAGCAATGGGCTGCCGGCGATCGCACAATGAATTTTCGGGAAGGGCTTAAAGATATAAGCCCTTCCCTGAAATTCATCCAGAAATGTGTAAAAACAAAAAAAAAATATATACTCTCCTGGTCCCGGCAGACGGAGTTCAGCCGCGGCCGGCCGGCAGTTCTCCTGAACTGCTCTGAGTAGTTTTCAGCAGCCGGGGATTTAAAATCCCCGCCTGCTGAATGAGATGCCTCTGATTGGTCACAGCCTCACCAATCAGAAGCAGCTCTCACTTACCCATTCATGAATTCATGAATGGGTGAGTGAGTGCTGCCTCTGATTGGCTCAGCGCAGGGACCAATGAGGGGCAGCTCTCAGCTGTCATTCATCGTGAGATCGCCCGCAGCCCATTGCTTTCAATGGAGCCGGCTGTATTGCCGGCTCCATTGAATTCAATGTGCTGGACAGCGCTGAACTGCTCCGGCCCGTTTCTATTGAAACGCGGCTAGGAGCAGTTTTTTCGGGCGATTTTTCGGCCCCGGTCACGCAATTTGCGGATGCTCATCCGTCATGCGATCCGCAAATCTCAGGAAAAACGCCCGTGTGACTAAGGCCTTACACTGTGTTTTTACTCTATAGATACATGGTAATTCCAGACATTAATGTTACTGTAGCAAAGGTCAAGTAGTAATGATACATTTATTTCAGCCTGGCACAAACTCTTTCTACTATTTATGTTGCCTGGTGGCATTATATTTTCATTGATGTTTTATTTAATTTGCAGACAATGCGCTATCATTAATACAACTCCTAATTTAGAAATTTAAGAACCATACAGCTCATTTTAAAATCTAAGTACAAAAAATGTAAGTGAAACAGCTCATTAAAGTGGCGGATTAAGGATGAAAAGTACTGTTTAATACTACAGGGAGTGTGTATTTTTTTTTTTACAAAAGATGGTTTGTATTTTTCTTCAATCATTGAAGGTCACATTTTCTTAATAGCTTCTTTTAAAAAGGAGGTCTTATAAAGAGAAGGAAATTATTGTGCTGACTTCCAGTTAATAATCTGTTTGTGCAATTAAAAATATCCCGAAGGAACGGGTTTTATTTCTGACTACATAGATATGATGATAAGATCTGCAGTTAATGGCCAGGCTTCTATTTTTGATGTTTGACTTCAAGCGAAAATGCTAAAAAAATATTTGAAAGCATTGGCATTTCCTCTTCCCAGGGTTATTATGTCTGAGAAAGACTGAGCTGTATCCAGAAAGGGAATAGCATCTTGTCAACTGCATGTGCGACAGAAGAAAATGGCAGAAAATCAAAGCTTGACATTTGTACAGTATACATTGACTCTGCTTTTAAAAATCACCTGCAAACTATGACTCCAAAACGACATGGTTTTATAGAAGTTTGTCATTACAAACTTTCAGCAGTTTCCCGATTATGCGTTGTCTAAAAGGACTTTATTCCAAAAACAATTCAGAAATTTCAAGTCTAAAGATTTTCATAGTTTTACTCAACTCTGCATTAATAAATGGTCATACTTTTGACAGCATGTCCAGAAAACTAAAAACTGGTATTGCAAGTAGAAGATAAGGTTGCTAGTGAGTGACGGTGACTAGTCAAGTACTTATTAAATGGTAAAAATGTTTGACTCCCCATGTCAAATTCAACATTTATAATTGTATATCAAGACTGCAAACCCAATCAGATATGAAAAAAATTAAAAAGGAATGGCAAGAAATATGAATTAATATGTAGAATGTGTTTAACCCCTTAAGGATCAGGCTGTTTTGTACCTTAAGGACCAGACACTTCTTAGGGATTTTACCCATGTGGTAGTTTTACTGCCCTATTTTTTTCCCTTTAGCTACCAAAATTATTTTTGCAGTGTTTTTATTTCCCATGACATATAGGGCTATTTTTTAAATATCTTTTTCACTGATTTTTTTTTTCATTTTTGTAGTTTTATTGGGGGTAAAAAGCTAAAACAAAAAGATTTTTTTAACATTTATAGTTATTTTTTTAAAATTTGCATATTTACGCCTAAAAAAATACGGTAACTGGTTTCTAATTTTGTTTTTGATGATTTGATATATAGTATGTATGGTTTTGGATTACAGGGCACATATAGCGATGCTTTTGGTTGGCGTCGGCTTTGGGTTATTTCACTTTTTTTTTTTTTATTCAACATTTTTCCACTGTAGCTGAGACATCCATAGGAGCCTCAGTTACAGGGAGAAACATCCCCTGTAGTGATATCAGTCTCTGGCAGAGCTAATCAGGGTAGCTCTGCTGTGCCAGAGGTCACCCGGCAGTCACTGACTGCCAGCTCACACAGTGTAAGAAAGATCTCCACTTTCACTTTTTTAGTACATAGCGATTATTGAGCGATGTGTACTAAATAAAGGAGGAGGCAGCTGTGACTAACAGCTGGCAACCTGTCCGGATTCTGAATGATTGAAGAGGCACAAAGCTTTCATCCCTGCCATTAATTTACATAGGCTGGGCTTTAAGCCCGGCACCAAGAGCCGTAAATTTACAGTGCTTGGTCCTTAATGGGTTAAATAAAATGATAATTGGGTGTTTTCCATTTAGGAGATGTAAAATTGATGATGTGGAACCGATTTAACAGTCAACTTGACCTGAAACCGATAAAGTACACAGAACAGTGATCAATATATCTTGAGTTAACTATTATAATCTGTCAATAAGGAAATTAACTGAAACCTGCTGGAAGCATATTTTTCATAGCAAAAAAGTGAGTACCTGTCATATTAATGATTATTATTTGGAAACTCTGTAATATGATTGACTTACATTCTAGACTGCTTATTTAATACTTGATCAGAGCTCTGCAGTATTACAATAAACTTGATTGCTGATATATTTCACTTAGAGATTGAGAGGTTTATTCAGAAAAAAGAAAATTCCACCACAAAACAAGGGCTCAGTTGACTCTGAAAAACTATACAATGTGTGAAGTTGTGTTCATAGCATTTACAGCCCACGCAGACTGGGAATACATATCAGAAAATTCTCCAGCGAGGTATTTGAAAATTATCTACCATTAGAGATGAGCGAACGTACTCGTCCGAGCTTGATACTCGTTCGAGTATTAGCATGTTCGAGATGCTCGTTACTAGAGGCGAGTACCACGCGATGTTCGAGTTACCTTCACTTTCATCTCTGAGACGTTAGCGCGCTTTTCTGGCCAATAGAAAGACAGGGAAGGCATTACAACTTCCCCCTGCGACGTTCAAGCCCTATACCACCCCCCTGCAGTGAGTGGCTGGCGAGATCAGGTGTCACCCGAGTATATAAATCGGCCCCTCCCACGGATCGCCACAGATGCATTCTGAAAGAGATCAGGGACAGTGCTGCTGGGGCCGGAGATGCTATAGGGAGAGCGTTAGGAGTTATTTTAGACTTCAAGAACCCCAACGGTCCTTCTTAGGGCCACATCTAACCGTGTGCAGTAGTGTGGAGGCTGCTTTTTGCAGTGTTGTACTTTTTTTTTTTTTGTATATCGGCCGTGCAGAGCATTGCGTCCTGCAGTGATTTTACATTGTCCAGGGCCAGTAGTGGTGAGGCAGGGACAGAAGACATATTTAGTGTATATGGGCAGTGGGCCTTTCCAAAAACATTTGGGAAAAAAAATCTATTTGGGCTGCCTGTGACCGTCCTCAGTGTACTGGGTCTCTGCTGGGGGTAGTTGTCCTAATTCATACGCAGCCAGCTAAGTGTTACAGCAGGCTTGCGCAAAATTCTTTCCTGCCTCTGTGTTGCCTCTTACATCACCGCTGTATTCCTGTCCACAAGTGTACTGGGTCTCTGCTGGGGTTAGTTGTCCTAATTCATACGCAGCCAGCTAAGTGTTACAGCAGGCTTGAGGAAAATTCTTTCCTGCCTCTGTGTTGCCTCTTACATCACCGCTGTATTTCTGTCCACAAGTGTACTGGGTCTCTGCTGGGGGTAGTTGTCCTAATTCATACGCAGCCAGCTAAGTGTTACAGCAGGCTTGCGCAAAATTCTTTCCTGCCTCTGTGTTGCCTCTTACATCACCGCTGTATTCCTGTCCACAAATGTACTGGGTCTCTGCTGGGGGTAGTTGTCCTAATTCATACGCAGCCAGCTAAGTGTTACAGCAGGCTTGCACAAAATTCTTTCCTGCCTCTGTGTTGCCTCTTGCATCACCGCTGTATTCCTGTCCACAAGTGTACTGGGTCTCTGCTGGGGGTAGTTGTCCTAATTCATACGCAGCCAGCTAAGTGTTACAGCAGGCTTGCACAAAATTCTTTCCTGCCTCTGTGTCGCCTCTTACATCACCGCTGTATTCCTGTCCACAAGTGTACTGGGTCTCTGCTGGGGGTAGTTGTCCTAATTCATACGCAGCCGGCTAAGTGTTACAGCAGGCTTGCGCAAAATTCTTTCCTGCCTCTGTGTCGCCTCTTACATCACCGCTGTATTCCTGTCCACAAGTGTACTGGGTCTCTGCTGGGGGTAGTTGTCCTAATTAGTATGCAGCCAGCTAAGCGTTACAGCAGGCTTGCGCAAAATTCTTTCCTGCCTCTGCTGTGCGTTCCGTAAGCGAAGTCAGCCTCCAGCCACAGGCCAATAAGCGGCACATTTAATTACAGCGTTCTGTTTCTGCACTACTGGTAATACACCATGCTGAGGGGTAGGGGTAGGCCTAGAGGACGTGGACGCGGCCGAGGACGCGGAGGCCCAAGTCAGGGTGTGTGCACAGGCCGAGCTCCTGATCCAGGTGTATCGCAGCCGACTGCTGCGGGATTGGAGAGAGGCACGTTTCTGGCATCCCCACATTCATCTCACAATTAATGGGTCCACGCGGTAGACCTTTATTAGAAAATGAGCAGTGTGAGCAGGTCCTGTCGTGGATGGCAGAAAGTGCATCCAGCGTCCACTGCTGCAACTCTGAATCCTCTGGCTGCTGCTCCTCCTTCCTCCCAGCCTCCTCACTCCATTACAATGACACATTCTGAGGAGCAGGCAGAATCCCAGGAACTGTTCCCGGACCCCTGCCCAGAATGGCCAGCAATGGTTCCTTTCCCACCGGAGGCGTTTGTCGTGACCGATGCCCAACCTTTGGAAAGTTCCCGGGGTCCAGGGGATGAGGCTGGGGACTTCCGGCAACTGTCTCAAGAGCTTTCAGTGGGTGAGGAGGACGATGATGATGAGACACAGTTGTCTATCACTCAGGTAGTAGTAATTGGAGTAAGTCCAAGGGAGGAGCGCACAGAGGATTCGGAGGAAGAGCAGCAGGACGATGAGGTGACTGACCCCACCTGGTTTGCTACGCCTACTGAGGACAGGTCTTCAGAGGGGGAGGCAAGTGCAGCAGCAGGGCAGGTTGGAAGAGGCAGCGTGGTGGCCAGGGCTAGAGGCAGGGCCAGACCGAATAATCCACCAACTGTTTCCCAAAGTGCCCCCTCGCGCCATGCCACCCTGCAGAGGTCGAGGTGCTCAAAGGTCTGGCAGTTTTTCACTGAGAGTGCAGACGACCGACGAACAGTGGTGTGCAACCTTTGTCGCGCCAAGATCAGCCGGTGAGCCACCACCACCAGCCTCACCACCACCAGCATGCGCAGACATATGATGGCCAAGCACCCCACAAGGTGGGACGAAGGCCGTTCACCGCCTCCGGTTTGCACCGCTGCCTCTCCCCCTGTGCCCCAAACTGCCACTGAGATCCAACCCCCCTCTCAGGACACAGGCACTACCGTCTCCTGGCCTGCACCCACACCCTCACCTCCGCTGTGCTCGGCCCCATCCACCAATGTCTCTCAGCGCACCGTCCAGCCGTCGCTAGCACAAGTACGCCGCCACGCACCCGCACGCTCAAGCGTTAAACGTGCACATAGCCAAATTGATCAGCCTGCAGATCCTGCCGTACAGGCTTGTGGAAACAGAGGCTTTCAAAAACATGATGGCGGTGGCGGCCCCGCGCTACTCGGTTCCCAGTCGCCACTACTTTTCCCGATGTGCCCTCCCAGCCCTGCACGACCACGTCTCCCGCAACATTGTACGCGCCCTCACCAACGCGGTTACTGCCAAGGTCCACTTAACAACGGACACGTGGACAAGCACAGGCGGGCAGGGCCACTATATCTCCCTGACGGCACATTGGGTGAATTTAGTGGAGGCTGGGACAGAGTCAGAGCCTGGGACCGCTCACGTCCTACCCACCCCCAGAATTGCGGGCCCCAGCTCGGTGGTGGTATCTGCAGCGGTGTATGCTTCCTCCACTAAACCACCCTCCTCCTCCTCCTACGCAACCTCTGTCTCGCAATCAAGATGTGTCAGCAGCAGCACGTCGCCAGCAGTCGGCGTCGCGCGGCGTGGCAGCACAGCGGTGGGCAAGTGTCAGCAGGCCGTGCTGAAACTACTCAGCTTAGGAGAGAAGAGGCACATGGCCCACGAACTGCTGCAGGGTCTGACAGAGCAGACCGACCGCTGGCTTGCGCCGCTGAGCCTCCAACCGGGCATGGTCGTGTGTGACAACGGCCGTAACCTGGTGGCGGCTCTGCAGCTCGGCAGCCTCACGCACGTGCCATGCCTGGCCCACGTCTTTAATTTGGTGGTTCAGCGCTTTCTGAAAAGCTACCCACGCTTGTCAGACCTGCTTGGAAAGGTGCGCCGGCTCTGCGCACATTTCCGCAAGTCCTACACGGACGCTGCCACCCTGCGCACCCTGCAACATCGGTTTCATCTGCCAGTGCACCGACTGCTCCACATGTAGGCCAGGCTCTATGAGCAGCGTAGAGCTATAGTGGAATACCAACTCCAACATGGGCGGCGCAGTGGGAGTCAGCCTCCTCAATGCTTTACAGAAGAGTGGGCCTGGTTGGCAGACATCTGCCAGGTCCTTGGAAAGTTTGAGGAGTCTACCCAGATGGTGAGCGGCGATGCTGCAATCATTAGCGTCACCATTCCTCTGCTATGCCTCTTGAGAAGTTCCCTGCAAAGCATAAAGGCAGACGCTTTGCGCTCGGAAACAGAGGCGGGGGAAGACAGCATGTCGCTGGATAGTCAGAGCACCCTCATGTCTATATCTCAGCGCGTTGAGGAGGAGGAGGAGCATGAGGAGGATGAGGAGGAGGGGGAAGAGACAGCTTGGCCCACTGCTGAGGGTACCCATGCTGCTTGCCTGTCATCCTTTCAGCGTGTATGGCCTGAGGAGGAGGAAGAGGAGGAGGAGGATCCTGAAAGTGATCTTCCTAGTGAGGACAGCCATGTGTTGCATACAGGTACCCCCTGGCACACATGGCTGACTTCATGTTAGGATGCCTTTCTCGTGACCCTCGCGTTACACGCATTCTGGCCACTACAGATTACTGGGTGTACACACTGCTCGACCCATGGTATAAGAAGAACCTTTCCACTCTCATACCCGAAGAGGAAAGGGGTTCGAGAGTGATGCTATACCACAGGACCCTGGCGGACAAACTGATGGTAAAATTCCCATCCGACAGCGCTAGTGGCCGAAGGCGCAGTTCCGAGGGCCAGGTAGCAGGGGAGGCGCAGAGATCAGGCAGCATGTACAGCACAGGCAGGGGAACACTCTCTAAGGCCTTTGACAGCTTTCTGGCTCCCCAGTAAGACTGTGTTACCGCTCCCCAGTCAAGGCTGAGTCGGCGGGAGCAGTGTAAAAGGATGGTGAGGGAGTACGTAGCGGATCGCACGACCGTCCTCCATGATGCCTCTGCCCCTACAACTACTGGGTGTCGAAGCTGGACACGTGGCCTGAACTCGCGCTGTATGCCCTGGAGGTGCTTGCTTGTCCTGCGGCTAGCGTCTTGTCAGAGAGGGTGTTTAGTGCGGCTGGGGGAATAATCACGGATAAGCGTACCCGCCTGTCAACCGACAGTGCCGACAGGCTTACACTCATCAAGATGAACAAAGCCTGCATTTCCCTAGACTTCTCTTCTCCACCAGTGGACAGCAGCGATAGCTAAACAATACGTAGGCTGCACCCGCGGATGGAAGCATTGTTCTCTCTCACCATCAAAAACGTGGACCTTTTAGCTTCATCCATCTGTGTATAATATTCATCCTCCTCCTCCTGCTCCTCCTCCTGGAACCTGACGTAATCACGCCGAACGGGCAATTTTTCTTAGGCCCACAAGGCTCAGTCATATAATTTTTGTAAACAATTTTTATACGTTTCAATGCTCTTTAAAGCGTTGAAACTTTCACCTGAACCAATTTGTATTTTAACTGGGCTGCCTCCAGGCCTAGTTACAAATTAAGCCACATTAACCAAAGCGATTAATGGGTTTCACCTGCCCTCTTGGTTGGGCATGGGCAATTTTTCTGACATACATTAGTACTGTTGGTACACCAATTTTTTGGGGCCTTCGCCTACAGGGTAATCCAATTAATTTTTGCACACCTGCATTAAAGCTGACGTTACATCAGCTGTGTTGGGCACTGCAATGGGATATATTTATGTACCGCCGATGGGTTCCAGGGAGCCACCCATGCTGTGGGTCCACAGGGAGTTGTAACTGCATGTGTCTACTTCTAAAGAACCCCAGTCTGACTGGGGCATGCAGTGTGGGCCGAAGCCCACCTGCATTAAACATGACATTACCTCAGCTGTGATGGGCAATGCAATGGGATATATTTATGTACCGCCGGTGGCTTCCTGGCACCCACCCATGCTGTCGGTCCACACGGAGTTGTAACTGCATGTGTCTACTTCTAAAGAACCCCAGTCTGACTGGGGCATGCAGTGTGGGCCGAAGCCCACCTGCATTTAATCGGACGTTACCTCAGCTGTGATGGGCACTGCAATGGGATACATTTATGTACAGCCGGTGGGTTCCAGGGAGCCGCCCATGCTGTGGGTGCACACGGAATTCCCATTGCGGAGTTGTACCTGCCTGTGACTATTTATAAAAAAACGGGGTCTGACTGGGGCATGCAGACACCTTGACAGAATGAATAGTGTGTGGCACATAGGTTCCCCATTGCTATGCCCATGTGTGCAGCTCCTGATGGAGGTGGCACAGGATTGGATTTCTCATTGCTTCTGTACAGCATTGTGGGCTATCGCCCCGCCCCTTTTAAAGAGGGTTGCTGCCTAGCCATGCCAACCCTCTGCAGTGTGTGCCTGCGGTTCCTCCTCATGGCAGACGCACTTATAAATAGACATGAGGGTGGTGTGGCATGAGTGCAGCTGAAGGCTGCGCAGGGACACTTTGGTGTGCGCTGTGGACACTGCGTCGTGCGGGGGGGGGGGGGGTTGGGCAGCATGTAACCCAGGAGAAGTGGCAGCGGAGTGTCATGCAGGCAGTGATTGTGCTTTGTTGGAGGTAGTGTGGTGCTTAGCTAAGGTATGCATTGCTAATGAGGGCTTTTCAGAAGTAAAAGTTGTTGGGAGGGGGGCGGGCCACTCTTGCCGCTATTGTGGCTTAATAGTGGGACCTGGGAACTTGGGATGCAGCCCAACATGTAGCCCCTTGCCTGCCCTATCCGTTGCTGTGTCGTTCCCATCACTTTCTTGAATTGCCCAGATTTTCACAAATGAAAACCTTAGCGAGCATCGGCGATATACAAAAATGCTCGGGTCGCCCATTGACTTCAATGGGGTTCGTTACTCGAAACGAACCCTCGAGCATCGCGATAATTTCGTCCCGAGTAACGAGCACCCGAGCATTTTGGTGCTCGCTCATCTCTATCTACCATATTTTAACCCCCAAAAATCTGCTCTGCAGTCAGGGGTTGTCTTATACGCCGGGTATACATTTCCCCCCCCAAAAAAAAATCAATACTCACCTCCTGCGGCACTGCTGCAGGCTCTCTCTCCCTCATACACGCTGGCAGAGCATTGCTTTCTGCAGGTGGGGCTTGAATGTCCTGCCTCCAGAAAGCTAATGCTCTGATTGGCTAACTTAGTCTGGCGTTAGCCAATCACAGCCAATCATAACGTCATTGAATGGCTGTGATTGGCTAACGCCAGATTAAGTTAGCTAATCAGAGGCGGGGCATTCAAGCCCTGCTTGCAGAAAGCAATGCTCTGCCAGCGTGCACGAGGAAGCAACAACCTCCAGCAGCCCTGCCGGAGGTGAGTATTGCTTTTTTTTTTTTAACACTGTATTCCCTGCATATAAGACGAAAAGTCGGGGGTTCATCTTATACGCCTCTTCATCTTATATGCCGGAAAATACGGTATATAGAAAAAGTGTTTTACAGACTTAGTTCACATGTTTGTCCATCAATCAATACAAAAAGCATTTTGGAAAATTGTATAGCTTTCCTTTACACAAAAAGATAACATTTATTTGCTGAAACTAAAATGCTATTTTAAATAATTTCTACTTGAAAAAATAAATAAATAAAACCTCATGTTAAATACATGTATGATTTTACTACATTTTTGCCCCATTTTTGTGAATTGTTCTTTTTGTAGTAAATCTATATGCAGTGATTTTCAGGGCTTGAAATATAACCGCTTCCATGAAAATCAGCCATGGTTTGTGTTTAAAAAAAAAATAAAAAAAATAAAAAAATAAAAAAATATATATACAGTTAAGGCCAGAAATATTTGGACAGTAACACAAGTTTCGCGAGTTGGGCTCTGCATGCCACCGCATTGGATTTGAAATGAAGCCTCTACAACAGAATTCAAGTGCAGATTGTAACGTTTAATTTAAAGGGTTGAGCAAAAATATTTGATAGAAAATGTAGGAATTGTACACATTTCTTTACAAACATTCCACATTTAAGGAGCTCAAAAGTAATTGGACAAATAAACATAACCCAAACAAAATATGTTTTGGTTCAATATTTTGTTGCGAATCCTTTGGAGGCAATCACTGCCTTAAGTCTGGAACCCATGGACATCACCAAACGCTGGGTTTCCTCCTTCTTAATGCTTTGCCAGGCCTTTACAGCCGCAGCCTTCAGGTCTTGCTTGTTTGTGGGTCTTTCTGTCTGAAGTCTGGATTTGAGCAAGTGAAATGCATGCTCAATTGGGTTAAGATCTGGTGATTGACTTGGCCATTGCAGAATGTTCCACTTTTTTGCGCTCATGAACTCCTGGGTAGCTTTGGCTGTATGCTTGGGGTCATTGTCCATCTGTACTGTGAAGCGCCGTCCGATCAACTTTGCAGCATTTGGCTGAATCTGGGCTGAAAGTATATCCCGGTACACTTCAGAATTCATCCGGCTACTCTTGTCTGCTGTTATGTCATCAATAAACACAAGTGACCCAGTGCCATTGAAAGCCATGCATGCCCATGCCATCACGTTGCCTCCACCATGTTTTACAGAGGATGTGGTGTGCCTTGGATCATGTGCCGTTCCCTTTCTTCTCCAAACTTTTTTCTTCCCATCATTCTGGTACAGGTTGATCTTTGTCTCATCTGTCCATAGAATACTTTTCCAGAACTGGGCTGGCTTCTTGAGGTGTTGTTCGGCAAATTTAACTCTGGCCTGTCTATTTTTGGAATTGATGAATGGTTTGCATCTAGATGTGAACCCTTTGTATTTACTTTCATGGAGTCTTCTCTTTACTGTTGACTTAGAGACAGATACACCTACTTCCCTGAGAGTGTTCTGGACTTCAGTTGATGTTGTGAACGGGTTCTTCTTCACCAAAGAAAGTATGCGGCGATCATCCACCACCGTTGTCTTCCGTGGACGCCCAGGCCTTTTTGAGTTCCCAAGCTCACCAGTGAATTCCTTTTTTCTCAGAATGTACCCAACTGTTGATTTTGCTACTCCAAGCATGTCTGCTATCTCTCTGATGGATTTTTTCTTTTTTTTCAGCCTCAGGATGTTCTGCTTCACCTCAATTGAGAGTTCCTTTGACCGCATGTTGTCTGGTCACAGCAACAGCTTCCAAATGCAAACCCACACACCTGGAATCAACCGCAGACCTTTTAACTACTTAATTGATTACAGGTTAACGAGGGAGACGCCTTCTGGGTTAATTTCAGCCCTTAGATTCCATTGTCCAATTACTTTTGGTCCCTTGAAAAAGAGGAGGCTATGCATTACAGAGCTATGATTCCTAAACCCTTTCTCCGATTTGGATGTGGAAACTCTCATATTGCAGCTGGGAGTGTGCACTTTCAGCCCATATTATATATAAAATTGTATTTCTGAACATGTTTTTGTAAACAGCTAAAATAACAAAACTTGTGTCACTGTCCAAATATTTCTGGCCCTAACTGTATATGTGTGTGTGTGTGTGTGTGTGTGTGTGTGTATATATATGTACTAACCGCTCCGCCGCTGCTGTCTAAATATTTCCGTGGGGAGTAAAGAATCCCCTGCCACAGCTGTCATAGCTGTGACAGCTGTAGCAGAGGATTTCTTTATATCCGCGGGAAGTCTCCTTGTCACTGAACACTGTTGACTGTGTCCTATCTTTTACAGGTGCACGCGTTTGCACGCCTGTAAAATACGGACATGTGAACACACCATAGGGAACCAATCGTTCTAATAGACGCATGGTTTTGTGCACACAATTCTGCGCACATAAAAACGCTCGTGTGAATCCACCCTCAGGGCTTAGTCACACGGGCACATCGGCGCCCGTGTGACGAAGCCTTTACTGCAGGAAGAAGACGGCTGTAATTCAGGACGGACGACCCCCCGCAGCGCTGAAGAAATAACACATGACCAGCAATGAAGCTGGTCACATGTTCTTTCTTCCGGCGCTGAAAAGAGATGTCCGTCCTGAAGAACGGTCGTCCCCTACCTGCAGTAATATGGGTGCCGATGCGCCGTGTGACTAAGCCCTTAGACTGTATGAGTTTTTAAATCTGGTAACTGAAAAATATGTGCAACACAGCAGGAGATTATGTTAAATTGTAAGAAGTCCATCCAGATACTATGAGTAAGGTGTCCTGCTAAAATAAGTATTAAGTAAACTACTTTTGACGCTACTTGACATTACTCGCAATTGCTATCATGGGGTTAAATGGATACTTTCCTTTCACTATGGCCTTCTGTGTGACATTTAAAATCCTGTCAAATGCTTTCCAGCAATAGACTGAAAATTTTCATTTAGTTAGTATAGTTTATGCTGACACAGTGACAGTTTCAGCTTATTGCTAAGGAGCAACTGCATTAATTGCGAATGTCAAACTACAAAAGTTTTCAGTAAATCAAACTTTACAAGACTATTAGAAATTATCCCTTAATCATTAGTTCATATTATGTTTTAGATTAAATTTCCATTTGATGATATACTGTATATTCAATTCAATGTCACCAATAAGTATTTTAAGGTCTCTGTAACATATAAGAAAAAAACACTGGGCTGATATAATTTGCCCACATATTCCAATGTTAGATATCTACAGTAAGACATTTTTACAACTTCTAAATGTTAATATTAAAAATAGTTAACCAACATGGACAATATCCAAAATAATATTAGAGAGACTATGTATTAGACCATACAGTTAAAGAACAAGAATGTCAATCGAATGAACACATTCATAAATAGAATAATGGCTGATATCAGGCTAGGCCCCTGGGGTAATAATGGGTGAAACTATCTCAAAAGAATCCTCTTGTTTGCCTTTTTGTCCATAGTCTTCGAACACCATAGACAGAGTCCCTTTGAGCATTTGGGGAATATTGTGCTTTCTTCTCAATGATGTCAATAGAAGGCACACTTGTGATTGGAATGAATAGCTATCACTATACCCCAGGGTAGCAAAGACTTTGATACCCTATGGGTCATCAAGAGAACAATATTTATTATTTTAGTACTGAACATCTGGCTAAAATCTCTGCAATATTTCTTGGATATTGAATCTTATAGCTGAGCAAACTATTCTGATCTATGGGATCTATGTAAGAAAGGATTATTTTGACTATTTTGAGTTCTAGAAAATGCCTTTAAAGTCCTCCTCATATAAAACAAATCCTCTACACTAGGTCCTCACTTGGTCTAATTTCAATATTCTAGGCTAGCTTTTCTACCTGTGAACAATATCTCAGTATATTTGTTATCTTAGCCAAAACCTAGGGCAACATAGTAGTAAAATAACAAACAGAGGACCTAGCAGAGCCTCTAGCCTTGATGGTAGGCTGGAGACTAATTAGTCTATATGAGGAGGACTTTGAAGGCATTTTCTAGGACTCCTCAAAATAGTCAGGTTCATCTCAATCTTTTCGCTAAGATAAATAGATCTCTGTGAAACTTCTATCTATTAAATATAAAAGAAAGGACAAGAGAATTGTGGTTAAACCAGGTTTGAAATATCGCACACATGAACTATCAGGTGTGCTCCCCTTAGGTTCAGTAGGGTTTAGGTTCCTGATGAGTTTTTAATATGACAGAAATGTGTTGAACCAAAGATAGAACAAAGCAGATGGCAAGAGCCAGAGAGATAACTATTCTGTTTCTAGGCTTGAAAAAGACCACAGAGCTGGTCGAAGCATTGTGTCCGTGTTTTGGAGCAAATAAAGGAGCGTCAAGCCTGATGCATTTTGTATAAGCACTCATCTATGCTGCTCATCATTTCCAGTGGTTTAGATAAAGTTTTGGAGGACTGTGGAGTCAAGTCCTGTGGGTAAGCTGTGCATGCTAACCTCCCACTGATGTGGTATATTAGGAAGTGCTGCTGAAAGCTTGTTTGTATTAAGGATAACTAATCTGTGTCAAAGTAGGATAGAGTTGGTATTGTATTTTAGGATTGACATAGAAGGTGTAAAAGAGAAACATTGCTTCTGGACTTGGTCAAAATCTGAGTCTACTACCTACTTATTGGGAATGTGCAAACTCAGAAAAGAGTATCAGGATCGAATAATTAGGATTTGGAATGCTGAACACGTGACTAAGTCTAGAATCACTTATTTTTTATCTCTATTGGGAAACTCTAGTGTACAGGATAAAAACATATAAATGGGGTACGGAAGAGCTATCTGGCCAAGTGCGTGATCTTCCAAAGTACTTCATATACCATCAGGCAAAGATCAGAGATAAGCTCACCCACGGGCTACATTTATTGAAGACCTTTACATGTGGTTTGAACCAAGGGAGTGAATAAACCCTAGTCCTGTTATACCATCACAAGGATAGGGATTTATTAGGGTGAACCATCACACTTTACTAGGCGTGTTGATCTAATTCTGTGGCATATTCATTATTGGTGATCAAGTACCACAAAATAGAGTAAGGGGTGGTCGGAAGTATCTATATACTCTTATAAGTAAGTTTTTCAATGTTTGTTTTGGAGCCTATAATTTTATTTAAGAATTAAATAAAAGTGAAATTTTAGGAGTTTAAGAGAAACAGAAAGGCAGGAGTCCAATGTGAAAAAGAGCACAGAAATTGAATCACTAAGCAGTGGAAAATCATTGCCTGGTCAGATGATTCCAGATTTCTGTTGCACCATGCTGATGGGTGGGTCGGAATTCAGCACAAGCAGCATGAGCTGATGATCCCTTTCTATCCGTTGTTCAACAGTTCAGACTGTTGAAGGTGAAGTAAAGGTGTAGGGAATGATGGGAATATTTTCTTGGTAGACTCTGGGTCCTTTGAAACCTTTGAATAGATGCTATGATGAATTGCTGTGGTTGTGATGACCAAAAAAGGTGGAAAAGCTTGTACCAGATTTTTAGTCCAACAGGTGAGACAGATGACAGAGTCTGCATCATAGTCCGATTTAATGTTAAAAAAAATTAAGACAAACATCAAAATAACAGTTGCAACTATAAAAGCATGTGAGTGTATTTGTAGCACATAATGAACATAATAGAATACAATACTGCAGCACATCATGGAATAACTGAGCTGAGGTTAGTGCATGAAATAACAGACAGCAGAATAACTGAATGCCGGATTAATCACAATAATCAGGATGTCAGAATAATCAAAAATACAGGAAATAGAAAGCAGTGGGTTTAACTACTTTAGCAATTACTGTGATTGGCCACAGTGCAGGGGAAATCTTTAACTAATCACTAGCTGATGGAAACATTGCTGGGAAAAGCTAGGACAAACATGATTCTGATTAGCATAACGGTCAAGACTGCGAAGCATAACAGGGGGAGTTTAGAGTTCAAGTCCAGACCAACACACTTTTTAAAATTGCTATTAGATGGGTTATCTTTAGAAAAGTGGCATTTTGGCATATTTTTTCTTATATAAATCAATAATTACAACAAAAACTTAAAGATTCTATAAATACAAAACTATCTGGAGTAGGCATATTTACAGAGTGCTTTTGGAGTGATCTTAACAGGGCCCCGAAGAAAAGTAGCAGTAGTTCTAAATTTTCTCCATTTGTAGACATGTAATTTGTCAAACCATGGATTGATGTAAACCAAAGTCTTTAGCAATGCTTTTTTGGTCTTTTCCAGCTGCATGCTTCTCTGCAACACAACATGTATTCTGTAGCATTTTAAAAGTTTTTTTTCATCAACGCATGGTTCATACTAACTGACCTTGCTTGAGAACAACAGATTTGTCAGTAACCAGGTTTGTGTGCCTTTAATGGGCAAAGCACTCGTGAAACTCTCACTTCCAATAACATTTCCACAGCACCTTTTGTTAATTAGCTCTTGGGGAAGTCATTATTACAGAGCTTCACTTACTTTTGTTTCCCTGCACTGTGGATGTTTACTCAATGTGCTCAATAAAATATGGGATCAGTATAACTGTTTGTTTGTTAACATCTTAGATTGTTATCTAAGGCATGCTTATAAACAAACACAATCAGACCATGTTTTATTAGAAATCATTTCAGAAATTCACGTAATTCCAAAAGGTTCACTTACTTTTTATTGCAGCTATATCTTTTTAGTTTAGATGACAAATTCACTATTCACTGCTGACACTTAATCTTGTAATATAAAAGCATTTGCAGGAGACGTTTGCAAGAGTTTGATTTGGGATACATTTTGGTTAGAAAACACTGTAATTTGATTTTGTATATGGCATCTACAGCATCTCTTTTGTGTATACTTTGCATTCCAAAATTAAGGCATCAGCTTAGACGACAGCTGCTATGTACTTAAATGTTTTTTTGCAAATTTAACAACTTTAGAGAGTTAGTTAATAACACAGATGTAAAATATCATTAAAACAGATATAAAGCTTCTAATTAGGCTAATTGCATGGGAGTATGTTATTTAATGGAAGACACAATTTTAATACTAAAAATATGTTTCTCCTGTTGATATGATTGAATAAAACAAATTGAAGATATAATAACATTGTATGAATATTAAAATACCTTTCTGACAATAGTTGTATGATGCTGACATAAGCTCTCATTCTAAGCCAAGAGTAAATAAATGTAAAGATTTGGCTTCATTATGGGTCAAGTAAAATAAAGCTTGAAAAAGGGGGATCATTATGCTATAACCACCGAAACATGTTGCAGAGTGTCTCGTTTTATTACCATTGTTTTATTGACTCAGCAGCATTTTATCATTGGTTTTATTTCATTTAATTTTATTTCTTTATTCTATAATTTTATTATTTACATGTTGTTTAAGAAATCTGTTTCTATTGGCTTAAATTCGAATAAAAAACCCAAATATTAATCCTTTCATCCAATTGTGCGTTCTTCTACTTTTGGACCATCTATTCATATTACTACATTTCTGGATACAGGGAGATGATGAAAGTCCTCCTGGGCCTACATACCTCACTGGTAAAGTAAGTGACCTACTTTCCAAATCTTTTCTACCTACTGATTGGTATGCCACATGAAGGATCGTCCTTGAGTGCTGCCTGCTCCTTTTTGTTTTTCTATTTCACACCACTTGCTACACTGGACCACTACTTTGGATTAGATGGCTGCGACTGATGCTCTCCATGGTGGATGTCCGCATTGGACAATGATTCTCTCTTACCCACTGAGGCATATACACAAAGGTCTTACAGGCTGTCAAGTGTTGTAGTGCACCCCACAAATGCAGGGGTGACGTCACCGAACCTGGTGAGTCTGTTCCTGAACATTTGATTTGTTGCTATCTGTGGGCGCTGTCCTTTTTACTGTACACCTCACTCATGTCTTTTATTTTAGGGGATCTGGTTGTGTTCAACATCAGCCAATCACATTTAAACTCATGTTAAATAGTAGTCAGTACACAGCTACCATTATTTATAGGGATTCTTATTTACCCATATAAAGTTCAGTTGTTCTAGTATGATTTTCCAGACATATTCATAGTTACATTTTGAGTAAAAGCCATAGTCCGTAAAGAGCTTGCAGCACATCAAGGGGATCTGATTGTTGAAAGGTATCAGTCAGAAGAAGGGTACCAAATCCAAAACATTTCCAAGGCATAATATATACCATGGAACAAATCATCAAGAAGTGAATTCAAACAAATAATTTGTTTGTTTTTCATTGGAAATGTACAGATAGTGGGTCACATTCAAGGATGTGAAAGGATCTGAAAGGATTCATCTTTGTCGGATTTTTAACCAAGACACAAAAAAAATTTTTTTAACAGGAGTGTGTAGACTATTTATATCCCCTTTATCACCCTGAATCTGCAGTTTTTAGAAGTATTCCATATGTAGCCTCAGTGTGCTTTTGGGGCATTTTTCAGGCACCTTTACAGGTTTGCAGAGGCTTTGAAGTGTCAAGACATAAGAAACACACCTAAAAAAAAAATCGCATTTTGAAAACTTGAAAAGATTTTGACCCCACAGGTGTGGTAGTACTGGGCTTTGAAAAGTGAATAATTACAATTTTTCCAAAATCACATAGGTGTTGAAGGGTGATAGGAGAAAAGCACCCTATAATTTGTTACTCAATTTCTCCTGATTATGGAAATGGCCTATATGTGGATGTAAACTGCTGTTTGGGCTCATGGCAGAGCTAAGAAGGAAAAAAACGTAACTTAGCTTTTACACAGATTCACCTGGAATAATTTTTGGACACTGTAGAGCCTCTAAAGTACACAGAACAGTGGAACACTGCAAAAGTGACTGTTGTTTGGAAACTAGACATCAAGAGGTGTAGTGAGTATTTTCATCCGGCAGGTGTCTGGTGGGAGTTGTTAACATAGTGCAATGTAAATGAAAAATTTAATTTTTTTGAAAGACACATAGGTTTAGCGGCAATGTTTATATACAGTGAATTCAATGAATGGCTGAGCACTGCCTCTGATTGGCTGAGTTCTCAGCCAATCAGCACAGACCTTTCAGGAGGCAGGGATTTTTTTCTAAATCCCTGCCTGCTGAAAGAGCTTCACAGCAGTGACGGGCAGCCAGCCGGAGGACGCGCCTGAGCGGCGGATGGGTGAGTATATATATATTTTTTTTTGTTTTCACCAGCTAGGGATGATATTCAGGGAAGGGCTTATATTTCATATAATTGTATTCAGTCCTGAATCTGCAGCTAGGGACCAATATGTGTAGAGCACCACTCCTTCAGTGTATATATTTCTGCTATTTAGGTTGACATTTCAAGTAGTGAACTAAATTATATTCTTGCTGCATGCAGCCCTCTTACATGTATAGCAAATGTGAAGGTAGATTTGTATGGTCTTGGTTTATATAACTTTAGATTGCTCAGTGGTCCTGCATTTTTAACTAAGCCCTGTGTGTGTGTGCTTTATCCTAATTCTCTAATAAAGTTTTTGTTTTATCAGTTAAGGATTTAATTTATGGTCCCTTCGTTATATATTATTGCCCTGTATTCCTACCAAGTCCTTTATTATTTATGATACTTTTTGAATATTGGCATGGTATTTGCTATACACCAATCCTTTGGACCGGACCTTGTCATAAAACACCATTGCATGACCAGAAAATTGGTGTTTGGTGCGCAGTGTCAGAAACACAAATTGTGGGCCAATTTTCTTTGAATCAACTGTGAATATTGTAGTTTATCTTGACATGTTTGAATAGTTTCACAACCAGAAGAAAGTATGCTTTCCAGAATGTATTGCTTTTACCAACAAGATGGGGCAATATGCAACAACTCCTGCAACTCACTGACATGAGTTCATGAACTGTTTACAAAGAGCAAACTGTGAGAAAGGGGTTCGGGCCACCACTTTTCCTGCACATGTCTACATGCGAATTTTATCTCTGAGGAAATTTAAAGCAAGAAGTGTACACCAATAATCCACATACCCTGGATGAACGCAAGGAAAACAATACAAACACTATCCATCACTGTTGTAGAGCTACAGGGAGAATCATGCAACATAGCAACATATGTTAGGCTGAAAAAGACATACGCCCAACTAGTCCAGCCTATTACTCTCCCCCCAATGTTGATCTAGAGGAAGTAAAACAACCACAATGAGGTAAAAGCCAATTTCCCAAATTTATGGAAAAAATTCCTTCCAACTCCAAGTCCTGAAATCCGAATAATCTCTGGATCAACAACCCTTCAGAAGTAATTAATTGTATATAACATGCAATAGTGTAACTCTCAAGAAAAGTGTCCAGGCCCCTCTTATATCTTTTCTCAAATTCACAATCAACACATCCCCAGGCAGAGAATTCCACAGTCTCATTGCTCTTACAGTAAAAAAAAAACCATCTATGAGGGTGTCGAAACCTTCTTTCCTCTAGACATAGAGGATGCTCCCTTGTTACAGTCATAGTCCAGGGTATAAACAGATCATGGGAGATATCTCTGTATTGTCCCCTGTTATATAATAATAATAAACTTTATTTGTATAGCGCCAACTTATTCTGCAGCGCCTATATGTGTGTATATATATATATATATATATATACACTACCGTTCAAAAGTTTGGGGTCACATTGAAATGTCCTTATTTTTGAAGGAAAAGCACTGTACTTTTCAATGAAGATAACTTTAAACTAGTCCTAACTTTAAACAAATGCACTCTATACATTGCTAATGTGGTAAATTACTATTCTAGCTGCAAATGCCTGGTTTTTTGTGCAAAATCTACAAAGGTGAATAGAGGCCCATTTCCAGCAACTATCACTCCAGTGTTCTAATGGTACAATGTGTTTGCTCATTGGCTCAGAAGGCTAATTGATGATTAGAAAACCCTTGTGCAATCATGTTCACACATCTGAAAACAGTCTAGCTCATTACAGAAGCTACAAAACTGACCTTCCTGTGAGCAGATTGAGTTTCTGGAGCATCACATTTGTGGGGTCAATTAAACGCTCAAAATGGCCAGAAAAAGAGAACTTTCATCTGAAACTCGACAGTCTATTCTTGTTCTTAGAAATGAAGGCTATTCCATGCGAGAAATTGCTAAGAAATTGAAGATTTCCTACAACGGTGTGTACTACTCCCTTCAGAGGACAGCACAAACAGGCTCTAACCAGAGTAGAAAAAGAAGTGGGAGGCCACATTGCACAACTAAGCAAGAAGATAAGCACATTAGAGTCTCTAGTTTGAGAAACAGACGCCTCACAGGTACCCAACTGGCATCTTCATTAAATAGTACCCGCAAAACACCAGTGTCAACATCTACAGTGAAGAGGCGGCTGCGGGATTTTGGGCTTCAGGGCAGAGTGGCAAAGAAAAAGCCATATCTGAGACTGGCCAATAAAAGAAAAAGATTAAGATGGGCAAAAGAACACAGACATTGGACAGAGGAAGGCTGGAAAAAAGTGTTGTGGACGGATGAATCCAAGTTTGAGGTGTTTGGATCACAAAGAAGAACGTTTGTGAGACGCAGAACAAATGAAAAGATGCTGGAAGAATGCCTGACGCCATCTGTTAAGCATGGTGGAGGTAATGTGATGGTCTGGGGTTGCTTTGGTGCTGGTAAGGTGGGAGATTTGTACAGGGTAAAAGGGATTCTGAATAAGGAAGGCTATCACTCCATTTTGCAACGCCATGCCATACCCAGTGGACAGCGCTTGATTGGAACCAATTTCATCCTACAACAGGACAATGACCCTAAACACACCTCCAAATTGTGCAAGAACTATTTACAGCAGAAGCAGGCAGCTGGTATTCTATCGGTAATGGAGTGGCCAGCGCAGTCACCAGATCTGAACCCCATTGAGCTGTTGTGGGAGCAGCTTGACCGTATGGTACGCCAGAAGTGCCCATCCAACCAATCCAACTTGTGGGAGATGCTTCTAGAAGCGTGGGGTGCAATTTCACAAGCTTACCTCAACAAATTAACAGCTAGAATGTCAAAGGTGTGCAATGCTGTAATTGCTGCAAAAGGAGGATTCTTTGACGAAAGCAAAGTTTGATGTAAAAACAATGTTATTTAAAATACAAATCATTATTTCTAACCTTGTCAATGTCTTGACTCTATTTTCTATTCATTTCACAACGCATGGTGGTGAATAAGTGTGACTTTTCATGGAAAACACAAAATTGTTTGGGTGACCCCAAACTTTTGAACGGTAGTGTATATGTATATATTTATACTGACTGTATATACCTGAGTATAAGCCAACCTGAATATCAGCCAAGGCACCTAAGTTTACCACAAAAAACTGGGAAAACTTAGTTACTCGAGTATACGCCTAGGGTGGGCTTATACAAGAGGACAAGGGGACCCCCCGTGGGGAGTAAAGAATCCCCTGGCACAGCTGTGACAGCTGTGGCAGAGGATCGCAAAGCTATCCCATTGATTTCAATTGGGATGCCGCTGCCAGCGGCCCCATTGAAAGCACTAGGATATCAGCACCCCCGCAGTGATTTTCGGGGAAGGGCTCTAAATATAAGCCCTTCCCTAAAAAATCATCCTTAGCTGTAGTATATTGTATGACAGAGCAGCAGTATCAGGGGAGTTAGTTATGCATATACTCACAATAGGATCATAAGATCAAAAGTGCTTTAATTTAAAAAAATGCGTTCCACAGGACTGCAACGTTTCGACCATTCTCCGGTCTTTGTTAAGCATATACATAGCAGGCTAATCACCAACAATTATATAGCACACCACCATGAATCACAGAAAAGACATTAACATAAAATCATTCAGCACCTGAGCACCCACCTATCCAGGGAGGTCATGTGTCTGGTGACAGCTGGGGTCGATTATTGCTCACATAACACATCCAGGGTAGCATACCGCAATCTCTGTGCTCCCCAGTAAACATACGGGACATCTGCGCATGTGTAAGAGATAACATACGGCCACTATGAACACAGTTCACATAAAGCACCCAAGATAGCATACCGCAGTCTCTATGCACCCCGGTGTGCATACAGGACATCCACGCTTGTGTGAGAGGTGCCCCCTCCATACACTAGAGCGACCAATGTGTCCAGTCTGACTGGCGGCTATTTTTGTGGAGCCCATTGCTCGCTCTAGCTAACATTTATGAGCTATAAGATTACTATAATTTAACGATATGAAACACAAATAAATACAAATAAAAATAAGCAGAGATGCACTCAACATTGCACGCAAAAGTCATAGAAAGCAGCCATATACTTACTGATGAACTGATGCAAGAGGTCAGGTATATATGCCATGTAATCCCCAATATGCAGTCAGCCAGAATACTAAATGAAGGAGCAGCTTACACATGTGCAGAACACTGATGAGTCAGCTACTCACAAGACCTCCTTATACTGATGGGGGTGGCTGCTTAGTGTTAATTCCTGCACAGAAAAGTAGATACAGGGTGTCACGCCACCATGCAGGCTTGCGACCTATTAATGATGCCATATCTAAATCCAGTGGGTTGCCCTGCACCCCACAGGTGAACCACACTGGCATTGGCAGCCTGGGCTCCCCCAGTGTTCAAAACCACACTGCATGTTATTGATAAATACTGATAAGTACAAGGTATTAGCTGATATTTTGGCCAAAATATATGAGCCCACAACCCACTTCAATGGTCCTCACATACTGTGGGTCCCTGCACTAACATTAGTTAAATCACAGAAGCTGTAAGATTACTATAACTTAACGATATAAAACACAAATTAGCACAAATAAAAATAAGCAGAGATGCTCTCAAGAATGCACACAGGTATTTGTTATAGAACTCACAAATACTTCACGAATTAACCTCAAGCCATACATAGTCACATTTAAGTCTCAATTTAGATCACAACAGACACTCATATGCTGCCACATTCACTTTTTGTTTGCACGTACTGTAAATCTCTTAGCTGCAGCATTTTTTGCAAATTAATTCTCTGGAAAAGAAAAAAAAAGTACGTATATACTCAAGTGCAAGCCGAGTTTTTCAGCACATTTTTTTGTGTTCTGAGAAAGCCTCCCTCAGCTTATACTCGAGTCAGGGAAGGGTTAAAAAAAACCCCTCCATACTCACCTCCCAGCCGACGTCCGTGTCCCTGGCGTTGGTGTGGAAAGCTGCTTCAATTTCTGTGTTCCCGGCGGCGGTGCGGCAAGCTGCTTCAATTCTCCCCGCTGTCATTCCCCACCGTCCTCTTGGCTTGGCTCTGTCATTCCCCGCCATCAGGCTGTGATTGGCTGTGGATGATCGAACGTCGGCTGTAATTGGCATGCGCTTGAGCCAATCACAGCGCTTACTTACACAGCGCTGACAGCGGGGGATTTTAAAGCCGAGCAGGGAGATGACAGTGGGGAGAATTCTAAAGCAGCTTACGTGCTTTTAAATAATAAAAAGCATCTATGCTTTAAAAGCACACTAAATGTGCCGCATGTTTGCAAAAAAGACTGTATGTGACACCAGCCTAAAGGTATGTTCACAAATGGCAGATTTGTTGACCATTTTCTGCAGCAGAAAAATCAACAGCAAATCTGCTCAAAAATCTGCACTATTTTGTGTGAATTTTGAAATATATTTTGCTGCTAAGCTGCAATGGATTTCACACCTTTAATTGATGGTCTTGATTTTTGCGCAGATTTTTTTTTTCCCTTTAAGGGTGCCCACCCACTGGCGTTTTTTTTCACTGCGAAATTCGCAGGTTTTTTTTTTCTGCAGAGGGTCTATGGGACTTGTAATGTAAAAATCGCGATTTACCGCGATATCGCGATTTTGCGCGATCGCGATTTTAGCTTTGCATGTCCCATAGCCCAAAGACCCCTGCAGAAAAAAAAAAACACTGCGAATTTCGCAGTAAAAAAACGCTAGTGGGTGGGCACCCTTAGGGCGCCCACCCACTGGCGATTTTTTTTCCTTTGTGTTTTGCGTTTTTTCTCAAGAGCAATTAGTTTTGAATGTACTCCTGTCCACTGGCGTTTTTTGTTTCAGTCCGTTGCAATTTTTAACATAGGAACTGTCAGTTGCATATGTGTCCTTATTTTTCTCTTAATGCACCCATGAATGTCAATGTAAATTAACGCAAAAAGCCGCGAAAATGCCGCGAAAACGCGCCGAAAACGCTGCGTTTTTCACGCACGAAAATTGCAAACGCCAGTGGGTGGGCTGGGCGCCCACTGGCGTTTGCGATTTTCGTGCGTGAAAAACGCGGCGTTTTCGGCGCGTTTTTCGCGGCTTTTTCCGTTAATTTACATTGACATTCATGGGTGCATTAAGAGAAAAATAAGGACACATATGCAACTGACAGTTCCTATGTTAAAAATTGCAACGGACTGAAAAAAAAAACGCCAGTGGACAGGAACACATTCAAAACTAATTGCTCTTGAGAAAAAACGCAAAGGAAAAAAAATCGCCAGTGGGTGGGCGCCCTTAGTGTTGTTTTTTTGAGCCACAAGTAGATTCAAAATGTATATAAAATATCAAAGGAGGATTTAAATTTCTCCTTCCTGCTGGATGAGTTTCTGGCTATGACTACAATAACTGCGTGAAAGCTGCCACAAAAACCCATATGTAAAACCACCTAATGGACCTTTCCAATGGACTTAATTCTCCATAATTGTGAACTTCATCAAATAATGTGGATTTTGCTTGGTTTTTAACCATGGAATGTGTTTTGCATAACAGTTGGTGGAGTTTATGGTTTTTTCCACAGAAATTAACTGCAGTTATTTTGGGGGAACTACATATCTTCTGTATGTTAGAAAACTGCAACAACAATTCCACAAAACGTCGTTAATCACACAGCAGTAATCTCTTCCAGTACAGAAAGAAACATGCAGATTTGAAATGATGCGGATTTGAAGCCCCATTGGATAACATAAGGCTGCAGATCGTCCGCGTGGACAAATTTCATTTTGAGTGAAAGGTCCCTTAAGGAGTTTATTGACAATAATTAAAAGCCTATGTCTAGTATATCTATCTATGTTTGTCTCTGTCTATCTATCTGTACACACACAACATAACACTTCAATGAGCATCTCATCTGAAATAAAATTCCAAGTAATCATAACAAGCGGATGCAATCTCTTCTTGAATTGTTTTTAAAATTAGTTAAATCTGAAGAAACTCATTTCAAAAGCGAGAGAAAACATAGATAACTATTGCCTCAGGCTTGCTGTTTCAACTACCAGACACAATGTTTCTGGTTTCTCATGGAGCTCTTTGAAGCTATAGACAATTTACTATTACAGTGTAATTTGTAATATCTTCACAGATAGTGCCACAGAAATCGTAGCATAGCAAGATGAAAATACAAACCCATAAAGGAGATCAAATAGGAATTGTCTGACAGTTGGCTTTTAACCGTATGAAGTATCGAACATGGGGGTCAATTATTCTTATAAATAAAAACAGGCATGAAAAAAATCTATTAAACTTTAGAGCCAAAGCTAATATACCAGATCATTATTGGGAAAAAGACTGAAGAAAAAGCTGAATTAATTTTACTTTTTGCCTGTGATTTCAATTAAAAAGTTGTATTTGAAAAGTAGCTCATTTTAAAAATAGAGCTGTGTCTAATAACACAATGACATAGCTAAGTCAATATAAAATGCACCAATATAAATGTTCAGACGTGAATAAAAGCTACAAAGGCAAAGCCATTTGGGATCTTAGTTCTCCTTATGAAATGGTTCATTAACTATATTCTCATCCAGAAATAAATGTTTCTAATCATCTTGTATGCTATGCACAAGTTTTTAGGCAATCTTGGATTCTTTTGTCAGAGAGATAAAGGTTTAGACATCAGTAAGCTCTGATACGCCTAATCACTCGTAAACTGCTATTGATTTGAAAAGCATACCTCCTCCTGAGAAAAAACGGCAGTAAATAATAGCAATGGGAAAACATTAACTAGGATCTGCATATGATTTGTATTGAATATTTATTTAGTATAACATGAAATAGTCGTCCATTTCAAACAGAAGTTCAAAGAAAAGCTAATGATAGACAAACTATCGAGTAGTTATTTGAGGTTGAGTGAGTTCCTTTGTATATTCATCATGTTCATGTTTAAAGACAGGTTTTATTTCAAGAAAACTGTTACAAAGAATGTAGGAAGTCAAAACTGAAGACATTTTTTAATAGAATAAAACTTTTCTGGTGAATACCATGCGAAAGACCTTTTCTGGTGGATACCATGCAACAATTAGATATAATAGCATGTGCATGAATTTGATAAACTCTGTTCAGATGTACAGTGAAGTCGTAAAAATGTCTACGGAAATTCTACCCCAAGTATACCTGGGTATGCCTTGTTGCAGGGAATAGATTGAAGAAGGTAATGAAGCTCTATAAATGAAATTTTAATCTGAAGGTAGAGCAATCCAAAATACATTATATGGCCAAAATTATAAGGACACCTGACCATCAAACTTATATGAGCTTGTTGGACATCCAATTCCAAAGCAATGTGTTACAGATCGCGGTCACCAGCCTCCCTCTTCTGGAAGTTGTGGTGTGTATACTGCCCCATTCTCCTGCAGAAGTCTTGCTCTGGCATCTGCCCATTTTCTATTAGTAGCCTGAAGGACATACATGTGAACATGCTCACGCTTTTAAAGGGCTAGCTTACATCTTCCAAAGTCTTCGCCTGCAAATCATGAGGTACCCCTGGCTATATCAGATATCCTCTACCTATGAAAGGTTCCAGAGTTTATGATCTTTTGGTCCTGATTAAGTTACTACTCCAGTGCATTCTGATTCTCTGGTTTCTGATTTCACCTATTCCTGACTATGCTGCATTCTCCATTATTGACCTTGGCTGCCTGCCCCAACCTATAGTCTGCTGTAGAATGCCGAACCCATTCTGTGTGTCTTGACCCATGAATTGTTCCTGGCCATAAAGATGTGCTGCCTGCACAATACAGATTGTCTAACTATACCTCTGTTCACACCGTCGGGTATCACACTTTGGTCTATAGTAGCTGCTACATCACTGACTACTTCCACATTCCAACTGGAGGTGTTATAGGTTAACAGCCGAGGTTCCTCAGTTGTCACTTCTGGATTTGGTCCTAATGCAAATCAGTGTGCGGCACAGTGAATCTATATCCACTGATTCTAACACAATGAGTGTTAATACAGTATTTGGTGCTCTTTAGCAGATGTAGCAGACTCCTCTATTCTGGTAAGGCTTTCTGCAGGATTATAGAGCTTGTATGTGGGAATTTCTGTTTAGTAAGCCAAAAGAACATTTGTGCAGTCAATCGCAAATATTAGAAAAGTGTGCCTCACAATTGGCCTTCTTATCCATCCCAAAGGTGTTTGATGGGTTTGAATTCTAGGCTTTTGCAGACCATTTATTTCCTTCACACCAAGCTCCTCAAATAATGCTTGGTGCACAGGTACACAATTATGAAGGAATAGGGAAGGGCCTTCCCCAAACTGTTGCTAGAAAGTTAGAAGCATACAGTTATCTGAATGTCTTTGTAGACACTAACATTACCCTTCAATGGAAATAAGAGGCCTAGTCCAAACCATGAGAAGTAGCCCCATACCATTATCTATTCTCCAGCATATTTTAGAGAAGTTACTGTGCTTTCTGGTAGCATTCTATCAGCATCTGTCAAACCAGGATTTGTCCATCAGGCTGCTAGATAGTGAAATTCATCACTCCAGAGAAAGTTTCCATTGTTCTAGAGACCAGGGGTGATGTGCTTTGCATCATTTTGGCTGACACGTTACATTCCACATGTTTCTTTTAGTACTTTTTCTATTGCTTGACTATGAAGGTCCATTTTATGAAGCTTCCAATATACAGTTCTTGGCTGATGTCATTTCCAGATGTAGTTTGGTTTCAACAGCTGAAGACAGACTCATAAGTACCTAAATCTGCTTGCTGCCTTTTTACTGATGGCAAGGAAAGGGTATTACAAACTTTTCACACTATTGCAAATTTTTCCAGGCAATTATCGGTAAACTACAAGTGTTAACAGTTGCTACTAGCTCTTGTGTAATAGCAACCTTGCAGCCAAATGGTTTAGATATTCATTAAGAATCAATTCCAAGTAGAATTTTTACCCTATGGCTTCCTTCAGAGACAATAGCAGCTGTTATTACCTAACACTCAAGACAAGAAATAGAATTTCATTATATGACCTTAAGCCCAAAGTAATTCTGTATGATTAGCCAGTAATTACCTTGACACATAATGCATTGAATGAATTCAGAAACATAATCTAGTGATGGCTAGAAAGGTATTTCAAATTTTTTTAAATGTCTTACTTTACTACAGAATAGGTTAAGTATTAACAGAAAATGTTATTAGGTTAATACAATGAAGATCTGAATATTTATAACATATTCATTTCACTAATTTATACTTTAGCACAAGACAAAACTTCGTTTCCTATACTTATCTTAACAATGTGTGGTTTTTACAGTAAAATTTCCAAAAAGCTAATTTAGATTTTGCATGCAAATTCATATAATTAAAGAAAGAAGTGTTGATAACACAGAAATACCTACTCCTACATACATTCTCTCTCACACTATATATAAATGCAGAAGACTGCAAGTCCAGGCAATGTGGGTCAGAGACTGGGAGTGAACACAAATCCACTATAAATGTCTGATTATTTGCTGACAAATGCTGTATGTTATTACTAGGTGAGCAAAGTACTGTCTGGTCAGCAGCCTATCGGGCAGGTATTTTATTACAGTTTATTGTACAAACTTTATGTGCTGCAAGTGGCTGTTCTCCATAGATTTTTTTGTTGCTGGAATAAAATAAAGTTGGATGGACTAGCCAACCCAATTCCCAAAATAAACATTGCCACATATGGTGGAGGATATGGGTAGACAAAGAAATAAGGGTTCCTGAGGTGGCACCATATGGGCCAGGGACTTGTTAGCCTAAAGGCACAGTCATCCATAGAAAAAACTCTCTGCTAAGGAGACCAGGGCAGTTGCGGTATTTGAGGTGCTAGGATTTGGATCATACATCAGCCAGTTGCCCATTAAACTCCAAGCCTATGGAGTTTGATGGACGTTAGAGTCAATCTTTGTTTGTGGAGCCAGTTTGTGTTGCATCACCAGGACTAGAGACTGAGCCACAGGTGTGTAAATTGGGTGTAAAAAACTTTACTATGAAGGCTCTTTTGGATTCTGGTAGTCTGGTTACCTTGTTTCATGCTAACCTGGCAGCTGAAGGCTATCTACCAGGAAAACATGTGAGTGTGATATTCATATATGATGATACAAAGAAAGATGTACCCTGTAGCTCTTGCTACAAAAGAGACAGTGGTGGGAACTGTGTCCTACTAAATAGGCGTGGTAAAAAATGTGATGCACAGTGTGATATTGGGGCATTAGCTCTATTTTGGGACTTATGGGGAAAAAGCAATGTCTCTTACTATACAGGTTGATGTAACCTCTAGAAGCCAGCTATCTCCTCCTGACAGCAGGCGAAATGTGGACATTGAGGAGGAAGGTTTTAAACTTCCATTGCAGGCCTTGGTTGGAGAAGATGATGAGGATCCACCTCCTGTTCAGGGTATATCTGAACTGGAGATTTCACATGGAACTTTGGAACTGCACAATTAAGAGATCCTATTATCACAAATGCATGAGGGGGGGGGGTGGGGGGTGGAGCTAGCCACTGATGGAGTAGGTAGCATTTGCTCTTAGCTCCCGTCCAATCCACCGCCTGCAGAGACGATCCAGCCGCCGCAAACCCTAAGAAACACTTGGCATGGGAAGGAGAAAAGGGGCAGACAGCCAGGAGCAGCAAAAAATCCCACCTCCAGCTGCAATGGAACGTTTCCTTCGCTCCCCAGGAGGATCGCAGCCGCGAGGTTCAGCCAAGATGGCGCCGCACACTGCCGCTCACGAGGAGGAGGGGAGACCAGCAACAGCTGAGCGCAGGGAGAGAGAATGGCCGGGCACTCACCGCAGCGAAGCGCTGGAGGACCGAGACGCTGACAGGCAGGAGAGGCATGAGGGAGGACAAGCAACTCCACAGGTACAAGAGGGAAGCGGTGGGAGCAGCGGAGGGGGGAGGGGAAGCAGCCGCACACCAGGCAGAGAGCGGCCCCCCCGCCCCCACCCCTGGCCACAGACCCAGCAGAAGCAAGTAACCTTGAGACACAGGGCAATACAGGGGGAATGATAACCCCAGAAACCTGCTCAGAAATCCCCAAAGGCACAAATAAAGCCACAATAAGGGACTCTCAACCCCCTCACTTTACATGGGGAAATACAGAAGAGGGGCAGATGAACCCCATGGCGGGGGCAAGGCAGAAAGCTAAAGCTGACCCCAAAGCCTCCCCCCTCCCGCAGAGACAGACACGAGCCCAGCAGGACCACTTCCATGCAGAAGAGGCTGAGTACTCCAGAAGCACTACAACCCCCAGCAAAGCCAGCACTTCCATGAGGAACAATGGCAGTGCGCAAACAATAGCTCAGGGGGGAACAACCGCCTTAAAATATCGGCATGTTATATGCACCAGCCCCACAGACAGTGAAGGGGGCAAGACTACAGAGGAAGATTGGGACTGGAAGGCCCACCTAAAGGCGATTCCCACAAAAACAGAGATGAACTCGCTTCTACAAAAACTGGACACAGCTCACAAGCAAGATATCGCAGCCCTACAAGAAGATATCAAACATGTAGGACAAAGGGTCGTAGAAATTGAGGAGAATCAAGACACGATCCAGAACTCTATAAAAGAACATGCACAACTGTTAGAAATGCAAGCACATCAGATCGCAGACCTAACCAACCATATAGATGACATTGAAAATCGCCACAGGCGGAATAACCTCCGCATAAGAGGCCTCTCGGAAAAGGTTGACAACAGCCAGTTGGAAGAGTGGGTCATTGAATTTTTCAACCATATCCTGGGCAGACCCATAGAGAACCATCTGGAACTAGACAGAGTTCACCGTGCTCTTGGCCCGAAACCCACAGATCCATCCAGACCCAGGGATGTCATCTGCCGAGTGCACTTCTTTAAGGAAAAAGACCAAATACTCCAAAGAACGCGAACAGCGGAAGACCTAACGTTCAGGGGCCATTCAGTCGAGGTGTTCCCAGATCTATCAAGACGCACACTACAGTTACGACGGGCCCTGAAACCCATGCTCAACGCCATGCGAGAAAGAAACATCCCCTATAGATGGGGATTTCCACTTCAATTACAAGCGAGAAGAGGAGGGAAGACGGCGATCTTCAAGAATCTGGGTGATCTACCAGGGTTTCTAGGGACACTGGAATTAACACACGTCGCGCTACCAGACTGGCCCTCCTTTAAAGGGCCCCCAGTTCTCCCACCAAGGTCAGACTGGCAAAAAGCGGGAAAAGGTAGACGCAAAACAAGAAGCACTGAGGCCAAGGAACAAGACAACAACGGAACCTAAAAAACCACCTCCATCCGAAGACCCAAATTCAAGGGACACATGAAGCTCTGAGGTTGAAAAAGAACCCCCTCCTTCCACATTCCACACTGACCGAATACGGTTCCACCCTAGATCCCCGTTAACGGGATGGCCCTGCGGCGGGCTGGAAATACGTCTTCAGTAGCACAATTTCTTCTATCTTTTTTTTTTTTCTTCTTCTTTTCTCTCTGTCACCCTCTATCCCACACTTATCTCTAGCTTCCCTGCTCTATCCCACTCATCCCTCTTCCCGTTTTTCCCGAAGTACACTTTGGTGGGCAGCAGAATTTTGCCCACTATGGTTTGCATTTGTTTTCACTCAAGTTTTTATCCCCTCCTGTTTTGGGGATCCTCTATGTTCTCTTTTTTTTTTGCTTTTCTTTTTCCCCTTTTTTTTGTACTGTTATATAAACAAAAGAAAAACAGCACGTACTGGCATCCCCCCATCTCGCTCCCCACCCTTCCCCTCAGACTCTCCCAACCCTTGGCTCCCTACCCCCTCTCGCTTCTATGGCCAGCTATATGTGAATACAGGGCTACATCTCTCTATGAAACGTCATGGCTAGCTTAAAGATTTATACCTACAACGCCAAGGGGCTGAACATCCCATCCAAAAGAGGCCAAATTCTATTCTATATGCAGAGGAAAGGGGTCAAAGTCCTTCTGCTTCAGGAGACACACTTCAAGGTGGGTGAGATCCCGACATGCTCCACTAAAAGGTTCCCTGCATGGTATCACAGTCCCGACCCTAGTCGCAAAGCAGGGGGCGTCTCTATCACCTTCCATAATTCTTTACAAGTTCAGCCCCTTGACGTACTGCGCGACCCAGAGGGACGCTTCCTGTTTATTAAAGCAGAAGTGCTCGGCAAAACAATCTCATTTGCTAATGTTTATTTCCCAAACCAGGGACAGACATCCTTCGGACTGACCGTACTGAAGAGGCTAGCAAGGTTCGCAGAGGGCTCAACCATTATACTAGGTGGAGACTTTAACCTCGCATTCCACCCAGAACATGATACTTCATCAGGTAAGTCCTCTGTCTCACGGGCCGCCACACGTGCCCTTCTCAAGAAATTGGGAGGGATGCGTCTGGTAGACCTATGGAGGGTCATGCACCCGGGTGAAAGGGATTACACATACCACTCATCTGCGCATAACAGCTATAGCAGAATAGACTATGTATGGGTCTCTCACTCGCTATTGGACACCCAGCCGTCTAGCTCAATAGGACCCCTGATATGGTCAGATCACGCACCAGTGTACGCAGAATTTGCAGATACAAAGGGAGACATTAGACAAAAACACTGGAGGTTAAATGACAACCTTCTAAAGGATCCTTTGTTCATACAAGAAATTAAAACCACCATAGCAAATTACATAATATATCACCAGGATGACGAAACCCGGGCCCCCTGAAATGGGAAGCGCTTAAATGCATAGTGAGAGGAATATTAATTTCACAAGGGGCAAGACTTAAAAAAGAGAGAGAGCGCGAGTTGGGAGACTTGTTGGCAAACCTCCAGAAACAAGAATTAGCAAATAAAAGAGCACCAAATAACGGGTTACAGGCAGAGATATCGAGCCTACAGCAGCGAATCAAAGTAATCCTAGACCAGAAAACATTAGCCTACAGAGATAGGATGCGAGGAACTGACTTCGAACCTGGGGACAAATGCGGTAGAAGGTTAGCACAATCCCTACATCCACGAACGCCCCAGACATTTGTTGCAAAACTCCACAAATCCAGGGGGGACCTAGCTTTCTCAACACGGGATATACTAGATGAATTCCACAGCTATTATGACGGGCTATATAATATAGAAAAGGAACAAAAACTAAACGAGACCAACATTAAGGAAGAAGAGGAGTACCTAAAAGAATTCGGACCAGGCCCAATAGAGCAGGAAATAGCAGAAAACCTAGATCAGGACTTCACCCAAGAAGAAGTCTGGGAATGTATTGGCGAGTTAAAATTAGGCAAGAGCCCAGGCCCAGACGGCTACTCAGCGCCTTTCTACAAACAGTTCAAAGAAGAACTATCCCCCTTCCTAGTACGAGCATTCAACGAGGTGTCCAGGGAAAATCCTTTCCCTTCTCAAGCCCTCCAAGCGCACATAGCAGTAGTCCCAAAACCAGGAAAGGACCCAACATACTGTTCCAATTTCAGGCCAATATCACTGATAAACATTGATGTCAAAATGTTTGCTAAACTGATTGCTAATAGGCTGAGCAAACATATCCCAGGCCTGATTCACAAGGAACAAGTGGGTTTTGTCCCTGGAAGAGAAGCCAGGGACAACACCATTAAATCTATATCCTTGATCAACCTGGCTAGAGTGCAAAACAAACCGCTGTGTCTGCTCACAGTAGACGCAGAAAAGGCTTTTGACAGGGTCAGGTGGAGGTATCTGGAGGGGACCCTACGACAAATAGGCCTCGGACAGAGGACAAGAGAACGGATCATGGCTTTGTACAACGGCCCCTCAGCCAAGATTAAAATAAATGGAGCCCTTTCAGAACCCATAATGATCCACAACGGCGCTAAACAAGGCTGCCCACTATCGCCTTTGCTATACATCCTGTCAATGGAGTCCCTAGCCAATGCCATTCGGAGTAATACATCAATTAGAGGCATTCCTGACGGTATCTCTGAATATAAAATGGCATTGTTTGCGGACGACCTCCTTCTGTTCGTGTCAAACCCCAGAGTAGGCCTACCAGTGTTGATGAATGAATTTGCAAGGTACGGGCGGGCAAGCAATTTCAAAGTAAACTTACAAAAATCAGAGATACTAAACATAACGATTCCCCAGAGAGAAGCTCTGGATCTGGAAGAGGCTTTCCCGTTTAAATGGAAACATACATCCATAAAATATCTTGGAGTCCAACTCCCCGCAAATCCGGCCCAGACCTTTGACTTAAATTTCCAACCCTTCCTTGCCAAACTTAAAGAGGACTTAGAAAAGTGGAGCCCACTCTATATATATCCTGGACGGGCAGAATAAATGAGGTAAAAATGGACACTTTACCGAAATTCCTTTACCTGTGCCAGACACTACCTGTTCACCTTAACAGACGATTCCTGCTTAACAAACGCTCGCTAATAACCAACTTTGTTTGGAGGGGTCGTAGACGCTTCTCACATGCCCCAAGGAACAGGGAGGTCTGGGACTCCCAGATTTCACCCTGTATTATAGGGCGAGCCTGAGCAACTTTGTGCTATCACTCCTGAGAGACAAGAATACGAAGTTATGGGTAGAATTGGAACACAACACTACATCTACGGCGGTACAGGGGGTTCCATGGATCCTGAGACAATATATGAAGGGGATAACCTCCCTCTCACCGCAATTAGGGGAAGTGCTCAGAGCTTGGGGCACATTTGCCCAGAAAATGGGTTTGATCTCCGTCCCGGGACCATTGACCCCACTGACGGCCAACCCCCAGTTCCAGGCTTTTGAAAGAGGGGACTCGGTCTTGTCCCTACCTAATACTCCAATACCACGAGTGAGAGACGTAACCACACAGACAGGAGTGAGACCCCTGAGAGACTTTTATGGAGAAACCAGACCTCCACCAGGGGCCTGGTTGAAATATTTCCAGGTAAGGGGGTGTGTGGAGTCCCTGACGCCCAGGGGATATGGAAACCTACCGCTGACCCAGTTTGAAACTGCATGCATGACGTCATCTCCCGTGGAACACGGGATCTCGCTGATATATAGATTGTTGGCGGCCCGTGAGACAGAGTATGACCCTCCCAGCTATGTGGCACAGTGGGAAAGGGAAATAGGAATAGCGTTCACCAGTACGGACTCGAAGAGGGCTTTCCTTATGTGTCACAAAAGTACCAAATTTGGCAGAATACAGGAACAAAATTTCAAAATCTTATCACGATGGTACAGGACACAGTCGAGACTGCACCAAATGGACGTACAAGTCCCCGAGACATGTTGGAGATGTCAAAGCAGCAGAGGAACAATGCTGCATATCTGGTGGGAATGTCCACTAATAGCTGAATTATGGAAAAGTGTAGAACTCCTCTACAATAACATGTCCAGATCGACAATGTCCTTTACAGCAAAAATGGCCCTTCTACTAATGCTCCCGGGGTCCATGGCAAAGATCAAGGCTGAGCTCCTGAGATTGGTCATCCTGGCAGTTAGGATGTCTGTCCCGGGCTTATGGCATTCCACGGCTCCACCCACAAGGGTCATATGGACAGAAAAACTCAATACTCTTATGAGATACGAAATGGAGGGAGCAGAGGAAGAAAAAGACCGCAAAAGGTCCTGCGATCTTTGGAGCCCGTGGATCGCCATGAGAGCATCTAAACCCTTCGAAAACTGGTTAAATACAGGTACTATGGACCTTTAATGATCCCCGGAAGCCCAAAAAGCTCACAAGCAAGATCTTCACACTTCCCTCACCCCCTACCCCAACATCCCCCCCTACCTATTACCCCCCTAGCCAGATACATGCCTTTCTTTATTAATGCACCATAAGGTTGTATTTTTTCTTCAATTTTTTATTTCTCGTTTTTTGTTTAAGAAATAAGTGTATTCTGCAGAACAAAAACGTGATACATGATATAGGAGAACCAGCGTGGCTACGCTTAGACAGAATGGTAACTGCAGATTAATTTAATGTAACACTGTATACTGTTTATTGAAAATGTTTAATAAAAAATAATTGAAACAAATGCATGAGAAAGTTTTACCATAAATAGTGTTCTACAAGAACCAGGGGCATGAATCTTTTATATAGAGTGACTAAAAATAATGGTGAAATTGTTAAACAGCTAGTGGTATTAAAGTCATATGGACATAGTGTCCTTGATATGGCACATAATTATGTATTTGGGGGACATTTGGGAACTGATAAGATGCAGGACAAAGTCCTTTAAAGGTTCTTCTGGCCTGGAATTTATAAGGAAATAATAGAATATTGTGAATCTTGCCCCACGTGTCAGATGACAGCCCCTGTGTCCCACTTTCGCAGCCGATTAGTGCCTCTTCCCATTATAGGTGTCATTTGAGAGAATTGGTATAGAATTAGTGAGTCCCATAGTCAAACAATTGAGAGTTCATCAATATATTCTGGTCATTCTAGACGGTACTACTCATTATCCTGAAGCGAGCCCTTTAAGAAATACTGCTACCAAAATTATTGCACGGGAATTGTTTTATATGTTTTCCAGGACAGGGATCGCTAAAGCAATCCTTATTGACCAAGGGACTCCATTCATGTCAAAGATAATAAAAGAGCTGTGCCAACTCTTTAAAATCAAGCACCTACAAACCTCTGTGTGCCACCCTTAGTCAGATGGGTTAGTGGAGAGTTTTAACAAGACCCCAAAGCAGATGTTAAAAAGGGTAGTAGAAAAAGATGGGCATGAGTGGGACTGTCAATTACCGTATCTGATGCTCTCCATTAGAGAAGTACTACAGGCTTCAACAAGATTCTCACATTTTGAGTTGGTTTATGGTTGTCACCTAAGAGGCCTGTGAGACATACCTAAAAAAACATGGGAATCACAATCTACTCTCTACAAATGCAAGACTAGATTACTACTGTAATGCCTATTGTGGCCCAGTGCAGAGTATATAATCGATCTGCCAGGGTTAGAAATTTTAGTCCCCATGGTTGAGAGCAAATTTCTCACCAAATGGCAAGGTCCCTATTAAATTGAAGAGCAGGTTGGAGAAGCAAATTATAAAGTATACCAGCCAGGAAAAAGAAAGCCTCACCAGATTTACGATGTCAATTTAATTAGGCACTGGAAGGATAGGGAGTCTTTGGGTGCCTCAGACGTTTGGAAGGAAAAGTTACAGCAACCCATTTCCATGCTCAAAATAGGGGGCACCCTTTCACTACACCAACAGCAAGAGGCCAAAGAATTCCTACAGAGAAATAAAAGAAAGTCTTCTGACCTGCTGGGTCACACCCATGTCATAAAGCATCTAATAATAGGTGCTTTATGCCATACAGGATACCAGAAGCACATAGAGAAGTAGTCTCTGCCTAGATTAGGCGCATGCTTGAGCTACGTGTGATTAAGAAGTCAAAAAGTGAAGGATCAAGCCCAATTGTTTTGATTCCTAAAGCAAGTGGCACTTGGAGATTCTGTAATTACTTTAGAAAACTAAACCAAATTTCCAAGTTTAATGCTTATGCCATACCAAGGGTTGATGAGTTGATGGAGAGAGTGGGTTATGCCAAATACATTACCACTCTTGATCTTACAAAAGGGTACTGGCAAATACCTTTAACTGATAGAGCAAAGGAGAAAACTGCTTTCTCCATCCCAAATGGTTTCTTTCAGTACAAAAACATGGTTTATACGGGGCACCTGCTACTTTTTCGAGGCCACATCATGCCTATTCATCTGTACTTCACCCATGAGTATGTACATTATCTTTAGTTCAGAATAGTATACTATTTATATTGAAACAGGACATGGTTTGGTTTTAGGTACATCCTGATCAAACACTACTACAGGACACAATATGTGTACCTGATCAGATGTATTGTTGTTATTGGATTGTGCTGTATGTTTGGTTTTGTTTCATAGTGTTTTGTATGTCCTGAGAATTTTTATCGTTTTTAAAACAATAAAAGTTTAGTTTTGTATATTTGAAGAAATCAGAACAGTGAAGGTTTTTTTTTTTTTTTAAATCAAATTTTTATTAAAGATTTTTGATACATACAAGGGGTACAAGACAAAGGTTGATCTTTGGCCTACTACATCCAGAGAAAACTAAAGGTCTTACATAGAAAAAAAGTGAGACGTCATCAACGTCATCTCTCAATGACTGCCGATGAGGTCAGTTAGTGCGCTGCCTAAATGACCATGACAGGGAGAAAAAACAAACTAAGGATCATTTTTGCGTCTAAGCTTAACTTGAAAGCCTCGATCAGAACAAACAGGGGGGCATCAGAGACAAGGAGACACTAGGGGGAACAGACATAGGAGGGTGGGGGGAGGGAGAAAGGGAGGGGGGGGGAAATGAAAGGGGGGAGGTGCTGTAGGTATCAGGCGTGTATAATAGAGATTCTTCCAGGGGCAGGCGGACACCGTCTCAATCGTCCCAACACATCAGTCGCCTAAGTCTCAACCATGGTGCCCAGATTTGAGTGAATTTGTTGTGGGAGTTTGTAGACCAACTGTGTAATTATTCTAAATTGAAGAGGTTATCGACTCTATCTTTCCATTGTCTGAGCGAGGGGTGTGTTTTGCATCCAAAGAGAAGGTATTAAGGACTTAGCTGCGTCAAATAGAAGGGCTAATAGTCTGTCCTTCAGAGGGTGGAATTGGTATGACGGTCTCCATAGGAGGACCATGTCTGGTGAGATGGATAAATTCGGGGACAGTTTCTGAATAATCTTCTCTACCTCTTTCCAAAAGGGGGTTATTAGTGGGCACGTCCACCAAAGGTGTAAGTATGATCCAATGTCCCTCCCGCATCTCCAACAGGAACCCTGCGTTGCGAGGTTGTGGTCGTATAGCCATTGGGGGGTTCGATACCATCTGGCTAATAGTTTATAATGTGATTCCTGAGCGAGTATGCAGGGAGATCTCCCAAAGGAGATTTTTAGGATCACCTCAACTTCGCTAGCTGAGAGTGCAATGTTCAGCTCCCTTTCCCACGAGATAATAAATGCTGGTTTATAAGATGAGGGGGGAGTTATAAAGTTTTTCCGCAGAAAGGAGATTTTCCTGAGGGAGGCTTTATTTTCGGTCAGGGCCTTCTCAAAGACGGTCCGTGGCCTAGTGGATCTAAATGTTAGGAGGAATTTCTCAAATATCCCCAGTACATGGGCTCTGTGTAGAAAGGAGAATTTTTCAGATGGTAAAAGCTTGTTTAAGATGATTGTTGGCTGAAGATGGGCTAGAGCTTGGAGGTCAGCTATCGTGAACGATTTGAATCTTTTCCAGACCGAGGCAGTGCTTGGGTCCAGTGGGAGACCTAGCGTGTTGGTAATATTGGGTAGTGGGAGGATGGGAGAGGGGAGCGGCGCAAGGTCCGCCCTCAACTCATCCCACACCCCACAGGGACCCCTGAGTAACGGGTTGAAAGCTTTTGTTTTATAGCGGGACCCCGACGGGAGCCATAGGTCCTCCGACAATGTGGCTCCGCTGTAACCCTCCACCAGCGCGGACAAAAGAGTGTCTCTGCGGCCCTGTGACAAGTCTATCCAATAACGTAGTTGAAACGCTCGGTAGAAGTCGTACGTATCTGGGAGATCAATACCTCCCTCTGTGCTCCTCCTAGTCAGCAGTTTATGTGCCAGTCTCGGTCTCCTCTGTCTCTACACAAAGCTCAAGAAAACCGAGCGAATTGTCTTGAAGAAGGTGGCTGGGAGGTGAATTGGGAGCATTCTGATTTTATATAAAATGATAGGTAGTATATATGATTTAATAATATTTTTCCTGCCAAACCATGATATGAATGGCACATCATAGGATTTGAGGAGATGTTTAATTTGGCTCAGCAGGGGGATAAAGTTTTCTTTGTATAGGTCCTCTGCATGTTTGGACAGCTTAATGCCGAGGAAGTCTAGCGAAGAGGACGACCATGTAAATGGGGAATTGGCTCTCAGAGGCCCACATTTGTTCTCGGGAATAGATACATTCAGCACTGTCGATTTCGCGAAGTTGATCTTAAAGTTGGATACGGCACTAAATTCCTTCAGTAGTTCTATAAGGCGCGGAAGGCTCTTATGTGGGTCAGTTACAAGAAAGACAATGTCATCGGCAAATGCCGCTGTGTGAAGGGATTGACCGTCAGGTGACAGTCCACGGAATGTCTGATCCTGTCTGACCTTCAATAGCATTGGTTCCAGTGCTAAAATAAAGAGGGAGGGAGGGAGAGAGGGGGCAGCCCTGCCGAGTACCATTTCTTATATCAAAGGGGGGAGAGAGGATCTCGTTGATTTTGAGTCTGGCATAGGGGCACGCATATAGAGAGAACACTGCTCGGATAAACTCAGACGGGAAATTAAAATGATATAAGACTCTTTCCATATATCGCCAATCTACACGGTCAAAAGCCTTTTCCGCGTCTGTGCCTACTAAGGCTAGTGGGATCTTATGGTGTTGAGCATAGCGGGTCGCGTGGAGTAATCTAATGCAGTTGTCTCTCCCCTCCCTCCCCCTGACAAAGCCTGCCTGTTCAGAATCGATCAAGCCAGGCATGAGAGGCTCAAGTCTTCTTGCGAGTAATTTGGCCCATAATTTCGTATCCAGGTTGATCAGGGATATTGGGCGATAGCTTCCACACAACTCCGGGTCCTTATTTTCTTTATGAATCAGGGTTATGTGGGCCTCTTGAGATTGTCTCGGCAGGGCTACCCCATCTAGTAGGTTATTGAATAGGTCGGCCAGTCTTGTCTTCAAGACGGGCATGACGGCTTTATAATATTGGATGGGAAGGCCATCTGGGCCGGGGCTTTTGTTTGGGGGGCATGAGGCTATCAATTTCTCTACTTCGGGTTGGGTGACCCGAGCAGTCAGGGCAGATGCATCTGAAGGATTTAGTTTGGGGATGTTAAGATGGCAAAGGAACTTGTCTATCAGGGTGACTGGGTCATCTGGAGCTCTGGATTGCGGGGGACCCTTCAAATTATACAGATTGGAGTAGTAGCTCTGAAATTCTAGTGCTATGTCCTTAGAAGAGGTCATTGTTAAACCCGAGAAAGATTTAATGGAGCTGATCTGATTCCTCGCCCTGGTTTTTTTAATTAGCACAGTCATCAGCTTACTCCCTCTGTTGCCCTGCGCATACACCTTATGTTTAAACTGCATTTGTTTTTTATTAAATCTTGTTGTTAGGACGAATTGCAGTTCAGCCCTTAGAGCCGACAGATTATTTAAGTTCTGTTTTGTTTGCGAGAGTTTCGCTGTCAGTTCCATTTTTGCTATCTGCGTTAATTTTTCGTCGATTTCCTTTTGTAAGCGTTTTTTGATGCGTGTGCCCAGGGCAATCAGGAGACCTCGCATGTAGGCCTTGTGAGCCTCCCAAACCATTGGTGTCCCTATCTCGTCTGATGAATTCAAGAGGAAGTATTCCTCGAGTAATTTGGATAAATACTCCCTCTCCTCAGGTGAGTCCAGTAAAGAGGCATTAAGAGACCATCTCCACTCCCGAGGGAGCGGGGTTGGCGCTCTGAGGGTCGCGTGTACTGGTGCGTGGTCAGAGATTGACATCGTATCGATGTCAGCCTTTATCAGAGAAGTGAGGAGATCAGAGGAGACCAGGACATAGTCCAATCTCTGGAACAAAGAGTGCACCTGGGAGAAAAATGAATAGTCTCTAGTTGACGGGTGTAATGTACGCCAGGCGTCGACTAGTCCCATTTCCTGCAGAGTCCTACCGAGTTTTCTTAGTCTGGACTGTGAAGTCTGGGAACGGCCGGAAGATGAGTCCAGCGCAGGGTTGAGGGTTACATTAAAGTCGCCCGCTAAAATTGTCTGGCCTGTTCTAAAGTGTTTTAATATCTCCAGCTGTTTTAAAAGCCAAGGTACCTGGTCGGGGTTCGGGGCGTATATATTAGCAAGTGTCAGTTTGACGTTGTTTAGAGAACCTCTGATGAAAAGGACTCTACCCTCGTCGTCTCTGAATTGAGCCTCCTCTACGAAATTAATCGATTTGTGAAAGAAAATGGAGACTCCCTTCGAGGCCGACGAGGGGTGAGTGCTATGGAAGGCCTTAGTAAATTGTTTTCCTGGTAAGTCCATGTGTTTGTGGCCCTTGAAGTGCGTTTCCTGTGTGAAAAGAATTTTGGTGTCATACCTTTTCAGAAGAAGCGCCAGGTTATGCCTTTTGAGTGGTGCATTCAGGCCCCTGATATTGAAGGACGTGAGACAGAGTCCGTTCATACTGAAGTTCTTGAACTATCGGCGAGGGAGATGAAATGTCAGATATAGTTACAGTGAGAAGAGTACCCAGAAAGGTATGGACAGCTGTCAATCACCTCACGCAGCACCTTAGGGTATCAGGAGGGGGCGGGTTGGTAGGGGTAGAGGGAGGAGGGGGGTAGGGAATAATTAAGACACAGAAGGGTACAAATAAAAGATAATTAGCAAAAGAAATAAGTAAACAACACTAAATCAGCAGAAAAATACTACTGGTCAAATTAAACAGGCGTGGGCCAGGTAGGGTCAGGAGACCCAGTACCCCGGACCACTTGGGGGCGGATTACTGAGATCCTACAGAGTCGTAGACCCTGTAGAGATATCAGAATATTTTTTTCACTGCCTGGACAGTCAGGCAACATCCTCAACCCATAGGGGGGAGAGCGAAAATGACTGGGTGCCCCCAGTCGTATGCTGCTATGGCAGACAGGTTCAACAAAGAACAATTCGTGCGGAACAACAAATAGAAGAATTTATGCACTACTAGAAGAAAAGAGCAAGTTAGTATGCAAAAAACGAAACACCAATGAAGTGTAAATATTCGGATGAATCCCCCAAGAGGGGGGGGGGGGGGGGGAACGTCTTGTCTCCAGTTCGCTTCCGGCGGAGTGGTACAGTCTGGGTAATTAAGTGTCCTCGGGGTTACCAGGGTCTCCTCTGTGGTGTTATAAAACTGGATAGGGGAGCATATCACTCCATCATTACTGGGTCCGAGGTGAATTGGACCGCTCCAAGTGAGAGACGAACTGAGTCTATTCTCATTAAATAACAAATCTGTCGGTTCGCATTCTCATGGGTCTTCCTTAGCCTTTTTCTTCTTCCCTTTTGGGGATTTGGAGCTACCCGCAACCAGCCACCTCCCCGGGTTCTCCAGCTGGGATAGCTGCGGTGGGTCAGGGAGCGGCTGTCAGCTAGGGAGCTCTATGGGATCAATGTCCAGCAATTTCCACAGATTCTGAAGATCTTCGGGCGTGCGTACGCTCACTCTTTTGCCGCTGTGCATGATGCTAAGACCGAAGGGGAAGAGCCATGCATACTTAATCTCCATGGGTCTGAGTACCTCCAGCAGTGGGCGTAGAGCGCGGCGCTTTGCTAATGTGGAGGGTGCTAAGTCCTGGAAAATTTGTACCGGGGTCTCCGCATATTTTAAATCTTTGTGGGTTCTGGTAGCTCTCAATATAGCTGCTGTGTCAGGGAAGGCTAGCAGTTTACAAATGACGTCTCGAGGTGGTTCAGACGCACTAGGCGGGGGCCTGAGAGCTCTGTGTATTCTTTCAATACATATCGTGGAAGCTCTCTCCGCGCCTAGTAACGTGACGAAAATTTCTTTAGCAATGTTAGAAAGGCACTCACCCGTGAAGGTTTCCGGAAGACCCTTGATGCGCACATTGCTGCGGCGATTTCCTGCATCAAAAGCACCCTATTCAGGTGTGAGTGCTGGTCCTTCACCACTTGCAAAAGCTGCAAGGCATGGGTAGTGATAGCTGCAGAAGTAGATTCCAAATCTTCAACTCTATGCCCCAGCTGCCTGAACTCCTCTTTGATTTCAGCTAAATCAGAGTTGATGGGACGCAGTGCTTGTGTTATCAGCTGCTTCATGAAGCCTCTTGATACCCCTACGCTGTCCTCCTCATCCGACAGGGTCTCTTCTTCTTCTCCTCTGCTAAGAGCGGGAACAAGCTCACGAGCCGGCGCCATCTTAGAGGGGGGGGGGCGCGGGGACCGAGCCCTCCGGTCTCTGAAGAAACGCTGCATGTCCACTTGCCCTTTAGACATCCGGGGGGTTCCCTGATGTTCTGCAGCCTTATCTTTAGTAATTTTGCCCATGTTGCTGTCTGTCTGCCGCTGTTATGGGTCTCGGGAGAAGCCTGCTATCGGGAGCTCTGCTCTCACACTACCATGCCGCTCGGCGTCCAGGCTCCGCCCCCAACAGTGAAGGCTTGATAGTGGATAACTAATTTTCTCTGCCTCTGTGAATAGAGCAGGTTAGATCCTATAAACATTGAGATATAGAGAGGTGAAAACATAATTTTTAATAGCACACATTAAAAAGGGCCTCAAGAACACACCGAATAAAAAAAACCCACTATATTGTAGATAAGCTCATATTTCACCCATTGATAGAGGGGGTAAAAAATGCTTTCACTGTGCAGTTATATACAGAATAGATGACAACTTTCTAGATTTCTTCCAAATTCTTGTGAACTCCTACATTTATCATTAACAAACACCTCATTATCCCCATATCACAGCTTTTTTTCTGCCTCGCCTGTCACGTCCATGCAGCACAAGAGTCCCACGCTCAGCACAGGCACAGGGTGATGTTTACACTGAACGTAAGTATAATACACCACACACTGCAGGACAGTGAGCACTTCTCCATGTAGATGTTAAAGAACCTATCCCTACCAAACAGGGAAGTGAGGAGTCCCTGCCTGCAAGCAGAGTTATTGTCCTGATAAAGACAGCCCTGCTGTCTTCCTCTGGGCCCTGACTATCCCTATAGGAACCCCTAGAGAGATTGACTGCCACAGCAACGCAAACAATAAAGGTAACCAAAAACAATAGAAAGGATAAAGCAGCACTTAGGCCGCCTGCTCGATCCGGCGGCGAGAATTCTCGCCGCGGGACCCGATCCGAGAGCCTGCAGGAACGAGCGCGTACTCACCCGCGCCTGGCGGCCCCGACTCTTTCATGTGCCGGCTGCGGCGCATGCGCAGACCGGAGCCGGCAGCCGGGTGAGTGCGTGCCCCGCACAAAAATAGGACATGTCGCGGTTTGTTTGCCGCGCGAGATTTCGCGCGGCCAAACCGCGGCCGTCTGCATAGGAGTGCGTATTGTAATGCACTCCTATGCAAACTTTCAGTGGCGGAAATCCCGCGGGAAATACCGCCGCGGGATTTCCGCCCGTGTGCAGGCGGCCTTAACTGAAATGGGAGCTTATCACCCAGGCTAGAGGATCTCACCAACTACAACCTCTCCTTTAGTGAACTGAATAATCAGCAAGGACGAAAGAGCGGGGTATGAATATAAAGGTCTCCACACCTGCCAATAGGAAGAGCAACTAGAAAACCATGCCCCCAACCTTCTTCCAGGTATGACTAATAGTTAGCAAGCAATTATGCAGCATACAGAGAGATAGCAAAGCAATCTCTGCACAACATGCATTAACCCTTGTCCTGCATAGCAACAGGGCAACAGGTCTGACCCAGCTTTGCGGCCACCATGCCACGACACTGTCGCCACCAACAAGCTGTGACATTGCCTTTTACTAAAAGTTATATTCTAACACCTCAAAGCTTAAACAATGTCAGAAACATGGTGAATGCTCATATACCACTGCTTGTGATGTCCTGATGCTAGCCAGTTTCAGGGCATTACATTAAACAGATTATTTGGACTCCAATATTGATGACCTCTCCTTTAGATAGGTCATTTATATCCTATTGGTAGGATCTGCTACTTGGGATCCTCACCAATCAGCTGTTGGATTGCAAAAAAAGTCCTGGAAGATTTTGGAGGGGTCGTCACAAATGCTTGATTTGAAGCTCAATGAAAATCTTTGGTGGGATTTGAAGATGGCAGTTGCAGCACGCAAACCCAAGAATATTTGTGAACTGGACACCTTTGCCCATAAAGAATCGGATAAGATTCTTCAGGAACACTGTCAAAAGCTGCTGTCTGGCTATGCATCACATTTGCAGCAATAACAAAGGGTGCTCTACTAAGTAGTAAAGTCCCTTGTAATGAAGGGATTGAATAATTCTGAGACTGCAGTAGTCATTAAAAGAGGAATTTTATGTTGAACTAGCTTTCCCGTCGCGCGTTGCTGCGAAGACAGACAGACATGGATTCATTTTTATATATCTAGATAACAACCAATCACAGCGCAGCTTTCAAGTTACCTCAGCGGTATAATATATAACAACCAATCACAGCACCGCTTTCATGTTACCTCAGCAGTATAAGAAATAGCAACCAATCACAGCACAGCTTTCATTTTACCTCAGCAATCTCAATATCCAGCAATTGTCTTGCGAAACGTTCGGCGGATGCATTATTTTGTAGTTGAACACGCTTGTTCGTAATGCCTTTTGCTTTCGTGCTTGAGATGGAAATCAAACGATCTTTGTCTGGGGGGCATAACTGTCGACGATGCTCGCACGCGCGCCACCTATTGTAGGATAGATGTACTATGCCAGTAATCTTCCCAGGAGTGTACTCAACAACTTCCCAAAGTTTCATGGCGATTGGATGAATGGTGTAGTAATGCATAAAGGACAGACAGACAGACAGACATTCATTTATATATATTTATATATATGTATATATATATATAGAGAGAGAGAGAGAGAGAGAGAGATGACATCAGGAAGTGAGAGAATTAGATTCCGTACATAAAATTTGGACGCTAATTCTTTTGCGCTTAGAATTGAATAATCGAGTTGGGACCCATTAACTTTTCCTATTTATAACATAATCAATGCTCGTGCCAAATTTCAAGTTTCTATGACATCGGAAAGTGAGAAAATTAGATTCTGTACGTAAAATTTGGACGCTAATTCTTTTGCACTTAGAATTGAATAATTGAGTTGGGACCCATTAGCTTTTCATATTTATGACATAATCAATGCTCGTGTCAAATTTCAAGTTTCTATTACATTGGGAAGTGAGAGAATTAGATTCCGTACGTAAAATGTGGATGCTAATTCTTTTGCGCTTAGAATTAAATAATCAAGTTGGGACCCATTAACTTTTCCTATTTATGACATAATCAATGCTCGTGCCAAATTTCAAGTTTCTATTACATTGGGAAGTGCGAGAATTAGATTCCGTACGTAAAATTTGGACGCTAATTTTTTTGCGCTTAGAATTGAATAATCGAGTTGGGACTCATTAACGTTTCCTATTTATGAAATAATCAATGCTCGTGTCAAATTTCAAGTTTCTATTACATTGGGAAGTGAGAGAATCCGATTCCGTACGTAAAATGTGGACGCTAATTCTTTTGCGCTTAGAATTAAATAATCAAGTTGGGACCCATTAACTTTTCCTATATATGACATAATCAATGCTCGTGCCAAATTTCAAGTTTCTATTACATTGGGAAGTGAGAGAATTAGATTCCGTACGTAAAATTTGGACGCTAATTTTTTGTGCTTAGAATTGAATAATCAAGTTGGGACCAATTAACTTTTCCTATTTATGTCATAATCAATGCTCGTGCCAAATTTCAAGTTTCTATGACATTGGGAAGTGATGGAATTAGATTCCGTATGTAAAATTTGGACGCAAATTTTTTTTGCGCTTAGAATTGAATAATCGAGTTGGGACCTATTAACTTTGCCTATTTATGACATAATCAATGGTCGTGCCAAATTACATCGGGAAGCGAGAGAATTAGATTCCGTACATAAAATTTGGACGCTAATTCTTTTGCGTTAGAATTGAATAATCGAGTTGGGACCCATTAGCTTTTCCTATTTATGACATAATCAATGCTCCTGCCAAATTTCAGGTTTTTATGACATTGAGAAGTGAGAGAATTAGATTCTGTATATAAAATTTGGACGCTAATTCTTTTGCGCTTAGAATTGAATAATCGAGTTGGAACCCATTAACTTTTCCTATTTATGACATAATCAATGCTCGTGCCAAATTTCATGTTTCTACGACATCGGGAAGTGAAAGAATTAGTGGCAGTGATGGAAATCAAATGATCTACGTGGGGGGGGGGCGTAACTGTCGACGACGCTCGCACACACGCCATTTATCATAGGATAGTTGTACTATGCCTATAATCTTCCCAGGAGTGTACTCAACAACTTCCCAAATTTTCATGGTGATCGGATGAATGGTGTAGTAGCGCATAAAGGACAAACAGACACACAGACAGACACACAGATATACATTCAATTTTATATATATATAGATTTGGAGAAAGCACCTGCTATATTACCAGTATTTATGTTGATTGTACTCGTTTGATTGGGTTTTTTAACAGCTGAAGATTTGTAAAATTGGCAACATTATACATAATTTTGAATAGAAATTGAATAATTTTGATTACAAGTGTAAATGGTTTAGCAGCACCTTCCATTACGCTGCTACATATACTGTAATGAAAGGACAGCAGTAGAGATGAGCGAGCGTACTCGTCCGAGCTTGATACTCGTTCGAGCAATAGGGTACTCGAGACGAGCACCACGAGGTGTTCGAGTCACTTTCATTTTCTTCCCAGAAAATTTTGCGCCGTTTTCTGGCCAATAGTAACACGGGGAAGGCATTACAACTTCCTCCTGTGAGGTTCCAGCCCTATCCCACCCCCCTGCAGTGAGTGGCTGGGGAGATCAGGTGCCACCCAAATATATAAACTGGGCCCGCCGGCGGCTCGCCACAGATGCACGCTGAGAGACATTAGGGAAAGTGCCGTCTTGCTGTAGCTGCTGTAAGGAGAATGTTAGGCTGTTATTCTTCGTCTTCAAGAACCCCAACGGTCCTTCTTAGGGCCACATCTGACCGTGTGCAGTACTGTTGAGGCTGCTTTTAGCAGTTTTGCAATTTTTTTTTTTTTGTATATCGGGCGTGCAGACCATAGCGTCCTCAGTCTGCAGTCATTTTACTCAGTATAGGGGCAGTACTGGTGAGGCAGGGACAGTGCTACAGGGAAAGAGGTATACTGGCTATATAGGTAGTGGGCTTTTTCAAAAAAATTGGGGAAAAATACTATATTTGGGCTGCCTGTGACCGTCTTCAGTTTACTGCGTGTCTGCTGGGGGTAGTAGTCACTAATTAATACCCAGCCTTGTGCATAATTTTGTTCTGGCTGCACTGTGCTTTCAATAACCACAGTCATCCTCCAACAGGGAAATCCATATACAGGCTATATAGGCAGTGGGCTTATTCCCCAAAATTGGGAAAAAAATACAATATTTGGGCTGCCTGTGAACGTCTTCAGTTTACGGTGTGTCTGCTGGGGGTAGTAGTCGCTAATTAATACCCAGCCTTGCGCATAATTTTGTTCTGGCTGCACTGTGCTTTCAATAACCACAGTCATCCTCCAACAGGGAAATCCATATACAGGCTATATAGGCAGTGGGCTTTTTCCCCAAAATTGGGAAAAAATACAATATTTGGGCTGCCTGTGACCGTCTTCAGTTTACTGCATGTCTGCTGGGGGTAGTAGTCGCTAATTAATACCCAACCTTGCGCATAATTGTTTCCTGGCTCTGCTGTGCTTTCCGTAAGCGAAGTCAGCCTCCAACCACAGGCCAATAAGCGGCACATTTAATTACAGCGTTCTGTTTCTGCTCTACTCGTAATACACCATGCTGAGGGGTAGGGGTAGGCCTAGAGGACCTGGACGCGGGTGAGAACGCGGAGGCCCAAGTCAGGGTGTGGGCACAGGCCGAGCTCCTGGTCCAGGTGTATCGCAGCCGACTGCTGCGGGATTAGGAGAGAGGCAAGTTTCTGGGGTCCCCAGATTCATCTCACAATTAATGGGTCCACGCGGTAGACCTTTATTAGAAAATGAGCAGTGTGAGCAGGTCCTGTCGTGGATGGCAGAAAGTGCATCCAGCAATCTATCGACCACCCAGTCTTCTACGCCGTCCACAGCTGCAACTCTGAATCCTATGGCTGCTGCTCCTCCTTCCTCCCAGCCTCCTCACTCCATTACAATGACACATTCTGAGGAGCAGACAGGCTTCCAGGAACTGTTCTCGGGCCCCTGCCCAGATTGGGCAGCAATGGTTCCTCTCCCACCGGAGGAGTTTGTCGTGACCGATGCCCAACCTTTGGAAAGTTCCCGGGGTCTGAGGGATGAGGCTGGGGACTTCCGGCAACTGTCTCAAGAGCTTTCAGTGGGTGAGGAGGACGATGACGATGAGACACAGTTGTCTATCAGTGAGGCAGTAGTAAGGGCAGTAAGTCCGAGGGAAGAGCGCACAGAGGATGCGGAGGAAGAGCAGCTGGACGATGAGGTGACTGACCCCACCTGGTTTGCTAAACCTACTGAGGACAGGTCTTCAGAGGGGGGGACAAGTGCAGCAGCAGGGCAGGTTGGAAGAGGCAGGGCGGTGTCCAGGGGTAGAGGCAGGGCCAGACCGAATAATCCACCAACTGTTTCCCAAAGCGCCCCCTCGCGCCATGCCACCCTGCAGAGGCCGAGGTGCTCAAAGGTGTGGCAGTTTTTCACTGAGAGTGCAGACGACCGACGAACTGTGGTGTGCAAGGTTTGTCGCGCCAAGATCAGCCGGGGAGCCACCACCACCAGCCTCACCACCACCAGCATGCGCAGGCATATGATGGCCAAGCACCCCACCAGGTGGGACGAAGGCCGTTCACCGCCTCCGGTTTGCACCACTGCCTCTCCCCCTGTGCTCCAACCTGCCACTGAGATCCAACCCCCCTCTGAGGACACAGACACGACCGTCTCCCGGCCTGCACCCACACGCTCACCTCCGCTATCCTCAGCCACATCCAGCAATGTCTCTCAGCGCAGCGTCCAGCCGTCGCTAGTGCAACTGTTTGAGCGCAAGCGCAAGTACGCCGCCACGCACCCGCACGCTCAAGCGTTAAACGTGCACATAGCCAAATTGATCAGCCTGGAGATGCTGCCGTATAGGCTTGTGGAAACGGAGGCTTTCAAAAACATGATGGCGGTGGCGGCCCCGCGCTACTCGGTTCCCAGTCGCCACTACTTTTCCCGATGTGCCGTCCCAGCCCTGCACGACCACGTCTCCGGCAAAATTGTACGCGCCCTCACCAACGCAGTTACTGGCCAGGTCCACTTAACAACGGACATGTGGACAAGCACAGGCAGGCAGGGCCACTATATCTTACTGACGGCACATTGGGTGAATTTAGTGGAGGCTGGGACCGAGTCAGAGCCTGGGACCGCTCACGTCCTACCCACGCCCAGAATTGCGGGCCCCAGCTCGGTGGTGGTATCTGCGGTGGTGTATGCTTCCTCCACTAAACCACCCTCCTCCTCCTCCTCCTCCTCCTACGCAACCTCTGTCTCGCAATCAAGATGTGTCAGCAGCAGCACGTCGCCAGCAGTCGGTGTCGCGAAGCGTGGCAGCACAGCGGTGGCCAAGCGTCAGCAGGCCGTGCTGAAACTACTCAGCTTAGGAGAGAAGAGGCACACGGCCCACGAACTGCTGCAAGGTCTGACAGAGCAGACCGACCGCTGGCTAGCGCCGCTAAGCCTCCAACCGGGCATGGTTGTGTGTGACAACGGCCGTAACCTGGTGGCAGCTCTGCAGCTCGGCAGCCTCACGCACGTGCCATGCCTGGCCCACGTCTTTAATTTGGTGGTTCAGCGCTTTCTGAAAAGCTACCCACGCTTGTCAGACCTGCTCGGAAAGGTGCGCCTGCTCAGCGCACATTTCCACAAGTCCAACACGGACGCTGCCACCCTGCGGATCCTGCAACATCGGTTTAATCTGCCAGTGCACCGACCGCTGTGCGACGTGCCCACACGGTGGAACTCTACACTCCACATGTTGGCCAGACTCAATGAGCAGCGTAGAGCTATACTGGAATACCAACTCCAACATGGGCGGCGTAGTGGGAGTCAGCCTCCTCAATTCTTTACAGAAGAGTGGGCCTGGTTGGCAGCCATCTGCCAGGTCCTTGGAAACTTTGAGGAGTCTACCCAGATGGTGAGCGGGGATGCTGCAATCATTAGCGTCACCATTCCTCTGCTATGCCTCTTGAGAAGTTCCCTGCAAAGCATAAAGGCAGACGCTTTGCGCTCGGAAACGGAGGCGGGGGAAGACAGTATGTCGCTGGATAGTCAGAGCACCCTCCTGTCTATAGCTCAGCGTGTTGAGGAGGAGGAGGGGGAGGAGCATGAGGAGGAGGGGGAAGAGACAGCTTGGCCCACTGCTGAGTGTACCCATGCTGCTTGCCTGTCATCCTTTCAGCGTGTATGGCCTGAGGAGGAAGATCCTGAAAGTGATCTTCCTAGTGAGGACAGCCATGTGTTGCGTACAGGTACCCTGGCACACATGGCTGACTTCATGTTAGGATGCCTTTCTCGTGACCCTCGCGTTACACGCATTCTGGCCATTACGGATTACTGGGTGTACACACTGCCCAACCCACGGTATAAGGAGAACCTTTCCACTCTCATACCCGAAGAGGAAAGGGGTTCGAGAGTGATGCTATACCACAGGACCCTGGTGGACAAACTGATGGTAAAATTCCCATCCGACAGCGCTAGTGGCAGAAGGCGCAGTTCCGAGGGCCAGGTAGCAGGGGAGGCGCGGAGATCAGGCAGCATGTACAGTGCAGGCAGGGGAACACTCTCCAAGGCTTTTGCCAGCTTTATGGCTCCCCAGCACGACTGTGTCACCGCTCCCCAGTCAAGGCTGAGTCGGTGGGAGCACTGTAAAAGGAAGGTGAGGGAGTACAGAGCCGATCGCACAACCGTCCTCCGTGACACCTCTGCTCCGTACAACTACTGGGTGTCGAAGCTGGACACGTGGCCTGAACTCGCGCTGTATGCCCTGGAGGTGCTTGCTTGTCCTGCGGCTAGCGTCTTGTCAGAGAGGGTGTTTAGTGTGGCTGGGGGAATCATCACGGATAAGCGTACCCGCCTGTCAACTGACAGTGCCGACAGGCTTGCACTCATACAGATGAACAAAGCCTGGATTTCCCCAGACTTCTCTTCTCCACCAGCGGACAGCAGCGATACCTAAACAATACGTAGGCTGCACCCGCGGATGGAAGCAACGTACTCTATCACCATCAAAAACGGGGACCTTTTAGCTTCATCAATCTGTGTATTATATTCATCCTCCTCCTCCTCCTGCTCCTCCTCCTGAAACCCCACGTAATCACACCAAGCGGGCAATTTTTCTTAGGCCCACAAGGCTCAGTCATATTACTTTTGTAAACAATGTTTTCAATTCTCATTAAAGCATTGAAACTTGCACCTGAACCAATTTTTATTTTAACTGAGCTGCCTCCAGGCCTAGTTACAAATTAAGCCACAGTAACCAAAGCGATTAATGGGTTTCACCTGCCCTCTTGGTTGGGCATGGGCAATTTTTCTGAGGTAGATTAGTACTGTTGGAACACCAATTGTTTTGGGCCCTCGCCTACAGTGTAATCCTAGTAATTTTTATGGGCTTCGCCTGCACTCATAGTACAGCAAGGTGTGTGGGGTTGACCTACACTTTTGCTACATAAACATAAATGTAACTGGGGCCTTGTCTATACTGCAACTACTGAAATGTGAAAGAGACTGTTATCTCCCTAAACTGCTGCAATGGGAATGTTCCTGTGGCCTGTCTTGACTGCTACTACTACTGAAATGGAACTAATACGGTGCTCCCCCTATACTGCTGCTAGTGATATGTTACTGGGGCCTGTCCAGACTGCTACTACTACTGAAATGGAACTAATACTGTGCTCCCACTATACTGCTGCTAGTGATATGTTACTGGAGCCTGTCTTGACTGCTACTATTACTGAAATGGAACTAATACTGTGCCCCCCCTATACTGCTGCTAGTGATATGTTACTGGGGCCTGTCTTGACTGCTACTACTACTGAAATGGAACTAATACTGTGCTCCCCCTATACTGCTGCTAGTGATATGTTACTGGGGCCTGTCTTGACTGCTACTATTACTGAAATGGAACTAATACTGTGCTCCCCCTATACTGCTGCTAGTGATATGTTGCTGGGGCCTGTCTTGACTGCTACTACTACTGAAATGGAACTAATACTGTGCTCCCCCTATACTGCTGCTAGTGATATGTTACTGGGGCCTGTCCAGACTGCTACTACTACTGAAATGGAACTAATACTGTGCTCCCCCTATACTGCTGCTAGTGATATATTACTGGGGCCTGTCCAGACTGCTACTACTGCTGAAATGGAACTAATACTGTACTCCCCCTATACTGCTGCTAGTTATATGTTACTGGGGCCTGTCCAGACTGCTACTACTACTGAAATGGAACTAATACTGTGCTCCCCCTATACTGCTGCTAGTGATATGTTACTGGGGCCTGTCCAGACTGCTACTACTACCGAAATGGAACTCATACTGTGCTCCCCCTATACTGCTGCTAGTGATATGTTACTGGGGCCTGTCCCTAATGCTACTGCTGAAATGTTACTAATTCTGGGCTCTGCCTATACCGCTGCTAATGCTAAGTCAATAGGGTGTGGAAACGGAGGCTTCCCAAAGACATGATGGCGGCGAGGCCATTTCCCACCAACGCTGTTACTGTTAAGGTGCATATAACCACGGACACGTGGAGAGGACACGTAGTGCCTCAAAAACATCCCCCTCCTTCTCCAACAATGAAAACATTCTTGGCAAATACCTTTGCATTGGTCCGTCTGGTGGCAGTCCAAGAATTTCACCTTTAACGACACAACAAGAGAGTCCCCCCACCATCCCCCCGCCACGGCCCACTTAATCATGGCCACATTCTGAAAACCAACTAAATAAGACCGCGCTACTAGGTCCGCAGTCGCGACCACATTCCCACCAACGCGGTTACTGTTAAGGTACATATTACCACTCTGACTGGGACATGCACTGTGGGCCGAAGCCCACCTGTATTGTATCTGACGTTAGCTCTGCTGAGCAGGTCACTGCAATGGGATATATTTATGTACCGCCGATGGGTTCCAGGGAGCCACCCATGCTGTGGGTCCACAGGGACTTCACATTACGGATTTGTACCTGCCAGTGTCTATGTATTAAAAACCCCGGTCAGACTGGGGCATGCAGTGTGGGCCGAAGCCCACATGCATTTAATCTGATGTTACCTCAGCTGTGCTGGGCACTGAATGGGATTTGTTTATGTACTGCCGGTGGGTTCCAGGGAGCCACCCATGCTTTGGGTCCACATGGACTTCACATTAGGGAGTTGTACCTACCTGTGTCTACTTATAAAAAAAACCCAATCTGACTGGGGCATGCAGTGTGGGCCGAAGCCCACCTGCGTTTAATCTGACGTTACCTCAGCCATGCTGGGCAATGCAATGGGATTTATTTATGTAACGCCAGTGGCTTCCTCGGACCCACCCATGCTGTCGGTCCACACGGAGTTGTACCTGCCTGTGTCTACTTATAAAGAACCCCAGTCTGACTGGGGCATGCAGTGTGGGCCGAAGCCCACCTGTATTTAATCTGACGTTAGCTCTGCTGTCCAGGGCACTGCAATGGGATTTGTTTATATACCGCCTCTGGGTTCCAGGTGGGTTCCTATGCTGTTGGTGCAAACTTAGTTCCCATTGCGGTGTTTGACCTGTCTGGCACAAAGGCACTTACTGACTTGGGTAGGGGGCAGAGCGCTGATGGCTTTCCCCTTGCAGTGTGGATTGAGCTATGCCACACCTTGACAGAATGAATACTGTATGGCACATGGATTCCCCATTGCTATGCCCACGTTTGCAGCTCCTGACGGAGGTGGCACAGGATTGGAGTTCTCATTGCTTCTGTACAGCATTGTGGGCTATCGCCCTGCCCCTTTTAAAGAGGGTCGCTGCCTGGCCCTGCTAACCCTCTGCAGTGTGTGCCTGCAGTTCCTCCTCATGGCAGACGCACTTATAAATAGACATGAGGGTGGTGTGGCTATGAGGCCAGCGTGTGGCATGAGGGCAGCTGAAGGCTGCGCAGGGACACTTTGGTGTGCGCTGTGGACACTGGGTCGTGCGGGGCGGTTGGGCAGCATGTTACCCAGGAGAAGTGGCAGCGGAGTGTCATGCAGGCAGTGATTGTGCTTTGTTGGAGGTAGTGTGGTGCTTAGCTAAGGTATGCCTTGCTATTGGGGGATTTTCAGAAGTAGAAATTGTTGGGGGGGGGGGGCCCACTTTTGCCGCTATTGTGGCTTAATAGTGGGACCTGGGAACTTGAGATGCAGCCCAACATGTAGCCCCTCGCCTGCCCTATCCGTTTCTGTGTCGTTCCCATCACTTTCTTGAATTTCCCAGATTTTCACAAATGAAAACCTTAGGGAGCATCGGTGATATACAAAAATGCTCGAGTCGCCCATTGACTTCAATGGGGTTCGTTACTCGAAACGAGCCCTCGAGCATCGCGGGAAGTTCGACTCGAGTAACGAGCACCCGAGCATTTTGGTGCTCGCTCATCACTAGACAGCAGGTTTTTTTTTTACTGTTACTAACTTACTGATGACAGGGCATAATATTAATATTAGCAATTCCGTCTTTGCAAAAAAAAACTTTGATGTATAATTTACCCTTTCACTGTTGGGAAAATTTTCAAACTTTTGATATAGGCAGATAAAATCTGAATTCTAAAATAAAAAAATAATCATATTATGCCCCATACCGATATGCTTTTTGACAGAAAAGTTTGAATACTTTATGAAAATGGCACCTAGCACTTTACTTTCATGGGCAACTTTATACTATGTTTTGTAAAAAAAAAATGCTTAAACGTTTAATATTGTGGCTTAGGATATGTGGAAATCAGCAACAAAAAATCTGCAGTGAATCTGCAGCAAATCTTCCACGGCAAAAACACACCAAAGACACACACAATTTGGGTGACATTTATTACAATCTCATCTACATGACTTGCACTGTAAATACTGTGGATTTTAAGCATACAATTCCACTGTGGAAAATCCACATTGTTAGGGTGACTAGTGACTACCCACTACAGTTCTTTTTCACTGCGAAATTTGCAGCGTTTTCTTTTCTACAGGGGTCTATGGGACTTGTTAATGTTAAAACCGCATTCCACAAAATCGCGATTTCGCAGTAAATTGCGATTTTGCCTCAATGTGTTTTTAAAATTAGAAAGTCCCATAGACATCTGAAAAAAAAAAACGCAGCAAATTCGCAAACACTAGTGGGTAGTCACCCTTAGAGCACAGTAGACAAGTGCTAAGGTATATCTCACGGGTTCTAATTATTAAGTATTTTGTATATGTGAGCAGCTTGGGAAAGCAACACATTACACAGGTGGGTAATGAGTAAGTTCCTCATTCTTTATTACCCAAACCCCCTTTTTTTCATTCTTTATTCTGCACCTGATTTTTATAGACATTAGAAAACAGGATATATGGGATGTTTCTGCCATGCACAGTAATCATCTCAATGATGGTATAAAAATATATATTTATGTGGTTAGAATTGCTAGAACATACAAATACGAAGAAAACAGAAATAAAATTCTTATTTCTTAACAACTGGTCTTGGGTCTTTTCGTTACAGCTCATAGTAAGTTCTCTTTAACTGGAAGAATAGTACAGCCACTTCTACACTTCTATAAGAATACAAGACAGTTCCTCTGTCTTGTTTCACATTCTTTTCAAGCATTAGTAAGTCTGAACCACAAGTCATAGACCACTGACCAGGCATATGAACTTTAACAAAGCAATGATATATACTGCTATCATAAAAATTACTTACTGATTCATTTATAAATGGATATAAGTAGAGATGAGCGAGCACCAAAATGCTCGGGTGCTCGTTGCTCGAGTCGAACTTTCAGTGATGCTCGAGAGCTCGTTTCGAGTAACAAACCCCATTGAAGTCAATGGGCGACTCAAACATTTTTGTATGGGACGGATGCTCCGCATAGGTCATGACTTGTGAAACTCTGGAAAACCTCAGAAAGTCATGGAAACACCACAGAACCGGATTGGGAAGGGCAGGGGCAGCATGCATGGCTGCATCTGAGGCTCCCAGGTCCCACTATTAAGCCAAAATGGGGGCAAGAGTCTGGCATCACCCCCCTAACAATTTTTACTTGGGACAAACCCTCATTAGCAAGGCACACCTAAGCTAAGCACCTCATTACCTGCAACCAAGGACAATCACTGCCTGCGGGTGACACCGCTGCGTCTTCTCCTGGGTTACATGCTGGCATTGCTGTCCAACCCCCCCAACCCCCCCGCGCGCACGCGATCCTGTGTCCACAGCACACACAAAAGTTTCCCTGCGCAGCGTTCAGCTGCCCTCATGCCACACGCTCGCTTCATAGCCATGCCGCCCTCATGTCTATTTATAAGCGCGTACTGGATGAGGAGGAACTGGAAGCACACACTGCAGACGGTTGGCAGGGCCAGGCAGCGACCCTCTTTGAAAGTGTGAGTGATAGCCCACAATGCTGTTGAGAATTGATGATAAATTGATGTTCGATCATCATTCCAATCCTGCGCCACCTCCGTCGCAAAATTGTCAGGAGCCGCAAATGTGGGCATAAAGGGGACTCAGGTGCCAGCACTTCGACACATCTCCACAATGCAGCAATACTCTGTGTGGGAAGCACGTGAGCGGGCCCAGGGTCAGGCTCGGTCCCAGCCTCCACCTTGTGTAACCCAAGGTGCCACGAGTTGCATAGCAATGGGAAATCCATGTGTCCCCACACAATTCATTCTGTGTAGGTGTTAGATAGCTTAATACCACAATAGAAAGTCTTTGAGTTCCTTGGGCTTGCCAATGCCATCGGTGCACAAAGATTGTATTACACAAGAAGAAATCAGAGCGCCCAAACATGGCAGAGTTTCACCCCGCCAAGGACCTCGGCCCACATTTCTACCCTAGTCAGTCAGTGTATTTGTGTCAGACAGGTAAAACACCACTATGGGAAGTCTTTGTGCACTAACAGCATAAGCGAGCCAAAGGAACCCAAGGAAAATATTAAACATGAAGCAATTACAGTGCCCAAACATGGCAGAGTTTCAACCTGCTAAGGACCTCGGCCTACTTTTCTGCCCTAGTCAGTCAGTGTATTTGTGTCAGACAGGTAAAACACCGCTATGGGAAGTCTTTGTGCACTCACAGCATAGGCAAGCCAAAGGAACCCAAGGAAAGTATTAAACATGAAGCAATTACAGTGCCCAAACATGGCAGACTTTCACTCCGCTGAGGACCTCGACCTCTGCCCACACCCTCAGCAATCATGGGCATAAAGAGGACTTCGATACTAGTACAGCTGTGAATTTCTCATTTAATTAGTTGCGGTTGCTTACATCGCTCCAAAGACTGGATGAACAGGAAGAAGTTCCACAGGCCCAGCCTGGCGCAGTTGCATTTCCCCCAGGACATAGGCCTTTGCCCACACCCTCAGCAATCATGGGCATAAAACAGACTCTGATGCTAGTACAGCTGTGAACATCTCATTAAATCAGTTACAGTTGCTTACACCGCTCCAAAGACTAGATTAACCAGGAAGAAGTTCCACAGGCCTAACCTGGCGCAGTTACATTTCCCCCAGGACATAGGCCTCTGCCCACACCCTCAGCAATCGTGGGCATAAAGCGGACTCCAATGCTAGTACAGCTGTGAACGTCTCATTAATGCAGTAATGCTCCTCTTGTTTGGCCCAAACCAGTGCCTCAGATAACTTTGGTAACACGAGAGAAAATACATGTTGCCCAGTGCTGATCCCCTGACCCCAAGCAGGAGGAGGAGGCGGCATTACAAGGCCAAGAGACCATGACCAGGACCCGCTATAGTCTGTGTGGGAAGTATGTGAGCGGGCCCTGGGTCAGGCTCGGTCCCAGCCTCCACCTTGTGTGACCCAAGGTGCCCTGAGTTACATAGCAATGGGAAATCCATGCGTCCCCACGCAATTCATTCTTTGTAGCTATCAGATAGCTCAACACCGCAAGGGGAAGTCTTTGAGGTCTATGGGCTCGCCTATGCTGTAAGTGCACAAAGATAGTATTACACAGGAAGAAATCAGAGTGCCCAAACATGGGAGAGTTTCACCCCGGCAAGGACCTTGGCCTCGGCCCACATTTCTGCCCTAGTCAGTCAGTGTATTTGTGCCAGATAGGTAAAACACCGCAATAGTCTTTGTGTACCCATAGTATAAGCAGACCCCTGTAACATTCCTGTAGCAAAGATATAGGCAAACCCCTGTAACATTTCTGTAGCAAAGGTATAGGAAGACTCCTGTAACATTTCTGTAGCAGAAGTATAGGCAGACCCCAGTAACATTTCTGTAGCAAAGGTATAGGAAGACCCCTGTAACATTTCTGTAGCAGAAGTATAGGCAGACCCCAGTAACATTTCTGTAGCAAAGGTATAGGCAGACCCAAGTAACATTTCTGTACTAAAAGTATAGACGGACCCCAGTAACATTTCTGTAGCAAAGGTATAGGCAGACCCAAGTAACATTTCTGTACTAAAAGTATAGACGGACCCCAGTAACATTTCTGTAGCAGAAGTATAAGCAGACCCCTGTTACATTCCTGTAGTAAAAGTATAGACGGCCCCCTGTAACATTTCTGTAGCAGAATTACAGGCAGACCCCAGTAACATTTCTGTAGCGAAAGTGTAGACAGACCCCTGTAACATTTCTGTAGCAGAAGTATAGGCAGACCCCTGTAACATTTCTGTAGTAAAATTATAGACGGACCCCAGTAACATTTCTGTAGCAAAAGTATAGGCAGATGCCTGTAACATTTCTGTAGCAGAAGTTTAGGCAGACCCCTGTAACATTTCTGTAATAAAATTATAGACGGACCCCAGTAACATTTCTGTAGCAGAAGTATAGACAGACCCCTGTAACATTTCTGTAGCAAGAGTATAGGCGAACCCCTGAAACATTGGTGTATCATGAGTGTAGGCGAAGGCCGGAAAAATTAGTTAGATAACAGTATAGGCGAGGGCCAGAAAAATTGGTGTACCAAGAGTACAAGTGTACCCCTGAAAAATTGCTGAATGCCGAGGGCAGGTGAAACCCATAAACACTTTTTAAAGATACAGCTCGCTGTTGCTTAATTTATGACAGAGCCTGGAGGCAGCCCTGTGAAAAACAATTGGTTGCTGTTAAAGTATCAATACTTGAAAAATTGTAAAAAAAATTATAAGCAGGGCCCTTTGGGCCGCAGAAAAATTGGCAGTTCAGCGTGATGACATGCTGTTTTAGGAGGAGGAGTAGTAGGAGGAGGAGTAATAATATCCGAGAGTGATTGACAAAGCTAATTCCCCCTTTTTTCTGGTGATAGAGAATGCTTTTTTCTCCGGTTGCAGCGAAAAGAATCTTTAGGTTCCGCTGCTCTCCACTGGTGGAGAAGAGAAGTCTGGGGAAATCCAGGCTTTGTTCATCTTTATGAGTGTAAGCATGTCGGCACTGGCAGTTGACAGGCGGGTACGCTTATCCGTGATGATTCCCCCAGCTGCACTAAGCACCCTCCCTGACAAGACGCTAGCGGCAGGGCAGGTCAGCACCTCCAGGGCATACAGCGCAAGTACGTGCCACGTGTCCAGCTTTTAAACCCAATAGTTGTATGGAGCAGAGGCATCACGGAGGACTGTGGTACGATCGGCTACATACTCCCTCACTATGTTTTTACTGTGCTCCCTCCGACTCAGCCTTGACTGGGGAGTGGTGACACAGTCTTGCTGGGGAGCCATAAAGCTCCCGACAAGAACCCTAATTAATGACCACAATTGCAACCCCCTGCTCAAGGGCCCCTACACAACATGGAGCGAGCTCAGATCCAGCTTAGCTCCGGAGCCCTCGCCCATCCTTCCCTTACGAGTTCTGAACAGGCAGTTAGGCCACCCCCCAGACCCGTGCTCCATTGCATTATGGAAAAAACTCGAGACACTTACAGTATCCAATTTACAGGCCCAAGCCCACCTGCCCATCGACTCCATAGTAACAGCACTCTTACCATCTGACAATCTTACCTTTTTACATAAATCCCAACTTATAGGTAGGTTTAGAGAGCTTTTGAACACATACAAATCTTCCAGGCCTCTCTCTCCCTTTGAGAATAAACCTAGTCTAAGGAAAATCTCCTTTCTCCGGAAATTTTTTTATCACGCTACCCACCTCACATAAACCTGCCTTCCTTTTCTCCTGGGAGAAAGAGCTGGGCATCTCTCTAACCTCGAACGAGTCCAACCTAATCTTAAAAACTTCATTTGGTCTCTCTCCTTGCATCCTAGCACAAGAATCATACTATAAAGTGGTTACCAGATGGTATAAAACACCACAAGGGCTATTTTACCATAAACTCGCTCCAACGAACATGTGCTGGAGATGCAAGAAAGACATTGGCTCTTATCTTCACATATGGTGGAGCTGCCCAGCTCTAGCCCCCTTCTGGAAAAGTGTTGAAACAACTCTCCAAAAAATTTCCCCTCAACTCATTCTCACACCGGAAGTGGCCCTACTGTGGAGACCGTCCAAATCCTTCCATCCCCTGAAAAACAAACATCGCGTTTTTACTGGACACAGCAAAAGCTCTGATACCCCGGCTCTGGCAACAAAATACCCCGCCCTCTATGAGGCAATGGAGAGAAAGGACGCACTTGCTTTATAGTCTTGAAGAACTCCACAGTTGGACAACTAACACGCATGATAAATTCCTCCTGACGTGGTCCCCTTGGAGGTCTGTGAGGCTCCTGGATGTCTGGGACTAGCGAGAAGAGGCTCCCATATAAGTTAAGAAAACCTTTGCGAGGCACGCGCACACCAGGCTACGACGGTAAGGCACTACTCTCTCGCAAATACACCCCCCCTCCCCCTCCCCACACTTTCCTGGCCTTAACTTTACCCCCCCCCCATACCTCTAAATTTCTTTGATTTATACCTGGTTCAGTTAATAAACATAATAAATACTGTTTATCTAGGTTTAATAGCTTAATAGGCGGAGTTTCCCCGCGATGACCTTTTTTCTTATAGAGTTACCCGCGCATGTATCTGAGCTCCCAGGATGTTTAGATGACATAAAAGACTCATCCCCCAGCTCATGGAGGAGGGTCTCCTTTTGTAACTCAGGTGAGCTATATTCCCTCTGCTATACCCTCTGTTGTTGAAATGTGCGATGTCTGTATTGTAAAAAATCTTTAATAAAACTGATTTAAAAAAAAAAAATGTTAGTTCTTCAACAACACTTGAATTGTTTTACCCTTGACGGCTCCCCTAGCAGTGGCCTGGACAGATGGTAGAGCCACAATGACGAGTGACATCTTAATCCCCGCTATCTCCTCGACCGTGGGCCCGCTCCTCACCCGCTGCAGCTCAATCATTGTTTATGCTCTATGTGGCCATACCATAAATGTGTGATGCAAGATTAGCTTGAGAAGTACAAAATCTTATAAAAATTGATGTAAAGAAATTCAGAGTCCATGCATGCCATTTATGAGTATGTCAATATGCAAAACTGTAATTAAACAGATGCTGGTGAACATTTGGTTCACATTATTGACAAATGACCTGATTCGGCTCTGGGAATAATTTGCAGTGGTGTGCCACTGCAGCAGACCTGCAATTCCTATAAGGCTCATGGGGTAAGAAGGCTCAGGGCCAAATGGCTTCATCCCTTGATTTACTGCCAATTTAATGGGCTCCTAAAATACTGGGCAGCAGCAGTAGGGCCATTTTCTCTGCTTAAACAGGACTGACTGTCACCAAGCAACTCCGTGCAGAGTATAGTCTGACTCCTCTCCCATCTCCTGTTCTTCTGCACTTACTGCACTCCAAGGGCCATATGTGTGGGGGATGCCATATGCATATCTACTAACTCTGCTTCTTCTAGTCTTTCACTTTTTGTCATTTGTTGTGTCCCTATGTCCCCTGAAGAAATCAGCATTACAGCGGGTAGAAATATGTTGGGACTGTTGAGAATTCGACATCTAACTTAAAGCCCTAACTTTACACTTGGGAATATATCACTTTATTCTGGGGTGTATCAGGGTTATGCAGCAGAAATTATTTTTGGGGTCGCCCTTGTCAGGAGAGGTACTGTGCTAATAGGGTCAGATAGTACTAAATGCAGGGTCAGTATCTGTTGCCTGTCTATATATATATATATATATATATATATATATATATATAAAAACACAAAAGCCCTCTCTAACTGACTCACTTACTCACTCACTCACTGACTCCATTCATTCATTGACTCACTGACTCGCCACTAATTCTCTAAATTTACAATGTTGTACAAACTTGAAATTTGACATGAGCATTCTTTAGGTCCTAAATAGGAAAAGTAAAGGTGTCACAATTCGATTATTCAATGCTAAATGCAAAAGTATTGGCACCCCTATGTAATGTACCTAATCTAATTCTCTAATTTCCCGATGTCGTACAAATGTAAAATTTGGCACAAGCATTCTCTAGGTCCTAAATAGGCAAAGGAAAGAGGTCAGAACTTGATTATTCAATGCTAATTACAAAAGTATGGGCTCCCCTGTGTACTGTGCCTAATCTAATTCTCTAACATCCCGGTGTTGTGCAAACATGAAATTTGGAACAAGCATTCTTTAGGTCCTAAATAGGAAAAGTAAATGGGTCTAAAATTAATTATTCAATACTAAGTTCAAAAGTAAGTGCACCCCTATGATAAGTAACTTCCTGGTGTCGTACAAACTGAAATTTGGCACGAGCATTGTTTAGGCCCTTCATAGGAAAAGTAAAGTGGTCCCAGCTCAATTATTCCATGCTAAGTACAAAAGTAAGTGAACCACTGTGTAATGTACCTAATCTAATTCTCTAACTTCCCAGTGTCGTACAAACTTGAAATTTGGCACATCTATTCTATAGGTCCTAAATAGAAAAAGTAAAGGTGTCACAAGTTGATTATTCAATGCTAAGTTTAAAAGTAAGTGCACCCCTATGTTATGTAACTTCCCAGTGTCGTACAAACGTGAAATTTGGCACAACCATTCTTTAGGTCGTAAATAGGAAAAGTAAATAATTTTAAGTGCGAAAGTAAGTCACCCCATGTCATATAACTAATAACACACATCTGAACCGCACAAACATGAAATTTGCCACGACCATTCTTCACATCCTAATAAGAAAAGTAAAGAGGTTAAACTTCAGTATTCAATACTAAGCGTGAAAATCTGTGAAAATCCATGATACATAGCATAGTTATTTTCTCAGATGCCATTAAGCCTAGGAAAATGATTTGTAGACTGAGGAATATCTACCTCACCTCTATGTGTATATACTGAGGAGAGTCTAACTGACCTCTATGTATATATACTCAGGAGAATATACTTGACCTCTGTGTGCATATTCTGAAAGGCTGTAAAGTATATAAGGAAGTGGCCATAGACTGAAGCCTTTAAGACTAAGAAGATGCTGCAACCTCCAGTCTGGTGGTAAATTTAAATAAAAAGGGGCTTTACCTTTAAGGATAAAAAGTGAAGAGAATGGAAGGTGTGGCACATTCTGCAGAGGGACATTGGTACATGCGGTCCAAGGAGAATTTAATGCTCCTCTATGTGTATACATATTTTATTCCTCGGTTCCTCTGCAGTAACCACGACTTCCTAAAATTTTCTGTATGAACAACAGGTAAACACCTGTATCAAATTAACTCAGGCAAAGCCAGGTATATCATTAGTATATGCACTATTTTCGGTGAATAAAACCTTATCTGGGTTAGCACCCACCCTACCAAAACAAGCACAATGTGAGAAGGAGTGAACTCTGACCTTCTATGGTATCAAAAGGGTAAGATCATCTGTTTCTCAGTGTCGGTTACCTTGGTGATTTTTGTTAAAGGCATTTTAACAAGTTAAGAACCACATTTAGTGCCCCCCACACAGTAATGCCACCACTGAATAATAATTCCCCTTCTGGCCTCCTTTAAGTAATAATGCCTCTCCTGGCCCTGTTCAGTAGTAATAAGTTCTCTCATGGTCCCTGTTTAGAAATAATAATGCCCCTACTGGCCCATTTAGTAATAATAATGCCACTCCTGGCCTGCATTCAGTAATTATGGCCATTATGGTATCACTTTTAGTAATAATGCCCCTCAGTAATGCACCACCTTTGAGTAATAATGCCCATCCTGGCACCTTCTTCTAATAATATTGCCCCTCCCAGCCCCTTTTGTTAATGATGCCCCTCAGGGCTACCTTTTAGGAATAATGCCCATACTGGCCTCCCACATTGCATGATTATGTGGTTGCTGTGCTCAGTGCTCATCCTCAGCACTGTTAGGGCTAGACTGGATGTAGTGATCTCGTGATCATGCAATGCAGTATCCAGCGTGGGACCAATGCTCCAGGAACTGCAGCCGGGAGGATCAACACAGGTGAGTATGTGTATTTTTTTTTTTACCACTTTTGTAGGCAAATGTTAAAAGAAAAGTGTCTGTCCCAATAGCAGCTCTAGGACCCTGAGCAGCCCACTGAGCTTTTTCCCAGTGGGTTCAATGGCCAGTCTGCCTCTGATTAAAGTACCTTTTAAAGGGGACATGATAAATATATACAAATAACAAAAAAAAAAAAAAAAAAACAGGGGAAGGCTGCTTTGTGGTTGCTTCAAAAGAAACAAAACACCATATGAAACTAAAGGAAAAACGAATCAATCCCAAATAGAGATGAGCGAACACGTTCGGCTCCGCCCCTTTTTCGCCCGAACACCGAACTTTGCGAACACTTCAGTGTTCGGGCGAAAAAGTTCGGGGGCCGCCGTGGCAGCGCGGGGGGGTGCGGCGGGGAGTGGGGGGGAGAGGGAGAGAGAGAGGGCTCCCCCCTGTTCCCCGCTACTGCCGCCCGCGCCGCCGCGCATCTCCCCGCCCCCCGGCGGCACCCGGACACTTACGCGCGAACACTGCAGTGTTCGGCAAAGCCGGTGTCCGGGTGCGGATGTGTCCGTAACGGACACGTTCGCTCATCCCTAATCCCAAACCATAAAAAAGTAACTTTTCTATAAGTTTTGTGAAGCTGTGAAATGGTTTACTACTGGACTTAGTGAATCACGTGTCTAACACATCAGAGAAGCATTTACAATTTTGTATGCTTTAGAGCTGGAATATTTCATTCTTGAGCCTTTATGGCTCAGTGTCCACTTAGATATTACTCCAGTGATTTGCATTCTGGGAAATGTTTCAATCTATATCTCAGCTAACGTGTGGGAATATGTTAACAAGCTTTTTGGCTGTTTGCAATGGCAACCAGAACTGTGCATATGGCTCTGGTAATAATATATGCTGTAACTCAAGATCCGTACAAGAGATTCAGTCACTTGGCTAGACATATTTTGTAATAAAGAGTCGTATAAATGTAATTGTTCTTAAGAGTTAAAGTCTCCCCCTCTTGCAAGTACCTTTATTTATCTTGTCTTCACAGCATCCAGGGACAGCCAAGAACAGAAGATAAGAGAGCTGTAATGGATGGAGACGTGTGCCACTCTCCTTTTTGTGTAGTTTGGTGAGGGGTTATACCCTGGACCATTAGTATTGGTTGTGTATGTTTAAATGTGTCAACACTTGTTTTTTGTGCAGGTCCAGACATGGTTCTTTGGTTGTGGTGTGAATGGGTCTCAAATCCAATGCAGTAATCATAGCAAAGGTTGAACTAACCAGTCATTGTATTGGGGAGAGACAGTCTCTGGACAACTAATGAGGATGCTTGACCCACCTCTTGAGAGAGAAGTATCTAGGGATATAAAAGTGTGGGTTTGGGTCAAAATGGATGTGGCTGTTGTGGCAGTTGCTGGTATGATCACTGGTGAAGGGACAAATGCTGTGCAGAAGGACCAGAGAAGTTGGTTGTGGTGGTTGGTGGAGTAATTGTGTACAGGTTTTGGAGCTTCTTGATTGTGACGGGAGGGAAATCCAATTAGTAGGAACTGGCCAGACAGCTGAGTGAGAGAAAACCCTCACACTTTGGCCTCTTTCACACGACCATATGAGTTTTAAGACTCAGCCGTACATGGTGAAAAGTTGCATGAAACAAGAATAGTCGTAATTAGCGTATTATTGGCCATTCACATGGGCGGCTGTCGCGTAATGGCAAAAAAAAACCCGCTGCTGTACAGAAATCCCTCAGTCAGCAGAAATCCTTGGAATGACTGCTAATGCTTAAACAGAGCCAGCTGTCTTCTTTTCCCTGCGTTGGACACAGCTAAACTACCCCCCTCCCTTTTTTTTCAGCTTCCATAGAAGTCTATGAGAGCTTCCAGCATATCTCACAAAAGTTAGGGCAAGACCTATCTTTTGATGCTGCGTATCAAATCGGTTGCCGTTTTCGGTCACCGATGTGCTATTTTTCCAGGAGTGATTTTTTTACGCGACCAAAAATCGCTTAGCTCAATGAATATATTGGAATCCAATGATTCAGATGTTTGCAATTTTTGGATGCAGCTACAAAACCTGCATATATATATATACAGTTGTATGAATAAGGCCTTTATCTAAACAGATGGATTGACTGCTTGCTAGAAAAAGAAAGCCTGCTTAGTCATGCCAGTTCCTGAAAATGAAAAGCGTCTCCACACTATGATGCTGCCAGCACAGGAATGATGCTCTTAGGGTAATGGCAAGTGTTGTGTTTGCACAACACATAGTATTTCCCATGATGACCAAAAAGTTCAGTTGTAGTCTTATCTGACCTGAAAAGCTTCTTCTGTTTTTTGGGGAATCTTCAAATGCCATTCGGTGAATTCCAAACGTGTTTTCTTATGTTTTTCAGGTCACTCTTCCATAAAGTCCCACTCTGGAGTATATGGCTTTATAGTGGTCCTACGGACGGATACTGCTATCCCTACTGTGGATCTTTGGCGCTTTTTCAGTGCCATCAATGGTAGTCTTGGTTGAGCTTCTGATTAATGCCCTCTGATTTGTAAGTTTTGGTGGCCTTTTTTTGTCAGTTTTGTAGTTGTTTATATTCTTTTCATTGTGTTGCAGTGAATTTAATCGTACTCTGTGGGATGTTCAAAGTTTGGGATATCTTTATGTAACCCAGCCTTGATCTATACTTGTCCTGTACTTTTTCTCTTGTTATGAATTTAGATATGTAGAATGTTTGGAGAGCTCTTTGGTCTTCATGTTGCTTGCTTTAATGATGTCTAAGAACAGAGGTATTTATACTGACATCATGCGATACGTCATTTGACATTTTGATTGCAAACAAGGGGACCATATTTAACTAATTATATGAATTTCAAAGTTAATTTTTTGGTCCAGACTTTAATTGAGATTTCAGGAAATCTCATACACAAGCTGTGGGAAAAAAAACAAAGAATAAACTGACCTGCAGTGTGAAAATCTGTGGTGAATCCATACCAAAATCCATGGCAAAACTGCATGTAACACTTGCATGCTTCAATGTGAATTTTAATTCAGATCTGTGTGAAAATCCACTGTGGAAATTATATGTAAGACATATTCTTATGATCCAACCCAATTTTTTCCGAAAAAAGAAGAAAAAAGTGTGTGTGTTGAATTTGGCTCAGTGGTTAGCATTATTGCCATATAGTCTTGGCATCTTTGATTTAAATCTCATTTCATCAATGACAGCATCTGTATGACTCCATACAGATGCTGCCATTGGACAGATTTGAACCTAGAACCCCAGCGGCAATGCTAACAACTGAGCCACTGCACTCAGGCATAAGCACTGTTACCTTGCAGTGTTGGGGTCCTAGGTTCAAAGCTAACCAAGTACAAAATGCATGTTCTCTCTGTTTCTACCTCTTCTTCTCCTCCTCCAGAGAAAGCAGAACAAGTATGGTGGTTCAGTTGTTAGCATTGCTGCCCTGCAGTGCTAGAATTCTAGGTTTACATCTGACCAAGGGCAACATCTGTATGAGTTTTTAAAAGTCCATACAGATGTCGTTGGTGAGATTAACTCACCTAGAAGAGCCGTCCGACTCTTTTCTCCAGCCCCAGCAGTCCTCTTCTCTGTTCTGGAGGCTGGAGATTGAAAAATCTCCGCCTTCATAAAGCGCTACCTCTGATTTGCTGAGCGCCAATCAGAGGCAGCACTCAGCTGTCATTCAATTACGGCTGGGCACTATAACTGTGTCAGGGGAACGCAATTTTCTTCCTATGTTTTCAATGGGGCTAGCGCTGCTGCTGCTGGCCCCATTGAAAGCAATGGGCGATATCGCCCATTCTTCTTTGCGATGCCAGATTACATTGAAAACATTGCCAATGAAAATGAAACCATTGAAAATCATTGGTTTCATTATCATGCGTTTTCACTCACTCACACATCGCAAGGCTATCGGACAGCAAATGGGTGTCCGCCATTAGGGGTTATGATTAAGGATTTTATCACATATGAATTCTATCAATTCCATCTGGACCTTTTATTTGCAAAATCTGAAGGACAAACTCTATCTACAAGAGCTTTTTCTCCCATCATATTTACTGATGCACTTCAGATGTGACCAGTTGAAGTACAATACAAATAAAAGCATGTTTCTGGAAGATCTGTTGACTGACCCCCCTTTTCTAGCAAAACAATCTGTAGTGTGAATAATGCCGTGTTGAACTGACCTATCAGTTTGTATTAGTTTTGAAAAAAAGCAAAATCCCCCAAATTATGTTATGTATCTCTAGAAAGCAGTCACAAAGTTTATAGGTCATAAAATGCTAAAGCATTGTGTCATGTTCTTGCTAATCCTATTATGATGCAATACATAAAGAATTGAGATGGAAAGATCCAATATTATGACGCAAATACATAAAAGGAAACAACAATGTTCTAGAAATCATTAAAATTCATTCGACTTGCTGTAGTTCAATTTCCCGCAGGGAAGGAAACTATTGTCAAGGTATGTTATATCATGAGGATACATGGTGTTACAAGGTCTCAGGAATGATACAATGAACCCTAGTTTGAAAAAATGCTGAAGAGATAAAAGAATCCAAGAGACAAATGCTAAATGAAATGCCTTTTTATTTGAGAGATGTGCTACATATCTAAAGCCATAACATTAAATTATTGTAAAAATTCACTATAAGTACTGTGGCAGAGATGTGCAGGTTACAAATTTTTATATATGTTCTTGTTTTTTATTCAAAAATTAACTGATATTTTTGATATCTGAAAATAATGTGAGTTAGTAACCAATGTTAATTATTGCAACATATTAAATAGAGATGAGCGAACACCAAAATGTTCGGGTGTTCGTTATTCGTAACGAACTTCCCGTGATGCTCGAGGGTTCGTTTCGAACAACGAACCCCATTGAAGTCAATGGGCGACCAGAACATTTTTGTATTTCGCCGATGCTCGCTAAGGTTTTCATGTGTGAAAATCTGGGCAATTCAGGAAAGTGATGGGAATGACACAGTGACGGATAGGGCAGGCGAGGGGCTACATGTTGGGCTGCATCCTAAGTTCACAGGTCCCACTATTAAGCCACAATAGCGGCAAGAGTGGGCCCCCCCCCCTCCCAACAACTTTTACTTCTGAAAAGCGCTCATTAGCATGGCATACCTTTGCTAAGCACCACACTACCTCCAACAAAGCACAATCACTGCCTGCATGACACTCCACTGCCACTTCTCCTGAGTTACATGCTGCCCAACCGCACCCCCTCCCCCCCACAGCGCACACCAAACTGTCCCTGCGCAGCCTTCAGCTGCCCTCATGCCACACCACCCTCATGTCTATTTAGAAGTGCGTCTGCCACGACGAGGGACCGCAGGCACACACTGCACAGGGTTGGCACGGCTAGGTAGCGACCCTCTTTAATAGGGGCGGGGCGATAGCCCACAATGCTGTACAGAAGCAATGAGAAATAGAATCCTGTGCCACCGCCATCAGGAGCTGCACACGTGGGCATAGCAATGGGGAACCTATGTGCCACACACTATTCATTCTGTCAAGGTGTCTGCATGCCCCAGTCAGACTGGTTATATGCACCTTAACAGTAACCGCGTTGGTGGTAATGTGGTGGTGACTGCGGACCTAGTACCACGGTTGTATTTTGTTGGTTTTCGGAATGTGGCCAGGATTAAGTGGGCCGTGGCGGGGGGATGGTGGGGGGGCTCTCTTGTAGTGTCGGTAAAGGTGAAATTCTTGGACTGCCACCAGACGAACCAATGCAAAGGCATTTGCCAACAATGTTTTCCCTGTTGGAGGAGGAGGGGGATGTTTTTGAGGCACTACGTGTCCTCTCCACGTGTCCGTGGTTATATGCACCTTAACAGTAACCGCGTTGGTGGTAATGTGGTGGTGACTGCGGACCTAGTACCACGGTTGTATTTTGTTGGTTTTCGGAATGTGGCCAGGATTAAGTGGGCCGTGGCGGGGGGATGGTGGGGGGGCTCTCTTGTAGTGTCGGTAAAGGTGAAATTCTTGGACTGCCACCAGACGAACCAATGCAAAGGCATTTGCCAACAATGTTTTCCCTGTTGGAGGAGGAGGGGGATGTTTTTGAGGCACTACGTGTCCTCTCTACGTGTCCGTGGTTATATGCACCTTAACAGTAACCGCGTTGGTGGTAATGTGGTGGTGACTGCGGACCTAGTACCACGGTTGTATTTTGTTGGTTTTCGGAATGTGGCCAGGATTAAGTGGGCCGTGGCGGGGGGATGGTGGGGGGGCTCTCTTGTAGTGTCGGTAAAGGTGAAATTCTTGGACTGCCACCAGACGAACCAATGCAAAGGCATTTGCCAACAATGTTTTCCCTGTTGGAGGAGGAGGGGGATGTTTTTGAGGCACTACGTGTCCTCTCCACGTGTCCGTTCCATGTAAGCAATAGTAGCACTCAAGACAGGCCCCAGTAACAATTCTGAAGCAGCAGTATAGCGGGAGCGCAGTCTTCGTTCCATGTAAGCAATAGTAGCACTCAAGACAGGCCCCAGTAACAATTCTGAAGCAGCAGTATAGCGGGAGCGCAGTCTTCGTTCCATGTAAGCAATAGTAGCACTCAAGACAGGCCCCAGTAACAATTCTGAAGCAGCAGTATAGCGGGAGCGCAGTCTTCGTTCCATGTAAGCAATAGTAGCACTCAAGACAGGCCCCAGTAACAATTCTGAAGCAGCAGTATAGCGGGAGCGCAGTCTTAGTTCCATGTAAGCAATAGTAGCACTCAAGACAGGCCCCAGTAACAATTCTGAAGCAGCAGTATAGCGGGAGCGCAGTCTTCGTTCCATGTAAGCAATAGTAGCACTCAAGACAGGCCCCAGTAACAATTCTGAAGCAGCAGTATAGCGGGAGCGCAGTCTTAGTTCCATTTCAGTAGCCTTAGTATAGCCAAGGCACAAGTGACATTTATGTAGCTAAAGTGTAGGCCAACCCCACACACCTTTCTGTACCATGAGTGCAGGCGAAGAACATAGAAATTACTATGATTACACTGTAGGTGAGGGCCCCAAAAAATTGGTGTACCAACAGTACTAATGTACCTCAGTAAAAATTGGCCATGCCCAACCAAGATGGCAGGTGAATCGCTTTGGTTAATGTGGCTTAAGTGCTAACTAGGCCTGGAGGCAGCCCAGTGTAACGAAAAATTGGTTCAAGTTAAAGTTCCAACGCTTTTAAGCTAATTGAAACTTATAAAAATTGTTCTGAAAAATTATTTGAGTGAGCCTTGTGGCCCTAAGAAAAATTGCCCGTTCAGCGTGATTACGTGAGGTTTCAGGAGGAGGAGCAGGAGGAGGAGGAGGAGGAATATTAGACACAGATTGATGAAGCAGAAATGTCCCCGTTTTGGATGGTGAGAGAGAACGTAGCTTCCATCCGCGGGTGCAGCCTACGTATTGCTTAGGTATCGCTGCTGTCCGCTGGTGGAGAACAGAAGTCTGGGGAAATCCAGCCTTTGTTCATCTTGATGAGTGTTAGCCTGTCGGCACTGTCGGTTGACAAGCGGCTACGCTTATCTGTGATGATTCCCCCAGCCGCACTAAACACCCTTTCCGACAAGACGCTAGCCGCAGGACAAGCAAGCACCTCAAGGGCATACAGGGCTAGTTCAGGCCACGTGTCCAGCTTCGACACCCAGTAGTTGTAGGGGGCAGAGGCGTCACCAAGGATGGTCGTGCGATCCGCTACGTACTCCCTCACCATCCTTTTGCAGTGCTCCCGCCGACTCAGCCGTGACTGGGGAGCGGTGACACAGTCTTGGTGGGGAGCCATAAAGCTGGCCAGGCCCTTAAAGACTGTTGCACTGCCTGGGATGTACATGCTGCTCGATCTACGCACATCCCCTGCAACATGGCCCTCGGAACTGCGCCTTCTGCCACTAGCGCTGTCGGCTGGGAATTTTACCATCAGCTTGTCCGCAAGGGTCCTGTGGTATAGCAACACTCTCGAACCCCTTTCCTCTTCGGGAATCAGAGTGGGCAGGTTCTCCTTATACCGTGGATCGAGCAGTGTGTACACCCAGTAATCCGTAGTGGCCAGAATGCGTGCAACGCGAGGGTCACGAGAAAGGCATCCTAACATGAAGTCAGCCATGTGTGCCAGGGTACCTGTACGCAACACATGGCTGTCTTCATTAGGAAGATCACTTTCAGGATCCTCCTCCTCCTCCTCCTCCTCCTCCTCCTCAGGCCATACACGCTGAAAGGATGACAGGCAATCAGCCGGTGTACCGTCAGCAGCGGCCCAAGCTGTCTCTTCCCCCTCCTCCTCATCCTCCTCATGCTCCTCCTCCTCCTCCTGTACGCGCTGAGAAATAGACAGGAGGGTGCCCTGACTATCCAGCGGCATACTGTCTTCCCCCGCCCCCGTTTCCGAGCGCAAAGCAGCTGCCTTTATGGTTTGCAGGGAATTTCTCAAGATGCATAGCAGAGGAATGGTGACGCTAATGATTGTAGCATCGCCGCTCACCACCTGGGTAGACTCCTCAAAATTACCAAGGACATGGCAGATGTCTGCCAACCAGGCCCACTCTTCTGAAAGGAATTGAGGAGGCTGACTCCCACTGCGCCGCCCATGTTGGAGTTGGTATTCGACTATAGCTCTACGCTGTTCATAGAGCCTGGCCAACATGTGGAGCGTAGAGTTCCACCGTGTGGGCACGTCGCACAGCAGTCGGTGCACTGGCAGCTTAAAGTGATGTTGCAGGGTGCGCAGGGTGGCAGCGTCCGTGTGGGACTTGCGGAAATGTGCGCAGAGCCGGCGCGCCTTTACGAGCAGGTCTGACAAGCGTGGGTAGCTTTTCAGAAACCGCTGAACCACCAAATTAAAGACGTGGGCCAGGCATGGCACGTGCGTGAGGCTGCCGAGCTGCAGAGCCGCCACCAGGTTACGCCCGTTGTCACACACGACCATGCCCGGTTGGAGGCTCAGCGGCGCAAGCCAGCGGTCGGTCTGCTGTGTCAGACCCTGCAGCAGTTCGTGGGCCGTGTGCCTCTTATCGCCTAAGCTGAGTAGTTTCAGCACGGCCTGCTGACGCTTGCCCACCGCTGTGCTGCCACACCGCGCGACACCGACTGCTGGCGACATGCTGCTGCTAACACATCTTGATTGTGAGACAGAGGAGGAGGAGGAGGAGGAGGGTGCATTAGTGGAGGAAGCATACACCTCCGCAGATACCAGCACCGAGCTGGGGCCCGCAATTCTGGGGGTGGGTAGGACGTGAGCGGTCCCAGGCTCTGACTCTGTCCCAGCCTCCACTAAATTCACCCAATGTGCCGTCAGGGAGATGTAGTGGCCCTGCCCGCCTGTGCTTGTCCACGTGTCCGTAGTTAAGTGGACCGTGGCAGTAACCGCGTTGGTGAGGGCGCGCACAATGTTGCGGGAGACGTGGTCGTGCAGGGCTGGGACGGCACATCGGGAAAAGTAGTGGCGACTGGGAACTGAGTAGCGCGGGGACGCCGCCTCCATGATACTTTTGAAGGACTCCGTTTCCACAACCCTATACGGCAGCATCTCAAGGCTGATGAATTTTGCGATGCGGACGGTTAACGTTTGAGCGTGCGGGTGCGTGGCGGCGTACTTGCGCTTGCGCTCGAACACTTGCGCAAGCGACGGCTGAACGGTGCGCTGAACTACACTGCTGGATGGGGCCGAGGACAGCGGAGATGAGGGTGTGGGTGCAGGCCATGAGGCGGTAGTGCCTGTGTCCTGAGAGGGGGGTTGCATCTCAGTGGCAGGTTGGGGCACAGGGGGAGAGGCAGGGGTGCAAACCGGAGGCGGTGAACGGCCTTTGTCCCACCTTGCGGGGTGCTTGGCCATCATATGTCTGCGCATGGTGGTGGTGGTGAGGCTGTTGGTGTTGGCTCCCCGGCTGAGCTTTGCGCGACAAAGGTTGCACACCACTGTTCGTCGGTCGTCAGGCGTCTCTGTGAAAAACTGCCAGACCTTAGAGCACCTCGGCCTCCGCAGGGTGGCATGGCGCGAGGGGGCGCTTTGGGAAACACTTGGTGGATTATTCGGTCTGGCCCTGCCTCTACCCCTGGCCCTGGACACCGCACTGCCTCTTGCAACCTGCCCTGCTGATGCCCTTGACTCCCCCTCTGAAGACCTGTCCTCCTGAGTAAGCGTTGCACACCAGGTGGGGTCAGTCACCTCATCGTCCTGCTGCTCTTCCTCCGAATCCTCTGTGCGCTGCTCCCTGGGACTTACTGCCCTTACTACTACCTCACTGCAAGACAACTGTGTCTGATCGTCATCGTCCTCCTGACCCACAGAAAGTTGTTGAGACAGTTGGCGGAAGTCCCCAGCCTCTTCCCCCGGACCCCGGGAACTTTCGAATGGTTGGGCATCAGTGACGATAAACTCCTCTGGTGGGAGAGGAACCGCTGCTGCCCAATCTAAGCAGGGGCCCGAGAACAGTTCCTGGGAGTGCTCCCGCTCCTGAGCAGGTGTTATTGTAGTGGAGTGAGGAGGCTGGGAGGAAGGAGGAGCAGCAGACAGAGGATTCGGATTGGCAGCAGTGGACGGCGCAGAACTGCGGGTAGACGATAGGTTGCTCGAAGCACTTTCTGCCATCCAGGACAGGACCTGCTCACACTGCTCATTTTCTAATAACCGTCTCCCGCGTGGACCCATTAATTGGGCGATGAATGTGGGGACGCCAGAAACGTGCCTCTCTCCTAATCGCGCAGTAGTCGGCTGCGACACACCTGGATCAGGAGCTTGGCCTGTGCCCACACCCTGACTTGGCCCTCCGCGTCCTCGGCCGCGTCCACGTCCTCTAGGCCTACCCCTACCCCTCAGCATGCTGTATTACCAGTGATTTGATTTCACAGGCAGGAAATAAATTGGCGCAAGACTGCAGGCCAAATATAATTTTTGTTTTTGCCCTTTTTGGAAAACGAAAGGCCCCACTGCCTCTAGTGAATGAATTATCTAAGTTTAATAACTGTGCTGTGTCCCTGCTTATGTGTCACAGAACGTGAGGGTAGCAGAGTTATTATAACTCTTGGAGAGCAGGTATTTTTTTCCCAATTAAGGAAAGCAAATGGCGAAGCCAGCAGTAAAGCGTAGCTGGGTGCGTATGATTTAGCACTGTTCTTCACGCAGCTCACACGTCTCCACCGCCCGTAAGGACGGACAGAGGCTGGACAAATAGATTTGTTTTCAGTTTTTTCCCACCAACAGGCAGCACTGCGTATATTCAATGAACATGAGAAGTTTAATAACTGTGCTGTGTCCCTGCTTATGTGTCACAGAACGTGAGGGTAGCAGAGTTATTATAACTCTGGCAGAGCAGGTATTTTTTTCCCAATTAAGGAAAGCAAATGGCGAAGCCAGCAGTAAAGCGTAGCTGGGTGCGTATGATTTAGCAATGTTTTTCACGCAGCTCACACGTCTCCACAGGCGTAAGGACGGACAGAGGCTGGACAAATAGATTTGTTTTCAGTTTTTTCCCACCAACAGGCAGCACTGCGTATATTCAATGAACATGAGAAGTTTAATAACTGTGCTGTGTCCCTGCTTATGTGTCACAGAACGTGAGGGTAGCAGAGTTATTATAACTCTGGCAGAGCAGGTATTTTTTTCCCAATTAAGGAAAGCAAATGGCGAAGCCAGCAGTAAAGCGTAGCTGGGTGCGTATGATTTAGCAATGTTTTTCACGCAGCTCACACGTGTCCACAGGCGTTAGGACGGACAGAGGCTGGACAAATAGATTTGTTTTCAGTTTTTTCCCACCAACAGGCAGCACTGCGTATATTCTATGAATAATAACTGTGTTGTGGCCCTGCCTATACAATTCTTTCCCTGCAGTATCAATGGAGGGTGGAATGCTCTGCAGAGGCGATTTTGAGAAGCCCAAAAAAAATGCAGCACAGCTAACAGCAGCCTGGACAGTACTGCACACGGATAAATATGGCCCTAGAAAGGACCGTTGAGGTTCTTGAAGGCTACACTCACTCCTAACACTCTCCCTGCCTATGCAGCACTTCTGTCCCTAATGCCAGGTGCAACGGTCTGCAGAGGCGATTTTGAGAAAAAAAAAAATCCCACTGCTAACAGCAGCCAACACACAGCTATCAGTGGCCCTAATAAGGACCTTTGGGGGTCTTGAAGCCTACACTAACTACCAATTCTTTCCCTACAGCAGCTCCGGTATAAACAGCACTGTCCCTCATCTAACTCACACCGCATCTGAGGCGAGCCGCGGGAGGGGCCGACTTTTATATTAGGCGAACACCTGATCTCGCCAGCCACTCACAGCAGGGGGGTGGTATAGGGCTTAAACGTTGCAGGGGGAAGTTGTAACGCCTTCCCTGTCTTTCAATTGGCCAGAAAAGCGCGCTAACGTCTCAGGGAAGGAAGTGAAAGTAACCAGAACACCGCATGGTGTTCGTTACGAATAACGAACATCCCGAACACCCTAATATTCGCACGAATATCAAGCTCGGACGAACGCGTTCGCTCATCTCTAATATTAAACATAAAATGTAAGACTGATTGCGAATAATACAATATTTAAAAATTAGTATATGCCGTGAACTATTTAAAAAATATGTCTCTCATTGGGTTATTAAAAGGTATCTCTACTGCAAACATTTATGGTATATTAATACAATCAGTAACAAAACAATGCGGCGGTTGCAATTGTCTACGGGCGCCCCTCATCACTAGCATTGCTGAGCTTCGCTCCAGAGTTTGAAGAGAGAACGCACCCGCTGGTTGGGACTGTTCAGATTATAGAGTGATAGACTATCCTAATGCCCACTGAATGGCTTACTCCTCCAAGCAGTGTGGACTTGTGGGGCATAGAGGACCATCGTTAGAGTAATGCTGCAACTGCTTCTCTTGATTTGTGAGAAGCAAGCTGTGTGAAAGACAATGTATGCAACCTGACAAGGACTACTGCCACTGAAAGCTATTATCACTTTGAACAGGAAAATGGGTCCAGCATTGGGTTTAAAGCTTTCAGTCTTTTTTAGATAATCATAGTCTATGATTAAGGTCAACATGCTTGCGCGAAACATGTAAGACGGCACATGTCCTTTGTTCCTCCATATTTGTCTGGATCATCTAATAAAGACTGAAAGCTTTTAACACAATGCTGGACTTTCTTAGTTTTCCTGTGCATCAGTTGTGGTTTCCAGCCAGTCCTTGTGTGGGACCGACTGCAGAGGAGCTGGTTTCTGGTTTGCATTATCACTTTGAAGTTGTTGTACTTTTGATGCAATCCTTGCAGTCAGTTCCTTAAAGAAAGGTTGCTCTAAAAAAGCACTTGAACTTATCATTTCATACCTTGAGGCCATTCTTTTGTGACAGGCATGGCATTAAGTGGGTTCGACATTGCACACTTGCAGCCAAGAGCAGCCAGTATCAGTGGGTAGAATAGTTATGTTTTCAGCATTATTCATTCTTTATTTTACTGCTATTTCTCATTTCAGTCCCTGTACCCAATGTAACTCTTGATCAAAATCTTATACATAAAAAGTCAATTACCCTATAGAGATGAGCGAGCACCAAAATGCTCGGGTCCTCGTTATTCGAGTCGAGCTTTTCGTAAAATTCGAGAGCTCTATTCGAGTAACAAACCCCATTGACATCAATAGGAGACTCGAGCATTTATGTATGGGACCCGCAGGTTGCCGAGCTTTTTTTTTCCCGCTGTTCGTGTTTTTTTCTTTTCTCTCTCTCTCTCTCTCTCTCTCTCTCTCTCTCTCTCTCTCTTTCTCTCTCTCTCTCTCTCTCCCTCTCTCTCTCCATAGCATCCATCCTCACAGCATACATGGAGGTTGCCCCACCTGAGCTCGTTGGGACAGGAAGAGGAGAGTTCTTAAGGCCACCTCCCACCATCCATCTCCGGTGTTTCTTCCTGTGCCGGAGGAGGACAAAGAGTTTCCTTTACTCACCAACCAGAAGTCCTGGATCCGGCCCGCTCGGGAGAGTAGCAGCGGGAGTAACCGCAGGCGGTCAGGAGGCTGCAGGACCCACGGCAGGTGCCACTGCACCTTGCGCTTAGGTCCCAACGTCTAGCAGCTCCCTGTGATGACATCAGACGCATGCTGACGGCAGCGTCTCCTCACTAAAAGGGTGCCCATTTTGAATCCTAGAAAGCTTCCCTGTGGGATTCAAGCTCCACAGTACCTCCAGAATGCCATGGAAAGCGAGGATCGTGACAAGGGAATTGTGCCAACTGTAAGTAGTCCACTCGGACAAATCCAAAATGTGATGACTAATGTATGTTGGTATAACGGCTTTTCTTATTTTAAGAGGAATCATTAAAAACAAAAGGTGATAAGAAAAGGATAAAGAGATGCGCTTTATGTACAAGAAGGCTGGATGATAATACAAAAAAGCCAATTTGTTCTGATTGCAAAACAAAAATTGCAAAAGATGAACAAAGTTTATTGCAAGGTATTTGTTTAATGGTCAGGGAGGAAGTTCAGGCAATTCGGCCGGAGCAGATCTCCGAACCCCAGCCAGGACCTTTCAGACAGGCTCAGAGAGCCCGTACTCAGGATTACATAATGTCTTTACCTGAACCATCTGAGATGGACTATTCGGAGGCAGAATTGTCAGAGTTTTCAGCGCCAACTGTAACAGATGATAATGAGAAGAAATATAATTTCTCCAACCAGGATCTGGATGAATTAATTACAGCAGTATGCAATACTATGGAATTGATTGAGGTCCCGCAGCCCAGATCTACACAAGATGAAATATTTGGGGGTCTCAGATCCTGACATAAAAAGTGCTTTCCAGTAAATGAAAATTTAAAGAAGCTCATTACGGAGGAATGGAATAGGGCAAAAGGGGGCCTATCCATTCATAGGGAGTTTAAGGAGAGGCTCCTGTATGCACCAGAGGATATAGTACTATGGGACATGATCCCAAAAGTAGATATACAGGTAGCGAAGCTTTTTAAAAAGACTTCTTTGCCATTTGAAGATGCTTCTCAATTAAAGGACCCAATGGATAGAAGAATCGAGGGGTTCCTTAAAGGTGCATGGGAATCAGCTACTACTGTAATAGAACCTAACGTAGCAGCTACCTCAGTAGCAAGAGCCATGTATTTATGGCTTGATCAGCTGGAGTCTCACCTACAACAAGAGAGAAGAAATTCTAGAGTGTATCACTTTAATTAAGAAGGCTATGGCTTTCCTAGCAGACCCTTCAGCGGAGTCCATAAGGTTCACTGCTAGGAATGCAGTGTTAGGGAACTCCGCTAGAAGGGCGTTGTGGCTCAGAGCCTGGTCTGGAGACAAGATATCGAAAAATAGATTATGTTCAATCCCCTTTCAGGGTGAATATCTGTTTGGCCTGCTTCTAGACAGGAACTGGGAGAAGGCAGGTATTAGAAAAAGGGGTTTTCCAACAGACTATTTACCAAGGAAAGCTTCATCCTTCTGGAGAGACACATACCAATCCAGAGGGAGAAGCAAGGGAAAAAGAGGTAGGTGTTCATACCCAAAAGGAGGCAGGGGTAAAAGTTCCAGCTTTATCCCTAAACCTGAATCTTGATAGAACAACAAGTTTGGTAGGGGGTAGACTTTCTCAGTACTCAGGCAGATGGAACCAGATTTCTAGGAATCCCTGGGTACTGAGGGTGATTGCATTGGGGTACAAAATAGAATTTTCATCTTTTCCCCCTAAAAAAATATTTAATTACTCCGGTACAAACCCCTCTCCTTCAAGAACGATTGGAGGAAGGGGTTCAAAAATTATTACAAATAGGGGCCATTATACCAGTCCCTGTAAAGGAACAGGGTTGGGGTTATTATTCTTCCTTTTATTAAATTTCCTAAACCAAATGGGTCATTTAGAGCTATACTAAATTTCCTTCAATGATTATGTCAAAGTTTCCAGATTTAAAAGGAAAAGAGTAGATCAACAATTCCATTAATAGGCCCCTCCTATGTTATGTGTACGGTGGACCTGAAGGATGCCTATTACCATATACCCATTCACACCGCTTCCCCAAAATATCATAGATTTGCTGTTAGGATGAATGGTGCTATCTCTTACTTCCAGTTTATTTGTTTGCCATTTGGCATTTCCTGCACCCCTAGGGTCTTTTCAAAAATTATGATTGAACCAATTGCTTTCCTGAGAGAAAGGGGCAATTATATAATTCCCTATCTTCTAATATTTGCGAAAGGTATTGGTTCTATGGAACTCCTTTTGGAGCAAACACTTAATCTCCTTTCGCATTTAGGTTGGGTTATTAATTATGAGAAGTCCAGCCTAAATCCAGATCCCAGAAAAGTTTTCTCGGGGGTACTCTTAGACTCCACAAGAGGCTATTCCTTCCTACCAGAATCTAAAATATTGGATATTATTTATTCTTTGAGAAATTTAAGAGGAAGAACAGAGTCTCCATAAGAGAGGTGATGAGGGTCCTTGGGCAGATGACAGTCTGCTTACTCATGGTGCCATGGGCACAGTTCCATTCTAGGCCCCTGCAGAAAAAGATTTTATCTATTTGGGATAGAAGTGAATCCTTCATAGATGAGAAATTATCATACTTGGTGAAAAGGTCTCAAAACTGGTGGTTGTCACCTTCTAGACTTAGGAAAGGAGTTCAGTGGTCTTTGTCCCCATGCGTATCCATCAAAACGGATGTTAGTGAATCTGTCTGGAGGGCCCAGGTAATGGGTAGAGCTCTACAGGGCTCCTGTTTAGAATACGTCAGTGCTCAGTCTTCCAACTATAGAGAGCTCAGGTCGGTCTGGGAGACTTTAATTCAGGCTGAGGATATGCTACAAGGAAAGAATGAGAAGGTACTATCAGATAACGTAACAACCATATCTTTTTAATTCGTCACCAGGGTGGTACCCGGTATCCTCACCTACAGTGAATGTCACAGAAAATATTCCCCTGGGCAGAGAACAACATAGCGTCCTTATCCGCAGTATATCTAAAAGGGTCTCTAAACTATGTGGTGGACTATTTGAGCAGGAAAACTCTGGCCCCTGGACATTGGGCCTTCAATATGGAGGTCTTCCATCTTCTCACATCTCAGTGGGGTCAACCCCAAATAGACTTGTTTGCAAAAAGAAAAAATTAAAAAAGCTGAAAATTCTTTTCACTGGATCCCACAGACTATCCCGTGGCTCTGGATGCATTGTCCCAGGAGTGGAATATGATGCTAGCATAGGCTTTTCTCCCTCTTCCTTTGATCTCCCGATCTCTTCAGAAAATACAAAAAAGTCGAACCACAGTATTCTTCATTGCACCGGCCTGGCCAAAAAGGCCATGGTTTCCACTGCTAAACTCATTGGCAATACAATCCCCAATAACGCTGCCTCTCAGGGAGGACCTTCTGTCACAAGGTCCAGTGTTTTACCATGAAATTCTCTGGTTGAAGTTAACAGTGTGGCTACTGAGAGGCAAAGATTAAGGGATCAGGCATTTTCACACAAGATAATTAACACACTCTTGAAAAGTCGTAAGAACATTATGTCTGATATTTATTCTAGAAAGAATGTTGCTGTTGGTAGTCCAGATACGAGCAACCCTGATCACACAAAGATTTTAGATTTCCCTCAAGATGGGCTAGACAAAGTTCTTAGCCCAAGGACCTTGCAAGTACAAGTAGCGGCCCTTAGTTCACTTTTCAACGTCCACCTCATAGAGAATAGATTGGTGAAAAGATTGCTTGCAAGGGGCACATAGACTCAAGCCTTTTGTGATGAAGTCAGTCCCCTCTTGGGATTTCAATGTGGTACTAGAAAACTTATGTGAACCTCCTTTTGAACCAATTTACGAGGTCTCTCTTAAAAGCGTATCCATTAAAGTTGCTTTTTTAATAGCTATAACATCCGCCAGAAGGATTGGCGAATTGCAGGCACTATCATGTAGAGAACCCTACTTGAAGGTATTGGAAGATTGGGTAGTATTTAGTACAGACCCTGACTTTTTTCCCAAGGTTGTATCCTCTAATTATATGGAGCAAGAGATAGTTCTGCCATCTTTCTGTCAAAATTTTAAAAACGAGAAAGAGCAGCGCTTACACAATTTAGATGTACGTCGAGCAGTTCTGTCACACTTCCGATTCTTTCAGGCATTTAAGAAGTCTGATAATTTATTTCTTCAGTTCCAGGAATGCAACAAAGGCAAGGCAGCGCGAAAGGACGCTATAGCAAGGTGGATTAGAATAGCAGTACAGGAAGCCTACAAGTCTAAAGGTCTGTCGGCCCCAGAGGGGATAAGAGCACATTCCACAAGGGCTCTTGCTTCCTAGTGGGCTGAACGTGGGGGTTCATACCTTCTCAAAGCACTATAGATTAAATCTCCATTCTAATAGGGAGCTGCCCTTTGGGTGGAAGGTCCTCCAGGCAGTGCCCCCCCCCCCCCCTAAAGAAACTTGGTGATCTGGTATTGCCTCCATATGTGCCAGGATGGATGGTATGGTAAAACTGGAATTATTCTTACCATTAATTCCTTTTCCGTGAGTCCATCATGACAGCACATACTTTCCCACCCTTGTAAATGAAATGTATGTCGTGCATTAAACATAACATTGTGTTGTTTTTCAGCAGCAATAAAAGATTGGGCCACGTATCCATTGTCATGATTTGAAGTCACTGGAGATGGATGGTGGGAGTTAGCCTTAAGAACTCTCCTCTTCCTGTCCCAATGAGCTTAGGCGGGGCAACCTCCGTGTGTGCTGTCATGATAGACTCATGGAAAAGGAATTAACGATAAGAATAATTTAAGTTTTCTGGTAAAAACGCCTCCCATCACTCCTGTGAAGTTGCGCACCTCTGGCCCAGCTTTTAGGCACGTTATAGGATTGGCAAGTGTCTCCTATTGGTTTCAATGGCAAACTTTGCATCACACTCGCGTGCGGCAATTTTTAAATGGAGTTCATATTCTCTTGAGTTTTATGAGTCTTGCAATGCACCAAACTTGCACGGTATTCTCAGCTGCGTGAAACCGGACTAAGAGCCACAAAAATGTATAACACTCCTAGGTCACCTAGGAGTATATCTAAGTGCTTTGGAGCTGTTTTTAATGCAAAGTTAATGTCAAAGTTACAGCAACATGTATGGTTATGCATAAACGGACGGTACCCAGTGGTAAATAACAGATTGTTTGAAAACACACTGCGCTAGCAGTTTTTAATGGTTTTTAAAATATAAAAAGGTCCAGAAATTAACCCTTTTTTGGAGAACATGCCTGCCGATGTTTATACATACACGGTAGTAACAGAAGGGAAAAAGAAATGGCTTTTTCCAAGTGGTCCAAAAATTTAATTATCCATTTTTGGGAGTAACAAAGTGTTTTCACCTGGAAAGTAAAGATGAAGCAATGGCCTTTTGTAAGTTGTCAAAAAATTATCTTTTTTTAGGGAGTAGCAACAAGACTGGCGTCCAGAAAATTGAAATAGAAATGCTTTTTTTTTAAAATAAAAAGCCCCCCCCCCCCCCCAAATTATCCTTTTTTGGGATGATCTGGCTGATTTGTGGTTATATAGGCCTGGTATTTGCAGTTGTAGAGGTGGTAGTAGAAGTAGCTGCATCAGCAGTGGCACAGTATGAAACAGTGAACAGGACAGGAGATCTGTGGTTGTGCTGCCCAGCAGTAGAGGGCAGCTGCAGGTGTGGTTGCCTGCTGAGAGTAGCAAATCCAGAACAGGGGTGGTAGTGGTAGTAGTACTGAGTCAACAGCAGCAATGCCAGATTTAATCAGTGGCATCAGGGACAAGGGTTTTAAAATTCTCAGCGATCCATGCCTGATCCATTTTTATAAATGTGACTTTTTGTAAGCTTTTAGTGGACAATCTTGTCCACTTAGGGGTGACTATGCCACCTGCCACACTGAATATTCTCTCTGTTGCTACACTAGAGTGTGGGCAAGATAGTATACTCATACCAAACTGGGCAAGTTCTTGCCAATGTTCTAATCTGCTCACCCAGAAATCCATGGGCACTGGGCTCAGGGTATCTGCTGGAGAAAGGGCATAGTCCTGGTATGACTAAACCTAGTTATTCAGGTGGTGGTGTGTAACATTCCGGTTCAGAGCCTTAGTATTGCAAACAATGTGGGCAGAGCATGGTGAGGGGAAGCCAGAGGTCAGTACATGGGTAGTATCAGGTGCAGTACAGATGGCAGAAAGATAGTGTAGTCAGGGAAAGCCAGAGTCTGGTACACAGATAGTAGCAGTTGCAGTTCAGAGGAGCAGGCAGGTAGTGGAGCTTGTCTATAGGCTTGGAGCACAGATAATCATGCAATGAGGAATTGGAAGGGCCAGGCTTTTGTAGGACATCCAATTTTGCAAAAAAAAAGGGTGGAGCCAAACAGGAAACTGGATCAGGAGCAGGAAACATGGTCAAGGTAATGAAGAAGCTATACAAAAGGCTGGATCGGTCAGCAGGTAGAGCTGCCGCCTGGAGCACAGGAGCTCCTAGGTTCAAGTCCTGACATTGTGATAATAACACCCCTTGGTAATGATGATGTGTGTCAGATTTGCGTATAGGATGCAAACAATCCAAACTGAATTGTTGCTGCTACATGTTGGAGCACTGTCAGGGGTGTCATCGACTGAGCACTGTCATAGACTCACCGGCGAGAGCCCCCACCCCCTCCCCCAGTCATACATGCTTCCAGCAAGTGCCTGCTGTTTGCAAGTCTTCTATCAATAACAAGCCAATTTTGCCACCCTAGCAGAAGGCAGAAAAAATTCCTCGATTTTGGTTTTATACCATGGGTCCAAAGTGTGGCTATCCTCTCAGCATTTCTTTACTTCATGCTAACTACATGGCTGTCAATGCAAAAGCAACAAAGCATATATTTTGCTATCCTTGCCAGCATTTCCATTTGGTTCCAACTCCACCCCATACTGTTGTTCATTATCATCATTAAGAGTGTCTGCCTCACGATGTGATCCTTAATTCTCCTTTTTGCAATATGGCAAATTACATTTTAATCGGTTCAGCCAAGACAAACTGCCAGACTTTAGCAAAGTTTGAACAAAGACAGTGTTTGATGGCTTTGGTTCGCTCAACACTAGCTACAAGCGATCCATGCTAACTACCAAGTATAATAACATAAAGTTGTCCCTATACACCCAAATCATCTCAAAAAGCTGAATGAATACCAAATGTAACCACTTTCATGAAGAAACACATGAAGATTGGTTGTTCTTTGTTATATTATTGTCTGCTAATTTGAACTACCATTTCCTCCATTGCAACTTTGAGTCATCGATTGGTTCTCTCAATCAATATAAATGTTCTGATCTTATCATTTTGTCCAGTAATGATCATAATCATTCAGGGACCTATCTTTGATCCTGCCCATGCTACAATATTGGGCTAATTGCCCAAAATTAAGCATTGTGGCAAGAACTCTTGAAGCGTGGCTCCTCAACGCATTCGCCAGCCACGAACAGTTTTTTTTTTCACGTTTTTTCTGATTAACCCCTTCATGACATGGCCTATTTTGGGCTTAAGGACGCAACAATTTTTGGCGGATTTTCTTCTCCGTTTATCAAAAGCCATAACTTTTTTATTTTTCCGTCGACGTGGCCGTATGAGGGCTTTTTTTTTGCGTGGCGAACTGTAGTTTTTATCGATGCCAATTTTGGGTACATAGACTATATTGTAAAATTTTTTTTTTTTTTTTTAATGATAGCAGAGAGAGAAAACGCATCAATTCTGCATAGATTTTTTTTTTTTTTTTTTACACCGTTAATCATGCAGCATAAATGAGACTTTCCATTTTTTCTGCAGACCGGTACGGTTACAACGATACCAAAATTCTAACATTTTTTTTAGGTTTTCCCACTTTTCTGCAATAAAAACCCTTTTTTTTGGAAATCTTTTTTCTATTCTAAATTGCTGCATTCAAAGTCACGTAACTTTTTTATTTTTTGATGTACAGAGCTCTATGAGGGCTTATTTTTTGCGAGACGAGCTGTAGATTTTATTGGTACCATTTTGGCGTACATACGGCTTTTTTGATCACTTTTATTGCGTTTTTAGTGAGGCAAAATGCTAAAAATGAGCATTTTGCCTCAGTTTTTTAGCTTTTTTTTTAGCGTTTTTTTCCGTGCACAGTCAAAAGCATGTGCAACTTATTGTACGCATCGTTACGGACGCGACAATACCAAATATGTGGGGTTTTATTTTTTTTTTACCTTTTTTTATGCTAATCTGAGAAAAAGCATAAAAAATGGTTTTTTACTCTTTTTTTTTACATTATTTTTAATTCATTTTTTAAATCTTTCTTTTTTTACACTGTTTGTGTCCCTCTGAGGGACTTTAACCACTGCTCTGATGATCGCTGTCATAAGGCATGGCAGAGCTACTGCTCTCCCATGCCTTATCGCTCATACAGCGATCTCAGGCATAGGCAATACAGGACGACAGTGTCTGGCGTCCTGTTGCCATGGTGACAGGCCGGGCTCTCGCGATGACATCGCGAGTTCCGGCCGGAGACACAGAGGGAGCCGCGCTCCCGCTGTGAACTATTTCCCTGCCGCGATCTACTTAGATCGCGGCAGGGAAGGGGTTAACAGTGGCGGGCACATCTCTGATGCCCCCCCGCTGTTGCAGCGAGACGCCGGCTGTGACTGACAGCTGGCTCCCGCTGCGGGATAGCGCTGGATCATATGTGATCCCGCGCTATCTCCAGGACGTAAGTTTACGCCCTGTTGCGGGAAGTACCCCGCTCCCAGGACGTAAACTTACGCCCTGCAGCGGGAATGGGTTAATATAGTGAGAATCATAAAGTTTTTTATTAACCAATCTAATACAACACGCTACAGTTATTTTCTCTCGCTAAATACAGTGAAAAGTTAAAGGGGTTGTCTCGTGAAAGCAAGTGGGGTTAAGTACTTCTGTATGGCCATATTAATGCACTTTGTAATATACATCATGCATTAAATATGAGCCATATAGAAGTTATTCACTTACCTTCCCTGCGCTGGCGTCCCCGTCTCCATGGCTCCGTCTAACTTCAGCGTCTAATCGCCCGATTAGACGCGCTTGCGCAGAAGGGTCTTCTCCCATCTCTTCGGTCCGGCACGAGCGGCATTCTGGCTCCGCCCCCTTCTACGCATCATCGCGTAGCTCCGCCCCGTCACATGTGCCGATTCCAGCCAATCAGGAGGCTGGAATCGGCACATGTGATGGGGCGGAGCTACGCGATGACACGTACAAGGGGGCGGAGCCAGAACGCGGATGCTGCCGGACCGAGCCAAAGGGAAAAGACCCATCTGCGCAAGCGCGTCTAATCGGGCGATTAGACGCTGAAATTAGACGGCACCATGGCGACAGGGACGCCAGCAACGGAGCAGGTAAGTGAATAACTTCTGTATGGCTCATATTTAATGCACGATGTATATTACAAAGTGCATTAATATGGCCATACAGAAGTGTATACCCCCACTTGCTATCGCGGGACAACCCCTTTAAGACATCCATGTTGTGCAGGGAGCAGCAACTTTTTTCAGCTCTATGAGCTCAAGCCGGATCTTCCCAATGAAAAAGCTGGTCTGGGCTTTTATAAAGAAACAGGAAAGTTGTAAAATGTCAAAACAGCCTTGTCTCTCCATAACGGCACTCATTAATATTCTTTTAGCTAAAACATTGTTTTATGTATTTGACAAATAAACACAGTACAGAGAACAGACAGTTTTCATAGTTTGTCAAAGACGTTAAAACGGTTTGATTAAAAAGATTATTTTGACCTCCAGGGATCAATCTAGCAAAGAAAAAAACTAGAAAAGCCTTCATAGGCATATTAATCAACACACGTGTGAAACTTGACATTTCATCTATCAAATAACACATCTGATTATGGATGCAAGTTCAACTGCATATTTGCTCCCACTGAGCATTGCAAAAGATTTCTTCCTGGATCCATAGTGAGATGAAAGCATACAGCCTGTGCTAGACAAGCCCACCTGTGTTCCTGATATAGTATTCTTCATTAAATCCATCTAAAGAAAAAAGACAAATTTTTGTAAAATGACAAAGTATTTTTATATATCTCTATTTTTATGTGATTTCTAGAAATACCAATGTATTATCTCCCTGACTAGGTATCATCCTGTCTATGACAGAAAAGGATGTTAGTACAACAGACAATACTGCATAATAAATGGTTGCCATATTATAACCATATTGCTCCATTTCTCCATCTAAATAGTGATTAAAACTATACATATAGTCAGGTTAAAAATTAATGTATGATTTTGTGTGATTAAGGGAATATTCACTCCTTCTTGTCATATGTAATCACCCACATTACCACCTATTGGAATGCTAGCTACTCATATCCGTGTACATACAGCCAACCAGAATTCTACTGTACACTCATAAGGGGCAATAATCCTGAAACAGCTGTAGGTTCATGGATATGCTGGTTGGATTTACATTGCTACTTATATTGCAAGATCTGTTAAAAGTCGGACACTGACTCTTCGTATAGCTACCATACCAGTAGGTGGCGCTGTGGATGATTATTCCATCACTCATTTGCATGGCTGTTTCCCAGGGAGCATTACATGTCCTGTATAATTCTCTCTATACACTTGTATTCTTGTGGCGTTCTCTCCATATGGAGATACATTACCACCGCTTACCTGCCGCTGAGCTCCAATTTAAAATTCTCAAATTTTAAAATGAAATCTGTCACTGGGATAGACCACTCCAAACAAAAGTTCATGTAAATGCAGAACTAGTGCCAGCAGTTAAAAATTGCATCTGAAGGTGCACACATGAAATCAAAAAGACTTATCCAACACTACATCTCAATACTAGTGTCCACACTGAAATAACAACAGTGTACTTGAAGAGAAATAACAACATGTGGCTCTAAAAATGTGACAAATCCCACCTTTTGCTGCAGTGAGGTAGTCTACAGGGCTATTTACATGGGACAATTATCGCTCAAACTTCGTTCAAACAAATTTGAGTTATAATCTTCCATTGTAAATGCAAATAAATTGTTTACTATTCATTCACTATTCATTATTGGTGACTTTCAGTCAGCATAAAAAACAGCGCTGGATTGCACGCTTGTCGTTGCGTGTAAACGTTCCACGCTCAGCACTTCATATAGAAAAACCTTGGGATAATTCTAATTGGGTAACTCCCAATTAGATTAATACCTAATATTTTAGTGATAAATCACACCATTGGTAATAAAAATTATGTTGTAGATTCACCAATTGCTTTGCAGGGATGTATTAAGTTAATGTCTCTGTTTTTATCATATTTACTTTATAGCAATTTTAGGGGAGTAACAAGTAAATGTGTGAGGGTTAATAAAATGTCATTGGCAAACAGGGAAAGCTTGAATTCCGTGTTTTTCACTATCACTCTATGTGTGTTTTTACGTCTCCAGGTAGCTGCAGCTAGCAGTTCTTTGCATAATACAAATAAAAGCAGTGATAGAGGGCAGCCCTGCTGCATTCTGTTTCTAATTCGCAGCGGCAGTACTGGAGATGAACTGTGAGGGAGTTTATTAGTAGCAGTGGAATATGAATATAATTTCGCTGGAAACCTGAGGAATGTGCCAAGAGAAGCCTTACTTTTCCATCGTCTGGAGTGTGAAAGGCCAATCAAGGTGGTCAAACGCTTTTTCTGCATCCTGCTCAACGGTAAGGCCTTAGTTTCACTCCTGTTTATAACCTCTATTAGTTCAATCCCTCTTTTGATGTTGTCCCCTTCTTGAGGACAAGGGACAAAGCCCACTCGGTCCTAATGTACTAAGTGAGGGACCCATAGTGATAAACAGATTGCTAGTATTTTACTGAAATTCTAAAGATTGATATTGAGAAGCGCTATTGGCCTATGGCTAGTGAACTTTACAAGGTCTTTACCAGGCTCAAGAATCAGAGTAATAAATGAGTGTATGTCAGAGTTGTCTGAGAGAAAGGCATTAAAAAGGTCCATCAGCTTTGAAATTAGAATTTAACTAAATGTTTTGTAGTAAAAATAAGGTATTCCATCAGGAATAGAAACTTTTTTTCATGAGGTAGATGTTTGATAACCTCTGCTATTTCTTCTGGACCATTGGTGGCAAGGTGGGAAGAACATAGGAAGTTAGAAATTTGCTCAATTGCGCTTTACGCTTAGGGTTTAATGAAAGAGTATCAGGTATAGACCAGAAAAATATTTGGAGAGTGCTTCTAATATTTCTATATATTTAATTTATGTTATTATTTTTCAATGCACATGGGCTGCTCTGTTATTAGTTAATGAGAGTTCTTCAGTAGACTCTCATTCAATCGCCAGTATATACAGGTAGAGGTGTAGGAGATCTTAAGATGTAATATCACCGGGGCATGGTCTGAGCATGAAATATGATCAATATCTGCCTTTGCCATCATGCAAAGTGCTTGGATATTTCCAAGGAAGTAATCAATATTGGTATGGATAATGTGAACTGGTAAATAAAAAGAGAGGGTGCAGTCAAAGGGATTGGATGACTCACCACAAATCATACAAGGCAAACCCACATATTAATCTGTGAAATTCTCTAGAAAGTTTCTTTTTCGCTACAATTGGGGCAAGTGCTGAACACATTTAGTATGTCATGATTAGGCAAAAACGTTACATTAAAATCACTTCCGAGTATATGGGCAGTTGGGGGAATTTTAATCAGAGAATGATTAGAGTCATAGACATTATACAACTCAATTGGACTCCCTTGATATATACCTTGCAAAATGAGGGTTCTACCTTGTGGATCAGAGGTCAAGGTGGTGATTTGTTTGGGGCAAGTACGATAAAGAAGTATCACCACCCCAGCCTTTTTCTTATTTTGTACAGCTGTTTAAACTTTATGTTAGTGCCTACACGCAAAGTTAAAATTACACATGGCATCATGGAGGGTTTCTTGAATGAATACTACATGTACCCCATGCACCTGTAAGTCATTGAGAGTCAGACGGCTTTTGGCATTAGAGTTGAGGCCTCTAACATTCAAAATAACCAGTTGAATTGCCATATTTAGTTCTTAAATAAAACCATAGCATTTGTAGGCTTACCCCATTCATGATCTTCTATTGTCAAAGACACACAGAGAGTACAGTCATTTATTTACTGGGTTCCGTATAAAGATACCCTTACCCTGCCCTGCCTATTACAAGAAACATTAGGAGGGGGGCAACCTACAATGACAAGACAAACACAAAAGGTGAATCCTGCAAAACATTAAGTAATACCCAGTATCTAACATTTAACTTTACAAAAATGTAATGACACTCAGCTATAGAGGGACTAACTGTAAAAAAAAGACCCCAAAAAACAGAAGGTAATGTGTAGTTAGTCATTGAAGAACAACGGGGGGACTGAAAATGAACATCAGCCACAGCCATCTCTTGCAATTCTGGAGACTTGTGACCTTTGGGAGCATGGTGATTCTGAAGCAGAGGGCACCCTTCTATTCTTGCTATAAGATGTTTGTCAGATTTGTGGTGAGGTTGAAGGAGGTGCCGCAATCTCCTAGTTCTAGAGGTCAAATATAGGTACATCCAATGTGGTGCAGATGTTTTGCAAATCTGCATAGGATCGAAGAGAGGTAGACTGTACATTTTTTGTATTAGTCAATGCAAAGGGGAAACCCCATCTAATGTAGCTCCCTGCTCCTTCAGACTCATCAAAAGTGGTTTGAGTTGTCTGCATTTTTGGAGATTCAATCAAGATTGGACTATACTTCATCAAAGTCAAAATGGTGAAGTGTGTGCAACTTCCCCATAATTTGTAAGCCCAGAGTTGGCATATGATGTTTTGTGGTTGAGAATAAAGGCTTTAAGGGCAAACAACATGATTAGTTCTTTCCATCTACACATGACGAGAAGATGACTCTCCAAGGATTTTGTTAAATATAACTTCAAGGTTTATTTTAAGGTCCTATTGCATTGGGAGACTGCTTACTCATAAATACTCTCTGTAGTCTGTATGCATCTTTGAAATTTTCTTTAGTGGGGGGATGTTTCATGTAGGTTCTCCACTCACTACGATATAGGCCTGTCTCCCTCTGCCATGCCATAATCCATCACCACACACAAACTCTGGAGAGAAGCGCTATGAACCTTGTAATCCTGACATATTAGAGTCCAGGTTATCATCTGGGGTCAGCCCAGGTCATTTGCTTATGGGAATATGGGGGTGTTGAACCCCTCTGTGGGTGAGGGGCTGGCTGATGAAATGGCGTAGTAGATGAAAGTGACCAATCTTCTATATTTGGAGAACTGCAGTCATGCAGCACATGTAGCTGTGGAATAGTTGAAAAAAAATTACAGGTTGATTATTCAGAGGCTGCTTACTGTGTGCTGTCCACCAGAGCACACCACACATGTCTCGTCATCTACAGCGGGGCTGCTAGTCGGTGTGAGGTCAACAAAAGACCAGTGCTCTGCCTGTGGCAGTGTCAGCGAGTTTACTGGGCTAGAGATGTCGGCACACTGACCTTCTCCGTTGCAATAACCCAGGCCTTCTATCATCAGAGGCCTTCGAGAGTCACAACCTGGTGGTGTGGTGTGCACCTCAGCCAATGTGTGGTCCACCTGAATATTATCCAGGCACTCAAGGTCTGCACTAGGTTGCTGTGCTGATAGCTGTTGCCACTCTGCCATGCTACCAGGTGATGAAGAACACGGGCTGTTCATGGTCCCTATGTTTCCTTTATGGAGGTATGAATCTATGTTCTGCAACTTAGAGGCTGCTCTCCCAGAGGCAAATCCTTCTGCCTACATTGTTTTTGGTGCTTCACAGCCAGTTGAGCTGTAGTTTTTCAGCTGTTATAAGTGGTAGATTTAGGAACTCTTTCTTTAAGCTACCATCTTGAAGCACTTCAAGTCATGTCTCTTTCCTGAGTTTTCTTGAATAGTGTGAGGGCATGTACTCTTGCTGTAATTCATCTCCTTACCCAAGAAAAAAAGGATTAGACAGTTGGAATTCAACTGCCTAATCCAGATTTACCCCAACATCTGCAATCACAGTAGAAATAAGAAGCTCCTCTAAACATTAGATGATTGTCCAGTCCCACCAAAATCAATGAATATGGCTAATATAGATCTAATTTGTACAAGCACCCTTAGGCCTCTTCAACATGAATGTTTTATCGCGGCTATTTTGACGTGAAAAAATGCCAGCCAAAAATCACAACCATCTGAAGCATTGGATTCCAGTGCATAAAATCAGCCGGATAAGATAGCACATACAGTGTGCATTCCAACCAACTGCTGTAAAGTGTGGCTGGAAAAGATAGGACTTGTCCCATCTTTTGCGGGAATATGCCGGCTGTTCCCATAGACTCCTATAGAAGCCTATGAGAGCTGTCAGTAAAGGTATAGGGGAAGGAGTTGCTAAAGTCCCTCCCCTTTGCTGGCAGCTCTCCTAGGCTGGGGAGGGAGGGAATTTACTGTGGCAAGCACTGCTATGGAAGCTTCTATTGCCGCAACCAGCCGGCAAGAGGAGGGGGAGAGACTTTAGCAGCGCTAAGGTCTCTCCTCCTGGCCCACGGAATTCCAGACTGCGGCATATATACGCCGCAACCTGGCTATGTGAATGGGCAAGAAAGTGGGAGATTTAGCCGTGACTTGGTCAGTCATAAGCTTTTGAGCTGCGATGCAGTGGCCGAAAATTACAATGCCCATGTGAAAGAGCCCTTAGACTGAGGAATCTTTATGATTGTGGAAACATAAGTAAGTTTGAACACTCTTGATTGGCTTAAAGGGTGGAATGATTGTCTGTGCCCCCTAATTCCATAATAAAGGAGTTTTTCTAGTAAAAAAAAAGGTACCATGGGTAAATAATGGTGTAATAGAAACACAAACACAGTGCTCATCTTTCAAATGGTTCCCCATTCCAACATCGCCACTCAAATCTGCAGTGTCCTGTAGGGTGACCCCGGACACAAGGCATACGTTGAGGAGCAGGGAGGGTAAGATGCTGGCTTGTCACGGCTACACTTACCACGCTCCCTCCCAGAGGAATGCACGTAGCCAAGGCTGGGGGCAGCGCTGGGCTTCTTCTGGAAACTCCTAGGAGTAGAACAGGGATAGTAGTTGTAACAGGTGACACCACTGTTCCGATACACACCAGAATGGCCTTCGGCGGGGAATAAATGAGCCGCAGACAAATATAATGTACCTCAGGTCCCTGGGAATGGTCAAGGCCTGGAACAACTTTACTTAAACAAACTCCAGCAGTACAAGGCAAAGTAGACAATCTTCCAAGTGCAGGCATTTAGACTGACTTGATTAGGAGTACCTCCACATAGTGATCCCAGGCTTCAGAATGCTCCTCTGTGAGCATTTGAAGATGCGCATCTCCACCCTGCAGTCCCAGACTTCAGGATGCTTCAGTGTGAACAATTGAAGAAGTATATCTCCACCCGGTGGTCCCAGACTTCAGGATGCTCGATTCTGAACAATTGACAAGAGTACCTCTGCACTGGGCCTTGGGGAAAACTCCAGTTACGTCTCTCTCATGCTCTCTGTCCAATTGGGGGCTCACTACTCTCTCATGCTAGATCAGGCAATCCAGGGAACCTATCCTCCTCTTCTATTCTTCACTACTCGAGGGATAAAGGTACCCTCATGTAGCTGGCACTTTTTATCAGGAACTGAGAAGACATGGACCTCTTCCTGCTCTCAAACACTCACTTTTATAACCTCTCTCATACTACATGACAGGACATAGATCGATACATTCACAGGCAATCTGCAGGCTCTTGCAAGCACTTAACCCATCACACGCTGCAGCTGTGTAATACACATAACAGAATGACTGGACAGATTTGCACAGTGCACCAACATAAGACATGACATGTATGACATTATGGAGGGGGCCAGGAAAGCATGTACTGGGCCACTACAAATCCACCTTGCTCTGGTCCTGGAAGCTGCTGAAGTGGTCACATGTAGTTCATCACTCACATGAATGCACTAGCCTTTGTGGTCATGTCTGTATGAATGGTACATGAACGCTGAGGCCAGTAACTGAATACAGTGGTCACATGAACGATTAGCAGCACATTGACACTATAGGAGCATTCCAGGACCAGATCAGTAGGGACTGGAATGAGGGCACTGAACCAAGGGCCATTTGAAAGGTAAGATTTTCATTTCTTTTACACCATTTTCTGCCCCCTGGCAATTTTTTTAAAATCAGAAAAGACCTCTAAGCTAAACCAATCACCATAAATGTGACCCATTACCTTTAACCCCTTAAAGGGGTTCTGTCATTTAAAAAGGAAAAAATCTATACTTATCTATTTCTTCCCCATCAGTCTGCTTACCAGATCTTCAAATCACCTATCTTCTCCTGTCTCCTGCAGTCCAAGAAAAGGGGGGTCACCTCTCCTGATTCTTCTCCTTCCTGTGAGGTTACTTACATGCACAGGCAGTCTCCTGTGATGTACGTTACATCACAGCTCACAGGTCAGCAGGAGGACTGCCTATCTGCTTCTGAGATTGCTCAGATAGGCAGTGAAAACTATGGCACAGGGATGTGACCTTCACTGACCTGGCTGGAAGGAATGTGAGGAATGGAGCCTTAAGTACAAGACAGCAAGCATGCGGGGAGGTGACCCGGGACACTGCAGAAGCTCAGCCCGGAGTAGATGTGGTAAGGAGACTGGGGAGAAATGGAATAGGAGAGTATAATTTTTTTTTTTTTACCATTTTCCTTTTTTCCTCCTACCTTTTAAAAAATCATAACTCCTTTATTTATCCATCAATGTAGCTGTATGAGGGCTTTTTTTTGCAGGACGAGTTGTATTTTTCAATGGTACTATGTAATATTACATATAATGTACTGAAAAACCTTTTAAAAATTCTAAGTAGAGTAAGATGAAAAAAAAAAAAACATTCCGTATTATTTCAGTGCGTCTTGTTTCTACGACACACAAACTGCAACAAAAATGACATGATAACATTATCCTATGGGTCAGTACGATTACTATGATACCAAACTTGTATAGTAATTTTTTTGCTGTACTACTTTTATTTTTTTTCTTTTAAATAATTTTCTACCACTATCTTCTGCGCACAATAACTTTTTTATTTTTCCATCAACGTAGTTGTAAGAGGGCTCATTTTTTGTGGGACATCCGGTAGTTTACGTTGGTACTAGAGATGAGCGAGTGGGGGAGAGAGTCAGAGAGAGATCTCTCTCCCCCCACCCCCCGAGCACGCTTGGACAGGAATGCAGTTACTCGAGAAGAGCGAGGCTCGCTCGAGTAACTGGCTTATCCGAGCATGCTCGCTCATCTCTAGTTGATACCAATTTGGAATACATATGACTTTTTAATTTATTTTGCATTGCATTCTTTTGGGAGACAGTGCGACCAAAAAAGTGCATTTCTGGCCTTCTTTTTTTTTTTGGACAACTTTCACAGTGCGAGGTAAATAATGCATGACTTTGTAAGATCGGACTTACGAACGCAGCAATACCAAATATGTATTTTTGTTTCATGATTTAGGTTCTTTTATTATAGATATAGCAAAAGGGGGGTGATTTAAACTTTTATTTTTATTTTTTTTACAATTAGTAGTACTTTATTAATCTTATTTTTACTTTCTTTTTTAGTCCTCCTAAGGGACCACAACTAGCGATGCTTTAATCGCTCCTGCGGTAGGATGTAATGCTATAGCATTACTTCATACTGCGATCAGACAGGCAGTCTATTAAGCCACCCCATTGGGATGGCTTGATAGGTAGTCTGCTAAGACAGCCCTGGGACCTTCAGAAGGCCCCCAGGTGCCATGATACCCACACAACTCCCTGTGATCTCATCGTGGAAAGGCCGTACAGGACACCCCAAACATCGTTTGGGGGGTTTAGATGACACTGTCAGAATTGGCAGCGGCATTTAAAGGGTTAATAGCACCGATCAGCTGATTGCAGCTATTGCCCGCGGGTGTCAGCTCTAATAAACAGCTGACGCCTGTGCTGTATGAAGAGAGGTCGCCCTGCGATCTCCCTTCATACATGCCCTGATGCCGCAGGACCTAACAGTGCATCCTGTAGCATTAAGGGGTTAAACTTACTAGGAAAATTTTGTTGAGGCGTTAGAGTTTTTGTTTGTTTTTGTTTGATGCTGTACCGGGAATGTAAATGCTACCGGCAGCCCTGTTGAAAGCGATGGTCTGCCAGCAACCCCTCAAGGGATTTTCAGGGAAGGGCTTTAAATATAACCCCTTCCCTGAAAATCAATCCTAGTTATAGTAAAAATTAAAAAAAATTAAAAATAAATAAAAAAAAATATATATATATACTCACCCCTCCGCCGCTGCCAGGGCTCAGGTGCATCCAGCCACTTGGGTCCCATCACTGTAATGAAGTTCTTTCAGCAGATGGGGATTTTGAATTTATTGAATGGCCAAGTGCTGCCTGTGATTGGCTGAGCACTCAGCCAATCAGACGCAGCCCTTTCAGCAGGCGGGAATTTTAAATCCCTGCCTACTGAAAGAATTTCATTACTGTGCCGGGACCCAAGTGGTTAGACACAAATGAGCCCCAGCAGCGGCGGAAAGGTAAGTATGTATTTTTTTTTTACCACAAATAGGATTAATTTTCACAGAAGGGCCCAATGAAAGCAATGTCAGAACATAGCTGTCACAGCTGTGGCAGGGGATTCTTTACTCCCCGTGGGGAGTCCTCTGGTCACTGAACACCGTGACAGTGCTGTCACAGTGTTCAGTGACAAGGGGACTACCCGTGGGGAATATTGATGCACACCACGGACCTCTGGTGCACGCATGTCCTATGTTTTGCAGGTACGCTCGTTTGCACGCCTGTAAAACGCGAACATGTGAACACACCATGGGGAACCAATGGTTCTAATAGACACGCAGTTATGTGTGCACATATGTACACACATAAACACGCTTGTCTGAATGCACCCTCAAACCATATGTCATCAGTATTTCATCAGTACTTGTTCTGAATTTCAACTGTATTTTCCCCTGTATTTGCTGCCAGTGGTTTTATTTTCCAGTGGACAAATACCAATCTTTATTGACCCAATTTAAAATACTAAAATAGAGGCAAAAACAAAAAAATTAGGTCATGCTGCTTTTTAAAAAAATGATCCGCAAAACACGGAACAAATATGGAGTTAAAATATGCTGACATGAAAGCAGTCATATACTGCATCATATTTAATGTTAAAGCCTTATAACCAGAACCCTAAAATGAAACAAAAATGTATCTGCTCTCAAAACATCATTCAAGATTAAAAATATAAAAGTTAAACAGCACATACTAAAGCCATATGAACGGTGCTTGCTAATAAAAGCCAAAATTTCCTGGTCATAAAGGGATGTATTTAATAATAAAATAAGTAATTGTAGTCTAACCTATTTATTTCAATATTTTTATTGCTTTAATCCAAGTGAGAATAGATTTCTGAAAATGCTGGAAACCTATTTAAATTCTCTTTTTAGTCAGTGAACTACAGTACAAAAATAAAACAATAATTGCCTTACTTTGTTGCTTTGTTTAAGACAACAGCACAATCAGTTTATTTCAAAAGTTTGTGATTTAGCTAAACTATAAAAAATCATATTGAAGCAAATTTCATAAAAGGCCCTCTTTCAGCATTGTATGTCCCACAGGGTTTTGTTTATAGTAGAACTAGAAGTGGGAAATACATTATGATCACAGTACAGAAACAGGATTATCACCCCTACTGTTGTCTTAATGGAATAAATTATTGAACGTTGCTTACGTGCACAGCATAGTTAATTCATCTTCTTAAAGCCTTAAAACTTAGATGGATGAACTTCAATCACCCACCTCTTCACATTTCCCAACTACCAAGTAAGGACACTAACATACACAGCCTCTATCATGGATGAGGACGATATGAAGGAATACTATATAAAAGGGAAAGACATAATTATTAGATTATGTCGGCATCTCAGTTTATACGGTGAAGCGTAGCACTCACTTGTACACACACTAAAGAATTTTCAAGACGGTGTTAAACCACAGCAAAAATTGGGAAGGATGATATTGTCAGGAAACAAAAATGTCAATGGCAGTCTCATTGATGGATACTAAAGACTGTCTCTTCAGGAACACTGAGGACAGATCGTGATCAACTGCGTAGCTACTGTTTATGTGGTTTAGTCATCCCCTTTCCATGGGAATTCTTAGAATACATTCACACTTGCAGAAATTTCTGAGACTGAAAATCAGTTCTGTTCACCTGGATATGGTTGCTTTGGTGACAGGCGCATGGATTTCCTCAAGCCCAATGCAGGGCTTAGTCACACGGGCGCATCGGCGCCCGTCTTACTGCACAAAGTAGACGGGCGCACTTCAGGACGGATGTCTCTCCGCAGCGCCGGAAGAAAGAACACATGACCGGCAATGGAGCAGGTCACATGTTCTTTCTTCCGGCGCTGCGGAGATTCGTCCGCATCTGCAGTGTGGACGTCTTTTAGTGCAGAAACAGCCCGTGTGACTAAGCCCTTAGATGAATGAGACAGTTGCAAAAATTCTGGAACAAATCTACTGAGTGTAAATAAACACTGATTTGCATAAATTTCCCAGAGGAGAATTGAATTATAAGTCTCCTTACTTAGCTTTTAGGTGTCCCCACACTCCTTCTGGGTGCTATACCATCCCCATATCCACTCACCCCCTAGGTGTCCCTACACACTTTTTGGGTGCATTCCTTAAGGAGACATGACACCACTTCTAAACACTGAGAGACATGCTATTTTTGTGGGGTAAATCTGCTATTGCATTTCACAATCAGCTGCAATGTAAATGATCATTTGAATCATTGTGCAGTATCAATTGAAATCAAGGGTCCCGAAAGGTATCATCTCTCCTTAAGTAGAGCACTTAGAAAATGTGTGAGGATACACTTAAGAGGTGTTGGAACAATACTTCTCCAGTGCAACCTGTTTGAAGGCAGGATCCCTGCAGTTCAATATCAGACTCTGTATACAAGTCTTTATAACACTGATTGGGAATTGAAAACCAAAAGCCAGAAAACCATACACCTACAGTGCATTTGAAATCAAGGGACATCTATTGATTTTAAAGGTTTTCATGCGGTTATGTGATCGCTGCAGCTAATTACCAGTTGAAGTGAGATAGTGCAGCATTCAAATGGCTCTGCTGACATCATCGCTGACTCATTGCACCCAAAAGTGAAGTCCAGTGGGGCACTGAGCACCAGTAGATTAGGGACGGGGGGGGGGGGGGGGGGGGAGAGGGGGAGGTGAGAATGGCTTACTTTGTGTTGGTACAACATAGTAAGCAGCTTTTGAAAAACCAAATTAGTCATGGATAACACCATTAATGTACAGTGGATGTCAATGATATTTTAAAGCAGATATCTACAATTCGCTTAACTTTTAGGTCCGAGTAAAACAGGTTTCTCATTTCTGCATTTTATCCAGTATCTTGTAATATCAGTGTCTGAATTGAGCATTTGAGAACAGGTTGTCACACAAGGGGTTAAATATCACAGAATCTGTGAGAATGAAAAAATTGTGAAATGCTTCTTTGCCTTTCATGGAGTTAAAATACACCAAGTTGACAAAAGCACTGGTACACCCACCAACCTGTGCTGTCAGGCGATGTGTGAGCATAAGGTATAGAGGGAAGGATCACACAGGCATATCTCAGTACAGAAACCATCAGAATATCATGAGGTATAGAGTTGACAGACTTCCAACGGGGTCTGGTGGTGGGATGTCACTAGAGATGAGCGAGCACCAAAATGCTCGAGTGCTCGTTACTCGAGTCGAACTTTCAGTGATGCTCGAGAGTTCGTTTCGAGTAACGAACGCCATTGAAGTCAATGGGCGACTCGAGCATTTTTGTATATGACTGGTGCTCGCTAAGGTTTTCATTTGTGAAAATCTTAGCAAATCACCAAAGTCATGTAAAAAACACAGAAATGGATAGGGCAGGCGAGGAGCAACATGCAGGGCTGCATTTCGGGCTCCGAGGTCTCACTATTAAGCCACAATAGCGGCAAGAGTGAGACCACCCCCTTCCCCCCACCGTCAGCATAACGATCGTTCTCCTCTGCCACAGCTGTAACAGCTGTGGCAGAGAAGAACGATGTTAGCCCATTGAATTCAATGGAGCCGGCAATACAGCCGACTCCATTGAAAGCAATGGGCTGCCAGCGAGCGCGGGATGAATTTTCGGGAAGGGCTTAAAAATATAAGCCCTTACCTGAAAATCATCCTAAAATGTGTAAAAAAATAAAAAATAAAAATTATGTCAGCATTAAGATCGTTCTCCTCTGCCACAGCTGTAACAGCTGTGGCAGAGAAGAACGATGTTAGCCCATGAATTCAATGGAGCCGGCAATACAGCCGGCTCCATTGAAA